>NC_141694.1:1481436482-1482036482 GCF_964263255.1 Lissotriton vulgaris
GCCCAAAGGAAGCTAGTTTTTTTTACATAGTGTCAATCTGGCAGAGTTGACATTTTAAGGTTTTGTATTAAATAATGCTTTCAGAGGCTAGGGGTGCTGATTTATCCTCGAGGTGATCCAATCCAGACGGAAGATCAACAGTGTCAACTACTTAATTTGCCATAGGCTGATAGAAAGCTGAATAACATTCAGAAAACATGACCCATATCAATTCTAGCTTTAAAAAAATCACTTTGCTATGAAGAACGTTTTTACTCTCCTGGGGTAGCTAGTGGGATGCTGTTTAAAAAAACAAACAAAAAACTAAAATTTTTACTCTTTACTCTCCTGGGGTAGCGAGTGGAATGCGGTTTCTACCAGCTGGACTGAATCAGAAATGGGATATGCTATTTCATTTAGGTAGTCTATCTTTTTAAGTTTGTTGGTTTGTTTACGACTTTGCTTGGCCTCAATAAAAATGAATGAAACGTAAAGAAAAGTTGGAATGAACTTTACATTGACTAGAGTTAAAATATCTTATAACTGGACCTAAAAAGGGAGGAAGTATGTCTTGCATTTAACAATTTAAACAATATGCACCAGCTCTTCAGTTGTAGTCAGATTAACACGTAAATGAACACCGAAGTTCCCAGCACTCCAGGATTACCAGAAAAATGCTAATTTTGTGTGTGTTTTTTTTACCAATTAGGCAGCTAAAGCTTCTTTTGCAATCTCAAGATCTAGTGATCATATCTAAACTTGCAATTATCAGCATGGCCAACTTTTCCTTTCAATCAATGTTTTCCAATTAATACCGAGAGATCACGGTTGCGGCCAGTAAAGTTCCATTTCCCTAGATACGCTTAACAAAAAATACACCAAGAAAATCTGCCTTTACTCACTCATTGCCTGAAGCAGTAGTAGTATTGGAACATATTACAAACCTTCGTGCTGGGCCAGTAACTGTTTGAAAGTAGTAATTTAAAACACCTCTTTTTTGCAAAACAGTGTCAGATAAAGAAGAAGCAAATGCTTTAAAAAAATTGCCCTGCTAAAGTTGTAGGTCAGGTTTTAATATATATGTACCAAAGCTAGCACTAAACTAAACTTGACGGTGAAAACAAGTCACCGGATTTAAAGTGTCTTGGAAAGTAAAATGATTTGTTAGATTCCCGACTCACATCTTTCTCGCTGCTGTTTCCCACCATCATTACTTGCTCCTCATGATGCAGACACTTGGCAAAAAAAAAATATTTAACAGCCCCATAATTACATATGCAGACTCTGAATATATTCAATTTTTGTGCCCATACCAGCCACACCTCATGTACCAAGGGTTTTCACCTTTAGAAGAGAAACAAGGGGGCCTTAGAATGTCTGGAAATCAGTGGCAAGAACAGCTCATTGTCGGAAGCAGAGACAGAAGCAGCATCTTATAGATTTTCACCAGGAGAGTACAACTGCAAGCAGAATTAAACAGGTCTGTAGATACTCGGACATAGACCACCGCCCAAGGACAAATGTCAAACTTGCCCTTATGTTGTGTGATCACCGATGTAGCCAATTTACAAAATGCACGAAGCCTGGACTAGCTGATCGTTTTTATAAACCATCTCTACCACACATTAATGTCACCATGATGGCTAGGCTGTTCTATGGATGACCAACAAAACAGTAAAGCATCCTTTAACAAAATGACTGAGACAGCCACATTAGAGGAAAGATACTGAACAAGAAAGGATAGATATTGAGATCTTAGAAAGCATGTATCTTAAGAAGAGGATAGTATATGTATGAAATATAAGCCTTGCAGTGCTGATCTCCTGTCCAATTTTATGTAACTGGATTCAGTCAACATTTAATTAGAATTTACTTGGGCCTCTAAAGGAAGCTGTTCAGAAGAATAAGTTACTTACCTTCGGTAACGCCTTATATGGTGGAGACAAGGTCCAGCCACATATTTCTTACCTTTGAAATCTCCCCAGGCCCAAGACTGAATCTGGACATTTTTCTACAGCATTACCTCCACGAGTTAGTAGAGCGATTACGTAACAATGTTGTCCACCAGATGCGACTTTGACAGAGTACATATGAGCCCTATCCTGATGGCAGTTTCTTCTGTGACTACTTTCCACACTTAAACACAGAGCCATATATAGAAACTGCTATGGAAAAAGTGTGCCCAAAAAGAATCTTCTTTTTAAATAAAAAAAAAAAAAAATATATATATATATATATATATATATATATATATATATATATATATATATGTATGTATGTATAATCGAGGGTGCCTCGGAGGAGTTATAACGCCAAAGGGGGTTTAAGCACACCACAGCCGGTAGTTGCACACACAGCTTCTCATCACTCCCCCAAAACATGTGAACTGCCAGACGCGTTTCGAGCGTAATGGTTGCTCTTCCTTAGTGGCATAAAGTAAAGTGCAGAAACAGCAGTGTTTAACGGATTTTTAACATAAGGTGTTTAACATATTTATTTAATCAAAAGGTACCGCCTATGTAGGAGCTAGGCATCTTGGTACAAGTAGTCCCACAAATAGATGCCCCAGGACTCTCGATCTTCTACAACCCCAGTGGGTCCCGCATTTTGCTGTAAATCAATCCAAGTGGAAAAATGCATGAAAGTCATTCCCAAGTGGGTGAGGGGGAAAATGAGATTGCCGTCATGTAGCCAATGTCACCCCGGCAGCGAGGCCCCCCCATAGTCCAAATGGTGCCCGCGGTTGCAAGCACACAGGATCCGCCTTTCCAGCGGCGGGATTTCTAAGCGGACAAGCTAGCTGCTTAACAGTAGAAAATCGAGGGTGCCTCTGAGGAGTTATCACGCCAAAGAGGGTATACGCACACCACAGCCGGTAGCTGCACACTCGGCTTCTCATCACTCCCCCAAAACATGTGAACTGCCAGACGCGTTTCGAGCGTAATGGTTGCTCTTCCTCAGTGGCATAAAGTAAAGTGCAGAAACAGTGGTGTTTAACAGATCGCCATATTTATTTAATCAAAAGGTCCCGCCTATGTAGGCGCTAGGCATCCTGGTACAAGTAGTCCCACCAATAGATGCCCCAGGACTCTCGATCTTCTATAACCCCAGTGGGTCCCGCATGTTGCTGTAAATCCAAGTGGAAAAATACATGAAAGTCATTCTCAAGTGGGTGAGGGGGAAAATGAGATTGCCGTCATGTAGCCAATGTCACCCCGGCAGCGAGGCCCCCCTTAGTCCAAATGGTGCCAGCGGTTGCGAGCACACAAGATCCGCCTTTCAAGCGGTGGGATTTCTCCCGCCGCTGAATGGAGGCATGAGGGCAGTTTGTACAGGGCGGCTGCCGGTGGCGTGAGAGCGGAAACCCCTTCATTTGTGACGTCTCCTTTGGGAAACCTGTGTGAAGAAATGTTTAGCGGCTGGTCCGGCCGCGGAGAAGTCCCGCCGCCGCAGAGGGCGGATCCAATGGTGTTTGCAAACTTGAAAGCCGAGAAGAATGAAGGGGGCCCTGCCACTGGGTGATATTGGTGTGCTCAGCAGACTGTTTCACATTGCCTCGACCTATTATGGTGACATTGTGTTTTATTTTCCCACTTGGGCTTCATATGAATTATGCAGTAACTAGCGGTACCTACATGGGTTTTGGATGACACTGAAGTCCGGCGCTATTTTAATGGACTATCATATCCATCATGCACTATTGTGACGCCCACAGGGGCGGGACTTCCTTATTGAATAAAATGGCAGTTTCTCCGCAAACCGCTATTGCTGCAGTTCTGTGCCAGTGATCAAGAGCGATCTATGCTCGAACGCGTATGGCTAAGCAGAATCCTTTGAATGGAGGCATGAGGGCAGTTTGTACAGGGCGGCTACCGGTAGAGTGAGAGCAGAAACCCCTTCATGTGTGACGTCTCCTTTGGGAAACCTGTGTGAAGTAATATATATTTAATTCCAACAAGGGCCCAGAGAGCGAGGGCTCACTCGAACAGCAGCTGACCTTCAAATAGCCTTTATTTGCTAGAAGACCGGCAATCGCATTTCGATAATTGTGACTGCATGAAATTTCGGAGCTCCTGCTCCTTATTCATAGGCTTGGTTCTGAAAGTTCACAGCATTGTAGACACACCTATAAACAATGAGTTGCCCCGTGATGGGCCACTCAGGTGAGTATATCCCCATTGCATGATGGAACTTGTAGTGTGCACTAACATCAATCCTTCTCTGATCAGTGCTGTTTCATTTCAGTTCCAGTATTACAAGCCGTCCAATGGGCCTCAAAGTGTGTGTTGGTCTTGACTCATTTGCGCTGCTGTCCCACTAATGAACTTTGGCATATTTCAAAGTAACGTGGCCCTACTTACAATCACTGAGGTGGTGCAGCCCTCCATGGCCGGGCCACCTTGATTTTATCATTCCAACAAGTGTACAAAGAGCGAGGACACACTCAAACAGTAGTTGACCTTCAAACAGCTTTTATTTGCCAGAAGACCGGAAATCGCATTTTGATCATTGTGACAGCCTGACGCGTTTCGGAGCTCCTGCTCCTTATTCATAGGCTTGGTTCTGAAAGTTCGTAGCATTGTAGACACATCAATAAATAATTAGTTGCCCAATCAGGTGAGAATATCCCCGTCGTATGATGGAACTTAGTGTGTGCTAACATCAATCCTTCCCTGATGGGTGCTGTTTCATTTCAGTTGAAGTGCGTCTCATATATATATATATATATATATATATATATATATATATATATATATATATATATATATATATCCAACAAAAGGCTCACAAGTGCATAGAAAAGATCTGGAAAGGAAAGGAGAATCAGTTCGCAAAGCGGGGAGCGTGGGTAGATCAGTAAGGAATCTGTGGCTAGATCTTGGCTCTACCAGATAACGCGTTACCGAAGGTAAGTAACTTGTTAATCTGATAGAGACATCTAGCCTCAGATTTCTTTCCTATACATGCGATACCCAAGCAATACCATCCCCGAGGAGGGTCTGGGAACTGATCCATGACAGAACCCAAACTAGGCTATCCGGTCTGTTGTAATAAAAAGAGAAAGAGATCAACTGCCAGGGAGGGAGGTGAGGAAGACAGCTCACTAGAAACATTGTGGAGAACCCCATACGGAACTGAAATCTGCAACTGTGCAAAAACATGGGAAAAACACACCAAAAGCAGAAGAATAAAAACAAGTTGGAAAGATCAATCCATATAAACATGATACTACATTGCTCTCTTAATGTCAACCAGGCCAATAGAACGGGTCGGAAGGCCAAGGACAATAGCTAAAACTACTGAGCCAAAGCTCTTGGCCCTAGCAGCAAACAATGCAAAGAGCACAAACTAAAAGTTTCAAAATAGCATGGCGAGCAAATACAACAGTTATGACCATAGACCACGAGTTGTCAGAGAAAACACTACACAAGAGGAGGGAGCTCACTGGGACTATTCAACTTATAAACACAGGGGGGGATAGGAAGTGCAAAGCAACAAACATGCAAAGGTCTTTCCAGGACACAGGAAAAAGTGCAGCAACGTAGGCAAAACACAGTCGTCCCTAAAAGAGGCAAGAAAACATGACTGACTATAGAGATGACTAATAAAAGGATATATAAAATATATAAATATAGAAGTATACATACAGAAATATACACTCTGGAATAAAATGTGCCTAAAAAGGGTACATATAAACGGTCACAACTTCCGTCAAGGGCTGAAGATGGGACAATAGCGAGGTGGTAACCATGCAAGATCTATTGGCTTTGTCAATATTTTGCGGGCATCTGTGCATCATGGCTTAAACTAATGAAAAAAGTGGCATTACGTGGGTGGCGGGGCAAGTCAAGTCAAGGGAGGTGTGGGGGAGGAGAGAGAGAGCAGCAACAATGGACATTGGAGGAGGTCTGGGGGAGGAAACACAACATAAGGGAAGTGGAAGGATGGAGCAGCAACACACAACAGGGGGACAAGCAACACAATGGTGGGGAGGCGAACGGAGACGGGCTGCAGGCACATGCACTAGACTGCACGCCCAAACATTTTTTTTAAAGTACCTGCAGGGTGCGCAGACAGTGGAAGGACAATGGCCACAGACATGAAACTGTAGTAGGTCCATGCTCCATGGCGGGGAAAACACTGTAGCCACAGTAAAAAGCAGGATGCAAGCAGAAGGCACTGCCCAATAAAAAGCAAACCATGAGAGTGACACTGAAGCCAACAAATGGTAAGGAATAGTTAGTAAGCACTGGGCGGGTTCTAAGCCTGTCTAAGTCTTTTTCTTTTGTTAACATTTTTGCTGACAGCTCAGGCAAAACCTAAAAAGGCTCGGACCTATAAATGACAGAGTTATATTACTGCACAGAATGCCAAAAAGAAAGCACTGAAAGTGAAGCACTTTTATAGGTGCCTGCAATAAAAGCTCGACTTTGCCCGTTCATGGGACTGTCATAATAATGGTAAGACTGACCGTGGAAAAGGATGGTATGTAAATGAAATCCCAGGTACCTAGCCTCTCTTCACTGTAAACATTTTTAAAAGGACATATTACCACATGATCACCTTTATGATAAATATTTCTAATGTATGTATATCAAGAGGAGATATTTTCATGTCTCATTTTCCAATTTTAGGTGTCACACGAACATGAGCAGGAGTTCTCTTGAAGTACAGAGTAGGAGCAGTAGAATTCCCACTAGACTGGCAGTCAAAGTCAAAAATAACCCTAAGGGAAGTCTAACGGAGGAACACTATGCTGTGCGGTGTTTGCTATTAAAGGCACTCATGAACTTCGTATGGAGAAAAAATGGCTTCCAAGGTGAAAATAGAGAAAGAAAGCCATCCTGCAAACAGTAGCAGTCTAGAATATGGAACGGAAATTCCGGACAGAGTAAAAAGTTAAGTATGTTGTGGTGGACTGATGAGAATAATGGAAGTGAACACACGTGTGCGATTATATGTACTGAAGCTTGACCAATTACTTGAGGACAAGAAGCACATTGGATTTCAGTTACAATTTTTGTACTGCAGCAACACCTAATACTTGAAAGTAATTTCTACCCAGTGATACTTTTACCTCAGCATCTTTTCCAGACTTTATACCCAACAAACTCAAGGTTATAAGATATAAGGATAGAACAAAGTAGGACAATGCGGATGCGATGTTTATTATCTAGTTTAAAGAATGCTGCAGTGTATGAGCCAGCCACTAACATATTTGTACTGCATTGGCACAGGGAACTTATTTTTCAATTATGTTCAATAATATCATCACAACAAATAAAAAGAAAACAGTGCGCGGTACTGCAACTCAAATCTGATGATGGGCTGCTGCTTTTTTTTAAGCCGAAGCTTTCGCAGAGCACATGAACATTGGATTTACATATTTCATCTATGTAAGAAAACGCTAACAGAAGGTATAGATTCAAGATAAAAGTGTAACATTAAACAACAGACCAACATATATTTGTGTTATACACTTACACGTGTGTAAAGCACTTTTTTATAACAGGTTTTACTTTCAGTAGGAAAAGTAATATAGAGAATCAAATTGTTGCATTGGTGAAAATCTCAAAGACTATGTATGGTGTTTTTTGCTTATCTAAAGTGGATTGGTTTAGCAATACACCGGGAAAGCGTTTATCTTCTTTTCACACCGGTTTGTAAAAATGAAAAAGATCAACAGATTCTGGAGTAATCAAATCACAAATCTGCTGAGAGTTTTTGAAAATATTTCCCGCTCTTAAAATGGACAAAAGAAGATATAAAACAGTTTTGTGTAGGTTATGTTTATTCGATAAAGGGTAAAGTCCCGTTTGTAGTCATTCTAGAGTCTATGGTATACATTCTCTCTTCTTAATAACCTGCGAGTATTCTGCCATCTAGTGGTGTTTTCGGAAAAGGCTCATAAATGTAGTTGATTCAGAGTTCGGGAAGGCCATACTACAGAAGTGTTAGTTAGTATGTACATTCTGGTAATGCGCCCTTCGTAGTGAAGATGTAAACCAATGACACTTTAAAAACAAAGTTTAAATGTGATGGTTCTCATGACTGATAGAAGGAAAGGATGGCTAAGGATAAGAGAGACCTTATGGACTAGGAGTACCAGTCATTTTATCACAACCAAACAGGTTACTTTACTTACCATCGGTAAAGCATTATCTGACAGCAGGTTCTTCATCATTAGAATATCCCTAGGCACCGGACTGGATCAGGAAAATGTTATACAGCAGTGCTCCCGCAAACCGGTAGGTGGTGCCATGCGGTCCACGTTCACTTTGTTCCGACCGGAAATGATGAATAAAGCTGCATATATGCACCAACCCTGCACACTGACAGCAGTTTCTTCCTCGACTCTGTCTGCATCCTCGGACGCGAGAACAAAAACAATTCGAGAACTAGTGTGCAGATTTCTAGCTTATAGCCTTTTTAGATGGAAAAAGAGACCGTTTCACAGAACTGGGAGATAGAAGGGCAATGAGAAATCTGCAGTTAGATAGAGTAACCACCAGAAAGGGAGTAACTGAAGGTAAGTAACATGTTCTTCTGATTGATACCTCTAACCGTAGATTTCTCACTTTTAGTACAACACCAAGGCAGTACTTCCCAAGGTGGATGGTCTGTGGAATTGGCTCTGGCCAAAAAGCCCTGCAGGACCGAAAGGGTGAAATGTCTTTCCCGTCGGACCTGACTGTCAAGGCAGTAGTGCTTCATGTATGGATGCCCATGTGACGGCCTGACAAATGTCAAGAACAGGTACTGAACGTGATAATGCACTGGTTGCAGCCTTGGCACTGGGAGCAGCCTTGGCCCTGGTGGAATGAGCCCTTAGTCCTTCTGGAGGCTGCTTCTTGTATAATGCATAACATACCTTGTTATAGAGAACTATCCACCATGGCAAGTTAATTTTCTTTTCATCTTGCCTTTTTTTGTTCCAGAACATCCTACAGTAAGCAGATTGTACACCAGATGGTCTTTGGAGTGAGCAATGTAATAGCTCTCTTGGGATCCACATGATGCAATCTCTCCTACTGCGAAAGGTGAGGCGGAGAAAAGTCAGAAAGCTGAGGGACTGCCCAACATGAAAAAGAGTCACAACATTTGCCAAAAAGCCATCTTGGTTTGCAATACCCGTTGGTGCCCTGGGAGAGGGTGGTTATGGTGTGGTGCTACTGCACCAAGAGAGACTGAAGTTGACTCAGGTGACAACCTGAAGTAATCATGACAAGGAACACAGCTTCAGAGTCAGAAGACACAACGGCTGAGGAAAGTCGGGACCAAAAGGAGATCCCACTGTGGCACCACAAAGGGTTTATGGGAATATATATGTGTCAAACCTTTATAAACCTCATCACAACAGGTCATTTAAAGAAGGACGTTGATACAGCAAATGCAAAATGCCTGAAAGGGCTGACAAATAAAGTTTAATGGTGCCCACTGCACGTCTTTTACTGGGCCAAAGACAAAACAATAATATATTTGACAGTTTGGCTTGTAACAGAATAGTGTATGGGCCACTGCACCAGGTTGCAAATGTTTCCCACTGCGTGATGTAAATGGACTGTGATGGGGAGCTGTGTGGCAAGGAAAATGAATATCCACATCCTTAGCCTGCTGGACGAAGAACATGATACAGAACAGCTTCACGATTGCTATCCTCATACAGCTAATTCCAACACTAAGGACACACTTGCTACAAGGCCACAAAAAACTGCTCACTCTTCTACAAAACAAAGTCATGCTATCACCAAAGCACATTCTCTAAACGGTCTACTAATAAATGCTCAATAGCTCTCTGAAAACAAACATCAGATCTATGACCTTCTCACTGATGCAAAACCTGACATACTATTCATAACTGAATCATGATAGGGAGATGATATGGCTCCAGTCCTGCACGAAGCTGTTCCTCTAGGCTATTAACTATCACACAAAATCGTATAGGCAAAAGAGGAAGTGGCCTAGCACATATCACTAAAGCGGACTATGTCTCAATAAAAGACTATGAGGCCTTTTTGACCAGATGCAATCCTATACCTTCCTTCTCCTGTAACTTACTGCTCCTTTATAGACCTCCATCTAGGAATGCAACATTCCTAGTCACACTTCTAGCCACGGTTTCAAACCTGATAATACTTAACTCCAACCAATGTGTTCTGGGTGACCTCAACATTTGTTTTGACAAACCCAATATGACAAGTTCAAAAACAATTATCGCTGTCCTAGACACACTGAACCTGTATCAGATCGTCCACAAACCCACACACATCGCTGGACACATCCTAGATGTCATTTTTGCTACTACAGAACAAGTTACCTTTCAAACAATCACTCCTGTCACAAGGTCAGACCACCATTTGCTTGCTTTCCAACATAAAACAACACAAAGCGACACACCTAAAACCACCTTACGTGCATCTACCTATCGACCGTGGAACAAACCTAATTTGGAACACTTAAAAAAAGACTAACATTCAGTACTGATCGAGACACAATACATTTTGTTAAAAAATGATGAGTGGCTACAGGAAACGTATGATATCTTAATACTACTAAAAACAACACAACAGAACAAAAGAAAACAAGCACGGTGGAGAAATACAGAGATAAAAGAGAAAACAACAAATTAGAATGCTGTAATGTGCCTGGCTCAAAACAAACGCCAATCAAGACAAACATAGCCTACAGAAACCTAACAGATTAAACAAGTCAGCTATCAAAAAAGCTAAGAAAATGTACCATTGAGACAAAGTTTAAAATGCTAAATGTGCAAATAAAAAATTCTATAAAATTATCAATGAATTTCGTAAACCAAATTGCCTAGAAGGAGCTCATCCCGTTACTCAATATTTCACAAACTTGTAAATCATTGCACGGCCAAAGCAGACACGTTGCACTCATACTTAAAACAAAGACAAACCACCAGCACCGACCCCTTTCCAAAACAACAATCCAAGAATACCCTAACCCAGCCTCTAGGTTTCTTCCAAAACATTTCAGACAATGAATTTATGGACCTGATCAAAGCAAGCAGGCCTGCGGGCAGTCTTTCTGACCCGTGTCCATCACAAACCTTCAAGACATTCTTCTAACAACCTCTGCAGCCACACTGGTAAGAAGAATCATCAACAATTTCTTAAATACCAGAATATTTCCAGAAGAACTCAAGAAGTCATACATATGCCCATTACTGAAGAAAACAAACTCGGACTTGTTGAACCCTTACAACTACAGACCAAAGATAAATGGACCTTTCCTAGGCAAACTGATAGAAAAAACAGCATTCACCCAGATGTCATAATTCATTGATGATAATGCCATACTTTCAGACTTCCAACCTGGATTCGGTCCAGGAAGAAACACACAATCTGCCATTGTTGCCATCCGGGATGACCAGATGAACACAGCTGACCTCAACGGGGTTGCTGTGCTACTTCTCTTGGACATCTCGGCTGCCTTTGACACCGATGACCATGACACTCTGATACAAAGACTCTACAAAGCCAGCATAGAGGGGACTAATCTAGACCGGATCACATCCTACCTTCGCAACAGAACTAATGTCATCCATACTCCCCCTTTCTCGTCCAAACCGTACTTCACAAAAGCATGGGTCCCTCGAGGCTCTATCATCTCACCCATGCTTTTCAACATATACATGAAGTAATTACCGGCACTGATCAATCAATTTCACCTCACGTGCTATATCTGTGAAGATGACACGCAAATACTCGAATGGGCGAAAGACACCGAAAACTCACTAATTTTCAATTGTCTCAGAGAGTTGGATCAATGGATGAGATGGAGCCATCTTAAAATGAATGCTTTCAAAACGGAAATACTCATGCGTGGCGAATGGAAAAATTACGACCTGCTCGCAGCCGAGCCTGATGATCTGGGAACATCGCCTAAAGTATTGAAGGAACTCAGGATGACCATGGACTACAAGCTTTCAATGAATGCCCAAGTGGACAAACTAGCAAGATCAGCCTTTGTTGCTATAAAAACTCTGCAATGAAACTTCCCCTATCTGGGATTTCCACACAAGGTCCAGGCTACCATCTCTCTTGTTCTGTCCAAACTCGAATGCGCCAATAGCCTCTACCACGGATCTAACGACTATGAAAAGACTACAACGGATTCAGAACTCAGCTGCCGGACTACTCTTACATATAAAGCCACATGGCAACATCTCCCCAGCCTCGAAAGCCCAGCATTGGTTACCGGTTCCCAGAAGAACTAAATTCACCTGTTTTGCATCACCCACCAAGCGATACATGGAACAGGACTGCTCTTTATCAGGAATAAAATCACCAAACACATTCAACAAAGGCACCTCTCATCTACAGTGGCACCTCACCTCAAAATCCCAATGTACAGAAAAAAAACATTGGTGGCACATCGTTCTCTGTTCAAGCAGCTAAACTATGGAACTCTTTACCCCCCCAACATAACATCCACGGATAACCACCTTATCTTTAGAAAACTACTCAAGAATTGGCTCTTCCCCACATAACCACCATACACAAACAGAAATATACTGCATATCCCTCTGTATATAAGCATGTATTTGGACTATAGATATGTACTTGCTGGTGAAAATGAGCAGTCTTGGTGATGTGAACCTAAACATCGAACCACTGTGGTAATTTTATTAAGTATATGTGGACTAATGAGACGTGCTGACTTAGTAATCCTAACTGATGAACTACATGAACCATAATGCCAAGTGGGCCACGCCCACCGAGGCGTGAACATGACTCATAAGAGGAGAATGACTGTCTAACTATGATAAAACGCCATTGCTGAAGGGAGACTTTTACCCAAAACGCGTCTGGCGTCACTCCTGGTGCTCTGGTTACCGTTATACAAGTCTGCTGCTGCAAGTAAATATATAAATGAAAGTACTTACCTGTGTTGGCTCTCTGTTGAGACAACCTTTCGTATGGACTATATATATAAATATATATATATATATATATATATATATATATATATATATATAGTGCTTTGTATAAACATGTTTCATAATTATGTTTTTAAAAATATAGAAATTCGTGAGTACTGCCTTACAAATGTACATATTACTGATAGCTACATTAGTCTATATTTTAACCCCTTCGCTGCTAGTCCTTTCCCCCCGTGCTAAGCCTTTTTTTTGGCTATTTGGAGTAGTTCGCGCTTAGGCCTCTGTAACTTTTTGCCCACATAAGGTATCCACGCCAAATGTGCGTCCTTTTTTCCCAACATCATGGGGATTCTAAAGGTACCCAGGGTTTGTGGATTCCCCTGGAGGGGACCCAGAAATTAGCCAAAATACAGCTATATATATATTTTTTTAAATCGGAAAAAAGGGCTACAGCTGAAAGTGTCTGTTTTTTACCTGCAAATGGTATCAAAAAAGGTGTTGTGGTTCTGAAATCACAATATTCGCAGCTTTCAGGGACAAGCAGACTTTAGTCAGAAAAACAAAATATTTTACACAGTTTGAGACAAGGCCTATTTTTGCTATTTTTTGTGCTTTCAACCTCTTTCCAGTTAATGGTAGAAATGGGTATGAAAGCAATAACGGATCCTTGAAAGCTTTACATTTGAGAAAAGTAGACAACATTTTGAATACAGCAAGGGATCATTTGTGTAGATCCTTCAAGGTTTCTTTATTGAAACTAACAATTGACTATAGTAAAATTTGAAATTAGTTGAAAAAAACAGCCATTTGTGTCAACATTTTCACCTGTAACTTCTTCTAATTATGACAGCTGTTTTAAAGCAATATACTGTTACATCCGCTGGACCTTTCTGGTTGTGAGGATATATAGGACTTGCATGTTCACCAATAACCCGACGAACCCAGAGCCAATAACTGAGCAGCGACTTGCAATGGTTTTTTATTATGTACCGAGTATATAGCAATTATTCTGGGAAAATGTATACATGGAAAAATCGGTATGAAAGACACCCATGTATTTCTGAAATGGGAACAAAATATAGAGTTTAGAAGCAGTAGATATTTGCACATTTCCGAAATTGGGAATACCCATACTACCATGAGAATTATAGGTATTTTTCAAAATGACTTTTTTTTTATACATTGTCTTTCATTTGGAAGGCAGAAATGCATCGAAAGTCAATGGGTATTAACAGCTGCTCTACAATTATGTGTTACCCTTAGTCTACCGATACAATTGGTACCTTACTTGTGTGGGTATGCCAAGTGCCCACAACAGGAAACCGCTCAAAACATAATGTGGACACACCACATATTCACAATGACAAATGTACCCTTTTTTTTTGCAAAGTGCCTAGCTGTAGTTTTTTAACCCTAGCTCTGCCGGCAAATAGGGAAACCTAGCATACCTATACATTTTTGAATACTAGACACCCAGGGGAATCCAGGATGGGGTACCTTGACTGGCTCTCACTAGGTTCTGTTACGCAGAATCCCTTGCAAACCTAAAAATGTTTCAAAAAACACACTTTCCTCACATTTCTGTGGTGCAAAGTTCTGGAATCTGCGTGGATCCACAAAATTCAACCCACCCGCGTTCTCCAAAGTCTTCAGAGAAAAATGTAACCTCACATGTGTGGGTAGGCCTAGTGCCCGCGACAGGAAATGGCCCAAAACACAACGTGGACACACTACATTTTCACAGTGAAAAATCACCCTTTTTTTGCAAAGTGCCTAGCTGTAGTTTTCTAACCCTAGCTCTGCCGGCACCCAGGGAAACCTAGCAAACCTATACATTTTTTAAAATTAGACACACAGGGGAATCCAAGATGGGTTGACTTGACTGGTTCTAACCAGGTTCTGTTACCCAGAATCCCTTGCAAACCTAAACAATTGTTAAAAAACATTTTCCCCACATTTCTGTTGTGGAAAGTTCTGGAATCTGCATGTATCCACAAAAAGTCCACCCACCCGCGTTCCCCAAAGTATTCCAAGAAAATTTTCACCGCACTTGTGTGGAAAGGCCTAGTACCCGCGACAGGCAAGGGCCCAAAACCTATTGAGGTGATATCAAAATTACCTATCACAAACCAACCTGGTTTTGCAAGGAGGGCCCCATGAGTTTTTGGCCCGGGGCTCTGCGGCCATCTAGGGAAACCTACAAAACCCACACATTTTTGGAAACTAGACTTCCGGGGGAGTCCAGCGAGGTATGGCTTGCATGGGTCCCCCAACATTGTCCTACCCACAATCCCCTGTAAACCTCAAATTTCGCTGAAAGAAATCACTTTTTTCTCAAATTTCTGTGTGGGAAAGTTTTGGAATCTGCGTGGAACCACAAATGTCCTACCACCCAGCGTTCCCCCAGGGGTCTTGATAAAAATGGTACCTCACTTGTGTGGGTAGGCATAGTGGCTGCAACATGAAATGTCCCAAATCATACTGTTGAGACTTCAAAATTACCAATAACAAAACTACCTGGTTTGGGGTGGTGGGCCACCAGGGGTTTTGCCCTCAGGCTCACTGCCATCTAGGGAAACCTCCCAAACCCACACATTTCTGAAAACTACAGACCCAGGGGAGTCAGGGGAGGTATGGCTTGCGAGGGTCCCTCAACATTTTCCTAACCAGAACCCCTGCAAACCTCAAATTTAGCTGAAAAAAATCAAATTTCGGTGTGGGAAAGTTCTGGAATCTAAGTGGATCCACAAATTCACTACCATCCAGCATTTCCCTAGGTCTCCCGATAAAAATGATACCTCAATCGCGTGGGAGGGTCAAGTACCCGCGACAGGCTAGGGCCCAAAACATATTGCTGAGACATCAAAATTACCTATCACAAAACAACCTAGTTTTTGCAAGAGGGGTCTCCTGGGTTTTTGGACACTGGCTTGGCGGCCCTCTTGTAAAACTACCAAACCCACACATTTCTGATAACTAGACACCCGGGGTTGTCCAGCGCGGTATGGCTTGCATAGATCCCTCAACGTTTTCATACCCAGAATGCCTTGCAAACCTCAAATTTAGCTGGAAAAATCACTTTTTTCTCTATCCGCCGAAAACATCCGATTCACAGGTGCGGATTTGAATATCGGAAGGAAAGCGGTGCCCGACGCTGCAACCCAGAGTGTGGAAGGACGTCGGGTGCCGGAGATATCCGTGTCGTTGTCCCGGGGCCTGCCACAAGGAAAAGCCGGGGCCTCGAGTGGTGGTACTTGCCGTCCCGGACGCTGGGGGTGCCGGCGTCACCCCCTCCCCCATCCCCTGTGCTGAACCCAACAGCCTCGCAACACCTTGCTTGACGACCAACAACGGAGGGCTGGGCTGGGCCTGGCGGGATTGGGCTGGGCCCGACCACCAAGCCTGCAAGATTTGTGCGACTATCGGTGATGCTGTGCTGGGCCGAACTGCGGAACATTGGACTCGCCTGAGGCTAGGGCGGTAGCGAGAGCGGCCTGGAATCTTTCGCTGTGCGGGCGGGCACCCAATGCGGCCGTAATCAATGAAGCGACACCACATGTGACCGCGGACCGCTCCGGTGCCATCCTGGTAAGACGGAACACCTGAGGGAGAGGCCTGGACTGCGAGACTCAAGGTCCCTTGTCCTTTGGCCTTGCTGACCTTCGCTCCCCCGACCTGCATGTGCTGCTCTCTTTGCGGGCCAGTGAGTTCCCGGGACAGCCTGTATTGAGGTGAGCGGGTCGGTCACCCCCCCCCCCATTCTTTTAGCCTTGTTCGTCCCAGCTGCTGGGGGCCCCCTGCACCGCCTCCCTTCCACTCTTGCCCCCTCTGATTTCTTCACCTGAACGACGACACCAGGCCTACGCCGCAGGAAGCAACAGGGGCTATTGTGCTGCTTGTGTCCTGAAACGCAGCCTCTTAGGCCACCCATGCCGAGCCTGCTCTTTGTGGCTGAGGGGGCCTTCACAACGAGTGGGAAAGAGGGAACCGCAGCGAGAGGCAGCATACGGCACACAGACTGTGTCCAGCGTACTGGGCACCCATCCTAGAGTGGTTTTCGGCTCATTGTCCTCTGCTGGCTTTTGTGGGAAGGTGGCCCTGACCAAACATACCTGCCAGTTAGTACATCTTGGCCTTGTGCTCTGATTCAGCCCCCATCATGCCTTATTCGAAAGGCGCGAAGGCCTCCCAACAGAGTAGGGTTGATCGCTACACCTGTCCGAAGGCTGACTTACCTGACAGAAGAGGAGCGAGCGACAAGCAGCATAGCGGCACAGAGCAGGATCCCTCTGAACCCACAATAAAAGACCTAATGGCGGCAATAACTAGGGTTCGCACATCCATTGATGCCCTATCATCTGAAGTGACACTGATCAGGGCTGATCTCACCAAAAACAAGGAAAAGATTAAGCAGTTAGAACTCACCACCGCCAATCTAGTGGAAGACACTTCACATTTGCAGATGGATGTCATAGAGCTCCAGGCATTCCGTAGATTCACCGAAGATAAGCCGGACGATTATGAGGGGCGCTTGTGATGCAATAACATCCGCGTCCTTGGAGTACCGGAAAAATCGGAGGGGCCTGCCGTAGACCTATTCATTGAAAATCTGATCCCAACAAACCTGCAGCCGAAGGGTCTATCCACACTGCTCGTGATCGAAAGAGCACACAGGGTACCAGGAGGCCGGCCGTGACCGGGTGCACCGCCTCGTCCGATACTGGCCTGATTGCTGAACTATAGAGATAGGGACACTATTCTTCAAGCAGCCAGGGTCGCCCCTCCGGTCCAGCTGGACAATTCAGAAATCACCTTTTTTCCTGACTTCACTTAAACATTCCATTCTGATGTTCATTCCTGGATGTTAAGAGATGGCTGCGAGAAAAAGGTCTCAAGTACGCCATCTGACTGGTTTGACTGGTTGGACACCTTGAGAACATCGCCGGAGAGAAGCCCCAGTGACCATTGAAACGGAAAGTATTCTTTGATCGGATTGCTTTTGACGGTTCCGGGCCTCCTTTTCACTGGTCTGGGCATTGCTCACAGTATCTTGACACTCGACGAGGCTGACTTGGACACTCGCGTACTTAAGTATCTAATATTCAGTGTTTTAGTTTTCTATTAATATAATGCACCAATAATCCGCAATAGTAGGAGGGGTGGGCTGATGGGACACTAAAGCTTCCACTACCTTCATCTTTTAGTCATATTGTTGGGCGACAGGCACTCTGCATTTTTCTACTAATCGGCAGTTCTGAGCCCAGAGTGCAGGGAAGCAGGGCGGGGGTTGTTAGGAGGGGTTGTTTTTTCTGGTCTATTAATTTTTGCTTTATCTCGATGGTACAGTCCTTGTTTACAATGCAATCTGTCACACTTCACACACAGGTCCATGTGTACACAGCGGAACAAAGAAGTCAAAGTCTTAAATTGGAATGTTAACGGGTTGGGGACAAAATTAAGCGAACGGTGGTGTTACAATATGTCAAGAGACTTTCGCCAGACATTGTACTGCTTCAGGAAACTCACCTTATAGGCAATGTATGTAAGGCGATGCACAGATGGGGATACCAAATGGTGGCACACGTGGGTTTCACGTCCAGCTCAAGAGGGGCAGGAGTAATGCAAAATAAATCATTCCCCTTATCTATTAAATCCACCTATGTAGACGATCGCAGGAGATATGCTGGGATCACAGGCACCTGGGAGGGCCGAACTACTACTTTCATGTCAATATATGCGACCCCAGGGCTACAAGTCGCAACATTCACTGACCTCAGTGCTATATTGCTAGCACTGCCAGACAGGCACTTAGTACTTGGTGGTGACTTCAACTCAGTCTTGTCGGGCTCGCTCGACAGACAACCTCCTTGCACAATACCCCAGGCCGCCCAATCTTTCCCCAGATTTCTAGAGGCGATGGGTTTACTGGACGGTTGGAGGAATTACAATCCAGATAAGATTAAGCACATTTCCACTCTGGGGCTCACAATAGCCTTTCACACCTTGACTACATAATTGTCCCGGCTTCGCAAATCTCTGATATTCACGAGATCCGAGACTACTTCTTGGAAAATGAACTTACAGTTGAGTCCCCTCAGGTGTTGCTGGCGGCTTTTAAAACCGTGGTTCGAGGCCTGGCCCTCTCTCTCATAGCAGGATCAAAAAAAGATAGGCTTAAAGACATCTCTGATGCCAAGCAAGAGATTTACCGTCTCAAACTAGAAGTAAACTCTGACGCTACTCCGGAAGCCCTTCACTCACTTAGTCTGTGCCAGGACCAATACCGTGCTCTGGTCACCGACCGTGCAAAGCTACTGGGGCAGGACAGACTAGGCCGCATCTATGACTGGGGAGACAAAGCCGGGAAATTAAATGCCTGGCTTGACAAAAAAAGAGCATGCTAGTAGGCTTGTTCCAGAACTTACAGACGCTGACAGATCCCCCATCACAGACCCCCAAGAAATAGTCAACCACTTTGCAACCCATTTTCACACAATCTATAGCTCATTGGCGCCCTACACAGAATCAGACTCCTCGGACCTTATCAGAGAAATCTTTCTTCCAACACTCTCAGAGGCTGACCGAACATTCATAGAAAGTGCCCTCACCACTGACAAAATTGCTCTGGCAATACGAGCACTCCACCGGGTAAGGCCCTCAGCCCAAATGGGATCCCAATTGAACTGTACAAGCTCCGCCCTGATAAATTAGCCCCATATCTGAAAGCCATGTATGAAGACAGCCTTGAACAGGGATCGCTGCCCCTTTATTAGAGAATCACCACTGTTGTCACAATTCATAAAGACGGAAAGCCCAAAACAGACTGCGCCTCCTACCGCCCCATTTCCCTTCTGAATGCTGAACCCAAAATCCTGACTAATCGCCAACAGACTAATCAAGGTTATAGGGGAGTTAGTACATCCTGACCAATCAGGGTTTATGCCACGAAGAAACATAGCTCTGAATCTGCGCAGATTGTAGGAGGTGCTAGGGAGGGCATCTATTATACGTGAGGATGCAGTCATTGTCTCCTTAAAAGCCACTATGGCATTTGATACACTTGAATGGCGTTATCTTTTCGCCGTAGTTGGAAAAATGGGATTTGGACCGTTCTTTTGCCGATGGGTGAGCCTACTATATAGTGGGCCTATGGCACAAGTAGTCATAAACAATATAAAACCTGAGACATTTACGCTTAGCCGAGGTACCCGTCAGGGGTGTCCCCTCTCCCAGGTTACTATTCGCTCTGGCCCTCGAACCCCCTGCATCATGGATCCGTAAGGATGTAATGATTCGAGGGATGCGATGGTGGGCAGACTGGGAAGACCACATTTCTTTATATGCGGACAAAATCCTTCTGTATCTCACTTCCCCCAAAAGATCCCTGATCGCAGTTTGACATCCTAGACACTTTTGGCAGATATTCCGGATTCCGGGTTAACTGGCAGAAATCTCTCCTATATGTTTTTTATGGGGGTCCTCCTCCACTACCCCGGGACTGCCCCATACCTATAGTTTCAGAAGGTTTCAAATATCTAGGTATATTTATTTCTCTTGACCCCTCGGTCAGATATGCCTGTAACCTTGTGTCCCCCCCTGCAGAGACTTAGAAGTGACATCATGCATTGGAAGACATTTCCGCTCTCGTTATTAGGCAAGGCAGCCCTTTTTAAAATGATGTCCCTATCCCGTTTCCTATATGCCCTACAAAATTCGGCCGATCCTGTCCCAAACACGTACTTTAAAGAGATTGAAGGGCTCCAGAGAGACCTTTTATGGGGTGGAAGACCGCGCATTGCCTCGCAAAAACTTACGCTCAGTTGGTATGACGGGGGTATCGGGCTACCCGACATTAAAAGGTACTGTTGGGCAGTGCACCTTATGGCAATAAACCATTGCATATACGGCCGCCCTGACGATCCGGGTTTCAATATGGACCGCTGGCTCCTTCCAAACGGGACCTTCACCTGTGCATTGTACTTCAAACCAGATAGGTACCCACTTACCGGCCCTACAAAACACACAGTTAAAATCTGGCACGCTGCAACCAAATCCCTTAGCTGGAACAATAAGTTGACTCTCGCCACTCCTTTATGGGACTCGCAAAAACTTAGGAGACTTGGGAAACTCCAAGGGTTTCGACAAGTGGGACCTGATTGGCATCTCCCACATTAGGGACTTATGGAGTGCACGCTCTAAAGTCAATACTCCCTCACGGATTCAGAGCACTTTTGCTACCTCCAAGTCCGACACGCGCTGCAGGCAACACTGCCCCCTGAAGCTTCTCCACCAGAAAGCTCCACACTAGAAGACAGACTGTTAGAGGGACACCTACCCGAAAAGGCTATTTACCTTACCTATTGAAAGCTCATCAATAACCTAGTTGACCCCTTACGGACACTACGTGAGAAATGGACTGGGGATGGTATCGAACTAGATGACAAAAATTGGCAGACGGCTATCTCCTCCCCCAAAACTGTTGCTATCCCGGCGTGGCTTCGCCTAGTACAACTAAAGATCCTTCACAGGGTTTATATAACTGGTCTCCAATTAGTACACATGGATGGGCTGGCAGACGGATCATGTAGGCGGGGGTGCACTCAGATAGGCACATTCATGCATATTCTTTGACACTGTGAACCAATCCAGGAATACTGGCGTGTAATCCACACAGTCATGAGCGAAACATTGGGGGTCGAAATTAAACCATAAGCGCCCAGGTGCCTCCTCAACATCTGGGAACAAACTGACCTTAACACGTACACCACACAATGAGTCACACTCGGTTGCATGATCGCCGAGAGGAATATAGCGCAGTTATGGGGGGCCTCACATGCACCCACAATTATCGATTGGAAAAAAGACCTTGATTGGTGTAGGCTACGAGAAAAGACTGTCTATGTGGCCCGGGGTTGCCCCCGCAAATGGTCTAAGATGTGGGCCCCCTGGAATGCTTATTGTGGTGACATTTGTGCTCCTCCCCGTGATCTGGACAGCGACGACCCCCATCCATGTGATTTCCACTCAATCATCCTACTGTAACCATATGTATTTTTTGTAATCCACTGGCCGCCATAAGTGTGGCAGGGTATGCTCAGACGTGGGTCTCTTGCTCACTTTGCCACTGGATTCAAGCAAGCCGGGCTGAGGACGGCTGGAATGCCAGAAGCCGGTCCTCGGAAGCTTGTTTCTGGTCCAGGGAAGACATGGCTTGGCAGTTCGGGCTGGACTGTTCCCATGAGGCACAGGGTCAGACTGATTTGCATATAGCCATGTCTGAACTGGGGTGGCAGAGTGGGCTAAAGAACGGTGATGGATTAAACCCAGATCTTTTGACTGGGTGTGAGTGTTTGATTGATTCAGATGCTCTGTCCATCACCACCCCCTTTTGTACCGCTTTTGGCCGCCATAAGTGTGGCAGGGTATGCTCAGATGTGGGTCCCTTGCTCACTTTGCCACTGGATTCATGCAAGCCGGGTTGAGGACAGCTGGAATGCTAGAAACCGGTCCTCGGAAGCTTGTTTCCGGTCCAGGGAAGACATGGCTTGGCAGTTCGGGCTGGACTGTTCCAATGAGGCACAGGGTCAGACTGATTTGCATATAGCCATGTCTGAACTGGGGTGGCAGAGTGGGCTAAATAACGGTGATGGATTAAACCCAGATCTTTTGACTGGATGTGAGTGTTTGATTGATTCAGATGCTCCGTCCATCGCCACCCCCTTTTGTACCGCTTGTAATCCACTGTACCCAACTCATTGATCATTGCGGAAATGTACCTGATGTCGAGATTGTTCAATAAAAAGATTTATAAAAAAAAAATCCTGAGGTCTAGTGGGCTTTCTTCCCCTTGGGGGGGGGGAGATAAGGAGCTATTGCCCCAATATGCCTCCGGGGAGGGGCAGAAAGACTGTAGTAATTGTTTTTGGGATAGGGGTATTGGCATGCCCATTCTGGGCAGCCCCCATCTCTACATTATTAAAAAAAAATCCCTGGTTGCTAGTGGGCTACTGCCCCCGTCTGCCCCCTGGGTGGCAGAAAGACTGACATCTCTGGAGAGGGTGGGGGCATTGTCAAACCCTTTTTCGGTAGCCTCCACCCCAACATCAATAACAAAAATCCCTGGCTACTAGTGGGCTTTCTTCCCCTTCCAGGGGGCAGATTAGAGGCTACAGCCCCCTGGGAGGGCAGAAAGACTGACATTTCTCTGGTGAGGGGGCACTGGCATGCCCTTTTTGGACAGCTCCCACCCCAACGTCAATAAGAAAATAAATCTCTGTTTTTAGTGGGCTTTCTGCCCCCCCCCCCCCCCCCCGGGGAGCAGATTGGGGGCTACTGCTCTCATCAGCCCCAACCCCAACGTCAAACAAAATAATCTGTGGTGCCAAGCAGAAAGACTGACATTTCTCTGGTGAGGGGGCATTGGCATGCCCTTTTTGGCAGCCCCCACCCCAACATCAATAAGAAAAAAAATCCCTGGTTTTTAGTCGGGTTTCTGACACCCAGACTGACGTTTATGTGGGGGCATTGCCAAGCCCTTTTTGGTTAGCCCCACCCCAATATCAATAAAAGAAATTCTGGAGTCTAGTGGGATATCTGCGGGGGGGGGGGGGGGGGGGAATGTTGTGCCCAAAAGAAAATCTGGGAAGCAAAGGCCCTTGCCCAAGGGTCAGCTCCCCAACCCTGGTGCTAGTGGGTAGATCCCTGCTTGGGGATCACCCTCCTGGGGATCCAATAGGGAAGGTTACCATAGGAAAGGGGATATTCTCCCCTTTCTAACGACACCTCCCCCATCTTTTTCGGTCCTCGGGGGGCTGAGATAACCCCACAAGCACCAAAACTAAGTTTCAGTTTCGATTTCATTATAATGACGATTGCCCACCATGTGCGTGATCGTCATTTCAATGAAATACAAAAAAAGTCCTGGGGAGGTTGGGGAAGCTCCCATCTCCCCAGGCAAAAAAATAGGAAATCCCTCTGCTGTCTGCAGCAGAGGGATTTCCTGAGAATGTGCTCATGACGGATGATGGAATGGTTCCGTCATGAGCACACTAGAACTTGTGCTCATGACGGAACCATTCCGTCATGAGAATAGAAGGGGTTAAAATGTATATAAGTGACTGCATAAATAAGTAAATCTTTTATCATAACTATTTATCTACAATTCCTTTACTATTGAATTACAAAAAATAAAACTAACAACTTTACAATTAATTTAATTTAAAGTACTACAACATCTGAAAGCCGGAGTTTATTAAAAGCATCTTTAAACAATTTATATGACCTTCCTTATGCCTATTTATATATACCTTCCATGTACTTATGTATTTATATATTTATTACTTTCTTCTAAATCAGCATATCCCATACACTACCCTTTTCTCACCCTATACGGCTCTCAATAAATCCTCTACCTTCGTTGGTGAGAAATAGAGTAGTGCTTTGGAAAGAGTAGTAGAAAGAGGTTTGAGATAAGTTAGAGGTAATCAGTGCCTGCTCATTTGGGCAACAAAACAATTTTCTAGAGGCTTTTTTTTCAAATGTCTACAACAATTCTGTCTTTATTGCAGTGCTTTTCTTGGAGCCCTCCTCTATCTCTCACATGTTTTCTTGCAGTGCGCCACGTATCATTACCTCCCTCTCTCTTCATCAGCTCCCATTTCCAGAGACTCTCTCTACCAGGGACCTTCTGACTAAGCCACTCTTTCGTAGTTAGTTTGTCTCTTAAGCACAGCTCTTCTCACATTGCCTCCCTCAGACAGTCCCCTTCTCAGATCACCACTCCTAAAATACCACTTCTTTCCAGATCACCTCTCTAACAATAGCAACTCTTCTCAGATTACCTGACCCCGAAAATCTTTGCCCCCTCCAGCCAAACGATCGGCACCTCTTTTACCAACAGCATCTAACATACATATCCTTTCTTCTCAGCCCGTCTCCCCATTGTTTAGTTTAGTTTAGTTATTAAATTTATAGTACGCAACAGATACCCAAAAAGGGTTTCCCGGGGCATAGGACGGATCAAGACTGAAAGACAGGTGGACAGGGCAGTTACTTGTCAAAAAGCCACATTTTTAATGACTAGTAGAACTGTGTGTAAATAGCTTTGTTGCTGAGTATTGTGGGTAGGGAGTTCCAGATTGCGGGACCAAGATAGGAAAAGGCCTTGCTGCCCATCCGGGTTAGTTTGAATTTAGGGACAATAAACCTCCCTTGGATGGCAGAATGGAGATTTCGTGAAGGAAGGTAAGGACTAACCAAGGACTGAAGATAGCGAGGAGCACAGCAGAATTTAATTTTGTGCATGTAACTCAGTGTTTTGAATTTTATTCTGTTCTCAATTTTAAGCCAGTGCAGCTCGCGTCTGTAGGTCGAGATGGAGGTGGCTTTAGGGACTCTGCACAGAAGTCTAACAGCTGCATTTTGTACCATCTGTAGCCTATGGATTACCGATTTATTCGACCCCAGGTAAAGGATATTTCCATAATCGAGTCTAGATGTTATTAGAGCATTGACTACGGTTTTTCTGGTGGATTCCGTTAGCATCCAACAGATTTTCTTTAACCATTTGAGAATGGTGAAGCAGGTTGCTGCAACTTTGATGGATTGAGGATGCATGCTAAGTGAGTCATCGATTGTGATGCCCTGGTTTTTAACTTGGGTGGAGGGAGATGGAAGATCACCCATTTTGTTTGGCCAATGTTGGAGGTTCCATAGATCTTTTTTCTTTTCGAATACCAGAATCCCCATTTTCTCTCCATTTAGCTTAAGAAAATGTTGCTGCATCCAGAGAGCTTTTTTGTTTAAGCCAGTTTTGAGAGTCGGTGGATCATTAGTTTTGTGAGAGGACAGGGAGAAAATAATTTGAGAATCGTCGGCATAGGAAAAGAGGGATAGTCCTGATTTTTCTGCTACCTTAGCCAGTGGTCTATGTACCCAAAGGGTCTGTCTCAAGAACCTCTGTATCCAATTTACCTCTGCCCTGCAGTCCTATCCCCAAAAACTCCCTACCCCAGAGTATGTATGTGTATGTACATGTGTATATATATATATATATACATTTTTTTTTTGGACTGATACAAGGTGGTTCCAGAATTGGAAACATCATATATCAGGCCAACTTCTCACATTGGTGCGCAGCGGTGCGGATTTGAGCTTGCTGTTGTTTTACCATTGCAATCTTTTTATCAAATTGAAAGATCACATAAAGTACCCTAGGTACATATAAATCAAAAGCTTAGCATATTAAGTTCTACTGAACTTAGTAGTTGTATATTAAAGGGATTAGCACACCCTGACTACAACTCACTAGCAAGGTACAGTAGGAAAACAATTAGTGTAGGTAAGTGCACCACTTGCACCTCACTAGCAGTCATGTCTGACACAGGAAGAGCTTCAGGCTCTGCCCCTGTGACAGTTGACCTTACCAAGGCAACTTCCAGCTATGACAAACTTAGTCACAAAGACTTGAGAGCCTTGTGCACTGCAAGGGGGCTAAAAAGGGGCAGAAACCCCACCATTCCTTCCCTGATAGCCATCCTGGCAAAGGATGACTTAGATAAGGCGAGTGCAGCTCCCTTAGACTTAGGAGATGGAGTGAACACCCCTGAGAATGAGACTACTCCAGAGGAGGAAGAAGAGGAGGAAGAGGAGGAGGATGGCTCAGAAGTAGATGAGCCTGAGAATCAGGATAAAGGGGGTAACCAGGTTGTAGTTGCCAGGCTTAACCAGGCCAACTTAGACCTACATGGGACTGGAGAGGGCCAGCACCTCCCCAGATCCTATAACATAATTCCCACAGGCAACAGAAGGTGAGATCTCCATCAGGGGACTCTCATGTTTCTAGTGTCTCCAGGGAATCTCAAAGGGGAATGACTTCCCCCCCAGAGGAAAGAGCATAGGGCCAGAATGAGGGCTGTCCAACTCCAAATAGAGAGGGAAGAGATAGCCTTGGCTCAAGCTAAACTTGCTTTAGCAAGAGAACGAAAGTTGTGTGGCTTAGATGCCACTGGTGAGAAACACAAGGGGAGCCAGACCCAAAGGGACAGGTGGGGAGGCTGGGCCTTAATTTGAGTAAACACAGCAAAAAGTTGCCCTGCCACCTACATTTAAATCCACATTTACGGAAAGTTGAACACGCTAGCCGTCTATATCAACTGGGTATTTTTATTTATACCAAAAATATTTCAAAGATTAAACGAAGTTTGTCAAAAACAGGACATCGGAGACAAACAAAGTCTTATTTACATTGAAGACTTCAACCAAAGTCGTTATGCTTTTCTGTACACAATGTGTTACAAACTAAACAACATAATCAAACACAGAATAAAAAACAATCTGAAGCAAACAGAAAAATTGAACATATACAACATTAAATAATAAGCTAGATTCTTAGGAATAGGAAAAATGAGTAAAGCATGTGAAAGTTTGAAAGAAGAAGGGAAAATTAGAAAAGGAGCAAAGTAAATTTGTAAGTCTTTTACAACCAGCAAGTGCTGGTGTGAAGAAATAAATCGTGGGTAATCCTCTCTAATTGGCCGACGCGTTTCGAATCCAGGTAGTTATTTCCCGGAATCTCATCAGGGCACAATTAGTCTGTCTGTAGGGGATACAAATGGGGGAACTACTTTTAATCTTCGTGACAAAAGACTGTGCTCCCTGGTATGTGGCACTCAGAAACTGAACCTACCATTGTAGAATGACGAAGCTAGAGTAGCGAAACGCGTCTGTCGGGGGTGAAGGGGGGGTTTGCAGAATATAATTTCTTAATCGGATTCCAGTGTGCTCGCCTGTTTTCTACTAGGAGAAGTGGAAAGTGTTGTGAAGATATATATATATATATATATATCTATATATATATATATATATATATAGATAGATATATATAGATATATATATATATATATTGGCATGTGAACAAGGGTTCTTGTAGCCCAAAACGCGTCATGGCTGTTTTCCTGTGCCAATAAACCATCTTATGGCCAGATCTTGTGGTTCGCCTCCTGTTACTTTGCTTCGCCGGTCTTAACAGATTTGGAGGTGGCTTAAGGAGTGTTTCTGCGTATATATATTATATATATATATATATATATATATATATATATATATATATATATATATATGTATATAAAACCTACTGGCGATAGCCAGTAGGTATATATAGTTAGGACCTAGTTACCATAGGAAATTCCGAACATTCTATTGGGAATAACTTTGGCGCCGATTGAGGGATCTGCCTGTAGTTTTCCTTAAATTTGCCTCGCTGCGCTCCGCTCCTTCCCTGAAAGTTTCGGGGGGATTCGTCAAGCGGGGGCCGAGAAAAAAGGGGGGTCCCAAAACGTGTTTTCCCCATGTTCATTTCCATAGGGACATTCTGACAAGGTTACAGCTCGAACGGCTGAACGGAATTATATCAGATTTGGCAAAATGGTAGGGACTGGTATGCAGCAGTGCCTTTTGTATGTTTGGTGTAAATCCCTCCAGTAGTTCTTGAGAAAATTGAATTTGAAATTTTTCAAATGGCATTTTCTATGGGACTTTTAGACACGACAGCCCGAAATGCTGAACGGAATTACACCAAACTTGGCAAAATGGTAGGGACAGGTATGCAGTAGTGCCTTTTCTATATTTGGTGAAAACCCCTCCAGTAGTTGTTGAGAAAATTGATTTGAGCAAATTATATATCTATATGCGCTCAACATTCTATTGGGAATAACTTTGGCGCTGATTGAGGAATCTGTGTGTAATTTTCCATAATTTTGGCCAGTTCCGCTCCACTCCTTCCCTGAAAGTTTCGGGGGGATTCGTCAAGCGGGGGTCGAAAGGGGGGTCCCCAAACATGTTTTCCCCATGTTAATTGCCATAGGGACCTTTAGACACGGCTACAGCCCGAAATGCTGAACGGAATTACACCTAACTTGGCAAAATGGTAGGGACAGGTATGCAGTAGTGCTTTTTCTATATTTGGTGAAAATCCCTCCAGTAGTTGTTGAGAAAATGGAATTTGAGCAAATTATATATCTATAGGCGCTCACCGTACGCGCACCGTACGCGTACCTTACGCGTACGTGCGCGTACCCTTACGTGCGAGAGCGAGTTTCTGATTGGCTGGCAGTCGACTGTCAACATTCCAAACTGTCCAAACCAGGAAGTGTTTGCCACCATCTTGTTTTTCAGGAGAACTGAGGCACAAGAGAGCACAAAACAAGAGTGGAAAACACGAAAAGGGGGCAGGGTAGAGACACCCCTACCCTCTAGCCCTTCTCAGGGGGTCCCAAAAGGACCCCCAAGGGCAAAAAAAAAAAAATTTGAATAAATCGCGGGGTACGCGCGCCGTACGCGTACGGTACATGTACCGTGCGCGTACCCCGCGATTTAAAAAAAATATATCTTTTTTTGCACTTGGTGGTCCTTGTGGGACCCCCTGAGAAGGGCTAGGGGGTCAGGGGGTCTCAACCCTGCCCCCTTTTTGCGTTTTCCACTCTTGTTTTGTGCTCTCTTGTGCCTCACTTCTCCTGAGAAACAAGATGGCTGCTCAGGTGGTCCCAGAAAGATAATAACATATGTAAACGTTATCCTCTAATAGAATTCGCATTTACAAAACCTTTGAAATTCATTGAAACAAAATATAGGTTTCACGCCTGATATAGTTAGGAATTAGCATTTAAAAAACTTGCAAATTCACTGGAAAAACCATAGGTTTTAATCCTTATATAGTTAGGAATTAGCATTTGAAAAACCTTGCAAATTCACTTAAAAAAACATAAGTTTCAGGCCTTATATAGTTAGGAATTAGCATTTTAAAAAAAATGAAAATTCACTTAAAAAACCATAGGTTTCAGGCCTTATATAGTTAGGAATTAGCATTTAAAAAACCATTGAAATTGCTCCTATATAGTTAGTTGTACAAACTATATTTCGCGCACCCACAATCCACTGCTGATGATGTCACATATTAAATCATTCATGACATGGTCAGTGGCATCACTGATGACATCTCAAATGACATCACTGATGACATCTCATTTGACATCACTGATCACATCACTGATGATATCATTCATGTGATAATACGATGCACCTCCTCACACTCTAATCTAACCTTTGATACACCCAGTGTTAAATACAGACTACCATTCTTGAAACCATTGACACACCAATACCAGTTACTACATACGCACTCACTGATTCCTAGGTCTACACACACATTCGCTCATTCACCCATAGAATCACTCATACATACAGTCACTCATAAATACAACACTATCATATGCACTCATACGCCTATACAGACACTCACACACTGCCACTCATCCATGGAGTTACTCACACACCTAGTCAGTCATGCAAAGAATCAATCACACTTCCATTTCCTCAACTATACAGTTATACACACAACACCGTACTTATTCAAACATATACTAACAAATACTTACTCTCTTATACAATCACTGATACAAGTACACAATGATCCATACAGCCACTCGCACATTCACTGGCTCTCATGTATAGTCATTTATATATGCCAACTCTCACATGCACTGTGTTTTACATATGTACTTACTTGGACATGTAGCACTGAGATATCCATTTACTCACCAACACACCCATGCACACAGTCAACCGCCCATATAGCTGTTTCCACATGCACTCTTGAACTCATACACCTAGTGAATCAACTGCTCACACATCTATGCACAGAGTCACACACCTCCCAGCCACACACACACTCAGTCTCCCATTCAAATACTTGGGCAACCAATCAATAACCCATATAGCCACTCATATAGCTACTGATCAACACATGCAGCAGTTTACACAACAGCAGACATACTGATGCACACTTTCAGACAGTTTAGTCACTAACCCATGCATTTAGTAAGACACATTTAATCACTCACTCATACAGTCAGTCACGCACCTACTAAAACCTTCATCCAGACAATTATACATCCACTCATTCTTCAATATGTAAAACATATTTAAACTTTACAGAAACACACAGTCACTGGATGATGTCATCAGTGATGTCAAATGAGATGTCATCAGTGATGTCATTTGAGATGTCATCAGTGATGTCACTGACCAGGTCATGAATGATGTAATATGTGACATCATCAGCAGTGGATTGCCTGCCCAGTAGGCTTGCTCACTAACATTTCAATAAAGTTATTTTGCATATTTAACTTTGATTGATATATAAATATATATATATATATATATATATATATATATATATATATATATATATATATATATATATCGCTTATTCTTCCCAGAGACCACTTCCTTTAAAAACCCAATTCCTTGGAGTCCCTTTAAATATAGTCCCTCACATTTTAAGCTTCTTAGCTTTTTGTTCACCTTCATAGCGCCTTTCGCAACAATCTCCTGAAATGAGAGAAGTGAGACCACACCACTGCAGAGGAAGACAAGTCAGGCCTTGTCATGTTGTAAGTTAACGGAAGGGCTCTCAGAGAAGGAGGATGTTTCCCTTACACAATCCAGAAAAAGGACATCTGGTGTCATAAAACACACCCAGGGAGAGAGGAACTCTCCAACTCTTGGCACAATGTACCGTTCCACTGCTCCCAACAGTAGATGCATGCTTGATTCCACAGTGCAATGATCAAATGGGACCAATGCATTGGGGAGTTGGACTTCGACTGATGAAACATTGGTCTCTCTGGAGTGACAAAGTTTGACTCCCACAGGATCTACAGGTCCTGGGCATTGAGGGCAGAATTTCTGGAATTTAACACCTGCCACAACCAGAAAAACTGGACAGGCACCATGGCAAATCTTGGTTGTGTGACTTAATGTAATCATCATTGTAGAGGTTACCATCTTGTGATAAGGGAAGATGAGAACAGGAGAATGAAGTTCCACACACTAATCATTATGTTAGTGTGTGATTGCTGCTCTTACCCCCAAACAGAAAGCTCTAGGGAGAAACAAGCAAATGGTGGCATCTTGTTTAACCGCATCGCTGCTGCGGCGATTTTTGCGCTGTGCGGCAATTTTTAAATTACCGCGATACATGACGAGCTCAGCTCGTCATCAGCACACGCCACCCGTGGGTGATGACGAGCTGAGCTCGTCATCAGCATCGAAGGGGTTAAAAGTTACTGGGACACTTTCTAAGCACCACTCTCTGAGATCAACCTGCTGATGGCGATGCACCACCAGTGTCGCAAACAATTACTAATTGTTGCTCTGCTTTTTATGAAGCATGAACCAAATTAACGCAGTCACGTCGAGTAACAGTGTTATATACAAAAAAAAGGATTTTTTTTAAATTGTAGATTTTTAGTAAACGGTCTGCAGTTAAATCCTTACATTTGGCATGGGAAGTGAACATTGACCCCATTAGGTTTCTGAAACAGATTTGATCAAAGAAAACCAGGTTTAATTTGTTTAAATTCATAATGCTTTGTTGATGTCACGCTGCAGGCACATAAGCTGTGTCAACACACTTTAACGTGCACTGACAAGGTATGATAATTAAAGAAAAAAATTAAAAACAAGGAACATCTTCAAGCAACACTGGTGAAAGCTATTACAAATCTATGGCTCAACAATATTTCAAAAGCCAAAATATTTCAAACGCCAGTAAGTACAAATAAAATATAGAAAACTAAGGCACATGCCTTAAATTCTAGACACTGATGTCTGAGATGTGGCTCGGATCCAAAATAAACCGAGTATTTTCTGATCCAAAATAAACTGAGTATTTCCTGAATTTTGGGGGCTTCTTTATCACAATTTTCACCAATATAATAAATAAATAAAACTGCTCAAGAAATGCTTCAGGCACTGACTTCCGACCCACATGAGCAGAAGCATCTAAACTACCCGATCTGTTCACAATTGTTTTTAGGTGAGGTTTTAAAACTACAGAAAGGTAGGAAACAAAATAAAATCTTTCATAATGATGAACTCTTAAAGTCAAACATAAATAAAGAGTACTGTCAGGGCTTGAATTGTAGCTATATGGAGATACCTTGCAAATGCTAAAAGCGCTGGTGATGAATATTGCAACCTCTTTTTAACATAAAAAGGGATTCCTGCAACGGCCTCCTGATTATCATATTTTCTAATTAGGAAAGCTGCGCTATGTAGTGGTGGGGTGGGCGGTGAGCGAGCAAAATACAAGATGGACGCCTAATCTCAGAGCTGCACTCACCCTACACTAATCCTTGGGATAATCCGGTGTCATCAGCCTGCATCCCATTCACCAAGGCTGGGAAAAGACTTCTAAAGGCGGAGTGATTCCAGTGCTGTTTTTAGAAGCTGTTATTTTGACAAACATACTTCGCATTTGGACTGAATGTGTTGCAGTGTTGACAAGCGCAGCTAGGCCACGTGACAATCCTTATCCCGTTTATCGCACTGGTGGCTGAGGCCAAAGATCTTACTTGAACTTTTGCTTCTACACGAATTCTATGCTGATCTTTGTATCTGTGTCCATGGAGGATGGCCACTTCATATGTCAGCTCTGATCAAGTGCTCCGTTCTTTTGGGCCGTGGCAAGGGTAATGCGCCCCCCAAGTTGAGATGAAGTTTAATTTTGGGACTGTAAATGGACAGCTGCAGAAGGTGCAGCTCTGCATGCCAGTGAGTAGACTTGTGCAGCTGGTCCCTGTGTAGAGTTCGTGAGCCGAAGGTGCTTTGAGACACGGCCTGCTGTTCGGGAATGCAGAGCTTGGTCTTAGAATACACGAGGCATCGCCGACCGACCCATGCCCTCACCACGTCTTCAACAAGGCCGACGCCATCATCGCACCCCACCTGCGGGACATCATCAACACCTTCTTCGACACCGCTACCTTCCCGGAGAGCTGGAAGCACGCCGAACTCAGCGCTATACTAAAGCAGGGAATTCAGTCTCGGGGCATAATACAACCCTCGAGCGCCCTGTGACATATAGTTAAGCAGTGGCCTCTGTGTCTGTTCCAAGGAGGCTGTCCCTTGACCTCAAGAACTACCGCCCCATCTCGCTGCTCCTGTTTCCTGCAAAAGTCATCGAGAAGACCGTCAACAAGCAGCTGGCCGCCTTCCCCGAGACGAACGGATCCCTCGACCCCTCGCAGCCTGGCTTCCGGGCCAACCACAGCACCGAGACCGCCCTGATCGCAGTCACCGATGACATCCAAGCGCTGCTCGACAACGGAGAAACAGCGGTCCTCATCCTCCTGGACCTCTCCGCGGCCTTCGACACTGTCTGCCAACGTACCCTAGTACAACGCCTCAGCAACGTCGGAGTCCAGGAGAAGGCACTGGAGTGGATCATCTCCTTCCTCGCCGGAAGGACACAGAGAGTCCGCCTCCCTCCGTTCAGATCTGAAGCCACCGAAGTCATCTGCGGCGTCCCTCAAGGCTCCTCGCTCAGTCCAACCCTCTTCAACATCTACATGAGCCCCCTCGCAGACATCGCACGCCAGCACAACCTCACCATCATCTCCTACGCCGACGACACCCAGCTGATCCACTCCCTTACCAACGACCCCGCCACCGCCAGAGCCAACCTTCACGAAGGGATGAAAGAGGTAGCCGAATGGATGAAGAACAGCCGCCTGAAACTGAACTCAGATAAGACGGAAGTCCTTATCCTGGGATCCTCACCCGCCGCTTGGGACGACTCCTGGTGGCCCCCCGCCCTAGGCAGCGCACCCAAACCAACAGACCACGCACGCAACCTGGGCTTCATTCTGGACTGCTCCCTCTCCATGACCAGACAAGTCAACGCCGTCTCCTCGTCGTGCTTCAACATCCTGCGCATGCTACGTAAGATCTTCCGGTGGATCCCCACCGAGACCAGGAAGACGGTCACCCAGGCCCTCGTCACCAGCCGACTGGACTACGGCAACACCCTCTACGCTGGAACCACCGTCAAACTCCAGAAGAGACTCCAGCGGATCCAGAACGCCTCAGCACGACATCCCCCGTCGCAGCCACATCTCCGGACACCTGAGAGATCTGCATTGGCTTCCGGTCAACAAGAGAATCACCTTCCGTCTCCTCACCCACGCACACAAAGCCCTACACAACCAAGGCCCAGGATACCTCAACAGCCGCCTCAACTTCTACGCTCCCAAACGCCAGCTTCAATCGACCAGCCACGCCCTCGCTGCCATCCCCCGCATCCGTAGAGCCACCACAGGGGGACGGTCCTTCTCCTACCTCGCCGCCAAGACATGGAACTCCCTCCCCACCCACCTCCGCCTGACCCAGGACCACCTCGCCTTCAGGAAGCAACTCAAGACCTGGCTGTTCGAGCAGTAGCAGATCCCCCTCCCCCAGCGCCTTGAGACCCTCTGGGTAAGTAGTGCGCTATATAAATGCGTTGATTGATTGATTGATTGAGGCACTGTGGCTGATTTTGCTGTGAGGGTACTTTGACTAGATTACATTTTGGAGCATCCCTCTCTTTAACAGATAAGGAAAATGCTGCAGAGCGTTGATAGGTCTTGGAAAACTGGGCAGATTTTTATAATCAATATTTTACTTCTATTTTGAAACAAGGACAAACGGAGATAGGAAGGGCTACAGTATTTCCACCTATTCACACTAGGGTCATAAAAGCAGTAGCTCAAAAAATTTCAACAAATGGGAAAACAAAAGCCCTATTCCAGCCTCCTACTCCCTCTAAGCCTTACCACCTGTTCAGCACTCCCATTGCCGAAACCAGAAATTGCCTACCTGCCACACTGGCCTAATTTAGCTTGTAATTAGGCTTCCCTCTTTTATTTCTTTTTATCTACAAGAGAGAAAAACCAGGGAATTCAGTCTCGGGGCATAATACAACCCTCGAGCGCCCTGTGACATATAGTTAAGCAGTGGCCTCTGTGTCTGTTCCAAGGAGGCTGTCCCTTGATTCAAATGATCTACTATTTGTTCCATTTTTTGGGCAATCCACAATTTCCAGGGCCATTGCAAAGGTACCAGAGTGTGTCCTTATGATATATGAACAAGAAAGACCAGTAAATAGAGCTCTAGGTGCGAAAGCAAAGAGTGAGGAAAAAAGAAGAAGGGAGTAGGAGAGAGAGAGCGGAAGAGGGTGGTGTATCATCAGCGTCAGCGAAGTAGGCAGGTCTACTAAGTATATATAGGTGGTATGTAGGTATTCTGGTGGTTAAGTGGGCTTGTGGAAGCATGAGGAGTGTGGCCGCTAGGGGGTGTCCACTTTTTGTAGCTGTCAAGTGCATTCCATACTACGCAGCGTGTGAGCTGTGATGTGTAGTTTCCTGTAAATGTTGTTGTCTGAGCTTCTGGTGCAGAACAAGATGTTCCACCTCTTGTTGAGGGGAATTTCTGTGGGAGACTTCCACTGTGACAAAATTGTTTTGGTTCCCAGGGCTAGCATTAAATCTAATAGGAGTAAGTCAGGAAGGTGTTCCGCAACTTCTGACGTCGTGGTTAGGAAGGACGATGTGAATGAGATATGAAAAATTATGTCTGGTGCATTTTGGTCCAGAGGGTCTGAACCATTTTACATCTGAAAAACATGTGCTATATTGATCCGACGGATTCCTCAGGGTGCCAACGCTTGTCTAATGGTAAGATTCCTAATGTGTGCAATCTGGATGGGGTCTAGTATGTTTTGTGTATCACCCAAATCTAGATTGAGCGATTGTAGGTGTAATTTTACAAAGGAAAGGTGCATGCCAGATTCTATTCCTGGTAGCGTCCGAGAAATGTTTGGCGAGTTCTTCTGAGATTAATGGGGACCACTTCATTTTCAGATTCTTAAGGAGGTATAACATAGGAGGGTCTAGCAATTTACAGATATGTGACGCTGAATGGCCAATCCTTTTAAGATTACTTTGTAGACCGGGAAAGTCCGGGATATGTGGTTTGGGTAGTTTTCTAACGATACCTTTAAGTTTTAGAAAATGATGGTATTGGATGGGGGGGGAATGTAGATTGTAATCGGTGCTCAAGCATGAATAGGAGATGGGGCTCAGGGTCGAGCCTAAGTCTTCAACTGAATTAATTCCCCTTTTGGCCCACTGTTCACAGAGCACTGTTCTCCCCTCTAACTTACTTCTATGGTTGTGCCATAGGGAGGCTAAAGTGGAATCAGCAAGATGGCTTTCCAGAGTTCTATCGACCGCCAGTAGGGAAGAGACTGTGTCTGTGACTGGGGTACGAGTGAGCCGAGGGTAGTTTTCCGAGGGCAACAGATGCTAAGTGTGGACCTCGGGTTGAGTGGCGGAGAATTATTGTCCATCTCTCTAAACCACCACTTCCCGTGGGCTGCTAAAAATACCTGTGGAAGTCAGGCATTTTAAGGCCGTCCCTGGTTCTGTCCAGTTTGGGGATGGGAACAGAAATCTTGGCTCTCCTCCCATTCCACAGGAAATCCAAAATTTGTTTGTCTACAGCTTTAAAGAAGGCGGTGGAGAGATTTATGGGAAGCATGCTCAATAGGAAGTTTATAAGAAGTGCAATCATCATTTTAGATGTGTCTGTTCTACCCCACCATGTTATGTGCATGGGAGACCATGAATTTTGTAAGTCCTTTATTTTGGATAGTGTTTTGTTTTTGTTAATCGTGAGGGAGGAGCTTAGATCCTTTCTAAACCAGATGCCAAGGTATTTGAGTGCATCAGGTTGCCATTTCAGGTGGGAGTAGCCAGGATTGAGGCGGTGCAGTAGATATTCATGGGGAAGATCTCGGTTTTGGTTCGGCTGAGTGTATAGCCAGAGACACCAGAGTATTTCTCAATCCCGGACAAAATGTGGGGGACTGCGTTATCTGAGTCTTCAGTGAAGATTAAGACGTTATCTGCATAGGCTACGACAAATTAGCTGCCTGATTGAAATTGTACACTTTTGAATATATCATTCTTTTTGAGGGAGGATATCAGAGGTATGCTAACTAGTAGGAATAAGAATGGGGAACGTGGGGACCACTGTCTGGTGCACAGAGCCAATGAAAAGGAATTCTAACCCTCACTACTGGCTCAGCGTACAATGCCATAAACATTTGGATGAAATCCTTTCCAAGGGGGAATTTGTGTAATGACTCACACAGAAAAATACATTAAACTTTATCGAAGGCTTTTTCCTTGACAAGCGCCATCGGAGCTGTGGGAGAGGAAGATGACCGTGGTTTTTCAAGTGCATGAGAGAAGACCCAGATGTTATCGGCTGTAAGTCTACCCTTCAGAAATCCTGTTTGAGATTGGGCGATAAGGTTTAGTGTCACCTTCTCCAATCTCCGTGCAAGAACTTTAGCGTAGAGTTTACAATCAATATTGATTAGACATATCGGTATGAAGTTCTTGACAGCCAGGGGGTCTTTGGCTTTTTGGGGGGAAACTACTATTGTTGCTTCTGAGGCTGAGCCTGTCACATAGCCTGTGGAGGCAAATGACTGAAAGAGGGCTTGCAGAGGGTCAGACAGTAGCTCAGGGAAAGTTTTGTAGAACTTCACTGAGTACCCATCAGAGGTGTTGAGAAGTGTTCTATCGTCTGATGAGGCTGGTGAGAGCACATGGGAACTCAGATATGAGAAGCAGTCTTCCGATCTAATTACAGTGCTTGGAGTATATAGGTTAGCATAGATTTTGTGAAAGACCTCCAGGATCTCTTATGGGGAGGTGAGTGCTACACCAGCATTGCTTTTGATGGGTGAAGTGATGGACCCATTTTAAAAACATTTCAGGTAATTTGTTAGGGCCTTTATGGCTCTGTTTCTAATGGTTGATTTCTCTACTTTGGCTATATTCACCCATTTCTGCGCTCTTTTACTTAGCATTTGGTTATATTTGTATTGCAAGTTGCATAATTTAGGGTTATCCTGTGATCCAGCGGAGTGTCTGATGGGTCAAGGCGTTTATTCAGGGATTTGTTCCTGGCTGAAGATAGGTTCATCAAGGTGCCTCTAAGAAAGGCTTTCAAGGCATCCTATCTGATCTAATCGGAGGTATCTACTGGTATGTTTTCTTTCAGAAATTGGATTATTGCGTTGTTTATCTTGGATTTGGAGGTCTCGTCCTCCAGGAGGGCATCGTTGAGGTGTCAAGAGTGTCGAGAGAGGGGGGCTATTGGTAAGGTTGAGGTCTATGGATATACACACGTGATAGAGATTATTATAGGTTCAATATTGGGAGTTTGTGATAAGGAAACATGGGATTTGTCTACTAAGATGTAGTTAATTCCAGTGAGAGTGTGGTGGGGAGAGGAGTAGAGTGAGGAGAGTCTAGCCAAGATACTATCTATTGGCAGGTTAAAGTCCTGCCTCCGCCGCCAATGAGGATGCCCATCTTGTCTGGCATTTCTGAGAGTCGTTTGTCCAGGTCCTTCCAAAAGTCGACTGAATTATCATTGGGAGCATAGATATTTACAACATCAAATTCCCTGTTTTTCCTTGAAACTCTAGTGATTAACCAATGTCCATGGTAGTCATGTGTGCGAGACAAAACAATGATTTTGGATTTTCTGGAGAACAAGGTGATAACTTCATTCTTTTTATCTACAGCTGGGGAGATTAAAGCATTGGTGACTCAAGGGCGATAGAATCTGGCACCTTTGGTGGCCTCAATATGGGTCTCTTGTAGTAATATTATGCCCCACTTCAGTTAGTTACAGTAATGTGCATTTGTTTTGCATTTTACGGGGTGTGAAAGGCCCTTGGTATTTAGTGAGAGAATTCTAAGTCCAGTCATCTAGTAGCAGTGTAAAGGCTCGGGTAAGGATGAGTAGATGTCGGAATACAGTGCAGGATACTTGTCGGTAAAGTCGAAATATCAATGTGAGGTTAGGGAATCGATAGTGGTATAATGCATACATATGTAATGCATGTATAAACCAAGTGTGTTGAGCATAGTAGTGATATATATTATAGTGCATATGTGGTTTCATGTATATATGGGTTAGTAAGATAAGAAACAGTCATGCGTAAAAGCCTTAAATGGTGGACCCTGTTGTTTTTCAATTGGTGACAAAAAAAATTGTAAAGAAGGGTCCAAGGGGAATAGATTAGAGACTGAAACCACCTCTGCCCCCCTATCAAAGTAAACACAACTAATGAAGAGATGCCCAGTCTAACTTGAAAGGCATTGAAAATATTGGAGGAATTCTAATGTGTGCTCGGGGCTGCAAGCCTACGTGTAAACTCATGATGAGGCACGTATATGGGATATTAGACACGGCCTTGCCAAATACGATCATGTGGCAGAGTCAGTACAAGCTGCGGGCCTCGGGATAAACTATTGAGGAGACGCGTGTGTAGTGTGCTGAACACTGCTTTAACAGCTAAGATCGTGGGGCAAAGTCAGAACAAGTCGCGCATACACAGTTGGATGCTGCCATCGCGACTCGGTCCGCCCATGTGCAACAGGGCAGAGTCAGCACAAGTGGTGATAGGCCCGTGTAAAACCTAACCCGATGTGCGTCTCGTATCCCGCTTCCTTAAGGAAAAGCAGTCTTAGTTGGGATGTAGCACTAGGACCTTGTCAAATCAAAAACACGATTGCAATATACATGGTATTGTTAACCCAGCTGATTTAGATAGTCCTGGTTTGTCTCCAAAGAATGGCTAATATAGGAAAAAGGATTTAGGAGACAAAGCTCGTCTATGGTATTGAGTATTCTTACAACTGCGTTGTGAGCTTGCAGCTTGTTTGTGAATTGACCAAAACAACAGAGAAGAGTGTAAACTGGAGAGGATTCTCTGACATCAGGTCATAAGTTCTACAAGGCGGCTGATGTTCAAGTGGTGGATCATTAGAATTCCTCCAATATTGGATAGTGAGCACAGGACACAGTGTACGGGAGTCTGACTAATGCGCATGCGCGGTATGTAGTGTCTCGGGTAGGAGTTGTTGAAATGAGCGTGACGCTTAACCTATTCATTTGCGCATACGCGCCATGCAGCGTCCCGCGAGGGAGTCTGCCCGCCTTGAGAATGGCCATGTTTTACCTATCAGCAGCTGCGATCATTCAATGTGATTGCAGCCAATCAGGGCGACTATATAAGCAGTATCGGTCTCTCTAGTCTTTACCTCCCAGACTGCTCGCAGTCTAGTTTGGAGCACCGACGGACAGGTAAAGAGGAGAGAATCGCTCTGAGGGTGTGCCTATGACTAATACTGGAACCTTTGTCTTTCATCTTTTTCCCTGGCACTGGCAGGGTGGGTCTTGGCTATCTTGTCTTTTCTCTGCCTCATATCGACAAATTACTTGCCTTTACAGCTTACTAATCTTATGAACAAGTAAAGAGGCTTTTGTATGGAGAGCGATCCACTATGTATCTTAAAAGAAAGGTCTCACTGAAAGACAAGGGGCTTTTCTGCCTTCCTGTATTTTTAATTCTATCTGGAGCTGAGTACTTTAGGGTTCCTTTGATCTAGGTTTCTAGAATGTTTAACATTATACAAAGTATGTAGACAGAGTGTCATCACTGAGCAACCACATTGTCTTACTTTGTCTGTAAATAGAGCGGGGCTTCCTTCTCCGAGCAGTCAGCCGGGTGAGGTGAGGCCTTCCTCCCCCATAAAGCTGGGTAATTGAAGAATCAGTCTTTACAAAAATGATAAATGTGACTGGTTTTTAATAAACTACGATTTGGGTTTTTATTGTGTGGTGCACAACAGCACCACGGCATGTGAATATCTGATGTTACACTATGTTGGACTCCTTTTTCTTGTATTTTCAAGCACACTTTGACCCACACTTTTTTCTTCTAGGAAAGAAGAGACAGATCTTATCTGCAAATACATATTTTGCATGTCGGGTAGGGTGACGAAGGCCACAACTTTACCTTAATATTCTTTAAATATATTTTTTTTCACTTGTTACAAACTTTTCCTGCAATAGCTTGTATCATACAAACATCTAGGTCCTGAAGAAAGCCGGGTCAGTTGACCATTACGGCTGAAACATGTCGACCGCACTAGTTATAGCCAGGAGATAGTCATTATTTCACATACTATCACGTTATTTTAAATATGATACTTGGACAATTCCTAATAAATATACATTTTTTGCCCAAGTAGCTATTTTTAAATTTTCACACACTTTAGCACTGCACCACACCAGAGGACATACGGTTTGAACTTTCAGCTTGGCATGAGTCGTTTAGGAGCATGAGGTCAGGTACCCAGCAGGGCCAGAATGGCTCAGGGCTGTGGTCCTAGACCTGAATCTCCTTGAGCTCCAGATGACGATGTTCCGCCAGTAAGGGTGGGCCGATGGACTCTTGAATCTAGCCAGGTGATGGGTCAAATATTGGAACTGGGTCTTTACATTCCTGTAGCATCCAGCTGTTTTCAATGCCTTTCAAGTTAGACTGGGCATCTCTTCATTAGTTGTATTTCAATTGGTTACTACCGCTGTGCGGAGTAGTGGAGGGAGACAGTAGATGAATGGTAGTCCTGCGGCTAAAGTCTAGGTATATGAGGATGGGGAAAGAAGGAGGAGGTAAAGAAGGGGTGAGAAGAGTGGGGAAGTGTGAGAAACACGAGAGAAGTAAAAATGAACAAATTAAAACCCCAAACCCTAACTCACCTACACCCTTACCCCAAAATGCAGAGCTCTTGAGTGGAAGAGAGGTAGGCCAGGAGAAGACCAAGCCTCAACATTGACTACTCTAACTTCTTCCTATGGATGGTGCAAACCTTCTTAGATTCATCAACTAAGTAACAAACAAAGTTCAAACAGATGTAATCTGCAGCACAGTGATCGATAGCACAGCAAGGTGAACAGATTTAGGTTACAATAGGAACACAGCGAGTAAGAGGTGACATTGACAAAGAACACCAACTCGGGAAGGTACCAGTGGTACACAAGCGTTAATGCTAATTAACTGTTAATTAAATGCCATTAACTACTAATTAATTGCTATTAACTCAATTATTGATTGACATGATTAGGTTTAAGGTGTGTCAGATGAAGACATCATATTCAAGACCAGGGTGCTAAGAGTGAATAGTGTTGGTTAGAGATCCAGAATAGGCCAATTATTGGGTTCCAGCGTAGGCCTGTGGTGTGGAGCACCAGAGTAGATAAAAGGTAAATGTGGAACGAGTGGGACAGATTCAAACGCCCATTCCATTTTGCGTGGAGGTGTCCATAAAGGCTTTAAGATCTGCAGGAGTGGTGAAGAACAATGGTTTGCATTTAAAGAAGATGCAACATTTGGCCAGATCAGCAAAGGAGAAAGGAATGTTACGATCTTGCGGAGCTTGCTGGAGCACCATGAAGCCTTTTCTTGTGGAGACACTCGTTTTGAAGTAATCCTGAGCAACTGAAATAAGACACTCAATTGAATGTGTTGTACTTCCCACATATGAGTGAAAATTGTTTCTGTGTGACGATTGTGCAAAGGGTGGAAGATCATAGTACTTATGCTCATGGATAGACCAGAGGCGGTACTTGTGGGTTTGCCTGAGGGAATCCTGTGCACCCTTTGTATTTCAAAGTCTTTCTTGAAGTTGAGGCCCATGGTGCGAGGAATCCTTGATTCCAGGAATTCAGCGCAGGCGTTGGCATCATTTTCAACGTTTCCGGAAGGCAGAAAATGCATACATCCCCCCTGCGGTAACGATCTTTAAGTTCCAATAAATCTCTTGCCAGTGACTTCATTATTTGGTAGAAATGGTCCATGTGCTTTAGAGTTAAGGAGTTGGAGTTTTCCAGAGAGTGGATTCTACATTCAGCTTCAGAGAGTCTGTTTGAAAGGCCCTTAAGTTAATTGCGGAGGGATTGAATGTCGTGGTGCATGGCGCAGGTGTTGGTCATGGTGTCTTGTGCCGGTCGTGGTGAGCCCTGAGACATTGTATGATGACTTTGATGCTGGCAGACGTGTCCCTCTTGGCTTTGTTCGGAGAGTCTGGAACTGGTGGGGTACGATTTGGAGCATTTATGTGGCGCTTTACTATCCCTTTGATCTTTCATCACTCTGCCTTTGTGGTCAGCTATCTTGCAGTTTGAAAGTAGTGTAGGTAACTGATGGAGGAAGCAGAGTAGTGTGGTCGATTGAGTCAGGTGTATTTGGGTGTTGGAGAACCTTCACAGAGTGCAGTACTAGTGTTGTGTGTTTCCTATATGGACATTGTCATTTACCCTATGTTGGCCTAACTATGCACATTGTAGGCTGCTTTAGCTTTGCACAAGTTACCAAAGTACACACTTGTTTTTGTGCCACGTTATATTTTCACATATAGTTAGCGCACGTTTTTGTCCTTTTCCTGGGATTTAGTCTGCACAGCCTAGGCAAGGTCAAAGAACACTGCCTTTTATTATTCTCTGTGGTCGGACACTAGCACCTACACATAATAGAGACACTCGGCCGCTGTTTTTGAAAACACGTTTGCCATATAACTCAGGACATGTCGTTCTAAAACACACAGAGAGTGGAGACTGGCAGACAGCGCAAAAGTCCTGAGACAGAAGAGCTGCGTCAGCTGGGATGTAGAACTGCTATCTATGAATGCTAAGGTAAGGGCTCCACTGCTAAGCCCAGAGAGCTATAATCATTTAGCGTTAGCAGTGAAGGTTGGTGCTGGCAAATCTGTCAGGTAATATGACAGGCCTTTTTATTATATACAGTCTAATAACTATGCTTCTGGCATTACTGACTTGTATTTACTTCCTAGTTGTGGCACAACTGATCAATATCAGAGCACAATAGTTTAAATAAACATTATAAACTTTCCTCGTGTCTGTTCAATTTATTGTGGACAAGTACTAGTGAGAGAGAGAAAAGGGTGACCTGCTACCATGATCCTGAGAGGGTCGGGAGTGTTGTGTATTGGGGTACCAAATCACTTGCCTCTCTGGAAAGGTTAGGAGAGCAAGTGAGGGACTATCAGCTAGTCTGGTTCAGTTTCATGGAGGCTGATGTCCCTACATGCTGATGTTCTATGGTCCCAAGCATAGTTTTGTTCCAGAGCAGAATCCCAAATAACAGTAAGAGCACAATTCCAGAGCCAGGCTTGTACCCCACACTGGACTTGTATGATGAAGCAGAAGGGTGTTCATAACCCTAAACGTCTAGTATGGTGCCCTGATTGGAAAGAGCAAACGGACGACTGAGGCCCAAATGCACTGAGGCACTAATGATGTGCAGATGGTGAGGAGCAGGTGCAGGTTGACTGTTGCTAGATAGGTAGGTATAGGGTACCTATAGCTGGGAAATACTGAGTTGTTAGTCTAGACCTTGCTAAGATGTGCTCATATAATAGTACTCAGCAGAGTGGCAGGATACATATTAAGGAGGGTCTGTTATAGATTATTGTGGGCGTCTTCTTGCTATTTTTGCTCACTGACTGCTGCTACCTGCACTTAGCTGCAGTCTGTGCCCACCGCACCAGTGCGGTAGGAATTGTGGGCAATAAGGCAGGAGTGCTGGGTGGATAGTGCTAGGTGAGGAACAGTCACCCCCGATGAGCGCTATCCTCACAGGAGCCAGCATGCACCTGGAGAGACACAATGGCCACAGCCGTGAAGGCGCGATGCAGATAGTATGGATCAGCGTGCTGCAGCCGTTGTTTCAAGGTGCAGGGTATGTGGGAATGAAAAGTAAAGGCACGCTTGCCATCTTGAGCCCAAGTATCACGTTCTAGGAGGTCGGTGAGTTCAATTTCGCCTCAGGCCCTTTTATGAACTGGCCTCAGAGCATTGAGAGTTACTGCACCTTTCTCATGTCGGCACCACATACAGCTTGACAAGTAGGGCGCGGAAAATCGGTCTCTGCCTGAGAGTATGTGAAGGGGTGGACGTGGAGGCTGTGAGTGCGAGACACAGCTAAGAGGCGATTAGGCCGTGTGTTGGTGGCTTGCGGTTGGCACCTGATGCTCAACTGAGTCTTACATCAGTGATGCATGTGAAGCAGTATTGTTGATTAATATAAGTGCAGTATATATGCATTGGGTGATCGTGTAAGAGTACGCTGCAGGGAGAAGTGTGAAGGTGAAGTGTAGCACTTATATGAAGTAGGCCTCATTGCAGTTGCAGAAGCTGGCGTTGTTGATGGGAGTAGTTGCTGTAGATATGAAGAGAGCCTCCGTGTTGGAAAACCAGGCAGTCAGCGAGTCAGGTTGCCAAGATGAGAGAGTGCAGCGATGTAGATCTCACGGAGATGGCAGCAGCCATCTTAAGACGTTGCATTGCAGAGGACCTTGGGGAGAAAAAATAACACCCTGCGGCTCTGGAAAGTGTATTACTTGTACGCTCCAGTGCTATGGGGTGGCAGCGCTGTGAGGTATTTAGCTGGGCACTTCTGTCATAATGGGCAAGCTGGTCACATGATAGTAGTGGATGGAGTGCTGAGCCGGCGGTTTAGGCAGCCATCACTCTCGGGTGCGAGCTACGCCCCCTGCCGAAGGATTCTTTTTTTTTTATTCTAAAGTTTCAAAAACCTTTATTGTGTCATCATCATACATATAGAATTAGTTAGTCATAGCATGAGCAAATGCAATCAAGCAGGTATCTTACACATCACCATAATCAAACCACGTTGCAGTAGTACACAACATGAACAGTATAATTGTGGTTATCATTATAGTACTTTTGAAGGTGTTATCTTCCTTCTCCTGAAACAATCATATAACTTTGTATAAAGTGAGCTTCCGTCCGGTTCCGCAATTTCAAAGTATGGTTATTGACTAACCTCAGGTGATGGGATCTGTAGGGGAGGGTCACAAATATTTCCTCTGAATTCATTCCATTTACCCCATATTCTGGTCCACTTCTTTGGGCAGCCCCTGTGTGTGTAAACGGCCCTTTCAGCCACCATGGCGTTGTCCATGTCTCGCTCCCATTGTGTGAGTGTGGGTAGTACTCCGGATCCCCAGTTTTTAGCTATGTTTCGTTTGCTATTGTCATCCCCAATGTAGCCCAATTTTTTAAGGCTAAGTTGAAGTCTGTGGGTTGCCAGATATTAAGGAGGCATCATTTTGGATCACAGGGGACTTCTGCTCCTCCAACCTCTGAGATTACAGCTAGAACCCTTTCCCAATAGCGTTGTATATTGGGTCATTCCCATATTATGTGGTAAAAAGTTCCAGTACGACCACATCCTCGTAGACAAAGTGGGCCTGGTGTGTGTCCTAGCTTATGCAGTGTGGTGCGTGGGTAATATACTCTGTGTAGTATTTTCAGTTGAATAAGTTTAAGTCGGGATGGAATCGCTGCCTCTCGGGCAGATGCTAGTGCGTCCATTCAATCCGATTCCTCTATGTCCCCTAGTTCAGTTTCCCATCTATCTTTTAGTGTAATCATGGGGTCCGGTTGATTATTAATCAATTTCTTATATGTGAAGGAGGTGGCTTTTTTATCCATGTAGTACGTAAGTAGTCTGTCTTCCAGAGGAGAGGATTCCTTCAGCGTGGTCTCTGGGGGGATTGCACTTTGCAGTGCGTGTTTTATCTGTAAGTAGCGGTATTGTTCTGAGTCCGCCATTTCGTAATTAGCTTGCAGTTCTGCAAATGTCATTACCGCTCCTTTCACCCACAGATCTCCTATTTTAGAAATGCCTATGAGGTCCCATTTATCGAATCCCTTTGTGTCCGCCAGGGTGCCTAATTGTCGCGTCTCCCATAGAGGGGTAGCCTGTGTTAGTACCTCTTCCCATCCCAGGGCCCTTTGTGCAGCATGCCATATTTTAATCGTGTGTGCTGTTGGTCCCGTGAGTGCAGTCTGTTTCCTGTTGGTGTATAGCGCCCTCAGTAATCGATTAGCCGGTAGAAGGTTCCGATCTAGCCTGAATGCTGGTTCGTCCTGTGGTACGTGGAGCCATTGGTTTATTATCATCAGTTGTGAGGCCCAGTAGTATAATTTGATGTTCGGGAGGGCGATACCTCCATCGTACCAACTTCGCGTTAATTTATGTTGTGCTATTCGGGGGGCTTACCATCCCACAGTAGTGCGGTTACTTCCGCTTCGATGGTTTTGAAGTATTTATGAGGGACCGGAAATGGGGTGTTTTGGAGTGCATAGAGAAATCTTGGCAATGCAAGCATTTTGAACAGTGCGGCTCTTCCCAACAGCGTCAACGGGAGGGATCTCCAGTGTTTGACATCAGCCCGGAGTCTCTCCAGGGGCTTCATTAGGTTTTCTTCCATGAAAATGGACTCTGTCGGCGTGACATATATTCCTAGGTACTTGAATCCCGTAGTCGCGACTTGTATTTCGCAACCCTGGGGGAGGCTTGGCGTGGGTCCGTGCAACACGTATAGTAGCGATTTTGTCCAATTGATTGTATATCCGGATACTTACCCATATGCTGTTAGTATATCTAGTAGAAACACCAGTGATCTCGCCGGGGATGTTAAGTATATGAGGACGTCATCTGCATAAAGCGAGATGCGATCTTCCCATTCCATTTCCCATCTCATTCCGTGAATGGACACATCTTGCCTGATCCATGCTTCAAGCGGTTCCAGCACCAGGGCGAATTAGAGCGGCGACAATGGGCAGCCCTGTCTGGTACCTCGTCCTAGTTTGAATTCTCTGGAAATTTTCCTGTTTGCCACCACTTGTGCGGAGGGTTCCATGTATAAAAGCTTTACCCATGCGCAGAATTTTGGGCCAAACTCCAGCTTTTGAAGCAAGGCAAAGAGGAATGGCCATTCCACTAAGTCAAAGGCCATCGTGGCATCAAGGAAAAGGATGGCTGCATCTTTCTGTATCTCCGGCTTGCGGGCCAATACTGCGTTCAACCGCCGCAAGTTGAGGGAGGTGTTACGTCCTGGCATGAATCCAGATTGATCCGGGTGCACCAGTTCCTTAAGGTGTGGTTGCAGTCGCATTGCTAAGACTTTGGGTAGTATTTTTGCTTCTACGTTCATTAACGATATTGGCCAGTAAGATGCAGGTAAGTGTGCTGGCTTGCCCGGCTTGTGTACGGCTACGATTGTAGCTATTCGCTGGTCTCGTGGTAGCAAACCCTTATTGAGACCATCGTTAAACATATTGAGTAAGTGGGGCGTGATCGTTCCTGCCACTTTCTTATATAGTTCTACTGGTAGTCCATTTGGGCCCATTGCTTTCCCGGTGTGAAGTGCCGCTAGTGCCCGTCCCAATTCTTCCGCTGAGAGGTCCATGTCGAGGTCTTTCGTATCATCCGATGTAAGTGTCGGCATCTTGATGTCTTGCAGGAATTGCACGGTCTCCCCTATTGTAGCTACTGCTTGTGGCCTATATACCTTTTCAAAATACATTGCTAATTCTTCCACTTTTTGCTCAGGTGCTGTTGTTAGAGTACCATCCTGTAAACAAATTTGTGCTATCCATCTGTTTGCTTTCTCGCGCTTTTCTATCCATGCCAGCATTTTCCGCGTTTTATCTCCTAATTCGTAGATTCTGTGGAGGGTATCGTTATATTTGTCCTTTGCGATTTCCCATGCATAGGTTCTAAGTTCTTGATTTTCCAATGTTACTGAGTGGCTCGTGGCTTCATTGGGATGTAATGCATGTGCTCTCTCTGCTTGCTGCACAGCTTCTTCTAGAGCATCAATGGTTTCCCTCTGTATGCGTTTGTGGCGCGCGATAGTTGAGATGGCCTGTCCTCTAATAACAGTCTTGTAGGCCTCCCATAATGTGGTCGGGGATTGAATTGATTGGTCATTCTCCGTGAAATAATGCTTAGTGGATTTCACGAGGTCTTGTGCGATTTTATCGTTTTTCAGGACCCCGGGTAGAGGGGATATATTCTTCGTCTTCCAGGGATGTGGGCAGTGTAAGTGAGCTGGATCGATGAATGATCTGAAATCCCTCTCGGCAAGTGTTCTACAGTACGTACCATGTCAGGCGTGATCCCTAGCGTCAATATATAATCTATTCGGGAGAGACTTTCGTGTGCCCCTGAATGAAATGTGTATTGATGTGCTGTTGGGTGTTTGAGCCGCCAAATGTCAATCAGCCGCATTGCCAGTATAAAGTCTTGTAGTGCTTGATCGGGTATGATCCCTGGACGGACGGCGGTCGATGGTTGGGTCTACCACTGTGTTAAAGTCCCCACCCAGGATCAATTCCCCTTCGGGGAGGTCCAGTAGGAGCCTCCCGAGGTCTTGAAACGCATGCTGGTGAAGTGTGGGAGGGACATATACTGAGATCACGTGGTATATTTTCCCTTCCCACTGCATAGTGAGAACTGCAAACCTTCCTTGATCGTCAGCCCAAGTGTTTTTTACCATTAATGGGGAGCTTTTATGAATTAGGATTCCCACACCTCTAGATCCGGACGTAAAGTCTGCATGAGCAACCATCTTGAAGCCCCATCTGTCAAGTGCCTTACATTCTGAGCCCTTTAAATGCGTTTCTTGGAGTAATGCGACCGTGGGCCCCTTACGCTTTAAATATTGTAGGACCAACCCCCTTTTGATTTTATGTCCTTACCCATTCACGTTCCACGAGATAATGGACAAGGGAGGTCCCGGCCTAAGTAGTGACTGATTAGTGGTTCCACCTCCCGCATTTAGTGTCATGTTGTGCACAGTTTATGTTTCATATTGTCAGACATCATTGTAAAGTTCATCCCTGCGTTATCTGCTCCGCTCATGCATACATTGTGGAAATGACACTTACTGATAAACTTAGAAAAAACATGTATGAAAAATGTAAACCATTCAATAGTTGCTTTCTGAGTCCCAGATCCCATAAATCCCGCTAGAACTGGATATCCCCGAAACTGAACACTAGGTTCATTGGTAAACAATTAGCATCTGTTAAGTGGGCGATTGCAGCTGAATGACAAGCAAAAACAAAGAAAGCTTATAACTACTAACACATTAGCCCCCCACCCTGCCTCCCTGCCCGGCGGATCCAAAACCATCCAACACCCCCAACTGAGCAGAGTGCTTTTTTCCCTGAACTTAAGGTAGTATTTTTGAGGGTGAGTCTACTGTGACTTGTTCAGTCGTCTTCCCCCCAAATAATGTCTATGCAGTACTGCATAATTGCAATAGGTCCTACCTGTCGGAGTCTTCATTATGTGCATCACCATTTTGTCCCATGTAGTGCCTCCGCAGTGCTGGCCCAGATATTACCACCCACCACCCAGATTACATTCCCTACCATCGCCGTGTTCATCACAGAAGTGTTCCTTCATGGGGGCGGGAAGCATAGTCATCGTTATTGTTCCTGTTTCCTGATGGGTCTCACTGGAGCCGTATGTTGCTGGCGTGGCCTGTCATGGGCTTCTTTCCTCACTTTAGCGGTTATTACGTCGTGACTCTCGATTCTTGGATCCACCCGTCTGTCGCCATCTCTCCAGCCAGTCCTGCGCGTCCCTGGGCGAGTCAAAGAACCACGTTTTTCCATTTGCTTCGACACGTAGCTTCGCTGGGAACAGCATCGAGTATTTGAGTTCCCTGGTCCGGAGTTCCCTTTTCACTTCCATGAAGTTCCGCTGTTATTGTGCCACTGCCGCCGTGCAATCCGGATATAAGGTGATTTCTGCGTTGTCGATTTATTTTAATCGGCGGGGAGACTCGGGCGGCCTGCAGGATGGCATCCCGGTCGCGGAAGTTGAAGATCCTCGCCAAAATCGGACGCTGTGGTGCTCCCGGCTTCGGTTTTCCTACCGGCACCCGGTGAGCACGTTCCACTGAAAAGTATTTGGATATCCCCTTTGGTTACAGCGTGTTCTGGATGAGGTCTTCTACGAAGAGGTCCAGTGCTGGGCATCCTCTCGTCTCCGGAACCCCCACCAGGTGCACGTTATTATGCCGTGAGCGGCCTTCTTGCTCGTCGAGCTTTGTCTTTAGCAGTAGGTTGTCATCTTCCAATCTCTGTAATTTAATTTTAAGGTCTGCAGTGTCACTCGTGAGGTCTGACGTTGTTTTCTCAACCTCTTTCATTCGATCTGTCATTTTAGAGAAGTCTGCCCTCATTAGAGAAATGTCCGTGGATATTGCGCCAATCGAGGTTTGCATTGTTTGTAGGGCCGCCATAACGTCTTTTAGGGTGATCCTGTCGGCGTCGGCAGGTGAGTTATTCGTCTGTGGTGATGTGCGCAACGGTTCGCCCTGCGAGTTGTGTTGGGGTTCTTTGACGTAGGCATACTTTTCCAGGCGTGGGGTTTGTTGCACTTTTGGCCCCCTGCCGCTCATGTTGCCTGTTCCTAAGTGGTGTCTCTTACGATAGTTGTGGGGACCAGGACCACCACGGCCGTTAGTGGGGCTGCTATGGATTGTCAGTTATGCACTTCAGTGGTAGGAACTGCGCTTTAGGGCTCCTATGTCAATCAGCGCTTTTCTTCGTATTCGGAGGGTCTAGGGGTGTCTCCCACGCCCGCTACTGTATTACGGCTAGGGTGCCACGTCTTACATCCAATCTGCAATGTTGGAGGCTGGTGTCACTAGCGCGGAATATCGGGCGCAGTGTTCCGTCTGCAGGGACCTTCAGCCGCGCTATCAGCTTGCACGCATTAACACAGGCCGGTAATTCTAAGGATCGTGGTTCCCAGCAGCGATGTACAGAGACTGTGTGCGCGAATTAGGCCGCCATTAAATTTGCACCAAGATCCGAAGGCTCCCGCCTCTGGGTACTAACCCGCGGCTCTCAGGGCTCAATCGGGCTATCTCACCGCCTTTCCCACATAGGAGCCATCGTCTGCGCTCTTAGGATGTTCACGTGTGCAGCGTATCCGGTCTTTCCTCCCCGCCGTGACGTCCTGGCCGTGGCAGGCAGGTCCGGTCAGGTCAACTCGGATCCGGGCTGCCGCGGAAATTTAGTCCCCGGCTCTGGCGTGTCTCGTAGGCCGCAATTTCCCCTTGGCTGTACGGCGCGATTTCCAGGAGTTTAACTACTCGGAGCAGCGTTATGGGGATCAGGTGGTCTCCCGTTGAAGATTATCGATAGCTGTACCTGCAAATATCAGGATGAGTGGCCGGATTTCTGGGGAATGTGACTCTTAGTCACAGAGCTCTATTGCCATGCGGCCATTTTGTTCGGCCGGTAGCCACGCCCCCCCCCCCAGGATTCTTTTTTAATGTTGCCAGAACCTCCTTTCGAAAAGACAGAATGGCAAGGTCATCAAAAGAGCATCCGGCCAATATTTATATTCATATTTGTGTACATTGTTAAGGACCTCTTTGTTCTGCATATTAATCAAACTTCTAGCCATAGCTCTATTTCAGCCCTCCATGTACTTGATTGTATTCCCCAGCTTGAGTTGCCAATTCTTTACCCGAGTCACAATGAATATGCCTTGCTTATGTGAGAGCATTGCATTCAGCCTCGAAATAGCCCCTTTGATGCAGTAAAGAAAGTGAACAGCTCCCTTGAAATTTGTTTTATCTCCAGTTGCAGCTGGTCTCATCTCTGAGTTTATCATCCAATGTCTGAACTGTCAATAGTGCAACCTCACCTTCTTATCTAGACCAAGCTACCTCTTGCACATGTCAAAAGATTTAATTTTATCGACATTGAACATATCAGCTTTCACTTAACATTCGCCTTGTCGCCATTTAATAAATAACATTATGGCCATCTCCAGTTAGAAGTCAGGGACTGCATGGAATAGGAGTGTAGGTGGGAAGTAAGACAAAAGACTAAATTTAAGAGCCAATGAATCCCAACCCTCAAGAGAGATTTTTACCAGGGTACTCATGGTAATGGTAATGGTAATGGTAATGGTAAAAGTACTTATAAAGCGCTGACATTCATCCTGAAAGGATATCATACTCATATATAGATTAAGTGAACTTCGGTGTCTAGGAATCCAAGCTACATCCCATAGTGGCTGCCCCATTTCTGCCCTCTCCAAATGCATTTAGATCCTATCTGTTTCTAATAGTGACCAGTTAAACAGGACACTCAGGTGATCCAGTTAATAATACAAGTAAACATTTGGGAATGCTTGCCCCCTTCAAATTTGGGCCAGCACCCTAAGATCCACCCCATATACCACAAATCCCAAGAAAAATTATGGGGATAGCCTGTAGATATGATGATCCCATTTGCATGAAAACGGCATGGAAAAGATACAACAATGAACATCCTGCTGAGACTTTTCTGACATCTATTCTATCGAGCTACAATAGAAACAGAAAAGGTCCATCTATATTGAGGAATTCAAATGCCCATCAGCCTGGGAGAGTAGTTGGTTCTAAAGAGATTCTTCACTTGTGATGTGATCTTAACCAAAGATATTTAATATGGGAGGTCGCCCACAGAATTGCGTTTGGGAGCTCAGGTGCTCCTCTTCCCTTATTATTTAAAGTTGGGTTAAGGATTTCAGATTACTCATATTCATGTTGTCCCCTGCCACCTATTTGTAAACTTGTAGTTGGTGTACCACTGCCTTGATAGAAGTTGTTAGTGAGGACAACAGGAGGAGAACATCATTTGCTTAGAGTGAGATCTTGTGCTCCTCGCCTACGAGAGTAATGCTCTCCATTTCTGATATTAAGCGTATGTGAATCACTAATGCAGGGGAGACAGAGGGCAGAATTGCCCTTAGTACCACTCCATAATACAATGGGTTCCAACAGCTGTCCATTAAGCGTATTGCGGGCTGTAGTTGTAGTACAGTTTGCAATTAACATTGCATTATATTTCTATATCAGAACGGTCTTTGACATGACTAGTACGAGAAACGACCAGTCTAATCTACTGAAAGCTGGCTGTGCATCCAGCGAGATCAAGACCACTGGTACCCACTTCAAGTTGACTTTCTCACTTAAGTGTACTACTCTAAGTATATTGTCATGAGAATGTCTCTCTCCCTTGACTGAAACCAGACTGGTCTGGATCACTCAGCCCAAGAAGTAGGCTCTCTTTTCAGGTAGCTAAAATCTTAGATCTTCACGGTTATGTTCAGAAGTACTAGCTTATATGAGGTACATAGCCTGGGGTCGTTTCGCAGTTTGGGTAAGACAGGTATAATTGCTTCTCCAATAGATAGGGCCACCCTCCAATATTCTGCAAACATAATGACAGATTTTTACCAATTGCATTCTGTATCTGTGAGAAACTTTTTATGGAAAACCCTACTTGCCTGGGCTTTCAATGAATTAATGGAGGCTACAACTTACTTAAATTCTGGTGACTGGGCCTTCCAGTAGAGAAGTCTGAGTATCTGTGAGCTGTCTGAGCTGTGTTTGCTATGCAGGACTCCCGGTCCACCTTACTAAACGTGCCATTTGAATACAGCTTTTTTTAAATGCAGCAAATCTCTTCAAATTTATTGGCTTTACTCGTAAACAAGTTCCCAGAATCTAATTGTATCTCCTTAGCAAAGAAATGCTCCATTTTCTTTGTGAATTGGTGAGTTAGTCTTGCTCCGAATCTTGAATTAGGCTTATATGAGTGTCATCTGGGCCTCAGAAAATACAGCTCTGCTTAATTTGTGTATTCCACGTTAAGCTGTCCCTTGATTCCCATTAGCAACTTCTGAAGCTTGTGAGGTGTTGGTCAGAATATTCCAGAGCTTATTCTCGAGCATTTGAGTTTCTGGTAGTGTAAGTCTGAGCAACTCCAACTGAGATGCAATTAGTTCCCCCCTCACCAGACGGCCTTGAAGACATTCCTGTTAGAGGTGAGACACCCATTTCGTTCATATTAAAATTGTCCTTAATTTGGGAATCTATTTCTTTCATCAGCATCGGGTCTCACAGTAGAAAGGGGTCCAGATGCCTCCTCCTAGGCGCGTAGTGCAGTATCCATCAATAGCCAGTAAAAATCAATACCAGGGCATAGTCGGACACTGTGATGGCACCAATTTCTACCCTGTCCACTAGAGGGGATGACTTATGCTAATCAATTGGTAGTCAGTTTGGAACACTATCCTACGCACACTTGAAAAGTACATAGACTTTTCGTTATCTGGATGGTAACAAAGCTCAATGGTTCTCTTATGTCTCCAGCCTTCTCCTCCGCACGAGATATCGGTCTGGAGGAATTGCACTGCCATCGGCCTATTGGAAAAGTTATGTTTTGCCACTCTCCTTAATGACTATCCTGAAAGGATTTGTCCATCGATAGAGTATCTCCTATTCTCAGAGTTTGTCTGTGGTTTATTTAAAAGATCTCCGCTTCATCAGGGTGGCTGCTGAAACATGCGTCATATTTTCATCCTTTTCTAGCACCCTGCTGCTTACTAAATTTCAGTTGCGCCAAACTGATTCTAGGTTGGCTGTTACATCTATATGAACATCCTGCAGATACCTGGATAGGTCCTGATTTATTTCTTCCCTCGGTTGTCTCCAGGTCATATGTCTAAGCGCCATGGCAGGTTCCTGTGCATTAGTGCTTATCTCAAGTCTCACCGTGTCTCACCTCAGTTCCTCTCTGGTCATGTATTTCCGCAACCTCTTCTGGGCATTCTTCTTGGGCGCATTTGAAGGAAGGTTGTGGTGCTATGATATCCTCCTCTAATCCATAGAAAGCAGCTCCAGATAGGGGGCAGAGGCAGAACATGCCTAGCCTCAGAGCATCTGCAGGAGTCCAGCTTTGCTTCTCATAAAGGGAACAGCGCAACCAAATGGAGTGCTTCACCTCCAGGGACAGTGTGCATATCTCAATGGCCCCCAGGGAGCTTACTCTAGCGGCAGCTTCAGTACTCATTTATTTACATACCCAGAACCTCCTCTACAAGGCTTGGGCAATTTCAGAGTCCACTGCACTTGGGCCAGCCTGCTGGGCCCAGTGGGACACCCTTAAGCTCAGGCCATGGGCTGCTCCGCTGCAGGGACCACCAGATGCGCTGCAGCACTACACATCATGACCCAAAGCTTCCCCCTTCCCCCAGTCCACGGCTATTGGTAGGCACCAATCCACCAACCAGGGCCATACTACTTTCACCTGGGCCTCTGGCTATAAGGTCTACCACTTTTCACACAGGGGTTCCCCCCCCATCAATCCAGTGGCAGATCTGCCACACCCTCACCCAATTTCCTTCAGCATCCATGCCATCCCAGCAGCCACTCCAAGCACCATCTTGATTGTGAAGTGGTTCACACTGTGGCAGTCTCTATGGGAGCACTCCTGGGTCACCATAGCCCTTTAGTCTAACTGAGAACAAAGTCAGTCCTCAGGCAACTCGCCACCTTATCCTCCCCACCTGAGAGTCTTGGTGTTGGGGTAATGCCTCATTACTGGTGAGGCAGGTGTTGAATGTGCAGTAAGTATGTCCACTCAGCACCATAATCCACCCCCAAAGCATTTTTTAACCTAAGACAGCAACCTTGTGTTACACAGCCTCAAAGTCAGATATAACTATATAACTGCAGGCTGAATACATGCCTACACCCTTTGAATGAGGGCTTACAGACCTGCACTAGATGAGAAAACACATATCTGCTCCGATCTAATTAATGAGCATAAAGTCTCATTTGTATACACAATATATTTAGAGGTGGGTATACATTTTTGGAACGGTGGGTATGGTTATTAGACAGCAACCACTGAAAAACCTTGCTTTTCTCTCTATGCTAGACTGAATGGCCTTGATGGGAGAGAGGCATTGAGTTCACAAACTTTGTGATAATCATTTATCCTCCTTTAATTTTAGCTCCAAAGGCAGTGAGGAGGAGCTATATTGCATACAGTTGTTCATTGTTTGAATTATATTTTCCTTGATACAAATACTACAAGATATTTAATATCGGTTGTATGAGATGGTGATTGAAATGTCCAGGGTGCTGCACAGTCTTTGGAAACCGGTCTTACATTGTGTTTAAAATTTTGCATAACCAAATTATATTTCTTTCCACAACATCAATTCCTTTCTCTAGATAATTGAAATGTGGACCATGAGAAGATAGAATGAGTATAAAGTTCCATAATAGCGAATATTTTCATTCAGTGTCTAATTTTTCTATTTAGCAGTAGCCCCATGCGGATCTATTTATCACATCTGCCATACAGTGACCTTAATCACTACTTGAATTGTGAAATGTGGTGCTGTATCTGCTTAATAAACCCTCCCACCGATGTGCGGAGGACCTGAAAATGGAGAAAAAAGTGAGAAAAAAATTGGCAAGCCTTCACTGGAGTAACACCATGGGAGGTTACAGGCTGGTACTCGCCTGTGTCCTCAGGTTCTCATCATTAGCATCTGCCAATTTAAAAGAAAAGATAGATAGTGCAGGGAAAATAAAACCAAAAATGTGGTGTATGTACTACAGGTGACCCTATAAGGAATACCAGAACTGGTATAGAAACCCGGAACCCCTTAGTTTAAAAACAAGCTGGGCACACTGGATACACTATTTTATGTCTTGCTGTGTGTCTGCTCAATTAATTGAGCAGAAACACAGCAAGGAATAAAATAGTGGTGTTACTCCCGTGAGGCTCTGCCAATTTTTTCTCCACACACCAGTGGGAGGGTTTATTAAGCAGATACAGCACCACATTTCACAATTCAAGTAGTGATTTAGGTCACTCTATGGCAGATGTGATAAGTAGATCCACTGCTGTGACACATAAAATTGTGTTTCCTCTTTAAAAACATATGGTGGACGTTTGCTTATGTTCATACATTCAGATGGACCATTTTTAAGTGCCATCCTGTGTTTGCCATTGCCCCAGATGAAATCTCGGATCTGCCTCTCTCAGGCGGCAAAAAAGGAAGCTGGCACGTACTTTGGCAAATTCGTAAAATAGTACAGAATTCGCAGGAGGATCACCATTTTAGAGAGCGCTATCCTACCCATCACAGCCAGTGGCAGCGTGTTCCAGAATCACATCTGCAATTTGAAGGACATCACAGCTCTTCCCAGATTCCCATCAAAAAGGTCATTTGACTGGCAGTAGATCTGGAGTCCTAGGTAGCGAAATGTATCGGGCTTCCACTGCACCAGCGTGCCACTCATGGTGAGACACGGATCACAAAGCCCCTGCTTAAATGGGTAGAGGCAGGATTTATCCTCATTCACTTTCAATCCGGAAAGCATAGCAAAGTCCTCCAGTAACTGGGTTAGTTGGGCGGGTACATGATCAATATCACTGATACAAATGAGGAGATCATCAGCATAGAGTGACGCCTGATGGGTAGCATCACCGAGGGGCACCTCATTTCCCAACTGGGTGTGCAGCGTTTCCGTCAGTAGCTCCATTGCGAGCGTGAACAGGAGCAGGAACAAAGGGCACCCTTGACGCGTACCTCTCTGTATAGGGAGGGAGTTTGAAATGTAGGGGGCCTAACTTGACCCTGACGGTTGGGCCAGTGTAGAGAAGGCGTGTTAGTTGCTAAATGTTGGGCCAAGGTCAAATTTCGTAAGCACTGCAAACAGGTAGGTTCACTCCAAAGAGTCGAAGGCCTTTTCTAGATCCAACACAAGGCATCCAATTTCTGGGCCATTCCTTCACCGCATAAGTGGCCACCCTGAAGAAACGCCGCAAATTGAGTGAGGTACTGCGAGCTGCCACAAAGCCATTCTGATCCATATGGACAAACCCTGGAACTGCCTAAGACAGCCTGTCTCTCAACATCTTCGTGAGTATTTTATAATCAGTGTTGAGTAGGGCCAGGGGTTTCTAGGAGCCCATTTCCACCGGATCCTTGCCAGGCTTCAACAATGACACTAGGTGTGCCTCACGCAGAAAGGGAGGAAGCTGCTGAGAGTCCAAGGCTGTGGTGAGTACCGTACCAAGGCAATGCACTAGTGAGATGCGGTACACCTTATAGTACTCAGCTGGCAGCCCGTCTGGCCCTGGGGTTTTCCCGGACGCTAAGGATTGAATGGTGTCGCCGATCTCTTCAAGCAATATCTGTTAGTTGAGCATCTCTCTATGATCCCTGGTCACTGTGGGTAGCTGCAGACTGCCTAGAAACCTCGCCAGGTCTTGCTCATCGCAGCTACAGTGGGACTGGTACAAGCGTGTATAGTGCTGTGTCTGGGCCGCATGTATGTCGTGTTGCGTGACTATCATCTGTCCCATGTGTGCTCGTAATGACCTAATAGGGACATGGGTGTGTTCTCACAATCAGCCAGGCTAGTAGTGTGCCCGCTCTATCTGCCGCAGTGTGGGTACGGGCTGTGTGTGCAGTGTAATTGTGACTTAGAAGCCGTTCCATGAATTCCGTATGCTCGGAGCATAATGCCTCTAGGCGCTGCGAGTCTCTGCCTGCCCCCGCTCCCTCCCATTCAAAGCGCAACAGTTGGGTCTCGATCCCAGCAAGGGAGTCAGATAGTTGTTTGCGAACATTCCACGTGGCCCCCAAGCAGCGACCTCTGATTGACACTTTGAATGCTTCCCATTCAATAAGCTGGTTGTGCCTGCATTCAGCTCAAAATATGCCAAGATCGCTGTCCCCAGTGACGACCGAAACGCTGGGTCCTCCGGGGCACTGGGTTGCAGACGCCACGTGGGGACAGGAGGACGAGGTGCCTCCCATCTCAGCTGCAGCAATAAGGGATTATGATCGGAATGAGTCCGCCCTAGATACTCAGCACCGTGGACCAATGGGAGCAATGCCTGCGAGGCTGTAGACGCGCTTCCCATTTTCTTCCATTGCCCTCGATGACGGGTCCTCCTGTTATTGAGCCTAGGTGTCTGTGCATCTGAGGGGCGCGGCCCAACCATAAGCCTGAGACCTCCAGCCAGTCCCAGGCCTCTGCAGGCGAGTCAACGAAACGGGTCACTCCGTTGGCTACCACCCTGAGTCTAGCCGAGTACAGTAGGGAGCATGGGAGGTCCAGGGCACGCAGTTGGCGCTTCACACCAGCGTAGATACTTCTCCGCCTCTACACCTGCGCCGTATGGTCCGGGAATAGCATGACTTGACTCCCGCCGACTTGCAGGTCTGAGATCTTGCGGGTTTCGCGCAAGACTGAGCGTAAGGTCATGCTCTGAAGCACCTGGCAAAGGGGTGTGAGAGCTGTGGCAGCATTGTTTTTCAAAAAACAGCTTCATTTCGTTTTTTAATTCTGTGTCATTCTGAACCTGTTATTTTAATCATTCACTCACCTTCACGCTGTGCACTGCGATTCCCTGGTCCATCACGGATAGTTCAGATTGTGTGGAGGGAAGGTACCGCAACACAGGAAGTGAGGAAGCCTGCACTACTTCCGCAGGTCAGTTTCGGAAGGACAACGGTCCAGAGCACTTTCAAAGATATATACAATGAAGATAATGAGACAAGCTGTGATGAGCTGCTTATATTTTTTATCCAAGTCCAGCCGGACATGGATTTTATTTACATAATAATAGTGTAATTGTATAATGCATAAACAACATTTAGAGAGCACAATCCTGTGCTTTTACCACAGAACAGAGAGGGTGAAGAATAAAGGATAGTTATAGGAAGAGGAAGATATCGCAGGCAAGAGAGGAGTGAGCAATCTGGACACTTTTTGGATTGAAGTTACAAGTGTTTTACAGAGTAGTACATATAGGATTTTGATACACAATGGTTATACTGTATAACTACTGTAAAAGGTCGACGTTTTGATCCCGCGCTCAAGGTTACAAGGGGATCATCATCAGGACTGTACAATTTAAGTATGCCTGGTAGAAACAATCATACGCCTTTGTAAGGAACAAAACAGGGAAAAGAGAAAGTTTTCAGTTTTGGAAGAATTTTCAAAAGAGAGAGAGAGTCAACACTGCTCAGCATATACAGTTATAGCATTCCTCGGAATCGCAGTGAACTATATGTGCACTCGCGGTGGTTCAATTCATAAGTGAAAAACTAGAGCATCAGTGGTGAAAGGGACACACTGTAGTAACTCCACGTGTCCGGTTTAGCAGGGACCGCAATTTAGGTGAGAATCAATAGCATAACATCTGCATTAATAACACTCATCGGAATCGCAGTGAACAAGAGGTGTGGACACGATGGCGCGGGACATTATATGCAGTTACAGTGGTCCTCGGAAAAGCAGTGAGCAAAAGGAGGAATCAAGGTGGTAACGGACATTGTAAAAAGCAAACATTTGTTCAGGTGGCGACGTGAGGACTTCACGAACCCGGTGTGGAGTGAACGTAAGCGCGGCGTGCACTAAACGATCAATGGGGGTCGAGGTACCCGAAGTGCAGAGGGGGAAGAATGTCCAGCGCAACGTTATACCTCCTCGATGAGGGGCGGCGAGTGCAGAGTTGGCCGTTGAGTGCTCAGAGCCCGGCCAGCAGTGGGTACAGCTGGGGACAGTCGGGATTTTCTAGGAGGGGAAAAAGGAAGGGATTAGCACTCAAGCCCCAATGGTGCTAGGCGGCAGGAAAAGTGGGGAGACAGGAGTATACCTTATATGGGGCAGATAGTCCATCCAGTGTGGACGTCAGGGGTTAAGTCGTCATTAATCAGGCATTTCTCGCCAGAAGATTAACCTGAGAGAAGAGAGGGGAGAATGCCAGATGAGCCACGTTAGAGGTGATTAGGGGTGGCCAGGGGGGTAAAAAACATGCAGGAGGCGACGGTACATACCACGGTTGAATGACACGTGGAGTAGTGCCAGTGGTCCTCGGAAAGGCTCGGATCCGCTGCGCAGAAATTAAATAAATAAAATGTGGGCCGTTAGGAAGGTCCGGAGGTTGAGGGGCAGAGCGTTCAGTGCGGGGCTCGGAGCTTGAGATAAGCTTACCGGCGTGAAGGAGCAATGTCCTGGATATCACAACTGTCTGGTACGATGTCCGGGTTCAGGTGTGCTCCAGAGGCGCATAGAATTTAACGCGGGTGGAGGGCAGGGTCGCGAGGTCGGGAGGGGCGGGGAAAGAGATTGGTGCCCAAGGAGTTAGTAAAAACGGAGTTAGTAAACCGCGGCCATCTTGGAGTGGTGAAGGTGCACGAAGGTGAAATAAAGAATGACATGCTAGTTCGTGACTTGAAATAACATGGTACATCGTGATTTGTGGGCTAAAAATAGTTAATTACAGCAGACAGCTGCTTTTACAATGATGGAAAAGATAAACCAATATACATTGAAGCAGGAATAAAATTACAGTTGTAGCAAGAACCGCAGGTCAGCATTCTAGCAGCTGATACCTGCGTTTTTTAAAAGCCTCATGCCTGCAGTAATGTGCAACAGACGCGCGCAGTGGGCGTGCCGCTGGCGCGCAAAGGCAAGCCCGTCTGTGCCCGTCCGGGCCCAGGGCCCATAAACCCTGCATCTTTTTCCCCCAACCATCATCATTACTCCATTGCACAGCTCAAACAGCTTAAGAGAACTTTAGGAAGCGCCTGCGCCCATTCCATTCTGCCTGAAAACTTCCCCGACCACTGCTCGCAATGTCAGTACAAATTTACTCCCCCCCAACCTGGAACCATCCACCCCTTCTGAGTATTTCAAATTCTTCTTCTAAACTGCAGATCCCTTCCTAAACACATAATAGAAATCTGGATGCTTCTTACCTTACAGATCTAGATCCAGACGTGTTGTTTCTGACGGAAACATGGCTTACCCCATGCTCTGAACCCGACATCATTCAAGCCCTCCCTCAAGGCTTTGTGATGCAGAGGGTTGATCGTGCAACAGGCAGAGGGGGGGATTGCGATTATCCATAAGGACCAATTTATCTGCCGCTTGCTTGGGAGTCCAACCACTGACTGCGAGAGCACTCACTTTAATATAGAACTCTCACCCGCCTATCTTTTTCAAGTATCTTTATTTATATCCCCCCCCCCCCCCCCGGAGCAATGGGCTCATTCCACCAATAACTGCTTGAGGCTGCAGCTAACGTAGCAAGTTTAGCACCCAATTTTACACTCCTCTGAGACTTTAACCTCCACTTTGACGATATTTTGGCTGCTAACGCAAATGAGCTGACTAGGGACCTCAGCGCTGCATTTGATGCAAAAGATTTTACAAGCCACCCATGTGAAAGGTCACCTATTAGATCAGGTTTTCTCAAGCCTAGAGGACCTCAATGGATCTGACCCTATCCCTCTCCCATGGACTGATCACTTCTTGATCAACCTCTCCTGGCACCATCAACACACCAATCATTCCCCCCAACCCACCTGGACCTTTGCCCGTCCTTGGTCTAAACTTCCCTTAGAGAAATGGATTCAAGCCCTTGAAAGAACCAAACCCAAAGCCAACCCCTGCCCAATAATTGCAAATGAAGATTTTTCTAACTGGATAGAGCAATCGTTGGACTCTGTCCTCCCTAAAATCCGAATAAAAAAGGCTGAAAGCTCTCGCAACGCCCCTTGGTTCACCCCCGAGTTGCGTGCAGTCAAACAGCAATGCAAAATCAAGGAAAGACAATGGAGAAAAGAATTCCTCCCTGCAAAAAAAGCTGAATACAGAGTGGCTGTCCAAACGTATAAATCTGAAATAAAAAAAAAACCAAGCATCCTACTACGAAGAAAAGATTCTTTCGGCCCAGAACTCGCCAAGGGAAACCTTCATCATTATTAAAAAATGACTCAAATCACTCATCCCAGTAATGTCCCAGATCCCTCCGGCCAATGGTGCAATAAATTAGCAAACTTCTTTAACCACAAGGTACAAGACATCCTCGAATCTCTACCACAGAGGAATGAAACTCTGGAAACTAAGATCGATTCAGACTTATGCACCACCAAACCCACCCTTAAGACCTTTCCCCCTATGCTCCCGGAAACTCTGCTCACTTTGCTGTCCAGATCACCAAGGGACCCAGCGCCACTCAACATTTTGAAAAAAGCAGTAGCCACCTTAGCCCCCAACATACTGAACCAGATTACCACTTCATAAAATACAGGACTGCCCCCCTCCCCATGTGGACAAAGGCTATGGTCAAGGCTTTACTTAAGAAACCCAACCTAGATCCAGCTGAACTAGGAAACTACCGCCCAATATCTCTTCTCCCAGGAATAAGTAAAGTGACAGAAAAGTTTGTCAACCAGACCCTTTCAGGTTTTCTCGAAACTCACAATCTGCTCCACTCCTCACAGACAGGGTTCCGGCCTCGTCAGAGCACGGAAACGGCCCTGCTGGTAGTAGTAGAGGAAATCAGAAAAATCCTCAACTCAGGAGGTTCCACCGCCATTATTCTCCTCGACCTAAGTGCAGCGTTCGACACGGTGAACCATGTGACCCTAATTAACTGTCTAAGGAACATAAGAGTCACAGGCACCGAGCTTCAATGGCTGCACTCCTTCTTAGAAGGAAGAATCTTTCACGTCTTTGTGAAGAATCTTATATCTGAACCGGCCAACTTAACAAGTGGGGTCCCGCGGGGCTCCTCTCTCAGCCCGACCCTTTTTAACCTTTATATGCCCCCTCTGGAATCCGTTTAGTAACATATGCGGACGACACACAACTGGTAGTGGCACTCAATCAGGCAGAACATAACACCAACAGTCTCCATAGCTGCCTAGAAGACATTTCCAAATTGATGGATAGTTCCCAGCTCAAGCTCAACGGTGGGAAAACCAAGATTATGGTCTTAGGTAACCACAACAGCTTCCACCCTAACTTAATGTGGCCTTTAAGCATGGGATCCCCCCACCCCCAAAACTGAAATCAAAAGCCTGGGCATCTGGTTGGACCAGGATCTGAATTTCAGAACACAGGCCAGGACGACAACAGCTACTTGTTTCGGACTACTCAGAATGACCTGGAAAGTTCTTCCTCTTCTCCCCTCGCAAAAAAGTTACTAATACAATCCCTAATACTCTCCAGGCTTGAAGTTGGGAATGCATTATACCTAGGCGTCCCCTCCTCAGTAATTGCCAAACTCCAGTTAGTCCAGAACAGACATCGCTACAGCCCTCCCGCCTAATTACATTATAGTCAGAAGAGATCGGAAAAATCAAAGTGGGGGAGGTATAGGTATTATCTTTAAAAAGTATTTTAAATGTAAATGGGAAGATCTAATATTAGACAATTGCGAAGCTGGTCTTTTTAAACTGACTCTCACACCCCAAATCACATTTTCTGGGATATTGATTTATCGGCCACCAGGAGCAGCAAGAGAATGGGTGACTGCTCTCCCAGATTTTATCACCCCACTATTATTGGAATCCTCCATTTGTTCTATCTTAGGAGATTTTAACTTGCATTTGGAGGGCCGCAATTGTCCTATGAATCTTAACCTTATATCCGACTTAGAAGCTCTCAATATGCGACTATACAATACTGGCCCTACGCACAAAGCAGGCCACTTGTTGGATCCAATATTTGCTAATTTTGGTAATCTAACACGTGAGCCTGCATTGCCTGTACCCTGGTCCGACCATTATTTGATCAGCTTTGAAATCAGGTTGTCAACTGCTAAAAGTTTGGACAGAACTGAAGCTTCCTGGTATAGAAATTGGAAAAAACTTAATATAGTCTGTCTCAACACCTACTTAATAAACTCAATGCCTAATCTAAATGACGTCAGAGTCGCGGATCATAATAAAATTAATAACTGGCTATCTGAAGCTGTAGACACTATTATTCCACTCACGAAGAGTACGCTTAGGTCCTGTAAATCTCCAGTCCCTTGGTTTTCTGAATTGTTAAAAGTGGAAAAAAGCAATTGCAAGAACCTGGAGAGACAGTGGAGGAAACATTATGACTTGGCCAGTAAGGAAGCATACAAACAAGCTATAAAGGCCTATCATCTATCGTGCAAGGTCGCAAAGGCGGATTTCATAAAGAACAACATTTTGGAGGTACAAAATAATCCTAGAACTCTTTTTAAAGTTATAAAGGATTTAGCTGGTGCAGCACATCAACTGGAACCCCCAACATTGTCCACCACACAATGCAATCTCCTTGCAAACTATTTTAATGATAAAATCTCTAATATTTACTCGGATTTCAGTGGAGCGAATGATCTAAATCCGATCTCAACTTTGGTCCCAACTCCTAGCGGATCCAATGAGCCAAATGATACATCTAGGAACATGCTTACTGATTGGAAACCATTAGATCCCAACTCTTTTATGGAGATTCTAAACGGCATTAAATCCTTAACACCTAATGACCGTATGCCAGCTCACATAATAAAACAACTTGATCCAAGCATCCTAAATGAAATTAGAACTCTGCTAAATGCATCATTGGGTGAAGCAGTGGTTCCAGAGACCTGGAAAAACGCTATGATTGTACCACTGCTCAAAAAAGCGAATGGAGATCCAGAGATCTTCTCGAATTTTCGCCCTATCTCTCTCCTTCTAATCTTCTCCAAAATTTTGGAAAAACACGTGAACAGACAACTAGCGGAATTTGTTAATACCAACAGGCTGTTACATCCTTCTCAGTTGGGTTTCAGAGCAGGATGCTCCACCGAATCCACTTTATTAGGAGTGACTGAAACTATCCGTCAAGAACTGGATAAGGGTGGTACAGTGGCACTCATTTTATTAGAACTGAGTGCCGCCTTCAACACCATTTCCCATGAAACTCTGATTCAGACTCTTGAAGGGATAGGGGTGAGAAGCACAGCTCTGAAATGGTTAGAAAATTTTTTGTCCAATAGGTCATTCCAGGTCTTTTCCAAAAATAACACCTCCAATACTTTGACCTCCCCGTATGGAGTGCCCCCGGGGTCATTTTTAAGCCCGCTACTTTTCAATATTTATATAACTCCTCTAGCAAAAATAGCAGAGGAAGCTGGCATAACAATATTTTCTTATGCGGATGATACGCAGCTGGTGTTCTCCTTATCGGCAGTAGATGAGGCGGAAACTTCCTCCCTTCGCACCGGGCTGCAAAGAACGGCGAAATGGATGTACACCAAGAAATTGAAAATAAATGGTGAGAAAACTGAGCTGCTCATTTTTGGAGAACAAAAAGAGCTCTGGGGCCCAGCACACTGCCTCACGGAAATGGGTCGTACCCCGATATCGGTTCAATCTGCTTGCAACCTGGGTGTTTTAATTGACGATAAACTGACTATGCGTTTGCAAGCAGCCAAAACAGCATCTATTTGCTTTGCCATTCTAAAGTGGCTGAGGAAAATTATGTGGCAGCTTCCTGAAGGGGCACAAAAGACAGTGGTCCAGGTTCTCATTGGCCCTAGACTAGACTAGACTATGGAAACATCCTATATCTAGGTACCAACAAAGATATTACACGTCGGTCCAAAATGCGGCAGCCAGGGTACTCCTACCCCTCCCTAGGTGGGCGCATATCTCTGAACATCTACACAACTTGCACTGGCTTAAGATGGGCAATCGATCAAAATTTAAAGCACTGTGGTATATGTTCAGAATAAACACGGGGGAAGCCCCAGACTACTTATGTAAGCTGGTTCGTAAATATATCCCCTCCCGGAGCCTTCGTTCGTTAAATCAGGCAAGATTTGCAGTCCCTAGATGTAAACGTGCGCAAATTGGTGGCTGCTCCTTCGCTTACCTGGCGCCGGTTCTGTGGAACTCGCTCCCGCTGCGACTGCAGCTGGAACCAAGCTACAGAAAATTTCGGAAAGGTATTAAGTCCTGGCTATTTAACCAATTATATTGTATAGACTTGATCTCCTCATGGCGGAGTACGGATCCAGGGCGCCGGGAAACCCTCAGGGTAGCTGTTGCGCCATACAAGTTCAATAAATAAATAAAATAAATAAACAGTGCAGCCAGACTCCTGACGTGAACTTCCAACAGACAATCAGCCAAACCGGCAATTCGTTCCCTTCACTGGCTCCTCGTGCATCACATTTAAATCGCTGTGCATTGCCCATAAAACACTGTCAAGAACAGGCCCGCCATTAACTCAGCCCTGATCCTCCCTTATAAAGCTAACGGAAAACTTCGGTCAGATGATCTGCGTCTGGCCGAGGTACCTAGAATAAGAGCCAGAAGTGGCGGACGACTGTTCTCCTACAATGCCTCCAAACTCTGGAATTCCTTGCCACTTCATCTACGTCTGATCTCCAATCACCATACCTTCAGAAAACAACTTAAGACCCTGCTGTTCTCCTAGTCAGTCTCCGTCCATGTTGGTCCATAGCGCTGGGACACTTCCGGGTAGCCATGCGTTCTATAAATGCCTTTTCATTTCATTCCATTTCATTTCAGACTGCATCACAGTATCTGTAATTTAAGAGTTTGCAGAGGAATGGCCGCGGGCAGGCTCCGGGAGGAAGTTTGTGAGCCAGCACCTGGTGTGCCGTTTCTACTACAAAATGTGAGGACAGTGCCCCTGTGGGCAGGAGGGTCTTGATCCGCTGTTCCACACAGAGTTCCGGGGTCCAGCCCCCCTCCCCCTCCAGAAGGCCAACCACCCAGACATTGTTTCGGTGAGAGTACCCTTCAACGTCCTCGACTCTGTCCTCCAGCATGTGCATACGGTCTAGGATGTCCTGCAAGGCAGCGGTATGACTTTGGGCAACGGGTTTCAGCTTTAAGAGAGAGTGATTGTGCGATTGGACTTTCTCTGCCAGTTTATGGTGGTCAACGCGCAAAAAAGTAAAGTGATGTTCTGGTCTGGTTCAGTGTGGTCCTGGTTTTCTTCACTGCAGCCAGCACAGAGTCCAGCTTAACTACAAGTGCTGCACTCGAGGTGACAGCATTGTCCTCATCCCCCGTAGGCGAAGGGTCTGGAATGCTAGCCCTCGCGGCATGCTGCTGCGTGTTTGTACGCAGGAGTCCCATGGCTAGCTTCTGGGTGGACAGCATTGACTCCCAACTGGAAGCGGCCTCGTGACAACGTATTCCATGCTTTTGTTATGCATACGGGAACGCCTATAGTGTCTGCCTGCTTGGCAAGAGGAACAGCACAGAGACTCACTGATGCCCCATGACACTGGCGTTGTCTCACTTGGTGCGCAGTACGGGTGGGGATCCCCTTCCAGAATTCAGCACCTTCAGAGCAAGTATCAGTGATGTAGACTCTCCCTTTGGAGTACAGGGGTGATGTATTCACTGCAGCTTGAAGCATCACTCAACAACAAAGCGCCCATTGAGGGGGGAGTGGTAGTGGTTTGGCCAAGTCTGAGGTTAAATATGCTTCACCTTGGCACACCTACATGCCGGTTAGGCAACCGCCTACTAGCCTGGTGTTTGGTCCCCCGCAGTACCACCTCGAGGTTGCACCACTGCACAGGTATTGCGCCCGGGCTTCCGTCTGGTGCGCAGCACGTGTGCGGTAAGTGGTCTCTTGTTAAGCAGGAGAATAGGTCCCGTGCATTACTGTACGCGCCGGCTGCCACTACTGTACCTTAGGGGACTATATAAATTGAAAGGGGAATGTGCAAGGATGGAGTCTTAAGGTACTTCGTATCACAAACCAGCTGATTTCAACTTGTGAACAATTTTTACCAATAGTTGTCCGTTAGAAATGAAAATAACAATGGAATATTTTACGCAAAATCCCACTCTTTGTCCGGCTTTCAGAGGTAGCCTGTTATGGTAAGTTATGATGAAGGCTGCTGATATGTTTAGTAAAATCAATAGGTACAGATAACCTTTGTCGAGCTGTTTCGATGTTGCAGCCTCTTGTGTAAAGCTAGATTTTTAATTGTAAAACAAGCCTTCGGTTGTTATGAAAGTGTACATTTGATTAGCAACTGATTTTTCAATTGCATTCCCCAACTAGGGAAGGTTTGAGATTAGCAATAGTTGGAAGGTTGGGAGGGATCAAGATTTGATCCTTTTGAGCGAAGGGGGGAATTGGCTGGTTCTAAGTATTTTGGGGAATATTCCTTTGTCCATGGATCCATTAATCAAATTGGCCCAGGTGTCTTGGACTAGGTTGAAATTATCGTTCACCAGCTTCACCCCTTATCAGCCAGGATAGCTTGAAACCAGTGGCACTGTGAGTCCAGGACCCACGCCTGGGCATATTTGGCGCACTTAGGGCGAGAAAGAAAAAGAGACACAATTGATGGACGGAATGCAGAACAAATCAAAATATTAACCCCCAGAAACTGGACCTAGGATGATTGTTTTCAATCCAGGGAGGACAAGGCCTGGCAGTTCGGGCTGGACTGTTCCCATTTGGAGCAGGGTCAACACTGATTTGCATAGGGCTGGGTTCAGACTGAAATGGCATGGGGAGCCAAAAAAAACCAATGGATTTAGGCCCAGATCTCTGTACTGGGGTGAATGTATGACATTGTACTGCATTCTGTCCATCAATTGTTCTTTTTGCACTTAATAATACTATTATCACAATACCCCAAAGATGGACCTTGAATTCACACTAATAAATCCTAAGGTCTGTCTGGTAGAGTGGCAAAGAGCAATCAGGCTTTACTAGAGGGACATGTGTTAAGCATTTCTGAATACCAACATGGACGATAATTAATTGAAACGACTCAAGCGAAATTCGACAACAATTTATAAAAATACAGTTCATATTTTTCTTAATTTAGACACCAAAATGAATGTGATATCATACATATAACCAGCGGAATAGATTTCTGACACAATAATAAACCAGTGTAGTTAAAAATACATAGACAAAATAAGATTACGGTCAACAGCAAAATCCACTAGTGACAATCAGTCACTTGCAGGCCGAATTACCTAAAACATTATAGGGGTACGGTCATGCGGGCCCTAGGAGTAGGCCACAACAGTCAGATTAATTTTATCTAGCATGTGGAATCCGGGTGCAGAGTTCTTCTGGCAGTCGGTGCAGAATAGAAGCCGCGGGTTGTGCTATTTTTCCCACTTACACGATACTGCAAGAAACAAAATGCAAAAACACACACGATACACAGCTGCTGATGTTGAATGATGGTCGCACCATGCTCTCTGTAGCTGCAGCTTCGAGAGTGGGGGTCGGTTACCAGACTGGTGACCAACTCGCCTTGGCAGCAGTTAGCACAACAAAAACCTCTGGGCACTTCACTGGGCCCAGGAGAGAAACGTAACGGCCTGAGACTTTGGGGCAGGCGAGACTACTTCTCCAACAATGCAGCACACCACCTGGATTTGGGTGATCCCTTAGAGGCAATTCTTTATATCTGGTGAGCCTTTTTACCTGCAGTGTGGAGGAGACTAGTGCCAGCAGCCCAGGGGAGACTGAGGGTGCTTCTGGACTCCACACGGGTCCCTGTTTTTGAGAGTTGTGTGTTTTAGCCAAGGACATGGGTCGTTCACTAAATTCCAAGTCTGTTGCCTCGGGGACGAAGTATCCCTTTTTTGCTTTGTGCTGGTGGCAAAGTCCTGTTGTCGATAACACGGGTCTCTGCTTAGTCTTTCCTTGAATTAAGTTGTTCAGATCGGAGGTTGGGTGTGGGATAGTAGCCAATGGGCAGCTAGTCCCTGCAGCTAGTCCGTTCCTGAGGTAACCACATTCGGTGGTGTAGGTCACCTTTTCCACCCAGAATCCACTATTTCTGTGTAAAGGTTTAGCCTCATCTTCCTCTATGGCCTTCGGGCACAGTTGTTGCATGTCCTGGAGTTATGTTCAGAACCCAGACATCATAAACATTCTTCATGAGGGTCTGTTACAGACATCTGTTTGCGTCATTCTCCACACAGTGTGAACCTTGTTGTCTTACAGGGGTAGCATTTTCAATTGGACACTAGTAAATCCTGGTAAAATTTGAAGTTGGAAAGACCAAAGAAAAGCACAGGATTGGTAGCTGAAGGTGCAGAAAGAAAGATACTGACACCAGCGTGCATGGGTGATGCTCATATGTTCGTCACATCCAGAACAAAATGATATTGGCGCCGAGCTGCAAAACACAACCTACTGGAGAGCAGAAGTACTGCTCAAAAAGTTTCTGGATCCAGTCTGTAGCTAGCAGGAATAATCACAAGGTGAGGAATCTGCAGTTAAAAGTATCCATTAGAAAGATTACACAAGTGCACAAGGTAATATGCAAGTTTTTGTTTAAAACAAATAGCAAGCTGTGCTGCCTTCATGCAGAATAACGACTTACCTGTAAGTCCTAAAAATGGTGATGATAAGAAAACAGGAAGCTCACAGCAGAAAAAGAGAATGGAGGGCGACAGACAGTTTGAAAAATTCCACTATCCTATAGTCGTGGTAAGGTAATGGAGAAACTTAAAGAGCTACTACATAATGGGAGAGATGAAAGCAGAAAGGGATGCATACCATTGTGATGCACTGAGTTATTGGAGTTCCAATGCATATTTGATGCACACTTGGGGAGCAGGGGCGGTAAAGTGCTCCACAATCAGTGGTCGAAGTAGGCGGGAGTAGCAGGGCACGCCGTGCCCCTACTTCTTTAATTCCATAGAGACCGTTCCCCTACTTTCATATTTTAAACACGCGTCCCAGGACGGCAGATATAGCCAAGGATTATAGATAAGGCTTGGTGTTCGTGGGAGTTTGTGGAAGGACGGGGCAGGCAGAGAAGGAAAGGGACTCTGTCTTTTCCTTCTTGCCCAGAGAAAACAAAATCAGTGTTCACTACTCCTGCTCTGCCACTGGCACCTGCCCCCTCCCTCTTTCTTACTCTTTCTTCCTCTCTTTTGGTCTTGCTCCTACTCACTTACTGAAAACTGCATCTTCAAGAAACAGTCATTACTCCTTCTTTCCTCACCTTGTGTTCATTTGTTCCTCCTTGAAATGGATCCAAAAAAGAAAAACACTTTTGCTGGAAATGTCATCTTTTTCTGACATTTTTCTATTCCAAAGTGCAGCCTTGGGACGGAGAGAAATAAAAGGTTCAAAATGTGAAAAATAACTAAATAAAGCAAGGTACAGTGGTCGCTTGATTTTATTCACCCCCAAACACATTAGTGTCACTTTGCAGAGCTTGCCAGTGAAACGATATTTTTGTTTCCTAGTCTTTCTATGAACAGCATTGTTCAACTTGAGTGGGGAAGTGCACCATTCCTGGAGGTCCTGTAATATCTGCTTGCTGGGTTGATTGGAAAACAAACTGTGTATCCCGACTCTGTGTTCAGGGATGTGGTCTTTTAAAACGTTTTGTAAGGATATAAGAAATGGACACTGAAATGGGTCCCTTCTGGGCCATGTAGTCATGTCCCTAACTTTTTCAGGCAAAAACACTAATTGATTTCTGAATAGTGAGTGTAAAAGCATTAATGTAACTATGTTTTTCTTGCCTACGTTTGGCATGCTTTACTTAATCTTGCATTCCCGTGAGTGGTTGCTTTTCGGGATGTTATTTTATTTTTTAGGCAGCATATTGCTCTAGTCTAGTGCGTAATTTGAATTGAGTTACCTCCAGGTGTTTAAAGTGCAAGTTTCTCTCAGTGGGGCAGTACGGTGTTCAGTGGGGGAGAGGATGTGGCACTATGGCCAAAGCTGCTGTATTTGGATGTGGCGAACGAGGTTCAGCCTTCATGACCAGTCCAACAGCCCACTCTCCTGAGGGAGCTCATTCCCATGCTAGACCTTAGAAGGACCCGCCAGACCTTAGAAGCCCTGGTGTCTTAGCACCAGTAGGTGGAACCTAGCAGTGCCAAGTGCGGGTTAACCTTGAAGGCCTGTCCACCACAATCCATGCTGAAGCTCCCCTCTAGTCTTGAGGGAGGGCCTATGAAGTAGTACACCCTAGAGCGACAGTGACCCTGTCACTGAGGTCACAGGACTCTTGCGAAGGGCGGCTCTAGTGCGGTGCAGCCGGTGTGATAGCACCGGGCGATGACTTCGGGTGGGGGCGTCATGTTTGCAAGCAAATTATATTTCTAAAAGCACTTGCTGGTTTCTTTCTGGCCTCCGGCAGTTTCGGCAACAATAAAAAGGTCATGAATGTTCTTCCTAGAGAGGGATGGAGTTTTGTCAATTGGAAGTTTTGAATCATGGAAAGGTAGTGCAGAGGGCTAATGTGCCTGCTGCAAAGAACATTTACCATATAGATCACAATGTGCACATAATGCAAATAGGTCAGTGGGTTACTGCTTTTGTCAGTGAGAATCTTTTGTTACTTGCAGTTTATGAGTTAAACTCCAAACACAGAACAGTGAGCTATTAACTGAAATCTAAGAGCTGCATACAATCTGCAAGCTAGTTATGTTTTCCCCCAGTATTTGATTATCCTAATGTTGCAAAAGGGTTCATTTAGATAGAAATGAATTCTGGTTATTGAAGAGAAACCCCAACCATAGTATCACGTTCTAAATTCAGAGATTGTGTTTCTCCAGACCAATCCCTATTAAACCATACTGCCTAATAGTATGTTGTCATGTGACTCCTACTCCTTGTAGTCCTTTGTGTTATGTAACATTTCATATATAATAATTTACACACATATGATTGATGGTCTCTATTTAATGTGTGTGATGTTAAGTGCTCTGACACCCTTCACTGGTATCAGTGGTGCTGGAAATCAAATTAAATGCATCTGAGCAAGAGTGTGGTTATGGAGACATGAGGGGCACTATTAAAGGGTGGTAGTGAGGGAATACATGGTGGAGGGAGTCATTGGGGGGCACCAACAAACGTTGTCGCACAGGGCTCCACCAGTGCTAAAGCCGGCCTTACCCTTGTGGCCAGTCTGCATCACCCATTGGTACTTCCATTGGCCTTGTTTCAGCAGTAGTAGCTGCAACTCACCAGGGGTCGGCAATGCAGCATTTACATGCACACAAAACTAAGTTCACAAACTATGCGGTCTTTCTGCTTCATGAACACACACTTTCTACATGTGCTGCCTGCTTCGGGCCACTCGAATCATGCAGCAGTGGATGTCGCAGTGTTGACTAAATTATGCAGCAAAAAAAAGGCTGAAAATAATGCGGTTTATTTTCTAAACTTTATTATTTTTATATTTTTACACATGCCAACAGTCTCTGCAAATATTTTGCTTCATTAGTACCAGTGTAACATACAAATGCAGCAGCGAGACAGGTGATCAGTCACCCTTTGAAATGGGCTGTCAACTTCGCAGAAACACAAGTCACTTTTTTTGTAACTTTTGATCCGTTTGAGTAACAAACAATTTATTAGTTATAATCATCAAATAATGCAGCAGATGGTGCATTATGTGGAAAATATTGCAGAGACATAATTATATAGAAAACATTTGCAAACTAGGACTTTTTGCCATTCATGTTTGAACTGCTCTTGTGAATAAAGGGAGGAGAAGTGCTGATGACAAACTGCATGGCTCAGAGACAAATGGTTTGTGATTCCACTTTTAAAGGTATTTGGGACATTCTGTGATTGGAACCATATCCCACTTTATACATTTATTTTAATGTCAATAACTCATATTAAATCTTAAATAACTGTGTATCCATTGGTTAAATTAAATAACGTAATAAGCTGTAAATGGGTAGTGAAATGCCAAATGCTAAAAATTAGAATGATTTGCTCTTCTGGCCACACCTCTGACTCCGCCCAGTGACCCAATCCTTGGGTTATTCCCGCCGTCTTATTCTCCGCCCACAGTTCCCCTACTTTTTTCCCCCACTTCGACCACTGTCCACAATCAAATATTGTGACAAAGGATCAGAATATATATATATAGCCTATTTGAACCATCAATATTTAACATAATGTAACGACTCAACAAAAACAATGTTATATGTCATCCCTTTAGCACTTCTGAGACCGCTGTACCTCTCAAATGAACTGTTCTTTAGCATGTATTTGCAAGGAACATTGTACATTGTCATTCATGCGATGACAACCTACACAAGCTTGTGATTACTTTAAGAAATACAGACAAGTGGTAAAACTATAAATGCATTCTTAATGTGTTCTCGTAAAAAACTCTCTTAATTAAATAAACAATATGACGGAGCACGTTATGTTCCAGGAGCCTTGAGTGTGCTTGCAATTTGTCTGCCATTACTCCAAGAACTCGTCTCATACCAGAAAAGATAGTATTTTCTCTGGAATGCAAACTTGAAGTAAGAGCTTGTTGCAAGGCTGTATGTGTACTTTGCCACGGAGCGGATGTCAAAATGTATTACAGCAAGCAATTTAAGCAAATGAAATATGCATACTTTGTTTAGGAAGTGGAGGCCATTAATCTTCGAAACAGATGTGAATTAGCTTGGAGCGAGTTAACTAGCAGCTCCTCAGCACCAAGAGCTGACAGGGCAAGCACAAGAAAACTGGTTTCAGGCCAGCTGTGGGAAGCGAATAGATGAACGCAGACACCGACAGAGTGGGAACAGGCCGTCTGTTCTCCAACATCACTCGACTCTCTATATCTCCTCAATCACCCTCACTTAATGTCCACTTGTGCCTGTCACTCGCCCCCTTAAATTCTATTATTTCTTGGCTCTGACCAAGTCTCCTGGCACTGATGTCTTACAAGTCAACATATAAAAAATGCAAAGAAGTGGGAGCTGGGGAGTAATACGACCAGCACAATGGCCTTATGAAAGAAATGGCACTGCTGCTCCAACCTACCCCATTAGCTTCAGCCCTTTAAAGCACCCACTCTCCTTCACCTTCTTCATTCTCCTCTAATGATTCCCCTCCTCAGCTGATAACAATGATCGCGGGTCTATGCTTGGGTCCATGCCCTGTTTTTTTTCTTTAGACCAGCCGACAAATGTATACAGAATTATTAAATGTATACAGAATTCTACCTAATGGAAGCACATTCCTACAGTGTCTTGCTGCTTCGTCGCATGGCATTTTGGTACCCTAAAGGACCTGTCCACACTTCTGAAAATATTGAGATGATTGCCAAGGCATTTCCTCCTCCATCTGCTTCTTTTTTTGCATATAAACATTTTAGTGCATGGACTGCACATTAATCTGTACATGGCTCTGCCATGAACTTGACGGTCCCCTCATTCATGAGGACTACTTGGGATGCAAAGAGCTTGTTCAGGACCACTGCAGTGCTCTGGAACAGCCTACCACTGACATTAAAAGCCGCTCCCGCCCTACCCGCCTTTAGAAAGGCTTTAAAGACTTGGCTCTGCTTGCAAGACTAGCAGATACTGAAGCCAAGCAAGTAGCTTCATTTCCAACTGATCTGCACCCAGACCCGCCTCTGACAGCGTGCTCAAATACTAGGAGTTAAGAGGGATTTCTGGGACTAGGTAGCCCTCCACTCATTCAGTCACAAAACACAAAAACCTAGTCCCAAAGGCAATACTTGCTATAAATCTATGGGCATGCTTGGATTTGTCAAACGATCATTCCAATGGCTCTTCTAAAAATAGAAGTAGTTGTCATGCTCAAGAAACTTGCCAAAGGTAGTTAGTAAAAATAGCCACTCTCTGATAAATCTAACATTAGACAACACAGTACTAACATTCACTAGAAAGACGACATTTGAAACAAGCATTTACAATGCAACGGTCTCGCCTTTGCAAAAGTTAGCGCTTTTGGCATTGTAAATGACAAATGTTTTATTTATGTGTTGGTTTTGGAAACAGATAAATAAATGGCATTGTCATGAGCAGTAGAGAGTGAGTAGTAGAGAGAGTAGTAGAGAGAGTAGTAGTGAGTAGTAGAGAGAGTAGTAGTGAGTAGTAGAGAGTGAGTAGAGAGTAGTAAGTGAGTAGTAGAGTGTGTAGTAGAGAGTAGTGAGTGTGTAGTAGAGAGTAGTGAGTGTGTAGTAGAGAGTAGTGAGTGTGTAGTAGAGAGTGTGTAGTAGAGAGTGTGTAGTAGAGAGTGTGTAGTAGAGAGTGTGTAGTAGAGAGTGAGCAGTAGAGACTAGTGAGTGTGTAGTAGAGTGGTGAGTGTGTAGTAGAGTGGTGAGTGTGTAGTAGAGTGTGTAGGAGAATGTGTAGTAGGGAGTGTAGTAGAGTGTGTAGTAGAGAGTGTGTAGTAGAGAGTAGTGAGTGTGTAGTAGAGAGTGTGTAATACAGAATGTGAAGTAGAGAGATTGAAGTAGAGGGATTGAAGTAGAGAGATTGAGGTAGAGAGATTGAAGTAGAGAGATTGAAGTAGAGAGTGTGGAGTAGAGAGTGGAGAGTCTGTAGTAGAGTGTAGTAGAAAGTAGTGAGTGTGTAGTAGAGTAGTAGAGAATGTGTAGTAGAGTAGTAGAGAGTAGTAGAGGGTGTGTAGTAGAGTGTGTAGTAGAGCGTGTGTGTAGCAGAGTGTATAGTAGAGTGTAGTAGAGTGTGCAGTGTAGAGTGTGTAGTGTAGAGTGTGTAGTAGAGAGTGTGTAATGTAGAGTGTGTAATGTAGAGTGTGTAATGTAGAGTGTGTAGTAGAGTGTGTAGTAGAGTGTGTAGTAGAGTGTGTAGTAGAGAGTGTAGTAAGTAGTGACTGTAGTAGATAGTGTGTAGTAGAGAGTGTCTAGTATAGAGTGTGTCGAAGAGAGTAGTGGCTGTAGTAGTGAGTGTGTAGTGAGTGTGTAGTAGTGTGTAGTAGAGAGTAGTGACTGTAGTAGAGAGTGTGTAGTAGTGTGTAATAGAGAGTAGTGACTGTAGTAGAGTGTGTAGTACAGTGTGTAGTAGAGAGTAGTGACTGTAGTAGATAGTGTGTAGTAGAGAGTGTCTAGTATAGAGTGTGTCGAAGAGAGTAGTGGCTGTAGTAGTGAGTGTGTAGTGAGTGTGTAGTAGAGAGTAGTGACTGTAGTAGAGAGTGTGTAGTAGTGTGTAGTAGAGAGTAGTGACTGAGTGTGTAGTACAGTGTGTAGTAGAGAGTAGCGACTGTAGTAGAGAGTGTGTAGTAGAGTGTGTAGTAGAGAGTAGAGTGCGTAGCAGAGAGTAGTGACTGTAGTAGAGAGTGTGTAGTAGAGTGTGTAGTAGAGAGTGTGTAGTAGAGTGTGTAGTAGAGAGTGTGTAGTAGAGTGTAGTAGAGAGTAGAGTGCGTAGCAGAGAGTAGTGACTGTAGTAGAGAGTGTGTAGCAGAATGTGTAGTAGAGAGTAGTGACTGTAGTAGGGAGTGTGTAGTAGAGAGTAGTGACTGTAGTAGAGAGTGTGTAGTAGAGAGTGTGTAGTAGAGAGTGTGCAGTGATTTGAGTTTTACATCAAATTAAAAACGGGAACGGAACAAACTCATCCTATACATTATTGTGGTAGGTGCCCACGCATATAGGGTTAAATGATGCGTTAGATGCCACAGGTCCCACCAACACGCTTCCTTTATGATAGGAGAATGCCCAACATCGCGGAGATTTGCTCTCTGCTCTTCCCGGATATTTGTATTTTCAAATGTATAATGTTATCCTGCTAAACGAAGACGATGCTCAAACTATAAAAGAAGAGGGTTTCACAGATATGTTAGTCCTTCCGGGCAAACGAAATGACCCAAAGAAAGATCAAGTGACAGTTTAGAGCTCCAAGTGAGTCTTAATAAAATCAGTGTCTGGAACGCATAGCATCAAAAAACGAGCGGGGCATCAAACTGCAGTGTCATTCAATCAAAGCTTCAAGGCTTCTGAGCGCTAGCCGAGAATTATTTTTTGTGAAGCACTAATCACTGTGGAAGGTGCCCCTGCTATCCCAGATGTGAGAAGTCAGTCTGATATGAAAATAAGCAGTATTTGGAATGAATGTATTTGGCAGGGGGAAGGTGGGGCCGCGCAAGACCGTACTGACGAGTGAACAGGAGCCATTTTGTACCGAGTGATTCTGCCTGTGTGCATGTAGACAAACCAGGCAGCAGCATGAGCATGTGATTCGGTAAAATAACAAGCATTTACAATGCAATGGTTTTGCCTTTGTTAAAGTTAGAGCTATTGGCATTGCTCTTGACACTCTGAAGCTCCACTCTGCATTCTGAAGCTCCACTCTGCACTCTGAAGCTCCACTCTGAAGCTCCACTCTGCACTCTGAAGCTCCACTCTGCACTCTGAAGCTCCACTCTGAAGCTGCACTCTGAAGCTCCACTCTGAAGCTCCACTCTGAAGCTCCACTCTGAAGCTCCACTCTGAAGCTCCACTCTGAAGCTCCACTCTGAAGCTGCACTCTGAAGCTGCACTCTGAAGCCCCACTCTGCACTCTGAAGCTCCACTCTGAATCTGAACTCTGAAGCTCCACTCTGAAGCTGCACTCTGAAGCTCCACTCTGCACTCTGAAGCTCCACTCTGCACTCTGAAGCTCCACTCTGAATCTGAACTCTGAAGCTCCACTCTGCACTCTGAAGCTCCACTCTGAAGCTCCACTCTGAAGCTCCACTCTGAAGCTGCACTCTGAAGCTGCACTCTGAAGCTGCACTCTGAAGCTGCACTCTGAAGCTGCACTCTGAAGCCCCACTCTGCACTCTGAAGCTCCACTCTGAATCTGAACTCTGAAGCTCCACTCTGAAGCTGCACTCTGAATCTGAACTCTGAAGCTCCACTCTGAAGCTCCACTCTGAAGCTCCACTCTGAAGCTGCACTCTGAAGCTGCACTCTGAAGCTGCACTCTGAAGCTGCACTCTGAAGCCCCACTCTGCACTCTGAAGCTCCACTCTGAATCTGAACTCTGAAGCTCCACTCTGAAGCTGCACTCTGAATCTGAACTCTGAAGCTCCACTCTGCACTCTGAAGCTCCACTCTGAAGCTCCACTCTGAAGCTCCACTCTGAAGCTCCACTCTGAAGCTCCACTCTGAAGCTCCACTCTGAAGCTCCACTCTGAAGCTCCACTCTGAAGCTCCACTCTGAAGCTCCACTCTGAAGCTCCACTCTGAAGCTCCACTCTGAAGCCCCACTCTGAAGCCCCACTCTGAAGCCCCACTCTGAAGCCCCACTCTGAAGCCCCACTCTGAAGCCCCACTCTGCACTCTGAAGCTCCACTCTGAAACTGAACTCTGAAGCTCCACTCTGCACTCTGAAGCTCCACTCTGAAGCTCCACTCTGAAGCTCCACTCTGAAGCTCCACTCTGAAGCTCCACTCTGAAGCTCCACTCTGAAGCTGCACTCTGAAGCTGCACTCTGAAGCTGCACTCTGAAGCTGCACTCTGAAGCTGCACTCTGAAGCTGCACTCTGAAGCTCCACTCTGCACTCTGAAGCTCCACTCTGCACTCTGAAGCTCCACTCTGAAGCTCCACTCTGAATCTGCACTCTGAAGCTCCATTCTGAAGCTCCACTCGGAAGCTCCACTCGGAAGCTCCACTCGGAAGCTCCACTCGGAAGCTCCACTCGGAAGCTCCACTCGGAAGCTCCACTCTGCACTCTGAAGCTCCACTCTGAAGCTCCACTCGGAAGCTCCACTCTGCACTCTGAAGCTCCACTCTGAAGCTCCACTCTGAAGCTCTACTCTGAAGCTCTACTCTGCACTCTGAAGCTCCACTCTGAAGCTCCACTCTGAAGCTCCACTCTGAAGCTCCACTCTGAAGCTCCACTCTGCACTCTGAAGCTCCACTCTGAAGCTCCACTCTGAAGCTCCACTCTGAAGCTCCACTCTGCACTCTGAAGCTCCACTCTGAAGCTCCACTCTGCACTCTGAAGCTCCACTCTGAAGCTCCACTCTGAAGCTCCACTCTGAAGCTCCACTCTGAAGCTCCACTCTGAAGCTCCACTCTGAAGCTCCACTCTGAAGCTCCACTCTGAAGCTCCACTCTGCACTCTGAAGCTCCACTCTGAAGCTCCACTCTGAAGCTCCACTCTGAAGCTCCGCTCTGAAGCTCCGCTCTGAAGCTCCACTCTGAAGCTCCACTCTGCACTCTGAAGCTCCACTCTGCACTCTGAAGCTCCACTCTGAAGCTCCACTCTGCACTCTGAAGCTCCACTCTGAAGCTCCACTCTGAAGCTCCACTCTGAAGCTCCACTCTGAAGCTCCACTCTGAAGCTCCACTCTGAAGCTCCACTCTGAAGCTCCACTCTGAAGCTCCACTCTGAAGCTCCACTCTGCACTCTGAAGCTCCACTCTGAAGCTCCACTCTGCACTCTGAAGCTCCACTCTGAAGCTCCACTCTGAAGCTCCACTCTGAAGCTCCACTCTGAAGCTCCACTCTGAAGCTCTGAACGGTCAGACTCCAAAAATCGGCCCTAATCACAATAGTATTATTTCACCTGCGTGAATATAAGTCTTTGAAATTCTGGCCAGTGGTAATACACACAAGTAATATAAAATTGTTGTTCCAAAGAGCATTAAATGGAAATAAAACAAGTACCAGACCCATTGACGCCTGCACCTTAAAAGTGAAATTGACTGAAGCAAGCACCAGGGCCACGTTGAAAAAAAAAGCCACACACATTAGATGCAGTCAAGGCGCGCTCACGAGGTCAGAAGGCACTCCACATGAACAACTACCAGACACATTGACGCCTGCACTTTCAAAGTGAAATGAAACAAAGTGAAACTGACTAAAGGAAGCGCACGGCCCATTAGATGCAGTCAAGGCGCGCTCACGAGGTCAAATCTCCAAAGGAGAAGCTCGACAGCAGAAAAAGCTCGTAACAGTCTGATGTCCACAATATTCCCAGAAAAGTGGCAACATAAGTTGTCTCGCTTAGACAGCAAAAGCTTCGCTTTTGCTTTCGTCTAGGCGAGACCTAAAAATGTGTGAATAGCTAGAGGACACCTCACGGGCGCACCACCATTGGGGCTCCTGGTTGGTACTCACCAGGTTAGCCCTGTTCTCATCATCGGTGTCCACTAGCTTAACGCAAACGTGTCCGACTCCCAAAAGTAAAAAGACAGTGAATGGTGCAGTGTACACAAACTTATATGTGACAAGGACTAACAACATTCAACATATAACAAAAAACATATACTGTGCATGCAAGAAACATGAACCTTTTTATTTGTATCTTCTTGTCTGCCACAGTAAACATATAAACTTAAAAGAGGAGAAAAGCGAATACTACCTATCGATTCGCTTTCAACTCACTGCCGACATGTTTCATTGCCATGGTAGGATTTCAGGCAATTTCTTCAGGGCAAATGTTTTTTTAAAAAAAGCCACTGCCAGCAGTACTATGTTGAGCGTGCTGGTTCTCGGCTTTTGCTATCATACCACTTATGATCGCGTCTTTGGACGTCAAAAGACCCACTTCCAGTCGGTAAGTATGGTCTCGTGCTCCCTTAAATTGTATCTGTGGAGAAGGCACGGGCGGCGTCTTCTCAACACCGCTCAACATAGTCGGCAGTGAGTTGAAAGCGAATCGATAGGTAGTATTCGCTTTTCTCCTCTTTTAAGTTTATATGTTTACTGTGGCAGACAAGAAGATACAAATAAAAAGGTTCATGTTTCTTGCATGCACAGTATATGTTTTTTGTTATATGTTGAATGTTGTTAGTCCTTGTCACATATAAGTTTGTGTACACTGCACCATTCACTGTCTTTTTACTTTTGGGAGTCGGACACGTTTGCGTTAAGCTAGTGGACACCGATGATGAGAACAGGGCTAACCTGGTGAGTACCAACCAGGAGCCCCAATGGTGGTGCGCCCGTGAGGTGTCCTCTAGCTATTCACACATTTTTTCAAATGTCGTCTTTCTAGTGAATGTTAGTACTGTGTTGTCTAATGTTAGATTTATCAGAGAGTGGCTATTTTTACTAACTACCTTTGGCAAGTTTCTTGAGCATGACAACTACTTCTATTTTTAGAAGAGCCATTGGAATGATCTATTGACAAATCCAAGCATGCCCATAGATTTATAGCAAGTATTGCCTTTGGGACTAGGTTTTTGTGTTTTGTGACCGCCTCTGACAGCGCCAAGACGCACTCGGGCATGAGTTTGTGCTCTACAAATACCATTTACATTACATAACATGCGATTTACAGGTTCAAATCCCAGCACTGCCTCAGTCCTTTATCTTTCCTAGGTCTATAAAATGGGATCTTTCCATAACTGAAGCACTTGTTATTGACAGTGCTATGAAGAAACCAGACTAGAGTAGCCAGCACTATGAGAATACCTTACGGTCATTATCAATATTCAATCAACTTATAACTTGCTTCAGTGTAAGAAAAATATCTGCTGACCCAACCCTCAATTCAATAAAAGTAGGCATTCTATAGTCTGGCGCTTTTAGTAACTGCTCTGGGCTTTTAATCAGGGGTCTCCTAGGTAACAAATGAGGCAGAAGGCTTACAAGGTTTAGGGCCGATAGAACAGCTAACCTCTTGAAGTATGACTGCTAGACACTGGCACTTACAGGCAAATGCGACAGCAGGAATCTCAGGTACTGCTTTCATCTATTTACGTTGTGACAGACTAATAGCAGGTGAATGGTAGGTTCAAACTGACTCAAGTTCAGTTAGATAATAGTCAGAAGTCTTCCCTCCTTCTGCCTACTGCGTATTAAGCAATGTGTCAAGCCAGTGTGATTTGATTTCTTCACGATTACATCTTTTTTTCAAATATATGTTTTTTTTAATGAGTTACAGGCAAACTCACATTGGCACTTCACAGGCATTACAATTCTTAACTCAACAGGTCAAATTAAAAAAATATATATACATATATTGTGGTTGATCCATTAGTTATCATGTGTATCTCTTATATTACTCTCCTTAAAGCTGGGTTCTACATATAGCTAAAAGTAATTCCTGCATTTGGGTTATCTTACATTCAACTGACTGATCCCAATAGGCCACTTCAATAAAACCCTCTCGGCGAGCATGAAAACACCAATATTTTCCCCTACTCTATGATAGTAGGAGCTGTGTAGTTTTCCTATCTACAAGTGATATCTTGCCTTGCCACCATCAAGGCTAGGTTGCAGAAGGAACAAGTGTGCCTCAGAATGGTAGCATCCCTCCATAGCCCCCGTATCGCCAGCCGGGACGGTATGTCCACATCTATATCTGTAGTCCATTTTATCCTACACCTCAAGCTTATCCAGAATGTTTGTATTTGGGTGCAGTCCAAAAGGGTGTGTAGGAAGGTGCCACTCTGCTTTACCTATAATCTCTAACTCTTCCAAACTATTCTAATGGTACACTTGCGTTGTATGTATGCAGCAAGATTTTTAAATGATTGTATCTTCTTGTGGTCTATGTGCTGCTTTGCTTGGTTTACTGTAAAATTAATAAAAGGAGTTTAAAAAAAGCCTTTCCATATTCCAATAACAACCCCCGCTTCCCTGCTCTAGATGAAAACCAGTCACCATCCTCACGGGTCACATAAAAGGCCTTGCAACATAAACACATATTTTAATCAAGCATCAAGTGAGTTCTGTAAAGAGAATGTTATTGTTTAAGCGAGACATAAAATACATTCTGCTCATCTCTAGTAGAGTCATAATACATATATTTATGTATGCTACAATATTCAATTTCATTTTTAAAGACAAGAACAAATGCGAACAAAACAAAAAAACTTTTAGAAATGGCATCTATGTTAAGAATAATACCATAGAAAAGGTGGACATAAAGAGGATGGCAATGGGAAAAACCTTGAGTATTATCAACTTTTCTAAACAGCTGTGCACTCAAGACATAACTGATCGACAGTGAATGGGGGTTCTAAACCCTGGACACTGTGATCCGTAGGACTACTTGCTTGGGGATAGCGGGATAATTTTCAGAATGGGGAGTAAGCCGTTCTCGGAGAAGTAGGGGGAATTTTAGCCATGAGTAACCGGTCAGCTGGGTCTGTATACACAAGATCCAATTTTCTTGCAAAGCTTTCTTGTTTATAGCAGCTAGCTGGAGCAAGATGCAGAACTTGACTGGATCCTTTACAAAGGAAATGAAGACTGCCGATAGTGTAGCTGATGAACTAGAAGTGATTACCTCAGTAAACGAACCATGCACAATCATTTCTAATATTAGGTTCTTGTTACCACTCGTCTGCGGTTCAGTAGCATGATAAATATTAGTAGTATCCATAACATGCCATTTAATTGACCTTAGATGCGATGTGGTCCACAAAATAAAAATAAACCAATGGTCAATCAAGAGACTTGTGTACAGGCTAGAACAGGAATGAATATCAGATGCTGTAAAATGAAAGGTCTAGGTACATGGATTTCTTATAATCCTTCAAACATGATGTATAAATATGTATTCATACGTTGAAATCCCTCTAACTCAAAGAGAAAGGACATTTTTTACTTACTTGTAATCCTAGTTCTGTATCGTAGGTATCCTTACTAAGTCATAAACTTATAACATTCCCACTTGGGTGCGTGGACCCCTGAAAACATCTTTTCACCAATGTAGCATGAAAATACTGGAGGAGGGCACTTCAAACTAACAAACGAGTCACCTCCATAGTAAAAAAGCAAGTCGGCTATTACTGATTAATTCCCTATGAAAAAGCCAATTTAAAACAGTCGAAATAGCTGAAAGATTTGTCACAACAGTAAAAAGAACCCTCTAGACCCTTGTATTGCAGAAGAGAAAATGAAGGAAAAGGATGTAAGTTAGGTCAATTGTGCAGAAGGTAACAAAATACTCTACTCTGCTCTTCAGGAGCCAAAAGTTTCAATCTCTCGAAATGCACTGTACTATCAGTTTGCCTCACAACCTCATTTCTTTTTAGAAGACAACTTCTAAACCATTAGAGTCACTGTTGCTGGGATTATTGACACCAGGAGGATGGACGGTTGCTTATGACTTTAGTGAGAATAACTACAATATAGAACTAGGATGTATCTTAGTACCTCATTGATAGTCAGCAACATAACAAGCTTATCGCTTTATAGTGGATGTCAATCAACAGCAAAGAAAGAGAAGCACCTACAGATGCAGGTGTAAACAAAACATCAACCAAAGAGGTTCTTTAACGGCAAAAAACTAAGGAGTGGGCTCTGGCACCTTCATCTAAACAGTAATTTTTAGTCAATTCAAGAACAGACTTCCATCTGGCTGCTTTACATATTTTTGCCAGAAGAACATTTCTCAACCAGGCAGCAGGAAAAGCGTTTCCCCATCCAGAATGTGCTCTTGGTCTGCAAGGAATGAATAAATGACAACCATTTATTGAACGCACTTTTACCCAAGGGCATCTTGGCGCTGGAAGACGCCTGTCCTGAAAGCATGGAAACCACTCGCCCACTCTTTAAAGGAGGAAAGCCAAGTTTTAACGCACGTCCTAAAACAAGAAGGGTTATCAGTGGCTTTTATTTCCATAGGTAGGGAATACGAGAGGTAGGCTGTGAAGAAGGAGAGCAATCACTCTCCACCCTTTACGCCGTCAGATTCTGGAAAACCACAACAGTCTTTTTACTGCAGGATCTAAGAGATCTCCTAGGAACATACCATCTAAATCTGGCCTTAACAGTGGCTGTACCAATCTCCTATAGTGTGCTGTGTGCCAAGCTTAGAGCCTTATACATGGACCGTTTATGGACTGGCAACCAGTGCAAGTCCTTCGAGGCTTATGAGACGGATATCTGGGACTTCCATATTCAATACAGTGGCTGCATTTTGCAAACTACTGAATATAGCATGATTTTGACCTATACAGGGAGTTACAGTAATCCAAGAGAGATGTAATTAATGCTTGGGTTACCGTTCTGTAAGCTCAAAGAGGAATAAAAGCAAATACCTTTTTTCAGCAGCTTGATAACGTACAAACATGTCGCTGACAGTTGGCTCATCTGGGCCGCAAAAGAGAGATTTAGGTCTAAAATAACAAGGAGATTCTGTGTGGTTTCTACGAGCATAGGCAGAGTTCCATGTTTAGACCCCCACCACCGGTTGGACCAGATATTAAGAGCACAGTAGAATATCAGGATCTCCGTCTTCTCATTTAATTGCTGACAATTTATCTTCATACATGAGCTTACCTAATGCATATGTTGTCAACGTTTTTCCTCAACAGCCAAGGGGGTCATTCGATATATCAACCACAGTTTGGGTATCGTCAGCATAAGAGATGCTGAGGACCCAAAGATCAAACTATCTCAGCCAACGGGGATATTTAAAGATTAAAAAAAGAGTTGGACTGTCGGTTAAACCCTATGGGACACCACAAGGCAGGGGAAAACATTTAGACCTGAAAGATTTGCATGCCATGGTTTGTGATCTGTCAAAAATGACTCGAGGAGCAAAAGAGCATTATCTTTAATGCCCATCTTAGATGGCCAGGCAACTAGCATGAATTGAGCAACTGTGTCAAACACCCCAGCAGTGGTTTAATAATTTCAAAGCAACAGAGCCTTCATGGTCTAAAACCGTCCTGATGCCATCAGCCACTGACAACAGTACAGATTCTGTGCTGTGGCCTTTCCTAAAACCTGCTTGCAAAATATTAAACAGATTATGGTATTCCAGCACATAGGACAGCTCCTAGTTTAATGCCTTCTCTAACATTTTAGCTGGAAGTGGCAACAATGAAATAGGCCTGTAATTCTTCCATACTGCAGGATCTACAGTAGTTTTATTTCAGGACAGGAGAGAAAGTAGTTTGGTAACAATAGACTATGAAAGAAACTATCCATCTAGTTAAGTTTATTTCAAGGATGCCATTCTAGTACAGAGAGGTTCATAACGGTTGAAACGTTGATTGCTCTGCGTAGGTCTGTTGTACTAAGTAAGCTATCCAAGTAAAATCTCAAGACTCTCCTAATATCAAGTGGAAGGAGAAAGGCAGCTGCTGGAATAAAATAGTTACTAAAAACAATGGCAGAGAAATTGGTTTACTTGAAAATCCGTGGCTCCCTTAGGTAGAAAAATAGGATTTGATCTCAATATTACTGTGAAGTGGTTGTATACTGTGTACAGTTCTACTGCTAACAATGCCTCAGTTCACTGACCCTCCTAGCTGATGTAATAGCTACTAGAAAATCTATTTACGAGGAAATGTGCCTTAATGAGGCCTGTGTATAGGTTCTAATGGAGAAGCCATTAATTTGGAGAGAAGCACGCTTGGGTCCTATGGGGCAGAATGCTACCATTTGGGAAGAAATATTTGATTTAATCTTTTAGGAAGTTTTTAAGTACTGAACTGTGAAAAATGATCACTAGTTAGGTTCTTTCCTCTACACCGACAAAAACTGAAGATTTGACATTGTTAAATGCAGGAGATAGGTACTAATGACACATTCTTGACAACACAAACTTAGCAATCTCTTGCATTTAAATGCATAGGAACTTCTAGTAAGGGGGTATTGGACTTCTTTGAGCATATTCACGCAGTCCTCAAGTAAGTGTAGGTGACCATATTAAACGACCTCAGGAGACATGCTGTCAAATTCAAGGATTGTTTGAATGTGTATAGTATATTTCCTTGCATTCTCGACACAAAATTCATTCTGCACAGAATTCTCTATTGTTATTTCTGTGACAGATGTAGCAGTTCTGGAAACCACTACTGCCTAGGGCGCTCTGAAGCAATGTGAATGACTGTGGCATTGAACTGTTTCAGCTTTATCAGCACTGATGGGATCAACAGCAATGGTGGAAAAGAGTAAAGACAACTGTTGAAGCAATTCACCAAAATGGCATCACTCCTGGATCCTGTACTCTTTTGCCGAATCTTGAATAGTTTGAGTTTTCACTGGTGCAAAAGGTCTACATGAAGAAAACAATAGCACTACAAAATATCCTGCAGGACGTCGCTGCTTAATGCCAATTTGAGGTTATCAGCAAAGTATCTCCTTAGCAGATCTACTTGCCAATTTTGGAGACCTTAGATGTCTTGTATATGAGCTCCCATCACCTCAAGGATGCTTCTGTTACAACTGTTTGAGAAAGTAGGTGCTGAGGAAATAGGATTCCTATCAGGAGATTGGATCTTCTGCACCACCATATGGCCTGGGTGAATAGGTTCAGTTTGTCTTTCCAGTTAACCTTTTACTCAGCCCACTGACGTCTCATGTGGAGAAGCACACTGAGTACCAGATAGCTGCACAAAGTCATTGAACCTAGCAGGGATGAGACTTGATGTGCTGTGGTACAAGGTGTTAGCAGGAATTACTTATTTTTCTACAAAATGGGAGACATTCTGTACTCCGAAGGAGACACTCTCCTTTTTTTGTAAGTGGTTTTGAAGTCTTGGAGGACTTGTATTGCAAAGAGGAATATTATCAATCAATCATAGACCTAAGCAGTGCTGAATTTGAGCAGAAGGTTGCCAGTGGGGCCCTCCAGCACTCATTTGTGGGGCCTGGAACTAAAGACTTTGATTTAGAGAAACAGAGAGAAAAACAAACGAGGGAAATAAGGGAGAGAAGAAAAATGGAAAATCAGTGACAAAGAGAGAGAGAAAGCATGAATGAAAAATAACTTGCAAGAGTTAGATAAAGAGGCAGGAAGTGTCTGGTGCTGGACTAAAGAAGAAGGAGGTGAAATAAAGACTACACAGCCTTGGTATTTGTCCTCCCGGCCTTCAATAGCACCAGTCGTAGGCTTCTGAACAAAATTAGCCCTGGCACTTATTCTTTTACAAATTAAGCACTGGACATATGGGTAGATGTAAATCCTTAGCCTATGAAAATGAGATGACACTAGCAAACCATACACATGTATGGAACGGTGGCAGCAGTCTTCCTACAATAGGAGGGACCCTTCATAAACAGGGAAGGCATTTTGAAGCAAATCCACAAACAAATGCAGAACAAGCATTTACAATGCAATGGTTTCGCCTTTGGAAAAGTTAGAGCTATTGGCATTGTAAATGACAAAATTTGTATTTATGTGTTGGTTTTAAAAACAGATAAATAAATGGCATTGTCATTTACATTGCCATTAGCTTAATCTCTCGCAAATGTGAGACCTATTGTACCCTACGGACGAGCTCAGCAGACAGCAATTACTACCACACACACACACACACACACAGAGCCACACAGACACACACACCCAGAGCCACACACACCCCCCCAGAGCCACACACACACACACCCAGAGCCACACACACACACACCCAGAGCCACACACACACACACACACCCAGAGCCACACACACACACACCCAGAGCCACACACACACCCAGAGCCACAGCCACACACACACACACACATACCCAGAGCCACAGCCACACACACACATACCCAGAGCCACAGCCACACACACACATACCCAGAGCCACAGCCACACACACACACATACCCAGAGCCACAGCCACACACACACACATACCCAGAGCCACAGCCACACACATACCCAGAGCCACAGCCACACACACCCACCCAGAGCTACACACACACACCCACCCAGAGCCACACACACACACCCACCCAGAGCCACACACACACCCAGAGCCACACACACACACACACACACACCCAGAGCCACACACACACACACACCCAGAGCCACACACACACACACACCCACCCAGAGCCACACACACACACACCCACCCAGAGCCACACACACACACACCCACCCAGAGCCACACACACACACACCCACCCAGAGCCACACACACACACACCCACCCAGAGCCACACACACACACCCACCCAGAGCCACACACACACACCCACCCAGAGCCACACACACACACCCACCCACCCAGAGCCACACACACACCCAGAGCCACACACACCCACCCACAGCCACACACACACCCTCCCACCCAGAGCCACACACACCCACCCACCGCGCCACACACACCCACCCAGAGCCACACACACACACCCACCCAGAGCCACACACACACACCCACCCAGAGCTACACACACACCCACCCAGAGCCACACACACACACCCACCCAGAGCCACACACACACCCAGAGCCACACACACACACACCCAGAGCCACACACACACCCACCCAGAGCCACACACACACACCCACCCAGAGCCACACACACACCCAGAGCCACACACACACACACACCCAGAGCCACACACACACACACACCCAGAGCCATACACACACACCCACCCAGAGCCACACACACACACACCCACCCAGAGCCACACACACACACCCACCCAGAGCCACACACACACACACCCACCCAGAGCCACACACACACACCCACCCAGAGCCACACACACACACCCACCCAGAGCCACCCACACACACCCACCCACCCACCCAGAGCCACACACACACCCAGAGCCACACACACCCACCCACAGCCACACACACACCCTCCCACCCAGAGCCACACACACCCACCCACCCAGAGCGCCACACACCCACCCAGAGCCACACACACACCCACCCAGAGCCACACACACACCCACCCAGAGCCACACACACACCCACCCAGAGCCACACACACACAGGAGAGCAAGCACAGCGAGGGGGCAGGGAACTAAAAGTAAAATACTAAAAATAAAATATTCCATGTCGCAATTAAAGTTACCATCACCCAGTCACTGGTTAATGACTGTAAAAACATCATCATCACCTATGTACCGAAGGGAGGAGTAAAGAACCTCAGGATGCCCTTCAGTGTAAAAGTCTTCATTGGCTTAGGGTGCAGGTGGGTCTTATTTGTGTTTGAGCCAGCAGGCTCTAAAGCAACTATGCCCAGATGTGGGAGTCCCTCCTCAGGGGACTCGGTACCAACCATGCCCAGGTGGAGCCCTTGTGGGCTTTAAATCAGAAATGCCCCAGGGAGCCTCTCAGGCTCTCACTCAATTATGCCCCTTGAGCCTCTCCTTGCTCCGGTCCCACTCCGATAAGGTCACTCTGCTGCCGGCATGCGGGACTCTCTGGCTGCTGGTCTGCTTCCTTCGCCCTCCTCTCGCTGGGGGAGCCTCGGGGAGAGACGCTGGCTACAATCCGGTGGTGGAGGAGCACTGGGTAGGCTCCCGTGGACTTCCTGCCTTTCTCTTGGCCAATAGCTTCCTCCCAGCCGGGAGAAGTGGAAATGGAGCCTGCGAGGCTCTTCTCTATGTCCCGGCCGGCCTCGCCCACCGTCAGGCGCGGCACCGGCTTCAGCTCTTTTCCTCGTCCTTCGTGGCAAGAGGGGCAATCGCAGCACACATTTTTGCATTTACCTAATGACAAAAGATCAGCGAGAAGGCATCGGACTGGGAGGGGGTGGAATGAACGGGGAGAAATGCCACGGCTGCAAGATCAGAGAGAAGGCATCGGACTGGGAGGGGGGTGGAAAGAACGGGGAGAAATGCCACGGCTGTGTCTCCTCGGCTCTGGCAGGGCAGGGAGAGGCTGCAGGAGGTTCCTGACGAGAAAGGAGCATTACGTGAACCCACCCGCTCGCCCTAGCTCCTAGAAAAAAATGCTGGCCGCAAACATCCTGGGGAAAAAAAAAATAAGACAACACCCACCGCCGCAATGAAGGCAACAAAGGGGCGGAGAGGGAAAAAGTCACCGGAACGCCCACGAATCGCCTCGGACAATGACTGACAGATCTCTCTTCCAATGGCTAGCCTCCATTTATGGAGCTAGTCAATGGAAGAGAGAGGCGGGACAAAGCCACATACTGCTTCTCAAAAGATTTCGCCTGACCAGAAAGGAGAAGCACAGTGATGTAAATCTGGAATTAATAATAATAATCTTATTTGGTGAGGGCTACAGGAAATGTGGAACAAACAATAGAAATAAGAAAAAAAATGTGCCATAGCTTACCAAAGCAAAAGAAGAAAAAAAAACTAGATAGTCGTTTTTAAGAAATGCGATAACGCCAGGACACGTGGCTCAGTGATTAAGTTAGATGTAAAAATATATACACAAATTCGTTGCTGACACTAAAACCAAGATTCTGAAGTTTTAGAGCTGGCTTTCCCACTTGTGATCCTGGACAAATCTGTTACCTCCCTGCCACACGCTCCTCATCTAAAAGACACACCGACTGTTTACTCAGACTAGCTGCCACAAAAAATAACCACAAAACAAGAGATTTGCATAGATCTAACAGCTAAAAAAAAAATCAATAATTATGAACAAATATGGAGGAGAAAAACCTTGAAGTTTCTGGCTTTAAAGAGAACGTTTCCCCAGGACCACAAATACACCGCACACCCCCTTCCCTACTTCTAACAGGAGCATTCACCCCAGAATCAAAGCACTGGCAGGGACCCACTGCAGCTGCCAAGCAGCATTTACAAGATCATCAGAGGTGTCTGCCGAGCTGCCAATCACATACATCTGATAGTGCAGTCCTCAATCACACTTCAGCTCTTCTCCTCACTTATACCCACTCATGTGTGGAGACAGAAGGGGCCACTAGAGAGTCACTGGGAGACAGACAGCAGAGGGCGAAGGCATGGACACGAGGAACACACACTGGGAGACAGAAGGGAGTCACAGATGTAGGGGAAATGGAAACGCAGGAAGAGGCAAACACAGGCAGTTACAGACAATGGGAGACACAGACACTAAGACACACAGACAGAGGCGGACCACAGAACCTGCTGACACTGGGAGAGAAAGACCATGGGAGATGTGGACACATGGGAGGTAGACACAAGAAATCACAGACACTGGGAGACACAGACACTAAGAGACACAGATACAGATGTGGACCACAGAGCCTGCAGACTCTGGGAGAGGCAGACCATGGAAGATGCGAACACATGGGAGATGCACATGGGAGAAACAAGCCCATGGGAGAAACAAGCACATGGAGACACAGAGGTGGGCCACAGAACCCGTAGACACTGGGAGAGACAGACTTTGGGTGATGCAGGCACATAGGAGATGTACACTGGAGACCAGACACATAGGAATCATAACGCAGAGACACAGAATATGGGAGACACATACACTAAGAGCGACACAGATGGACCACAGAACCTGCAAACACTGGGAGAGACAATCCGTGGGAGATGCATATGGGATATGACGGCACGTGGGAGAGAAAGACACATGGGTATCACAGACAATGGGAGACACAGACACTAAGACAGAGACACAGTGATGGACCACAGAACCCGCAGATACTGGGAGAGAGAGTCATATGGGAGAGGCAGATACATGGGTATCACAGACACCGGGAGACACAGAGACTAAGAGAGAGAGACACATTGATGGGCCACAGATCGCGCAGACACTGGAAGAGCCAGACATTGGGAGATGCAAATGGTAGATACCAGGACATGGCAGAGAGAGATACATGGAAGAGAGAGACACATGGGAGAGGCAGATACATGGGTATCACAGACACCGGGAGATACAGACACTGTGTCACAGAGAAACATTGATGGACCATCGAACTCGCAGACAGTGGGCGATACAGACCTTGGCAGATGCAACACAGGGAGTATCAGACACATGGGAGAGGCAGACAGAGTGACTCACAGACACTGGGAGACACAAACACCAATAGACAGATGGACGACAGAGCCTGCAGACAGCAGAAGAGACAGACTTTGCGAAATGCAACAAGCAATACAGGGAGACTCACACATATGGAAGAGGCAGACAGAGTGACTCAGACACCGAGAGAAAGACACTAAGAAACAAAGAAAAAGAGATGGGCCACAGACACTTGGTGATACAGACTTTGAGATGCAACAAAGGGAGAATCAAACAAATGGGAGACGCAGACGACTCAGACACTGGGAGACACAGACACTAAGAGACAGACGGACAACAGAGCCTGCAGACACTAGAAGAGACACACCTTGGGAGATGGCAACACAGGTAGAAACAGAGGACACAGTCACACAGACAAGAGCTGCACACACAGAGAGACTAAGAGAGACTAAGACACAGAAAGCAGACAAATATATGGACCAGAAAAGCCAGACACTGGGAGAGAGAGACAGAGAAACACCAGCAGCCGTGAACACCGAGACACACGCTGCTGCGCACTTTTTTTTTTGAGACAGAGAAACACCAGCAGCCGTGAACACCGAGACACACGCTGCTGCGCACTTTTTTTTTTGAGACAGAGAAACACCAGCAGCCGTGAACACCGAGACACACGCTGCTGCGCACTTTTTTTTTTGAGACAGAGAAACACCAGCAGCCGTGAACACCGAGACACACGCTGCTGCGCACTTTTTTTTTTGAGACAGAGAAACACCAGCAGCCGTGAACACCGAGACACACGCTGCTGCGCACACTCAAGGGGGTGAAGACTGCAGCCAAACACAGATCACACCAGGGGCAGGAAGTTAAAAAAAAAAGTTTCAAAAGTGGCAGCTGGTAATCTCTCCCTGCGTCCTATCTGTCCGCACTGCTCTCGCCCCCTGCGAGGGGGGCCCAGCACCCCCTGGCCCCTCTTCACTGTGACCGGAAGTGGCCCCCGTAGCCCCGCGCCCCTCAGCACTGCACCGCTGCCTGGAGTCTACCGATAAAGGCTCGGAAGCCGCGGCCCAGCTTTCATACCTTCACCGTCCCCCGCACCCCTCTTCAAACAAGCAACTCTCAGGTCAGAGATCACACAGTGTGACGGTCACAACAGAGACAGCCAGAGGACTCAGTCGACGGCGGCAAGCAGGCGGCCACGCATGTTAACGGGCACCACGTGTGCTCTCTTTAAAGTTTGTAGGGGGACAGGTGCTGTCCGCACACTGGAACCAGCAGGGAGAGTTCGAGCACTGGAAGACAAAAACAAATGCATCAGAGGATGCAGTTTAAGTGGACGGGCACAGGACAGGGGCGAGCACAGGGAGGGAGGGTGGCGGGAACGGGCACAGAACAGGGGGGGGCGGGAGGGGGGCAGGAATGGACCCGAGCTAACGGGCACCACGTGTGCTCTCTTTAAAGTTTGTAGGGGGACAGGTGCTGTCCGCACACTGGAACCAGCAGGGAGAGTTCGAGCACTGGAAGACAAAAACAAATGCATCAGAGGATGCAGTTTAAGTGGACGGGCACAGGACAGGGGCGAGCACAGGGAGGGAGGGTGGCGGGAACGGGCACAGAACAGGGGGGGGCGGGAAGCGGGAGGGGGGCGGAACGGACACACGGGGAGGGGGGAGGAGGGGGCGGGAAGGCAAGATGAGCAACTGCACACGCACTTCCGAGCGGGAGGGGGGAGGGGGGGGCGGGAAGCGGGAGGGGGCGGGAATGGACCCGAGCCGAGCTCCAGAAACAAATCCCTTTCACACGGGGAGGGGGCGGAACGGACACACGGGGAGGGGGAGGAGGGGGCGGGAAGGCAAGATTTAACACGCACTCACCAGGGCTTCCTCCGGCGGCCGTGGTCGAAAAACGGGAAACGTGCACAGGACAGCGAGGAGGGGGGCGGGGGGAGGGGGACGGCGGGAGGAGGGACACAGAGTAAGGCAGGACAGCAGCAAGCACGGCCCGGCCGGACCAGACTCGGGGGCGTTCCCGGCGTCGCGTGACGTCGCCAAAGCCAAAGAATCTCGGGAACGCCCCCGTGTCTGGTCCGGCATTGATGGACAGGCCCCTCGTCCAATGGCTAGGCTCCATTTATGGAGCTAGCCAATCGGACGGGGGGGCGTGTTCCATAGTGCTTACTATACTCATTAGATTTCTCTGGAGGCGGAGCCTAATCGGCTCCGCTCCCCAGCGAAACCTAAAAAAGGGACATGATTCCCAGATGTATATAGAGTCTAATGAAAATGTCAAAAGCTAATTCTGAGGAATTTTCCTAAAAAAAAAGGGCGGACATTTTTTTACGGGCGCAGTGACCCTCTTAGCATGAGCAGGAAGAAAATTTGAGGTCGTTGGGTAAACTGCCAGTACACTGCATGCCCGGAGATAGCTGCTGGCTCCTTAAAGAAACAATGAGCTTTTTTGAACTAATGCACTCTTGGCCCACAACACACGTTTTCCTGCATTTTTGTCTATTTTAATACAAGGGTCTGCAGTGTCCTGTTACAACTAGGATATATTTTTCAGCTCGGTGCTGCATTTTAGTCTTTCTGTTGTTCTAAACTGGCTATTCCAGAGAGAAAAAGTCAGCAAAAGACAATCTGTTTTTTTTGTTTTTTTTTACCGCAGAGTATTTTTTGGAGGTTTAAAGATTTCACTGTCAGCTCTAGGTGTATTCCTTCTACACCGATGAAAACAAGTGTTCTGGGGTCCCCTCATGACGGCATGAATATTCTACATGACGGTATGAATATTATATCAGTCAATCTGTGAGGATCGTACAATGCAGAGTGGTCAATTCCAGACTCTATGCAACAAGGAAAATTCAAGATTTTTTAGTCTGCCCAGAGTGCCAACAACTGTGTCGTAGTACAGCCAAATCTTGAAGATTACTGCATCTGAAAGATTTGGAGATAAAGCGAGGAGTTGGGTGGGGTGCGGTGAGGAGGGTCAGAAGACGAATCATGTAAGTAAAACTGCCTGAGGTTACTCACTGGGTCAATTGACGCAAGAAGACTCTAATCCGATCCCGGCCAGCCACTGGCCTTTAACACTGAATCGAGGTCCTTTTGTCAACTGCTGTGAATTATACCCTTGCTTTTAACGATATCATTTAGGGAAGATACTTAAAACTAAATATCTCAAGAGCTGTTGGAAAGGAATGAAACCAGGTATCAGAAAATGTCAGTAAGCAATATGCTAACATATTGAAAAAAACAGACACTAAAAAAACCACAAACAAAAACTAAAGTAAATATTAGGAATTGGGGTCAACCTGATTGAAATAGTAGGAACATTAGATCATAACCAGCATTTCAAGGGACAACCTTCGTAAGGCCCCACGATTTGTGCCCTCATTGAACCTCTCATAAACTTCATTGCCGACAAAAGGAAAACAACTGTCAAGATGTGAATCTCAAACTGTCACAAGATCATGCGCTTCACAAACCTATACAATCACACACAAAGTATATTGGTTAAGTGTTCTTACATCAGTGAGCTGCTTACTGCGAGGAGGTGTCACTGCATTTGTTATCTGCTTGCTGGCAGCTTTCAAAGCGGCATCTCTTCTGGCCTGCTCAAGAAGAACCCGTGCCCTCTCCTTCAGCTCTTCTTGTCTTGATAACATTCGCTGCTATAAAACAAAAAGGCAATCACTAAAGCAACTAAAACGGATTAGCTGAAGATTTCACATCAGTAAAACAGCGTTTATGGTCCTGTACAAGGTAGCGCAGGTGCTGCCTGTTGCAAGACACACTGCCAGCTTAGAGTGGGCTTAGAGCCCGCCTATTGCTTACCACTGGGTCCCTTCATTGGCATTCTAATGTCTTTGCTTTTTATTTGTTACAGTACATAGTCTTTCCTTCCTCTTCCTGTGTTTCTTCCTCTCCTGGTGCATGGGGTGCATTATTGTATCCTTCTGCTCGCTTTTTCAAGCTCTACTTCTTTCTTTTCAGTTAAGCACTCTATGAGGGTGCATGTATTTTCCAACTGTCTCCCTCATGTGCTTCTCTCACGCCTGCCGAGCTATTTTCTTCTCTCATCTGTGCGCTTCTCCCCCACTACTCCCGTTGTGAGCTTCTCTCTCACTACAACTATGTAGCCTTCTCTCCTATGTGCTTTGGCCCCACCAGCTTCATGTTGCGGTCTTTCATTGGATCCCCCAGCGCAATTGTTGCTTCCGCTCCTCATCCGATCATTGACCTCCGTATTGCTTCACCCCCAGCATTGCTGTCCCAGACCCCCCAAAAAATAAACGTTCTCACTTTTTTAGGACTCGCCTGGCGGTAGCAGCGCATGCGCTGCTCTTGCCATGTGAGTATCTTTTGCAATCAATTCTCCCAAAGGCATACATGCACGCGTCGGCATGGACAAAGATGGCTACTCTCGTCATCTGTCCAAAGCAACAGCATGTGCGTGTCCGTATGGACTGTGGACAGTCCGATGCCATCTTGTGACAATAGCTACCCATTGTCCATGGCAACCAAGCTTCTTATCGGAAGCTTCGTCAGTGCTCTCGCCCCCACCTGCTTCTACCAAGCCTTCACCGTTTTTTTCATCATCTTGACTCAGAAATCAATTTACTTAAATAAATAGCCTAACACCTGCCCCACGTTTGAGCTCTGTCTTGAGATGTGTGTACATATCTCAGGCTGGAGGAGTCCGGGGGTGCACGAGTTAACTGTAAACAGTCCTAAAAGAGGCTTGGCTGGCACTGTAGCATCTCACAAATGATGAAACATGCTTTTGAACTGCCCGAATGCTTTCACTTTAACCCACTAAAACCTCTTCCAGCCCCAATGCCCTCACTCTTCAAATGAACACATGTGCGGTACTTAAACGGTGTTCAGCCATATAGCTGCTGTTGATGTTTTAACGGGTTCATTTGGCCATTACTTTAGAACTAATGAGTCGTTAATAACCAATTTCTAGGTGGAACATATTCTATGAGTCGTCTTGGAGCGGGAGGTTTGGCAAATCCGTAAAATTACCTCGGATTGGAGAATCGGGGGCCACCTCATCTAATCGTAGTGCACTACTCAGAATTCCCAAGTACTATTGGCTGTGTATTCCGCACATGACTCTGTCCTCGCTTGGTGCTGCCTGACGGTGTTTTGGCTTGGCTACCGGAGGTCTTCTTGAGATTAGTTGGTTACTTACCGGGTAGTGGCAGCTTGTTTCATTATCATCTGCCGTTTCTGACGTAAGGAATGTTATGGGAGAAGGGGTTATTTCTTGACCCTATCAGCTTCTGCTCAAGTAGGGACTGACAGCCATATGCGGCAAGACCAGCGCAGAGAAAGATGCGGGTGACGGTCCTCTAAGTCTCACGTGGTTATTCTGTTGTTGCCCGACACTGGCTCGATTCGCACCCTGCTGTGTACCTTGACCGCGCCCGAAACGTTAGAAAGCGTGTTAAACTTAGGTTGTATGACTGTCCAGATCCCATTTCTCATTGCACCCACGCACAAGCTGTTTTCTGTATGGCACCAGTATGCAAGTCTCATTCAGCATTGTACCCGTACCACTGAGAAGCTTCAGGAGCATGTTTGCAATGGTAAACAATGTGTATTATTCATTGCTCGTCTTTTGGAGTTTCTTTGATAAAGGACATGTTTCTTTCCGTGGAAAACAATAATATAAAGCCTATTTTTTACCCCGTCAACCTGTTTAATTTTAGAATGCAATAAATCCTAATGGTTTTTTAATGACATTTTGACATTTAAAGAAAACAATCTTCCATCTTTTAATTTTGACTGGCGGTGACCCATGAATTTCAGTAACCAAGAATCTTGTGAAGAGTGTGCCATAAATTAGCCCGCTCCTCTTCCCAGACCTGCTTCTTCACTCCAGAGGCTTCCCTGGGAACGCGCGCTTTTAAACCATTTCAGCATGTCTGGCTGCAGTCGTGGGTGCACGCCCACAGTCCTGGCGTGATTCCGCAGCGCCGATCTGTTAGCGCTAGCTTCTTTCTCCGACAGGTCATATAAAGGTATTATCAAGTGGGGCCCATCCGTCAGCTGACTCAGACGGACCTCAGCCTCTGAGAATTCCAGAGTGCACTGCATACATACACACACTGTACTCAAGGCCTTAATTTTTAAGGCAGTGCTTTTACCTGATCAGGCCAAAAGATTTCTGCTGGTTGTTTGTCTATTTGTTGGTGGTGAAATCTTTCGATATTTGAATTTATCAGCTGCGATTGTGTTCTAAACACCCTAGAAGTAGATGGAAACATTAAACGAGGGCGAGGATTATTAATATGGAGATAAAATAGAGAATTGTGAGTAGTGACATTGAGCGCACTTGTATGCATGTGTCCATCATTGTGTTTATTTGTAGTATAGCTCAAAAATTCCTGGCGGCACACCACCCAGGATAATATCCTGCATAGCTAAACACTTATAAGGTCCCAAAGGCGAGACCTATTGGCTATGCCAATGCTTGTTCTTTTTAGTTACTGATCCAACTCAGATCAGTTACTAAAACAAAAAAAAACACTGGTGTCATTTTGTAGGCATGCGCATGCATCGGTGCACACACCCACATGACGATGTGGCCAGGAGCATCAAAAGCTTTTTTGAAAGTTATTTGGGCCATAGGGCACAGCATCAGGGATGCTATGCGAATGGCTAAAACCCAATAGGTCCCTAAGGCAAGACCTACTGGTTTTTCAAACACTTATTTGCTTAGTGCCTGCCGAGTAAGTACTTTTCAAGTAGTAATCTTTACTGTAACAAACTCCGCTCCACAATGACAAAGACTTAATTGCGATCTACATTTTGAATCATTTGTTAATCATGAATTTACTGGCAAATTTGAGTGTGGGGTTCCATACATCTTCGTGAAGTACTGCAGGTTTTTTTAGATTACAATAAAGAAAAAATAGGAAAAGAGGTCAGAGAAGAAAGCCACAAATGGTATGAAAACTCAGTCTTTAAGCCTTGCTCTGTCCCCATAACTTCACTTTTCTTCAGAGAAAAGAAGAAATCCTTGTGATTATAGGCACGGTCTTGTTGCAACGTGTAGTTGATTTGCTGGTTTTTTTTAAATGAGGGTGCTGCTCTTGTTAGCTATGGAACAGAGAAAGAAACGATTGACACCCATTTCATCACATTATAGTCATTATCTTGGTCTCCGGAACAATAAGATGGAGTGAAATGCAGTCCATAACTGTCAATATACAATGGGCTGGGTTATTGATTTCCACCAACTAGTCTGGCCCTGCGCTCTAACACTCGCCTTTTCCCTTCTCCTCCTCTATAGCAACATGCCCCCTCTATCATCATGTCTCTCTAGCCAAATGCAAAAGAAAGGGTCAGCATCTGCCTTAAACTATCAGTCTAGATGTGCGCAGTTACGTGCTTTGCCTCGGCAATCTAAAAAGAGGATAATGGGAAAGAACCAATGATAGCAGAGGCGGGCCTTCCTGCCGGGCCACTTAGACCAAATAACTCTGAGGTGGGTACAAGACTGATGATGGTACTGCATAGATGCCCCTGCAGTGCTTGAAAAATCAAAATGGCCAAATTATGATTAGAAAAGCAGGATAACAAACTCGATAATAAGCATTAAAACGGCAGAGCGTGAAGGTATTCGTTAAAGAACGATTACATAACTGACACCCTGATGAAAGCATGCACTAATTAGCACCCAAAAAAGAATTCAATTCCAACTTTTTGCTGACTTCATGGATCTTCACACTCTTCGGAAAAGTCACATGGCTGACTAATTCAAATCAGAAGTACAATCATTTGAGATTTTCCCCCTGGTCCTCGGAGGCATGCTGCTTGTGGGCTCCTCTTTTGACCTTGCCACCAGGTATGTGGACCTGCCCTTCTTCAGAGGTAAACTTTTGCTTTTTTCCCCTGACAATTATGGACAGGATTCCCTTTGCACTCTCCTTTGTGGTCCACTCTGTGAACTCAACTCACTCCTATCTGGCGTTGGCGAAAGCAAACATTTTCAGAACTTCAATAAAGTGGCTTCTAAGATGGTCAGACAGGTTTGGGACTACCATCTGTGCCATGTCCCGTAGGTCATGTTTATAACTCACCAACAAGTGCACCTCATTAAAGGAGCAAGTGCCAGACTGCCGGTAGAAAATAACTTCTTACCCAGTACTTCCATTTTTTTTACTCTCTGTTCGGAGGAGTGGAGTGATCTTCTAAAGTTCTGGTTCTGAAGAAAACTCCACAGGCCTCAGAGAGCGGCATGGTGACTTGCTCTTAGAAAGGGAGTGGAGCTTTGATGAAAAATCCCAATGCCTTTTCTTCTTCTTGCGTCTTCCCCAGGTATCTTTCAAATATTTAAAGGAAGGAGACAATGAGGACTGCGACCTAGATTTGGAAACAAAATGGTTTCGAGCCCAACACTAGTCACAGACTTGGGCATTGAAATGCTTGGCCTTGTGTTCTTGGAAGGCAATGAGATTCATGCAGACACAGAGCTCGCAGGAATCCTGCTGACGTAAAGTCCCTAAGGTCTGATTCCATCTTAGTTCACAGAGGCCATCAAATTCTTTAATTTAGACAATGGAAGACGCATTATTCCCTGATTTATCCAGAATCAGTGCCATGTCTGCCTTTTAACGCAGATGTTGCCAGAACATATCTTTCTAGGAACTGTGATAGCGTAAAGTTCTTTGATTAATATAGAGACAACATCTAACGCAACATCCATCTTGGTCAAATGTCTACTCCTCATCATGTCAAGGTTAAATAGAACACATACAGAGATATTACCAAAATAATGTGGTCTGAATTAAAGTCCTTTTGCCTTAAATGTGCATAAGGAAATGTCTGGGACGCATTCATTGATGCACATAATATATGTCAGACATTCCTAAACTTATGTCAGAAATTCAAATTTCTGATAAGATTTAGATTATAAGGATTGTCACATGATCATTTGTCAGGAGAAGTTCTTTGCCCAGGTTATCGCCTGTGATTCTTTCATAGATGGTCAAAGCTGCTGCCAGCGCACTTCGCAAATGATACATCCCGCCTGAAGACTAAAGCAAGCTAATAAAGCCATGTCCTGGAGGAAGACCAACTGACTGCTACAGCAGTGGGGGTTTGCCCTATGCGGGGAAACTGTCTTCATGTCTCCACTGACAAAGACAGGCTTTGTTGTCAACAGGATGTGCAGTGCGTCTCTTCTCCGTAAGAAACTCTAGATTGCAATTTGCTCTGCCTTTCATACTCTCATAGAAGTAGATGTTAGGATTTACATAATATGTAAATGACATTTTAATAATGCTGTAAATGTTCATTTTATTCTCGTTATTTGTAATGTGTCTTGTTGATGTTTTTATAATACTCTGCATAGTTGTTTTAGATGTACGGAGAAACAAACTGTCCATGTAGTATTAAATACTTTTAAAGTAGAAGTGTTCATTCTTCTTAGTACAGTGTGTGTAATACGGTGAATAACAAAATAAGGTTTGTTGCTGTTTCCTTAGTGCTCCTGATCCCTCTATGGGATCATTAGAAATCCAAAAGCAATACTTCTATGTCAATTACACATTGAATAGTGCTTTTTTCAGGACTATAATAACTTGTCTTTCACATTCATCGCTGGTGCATTGAATCACGTTCACCCCCGGGTGGGAAGGCACCCATTGCAGAGTTACAACAAAGTCATAAATGTACGCAATAAGGCCTTCACCACAGGCAAAACTCATGGGGGTCAGTAATGAACATTTGCCTGTCACAATTGTGACAGGGCTTACAACCTGACTTTTAGAGGGAGACATTTCCAAAGTAATGCACAAATTAGAAATTGTAAGAAGAATTTCACTGATGAGAAAGTTTCAAAAATGAAGAAAAAAAGCTCAGACCTGAGCGTCAAATGGGAGTCAGACCTCTCTTTCTCGGCCCATGTCCGTCATATATCAGCCTCACGCTTTGGGAAGTTGAGAAGTTTGAGGAAATTCTTGCATCTATTGCCGGAGGATTGTCGCAGAATCATAGTCCACGCTACGGTGACATCTCAGCTGCACTGCGCAAACTGTCTTTAGCTTGGGCTGCCTGTCTATCTGATTAATAGATTACAGATTGAACAGAATACGGCAGCGAGATTAATTCATCGAGTCCCGTTCCGCCACCACATCTCTCTGCACATCAGACAACTACACTGGCCACCTGTATCTAAAAGGATAGAGTTTAAGTCCCTGACTCTGGCCTTTCGGGCTTTGCACGATGGTGGCCCGGGCTATCGTAAGCGTAGGCTCTGCCTATTCCAACAAGAACACACACTGAGATCTAACTCCCAGCACCTGCTCGGTGTACCTCGTTTTGCTAAGTCCTGTATGGGAGGCAGGTCTTTCACTGTGGGGGCGGCCAAACTGAGGAACTCCTTGACTTCCCATATGCGCCTGATCAAGTCCTAACGTGAGTTCAGAAAGACCTTGAAGACTTGGCTCTTCAGCCAATGCATGTACCTCGGTTGGACCTCCCTCACCTGCTGTTGACCGCGAAGCGCTGGGACACCTCTGCTTGAGGTTGCTGTTGCGCTCTACAAATGCAATTATTATTGCCTGTGTCGAAAATCGTGGAAAGAAGGGAACTTGTGCTAGTGTAAAAGTGTGGACACTTTATGGCTTCAGAAACATTGAAATGGTGTCCCTTGTGGTGCAGAGTTGGAAATGGAGTCACCACTGGTGCAGGAAAGCTATGGGAACGTAGATTGACCAACTGGTGAGGAATTTACAGGTAGAAGTATCCATCATAAACCTCTATTAGTACTGATACCAGTTGTAAAAGGATCTTATCCCATGTTGCTGCAACAATGAAGAGTGCTTTGTAACTCTGGCAAACGTGGAAGGGATGCCACTATCCTAAGATGCAAAAATAATATCTGGCTAAAAAGTGGAACTCACCTCCAGAGACTGAGCATTAAAATCTTGCACAAAACATACTCAACAGAAGGAAGGCAACCTTAGAGTAGGCAGAGCTAGAGAGAAACATTACGGCAAATCTTCTTGAAGCGAAAGAAGCACCTACAAAAAACTGCACAGCAGATGAATTACAGGTTGCGAAAGCAGAAAAACAGTTTGAGCTCTGGATGTATCATCACAGAGAAAGCAGTTTGAGTGATAAGATTTACTCTTTCTTTGTATTTTGCTCTAAACTAGTATGGCAAAGAAAAGCAATGAGATATTTTCCTTTCAATTCTCAGATATTGATACGAGCTATGAATGACAAACTGGTTTTAATTGTCATAATATCAAAAGAAATGAGGATGCCAGTGGGGACAACCAGGTGTCAAGTAACAGAGACAATTGTACTAAGTCTGGATTTTTTGGTTTTGGGTTTGATTATGTCAAAGACTGGAAATGTACTAAAACAGTTATAAGGTTTTGATCTGCTGATTTTTTTGTGTGTAAATTTGGTATAGGCTCACTAGGTACACCTGATAAAATTTGTATTCCAGCCTTGATAAAGTCTAAGGGGAGACGAAACACATCTTGGCATAGTGACAGTCTTTCATGATGGATGTAACAACTACGAGGAAATAAAATGACATCAAATTGAAGAAACTGCACAATGTGGACTCTGTTTATCTTGTGTAACTTGGAACATTGAATGATCTTCACTAAGTTGCAACATTGTTTAAGGGACAGACTTGTATTTGTGGTCTGAAGCCAATTCATCAACCTGAAACGTTGGAATATTGTAATACCAGAGGGTGTGCTGGATAGTGCTCTTTCTTTTCAATTTGTTTGTATACACACCAGGTCACTGCTGTGTTAATAGCATCTTATGGTCGTAGGTGCATTAGAGCCAAACTAGCAACCCAGTAAGAATTAAAGAGTATAATTTCTATTGACTCACACGGTATTACTATTGATGTCGAAAATGTTGAGGGTTTGATTGTGTGGTTCTTTTCCCTTTTAGGGAAACACTACTACCTATGTATTTGTAAGAAAAGCAATGCATTCATGTACTGGTATGCAAGTACTGGTTTTCATGTAACATGCATCTAGCAAGGGTGCAAAAGAGGGCTATATAATAATAGGGTGATAGGAGATGATTCAAGATTGCCTAGATCACGTGGGAGTTAACACATTTTAATTATATTACATTTCAAACAATGATAGTTTAGACAAAGTGAGAAAAAGTGATGTGCCAAGAATTACAAGATTTTCAGACAAGTGCGGAACCCAGGCCCAGTGGTCCCAAAGTCAGAAACTAGCCAGTGGGCAACATATCCTCCTTTGGATATTTAACATGGCCATCTTTTCCAGATGCTGACTTAATGAATGTAAGTTTTGTGGATGGCAACGATACAAAAGAACAGGAACGAGTAACGCTGTGTTATACTTTGAAGGACAGAACAAATGGTTTTAGTCTGTAGGAAACAATGGAGCTTAACAAAAAAAAAACCAGAGAAACAATAGAAGAAAGCCAAGTGCAAATAATTTTAAAATAGGAACAATTTGCAGTAAGTGCCGGAGGAAATTCTACAAGGCTCTCCCTGCATGGGAGAAGCCGACATTGGTAGAGGACACTTTGATCGGGGGGTAAAGGGAGCCTTGTTGGTCGAGGACCCTTTGATTATTGAGAGGGTGCAAATGGTCTCCATCCTGCTGGTGGCGGGGGCCTTTGTTGGTGTATCCAATCACCTTCAAAAGGTGAGTTCCAAGAGTTGGCAGCCTCTTTTTGTTGGCTTGCTGCGTAATTCCCGCCAGCTGTCTGCTGGAGCAATTTTGTAGAGGCAAGCATTTTTTCCAAATCTTACAGCTTCGGGCATTTGAATTGGGGGAATTAGGCCTGGTTTTTTTTTCGGCAAAAAGTCTGTTCATGCATTTTCTTGATTATATTTTCTGAGATTTGCCTGATTGATGTTTCTTTGTTTTAAGGGCATAATTACCTTTTAGTTTGTTCTTTATCACAATTTCATTCCCATAGAGTATTTGGTTGTTCACTTGCAATTAAACTTTTTACAATTTTATTATTACCTTAAGCCTTACAGGCCTGTTCTTGTGAATTTGCATTATCTTGTGGGGTTACTATCATGACTCCAAAGGCAGTTAAAAGGACATTAGGGCTCGCCAGCAGGGACGAGGATTTGACCAGGGACATGGGGAGCCTTGACTGTATAGAGGAGTTACTCTCCCTATTGCGCCTGTGTTTAGTAACATTTGGGGAGGGGATCTCAGTTGGCTCCATTCGATGAATGCCCAAGAAAGGGGTTCCGCCCCATCCAAGATGGTTAAAAATTCGGGGTGTGGGAAGAGGGGTTTTGCTGAGGATAGGTCTGTGTGGACTGAGGGTACAGAGGGGGACCTTTGCCAATCTGGCTGATCCGTAACCTGTAAAGCTAACACGTGGCAGTTACTGCCCTATGACTTAAGGCTACCACAGTAACAGAATCAGGGCCGGACTGGGAACCAAAACCGGTCCTGGCAAAGTGCTCGGCCGCCCCCCCCCCCCCCCCCCCCACTCGGGGGGGGGGGGGGGGGGGATGGGGGAGGGGGGTTGAAGGTGCCGCATAGCGCTTTGCTAGGGCCGGTTTTCGGCCGATTTTGTTGCAGGGCCGATTTTTCACATATGCTGCAAAAACGGCCCTGTAACAAAATCGGCCCCCATGGGGCTCAAACCCGGCCCCCACCCTTGCGGCGCACCGGGGGATTGCCCGGTGCCCGCTATGGCCAGTCCGGGCCTGAACAGAATCATGCAATTCCTGTTGCAACCAAAAGGATCTCAGGGTATGGTTACTCCTGTGGGATTGATTAACCCACTGGGAGAGTGGGGGCAGCCAGGCAAGAGCCAAGGTGATCTGATCTCTGGTTTGGCCAACGTACTGATTTGGTTGTTTAAGGTCGGAGAGTTTATCTGCCTATGTTGCCTCTGTGTCTAGTGATCCAGCATCAAGTAGGTCTGAAGAAGACCATCTTGCAAAAGCCAAGACATTAGTGTCTTTATTGGAGGTAGGTTTCTTAGCAGTGGGTCCCAGAAGTTACTGCCCTGTGTCTTCTATACGTGGGGTGACTACTCAAGGTGGTCCAATTCCAGATGACAAAGTGCTATTCAGTTAGAGGGAGAGTTTCCAGGGTCGGTGGACCCAATCTCTATTTCCCGCACCCTTGGGCATTCATGGGAGAGGTGGTATGCTCACCGTTTCCTCTGGGAGTTGACACTCAGTGCAGGCCCCTGTGATGAAATGATGATTTTTTAGATTGGCATGACTAGAGAATCAGAATTTCATTAAAGAGACGGAGGCTAACGTTATGCATAATCTTTTATTTGCCACTCCTAAGCAGCCCCTTTAAAGAACTTCAAACAAAACAATCCAGAGTTGGAACTTTAGAGTCTATATATGTCTTCTGTACAAAACAGACAGCCTCTTTAAATGCAATCCTGTGAAATAAATCTTCTATCTTCTTCTGCTTCAGCACTCATTTTAGTCACACATTCAAACTACTATTATTCTACAACAAAAAATATATACCTTATTAAGTATTACAAACTGAACAACTCAGTCTTGAAAAACAAACTACATATTTGCAAGAATATTAAAACCTTCTTATTATAATTTTGCGTATCAACTCACTTACAAATAAACACATGGATTCCTTTTTCATATACATATTTTTTTTTACAACATGCTAATAAACAACATAAATGGGTGTGGTAGGCGGGATAATGTTAGCCTCCTCGTCTTTAATGAAATCTTGATTCTCTAGTCATGTCAATCTGAAAATAGTCATTTCATTACAAGACCGGAGGCTACCATTATGCATGTTGAAAGCACTTTAACACCACATCAGAAATATTGCTCAACTAGTCTAAAAAAATGCTTCACAAACGTATCCGCATTAGACCAATCTGCCGCTTTCAATATATTCTCCAGGCTACCGCCATACAAACAACTCTTGCTTGCCATTGCTCCCCTAACGGAATGAGGTGTCAAATTATTTATATTCACTCCTGCTTGTTAAATCACACATTTCACCCATCTTGAAAGTGTTGCTGTACTTACTGCCCTATATGGTTTAAGAAACGATATCAGCAACTGATGTTCTCCATCTCTCCTATTCTCCGTCATCCTACACACATACTCTCTCTCTAACAGTCTGCTACACACATCTTCTTACACTCCTCATACCTAAGGTAAAATACAGAAGTCGACATATGGATCCCCACCGAAACGAGAAGGACGGTCACCCAGGCCCTCGTCAGCAGCAGGCTGGACTACTGCAACGCCCTCTACGCGGGAACATCAGCCAAAATCCAGAAACGACAACAACGCATACAGAACGCCTCTGCACGCCTCATCCTCGACATCCCCCGCCACAGTCACATCACAGCCCCCCTGAAAGGCCTGCACTGGCTCCCCGTCAACAAGGATCACCTTCAAGCTTCTCACCCATGCGCACAAAGCACTCCACAATGCCGGACCAGCGTACCTCAACGAACAACTCACCTTCTACACCGGAACCGTCAGCTGCGCTCTGCTGACCTCGCCCTCACCACCGTCCCCCGCATCCGATAAGCGACCGTAGGCGGCAGATCCTTCTCCCACCTAGACGCCAAGACGTGGAACACCCACCCCCTCCGCCTACGACAGACCCAGGACCTGCTGACCTTCAGGAGACTTCTCAAGACCTGGCTGTTCAAGCAGTAGCAGCACCCCCACCCCTAACCCATTGCCTTGAGACCCTCACAGGTGAGTAGTGCACTCTGCAAATGGACTGATTGATTGATTGACATTGTCCTAGTTCTTTTATGTATTTCAAAAAACACACCGTCCGGACTGAAATATTTATTGTTAATCTCTAAGCATTTTACATCAGACAGTCTTCTACATGAAATGAAACATAATAAGGTCGCTAGCTTAACAGAATTAGTCTTATTATTTAAAAATCTATTCATAGGCCAGTCAAGGAAAAACTTTTTAAAAAATGTACATCTCACATTACTTAATTCCGTGCCTCACGGGGCCTTTTTAATCTCATACTCTTTAAAACCCTACACACTTAAGACATTACTACCCACAGATCTACCTCCTACAAAAGCATGACCTGACGAAACTGCAGATCTATAACAGTTAATGGTACGAGAACCTAAACCCCTATTAAAATGTTCCACCAGAAATTCACCAATTCTACTACAGGGGCCTCTATGGAATCCAAACTCCGTTCCACGCACCAACTCTCCCAAATCTTCCAAACTCCTATGTACCTCTTTCTTGTTCCTGTAGCCAAAGACTCCTCGAGTATCTCTGCAGCATCCTGCGAAAGTCCCTCGAAAGTACTGGATCCCCTGATACCTTTCAAACAAGAAGGTCCAACGTACCATTCTGAAATAAAGGATGTACCTCTTCTAATTCCTTCACCAGCATATCCTCTTCTGCTTTCATTAGAAAAGGAACATCGCAAGTCAACTACAGCACCGCCTGAAACCAAGCCTGCAACACCCAAAATGAAGTTATTAAAACCAACTGACACCCTTCTCTCCTCACCTTCAGTAATACCCTCTGAATCATAGCAAAGGGAGGAAAAGCGTAAACTTTCACATTCATCCAACTCTGCTGAAATGCATCTATCGCCGCAACCTCCGGATCTGGAAACCAACTGTAAACCCTCTCCAACTGGTGAGTCAACTTCGTTGCAAACAGATCCACTTCCAAAGGACCTAAAACCAGCTGTATCCTCCTGAAATACTCTGACCCCAGCATCCAATCGCTGTAATCCCTCACATGCCTGGAATTCCAATTCGCTATTACATTCCGAACTCCTGAAAGATATTCTGCTGTTAGAGATATCTTGTTCTTCAGACAAAACATCGATACCTCCTTCACCACATCCAACAGATTCTTTGATCTGCAACCTCCCCACTTGTTTATGTAAGCTACTGCTGAAATGTTGTCAATTTTCATAAGTACTGTCTAACCCTGCAACTTCTCCTTAAAACTCTTCAATGCATACAATCCTGCTGTCAACTCTAGACAGTTTATAAGCTGATCCTTCTTTCTCTTCGACCAAGCACCACCTGTCTCCTAAAGTCCCAGACGAGCCCCCATCCTAAAAGGCTGGCATCCCTCTCAAAAACAATATCCAGAAAGCTCTTCCATTCTAAACCTCTAAATCGTGAAACCACCACTCTAGTTCCTCCTTCGCTTCCAAATTCAATTCTATTTGGTCCCCATACCATACACCTGCTCTCAACGCTTCTGCTTTCACTCTTTATAAACCTCGATACTGCTTTACGAAGCAGGGGCCTGATGAAAATAGCTTGTATTGGCGATGAAAATAGACCTAGAATCCTTGCCAAATCTCTCAATGTCAAAGACATCCTATTCTGCACCCTCAAAACGTCCTTCTTTATCATCTTTACCTTCTTCTCCGGTAGTCTTAATACCTCTCCTACCGAATCTATTGTGAAACCCAAAAAATCCACATAAGGTGAAGATATCATAAATGACTTTGCATGATTTATCACAAAACCCAAACTCTATAACATATCTATTACAACTTTGAGTTGAATCCTCAATTCTTCTGCATTCTGTGACATCATTAATATATTGTCTAAATACACAATCGAACAGTATCCTCTCTCCCTGAAGTAAGCCACTACCACACGCATCAACTTTGTAAAACACCAGGGAGCTGACGAGAGGCCAAAAGGCATGCAAAGAAATTGATATAATTGTCCTCTCCACCAGAACGGAAGAAATTTCAGTTTTTTCTCATTGGCACCCGGAAGTAGGCATCCTTCAAATCTATCTTCACCAACCAATCTTTTATCTGCACCATATCCCTTAGAAGATGTATTCCTTCCATTTTTAAATGTCTATAAACTAAAACCGGTTCAGATTTCTCAAATTTATCAACGGTCTCCATCCTTTGTCTTTCCTTTCCACCAAAAATAAGGTGCTTACAAAAACCTTCAAATGATCTTCCACCATACATATTGCTCCCTTTTTTAAAAAATGTTTTACTTCCAAATGTACAATCTCTACTTGTTCTTGTCATATATCAAATTATTTTGGCTCCACAATCTGAACTCGATCTTGAACAAAATCTATTTTGAATCCTTGTACTACATTTAAAACCCAAAGATCCCTTGTAATCCTCTGCCATGCCGCTATAAAAAAATCTTAATCGTCCTCCTACTTTTTCTTGGGTACAACCAGAAATTATCTGCATACTCACCTCGAGATCCTTGTCCTGTCTGACTTCTTCCTCTTCCGCCTCTTGTCCTTCTGAATCTTCCTCTTTGAGGGAAGAAATGTAGGGAACCTTGGGAACCCCTTCCTGTTCCTCTATTGTTAAAATTATACTGGGACCTCTGAAATCCTCGGCCAGCATACAGTTCCCGTCTACGGGCCCTACCAAAAACAATACCAAACACTCTCCTCGTGTTAGTTTGTGCCTTATCTAGTGTTATAAATGTTGATGCATGCTTTCCCAGGCTCTTAACGAACCCTTCTCCAAAAAGTAAACCCTTCGGATCCTCACTTGGCTCCTTAATCGCTATATCACTCAACTTAGGGTTGATCTTCATTAAAACTGTCTTTCCCCTTTCACCTAATAAACCTGCATTGGTGGTACCCAAAAACACCATCGCCCTCTGGCTCCAACCATGTAATAACTGCACGTCAACTTGTTCTCCATTAATGTATGCCTCTTTCGCCATATCCATTATTTTCGCTAATGGACCTAGAATAACTAATAAACGGTCCTGGGACTGTTTCAAAGACCTCTCCAAACCTTTCTTGGATTCTTCCCTAGCTTAAATAAGTAAATATTAAATCAGGGTCCAGATTAGGGGTATAACAGACCTTACAGTCTATTTGAGGTCTAGTGCACTCTGCTCGCAAAACACTTCTCACCTCTCTTTCCATGGGTTTCCTAACCCATAGTTTAATGAACTTTGCCACATGATCTAGTGGCCACCAGTCTGCACTTCTAGGGTGCCTTAGATCTTAAGGGCTAAACATTTCCTCCCCTAGAGGATCTTTTAATACAATATTTGAAGAAGTGGGTTGATCATTTTTAAGATTGTCATTAAGATCATCATCATGATCCACATACAAAACATATTCGTCGTATATTCTCTCACACCTATCCATGCCATACTCCTCATCGGAGTAATCCTGTGCCGCGAAGGACACCTTTTCTCTGCATGCTGCTAAGGGCATCTCTCTTCTTTATGGAGTTAAATCCATCTTTCCCTCTTTTATCTAAGTTCTTAGTCTTTCTTGCCCTTTCTGCTGGCCTCCTCTCTTCTTTCATCCTCCTCCTCCTCTGAAAACGACCAAAAATCCTCCTCGGAATTATTCTCCTTTCTTTTTTTTATCCATCACAATTTCAACTACTTCTCTTATTGAACTCTTCATTTCACACTGAATTAATCTCCTTAGACTCTCTTCACTTCCTCTACCCTCAACAACTTGCTGACTAACATTTGTTTCCTCAGTAGTCATTCTAACTTAATATTCAAACACTCCTTAAATTTCCCTAAAATACTCTTTCTAAAACTCACTGTTCACACTGCAAAGACCGCTCTCCTCAACAATCCAGCTGAGTTCTCAATTTGAATTAAAAAAATTATTATTAGGCTCCTTGCGCGTTCACGATCTCTTATTCTCTATCGTATTCATGTTATGTCGCCCAATCCAATATGGCCCCCACTCTCTCGCGAGAGTTCGTTAGCCAATCCACTTCTAAAATGATGGCGTGACCTCACAGATAGTCACGCCATCTTTTGACCTCCTCAACCGTGCCTTCCAGTTGCATGAGTCAGTTTTAAGAAACTGACTTGCGAGCCTCCATACGCAATCCAACCTCAAGATGCAGGCGCGCGAACCACACAGACCTGCACATGTACTGCCACCAAAACGTGCAGCCTAAATAAACGGCTCACACGACCTCCTTTTTAAACATATCTAATAGGACACGGTAAGCACTTAAACAGATCCCTATTTATTATATCTGCCAAACAACTATGTTACATACCGAAATTATTTTTTTATTAAAACTCTTTCACTTTACTTTTAAAAAGAAATAAACAAACCATGCACACTGTTTTTATAAATCAGAAACTTGTTCACACGTTCACCTTCTTACACATTCATAACTTCAAAACATATATATATACACAATTAAGTCAAAGTAAATAATCAATTAAGAGAAAATGTACTCATCTGAACAGGAGTAGCATTTAAAAGAGGCTGTCTGTACTGTGCAGACTCTAAAGTTCCAATTCTGGATTGTTTTGTTTGAAGTTCTTTAGAGGGGCTGCTCAGGAATGGCAGAAGAAAGCTACTACAAAAGACTGCAAAAACGGTGAACTGGGTGTGGTTATGGGACAGCTACGAAGTTCTGTCATGTTCCCCAGGGGGCATTTGAGGTCACACCTGTCTGTGTGTTTAAAGAAGAATATCGGTTAGTGTTCCTGTGTTGAGATATTTGATTTAACTGTGTACACACTGGTGGAAGAGGAAGAGAAACATAAAAATGCGTCCTGCTCATGCCCAAATTAGCCCTGTAAACATAAGCATAAGTGCTCCTTCTGCAGGGCCGGACTGGTGCTTTCGGGCACCGGGCAATCCCCCGGTAGGCTGGAGGGGGTGGGGGGCCGGTTTTGGATCAGGGGGCCGGTTTTGTGAGTGGGGGCCGATTTTCGGTCCGACCCGACCGGTACAGCGTGTCAGTGTCAATCTGACACTGACACGCTGTACCGGTCGGGTCGGACCGAAAACCGGCCCCCTGATCCAAAACCGGCCCCCCACCCAGACAGTACCACTGCAGCAGGCAGCAACAAGCCTGATTGTCGACCTTTGTACTGACGTGCGGTGCAACCTAAAAAAAAAAGCGGAAGCCTAACTTGGGGGAGAAGGAGGTGCCTGACTGTGCGCAGCGCGCAGTTATGCCCTGCCTCCTCCAGCCCGTCTGCGCGCCGCCTAGGGTGCTGTCTTTCGCGCATGCGCATTGAATAGGGGCAGTCAGTGTTCCCTACTACAGCAGGTTGCAGGCCCTGATCATGAGAGCAAGCCAGAGCCAGGAGAGGTCCGGAGCGCCAAGCGGCCACCATAATTTAATTTATTGTACTGTGGTGGGGTGGCTAGCCTAGCCCCAGGGCCGCTGGCACGCTGCCCGCCCCTGGAAGTAGGCAGCCCTCCTGTCCTGTGTCTGCCACCAACAGCACGGCCCGACCCGTGGTCCGTGAGTGACGGCGTGACTGACTGTGAGTGAGTAAGTGTAACCGCACCGGGCTACTTGTTCTCGGAGCATTTTAGAGTATTTAAGTAACATTTCTCCGTTTTGTTTTTTGTGGTAGCTGTTAGGTTATATTGAATTTCCACCTGAGGTCATTTTCCGTCGCTTTTGCACGAATGTTAACAGAACACCTACACCAATGATTTCATCCATTATTTGTCCTCTTTCACTTTACCTATAACAATAGCAACTGGAATTATGGAGCAGTATTTAAGTACATTATTTTATTAAAAAAACACATTTTGGCATGTTACGGGCCATTTTGTTATAGTACTATTTTATGATGTTGTCATTTTTACGCATAGCAACACTATCTAATTAAATATGTCACCTTTGTAGTATTGGTTTAACACCCAAATGTGTCAGTGGACAACTGAGGGATGATCAGTCAACCAATGTAAAGGGCCTACACTGTACAGGAACACGTTCCCATGCTTTTAGTAACTTTTGATCCGTTTTGGCTAGAACCAGAATTTTTTGTTAGCATCTGCAAATTGTGCTGCACTTGATGGATTGTGTGGCAAATGCGTTAAATCTGTAACTGTGGGAAATGCAGCAGAATCACATAATTCTAGTTTTCCTGCCTATAATTGATGTTGCAACCTAGTGTCTTTGGGATATTTTGTATATTTGCATATCACACTAATGAAAGGACGGGCTGTGTTTATAACCGTTTCCAATAGCTTATGTATTATATGGTTGTGTTATTGATTGTTCTAGTAATAGTTTATAGGGTCAAATCTGAATTTACCCTGGTAGTATGATGCCTTCAAAATAGCCTACCCGTCTTTATTTTTTTTTATATGAATTCACTTCTATGAGAACAGTTGTTTTTAACTTAAGTTTAATATGAAAGTAGCATGATGAAAGTGACATTAGCACTGTGGATAGGCACACTGTCTTTAGGGCATGAAAGTTGCATCATATTAGCAGATGGTGCAAAGGAGAGTAAACATCCATTGGAATGAAGCCGTGAGGGTGTTAAATATAGACCAGGTATAAAACGGAGTATAGTGCAGGGATCTAAAGGGGCTTAGTATACAGAGGGGCAGTACGAGTGCTGAGATCGGAGCAGGGCAGCAGGGGCTGATACTGGACAAGGGGGCGAAGAAGGCTCATATTGAGGCGAAACAGTAAAGAATTAAGTGTGGACTGTATCTTGACTGTCTGTCTTTAATGCAAACACTGAAGTTGGCTCAAGACAGCTTAATTAACCCTTGGAAAATGCAATTTATCCAGAGGCTTGCCAGGTCTTTGCGAGGCCTTATTGGTGAACTGATAGCACAGGGAGCTGTCAGGCCTGAGTTCCCATCCCCCGATTTAAAGCAGTTTCGGTGTGAATTGCAAAGAAAACATAATTTCGGGTGGATGTGTTCAGGCATCTTTGCCCACATGCATCAAGCATTTTTGGAATCGCAAACGGTGCAATTCCTTAAAATCGGCCGTTTGCGATTCCAAAAATGCTTTTTGGGATGCATCATTGCTTTTTGTCCAAAATCGCTAATTTTGCGATTTTGGAAAATGCGATTGCATTTAAGGAATCGCAATTTTGCGATTCCTTAAATGCAATGCATCATTTATTGAAAAAATTGCGATCTTGAAGATTGCAAGTGCAAATTACCACGAGTGGGAACCTCGTGGTAATTTGCGAAAAATGTTTAAAATGCTCAAATTTGCATTTTAAACACTTTCATGTTACAGACACACATGTCCTTAGGACATGTGTGTGTGAAACATCCATTTGAAAAAACATTTCAGGGGTGCAAGGGGTGGGTCCTTTGGACCCCCCCCTGCACCCATGAAATGCATCAACATTTTGCGAATTCCAATTTGCGAATTCGCAATTCCCATTGATTCCTATGGGCCTTTTGGCCCATAGGAATCAATGGGAAATGCGAAATCGCACATTTGAATTCGCATAATATTTGCGATTCGGTAAAAATTGCGATTTTTACCGAATCGCAAATATTATCCTCTTTCAATGATGCATCCCGTTTTGCGATTCCATATTTGCGATTCGGTAAAAATCGCAAATTTGGCATCGCAAAACGGGAGTTTGATGCATGTGGGGGCTTGTCCTAAGGAGTGTGCTGCGGCAGGCCTCAGAGGAGGGTATTTTGTAAGAACTAGTGTGTTCTCAGCAGGGGCCGGGCCCAGCAGCAGGCCGATTGATCTCACAGGCCCCACGCTCTGCATGAATGTGGACGAGAGAAACCAAGCGCGGCAACAAGAGAAAGGCCTCTCCCCCTGACCACCTGCTCCTCAGCTCCCTCGTTAAGATGTTCCCCTGTTAGCTGTCAATTTTTACTGTCTTTTAAGTCGGAGTCGTCAGCTAGAGCTTGAGCCTGCCAGTGCCCGGCCGTAGCTGCCAAGGTTTCAGATTGCTATGTGTGTGACATTTTCATAAGTTCAGTGTAATTATGAGTGACTATGTTCCCCTGTTAGCTGTCAATTTTTACTGTCTTTTAAGTCTGAGTCGTCAGCTAGAGCTTGAGCCTGCCAGTGCCCGGCCGTAGCTGCCAAGGTTTCAGATTGCTATGTGTGTGACATTTTCATAAGTTCAGTGTAATTATGAGTGACTATGTTCCCCTGTTAGCTGTCAATTTTTACTTAAGTCGGAGTCGTCAGCTAGAGCCTGAGTCTGCCAGTGCCCGGCCGTAGCTGCCAAGGTTTCAGATTGCTATGTGTGTGACATTTTCATAAGTTCAGTGTAATTATGAGTGACTATGTTCCCCTGTTAGCTGTCAATTTTTACTGTCTTTTAAGTCGGAGTTGTCAGCTAGAGCCTGAGCCTGCCAGTGCCAAGCCGTAGCTGCCAAGGTTTCAGATTGCTATGTGTGTGACATTTTCATAAGTTCAGTGTAATTATGAGTGACTATGTTCCCCTGTTAGCTGTCAATTTTTACTGTCTTTTAAGTCGGAGTTGTCAGCTAAAGCCTGAGCCTGTCAGTGCCAAGCCGTAGCTGCCAAGGTTTCAGATTGCTATGTGTGTGACATTTTCATAAGTTCAGTGTAATTATGAGTGACTATGTTCCCCTGCTAGCTGTCAATTTTTACTGTCTTTTAAGTCGGAGTCGTCAGCTAGAGCCTGAGCCTGGCAGTGCCCGGCCGTAGCTGCCAAGGTTTCAGATTGCTATGTGTGTGACATTTTCATAAGTTCAGTGTAATTATGAGTGACTATGTTCCCCTGTTAGCTGTCAATTTTTACTTAAGTCGGAGTCGTCAGCTAGAGCCTGAGTCTGCCAGTGCCCGGCCGTAGCTGCCAAGGTTTCAGATTGCTATGTGTGTGACATTTTCATAAGTTCAGTGTAATTATGAGTGACTATGTTCCCCTGTTAGCTGTCAATTTTTACTGTCTTTTAAGTCGGAGTTGTCAGCTAAAGCCTGAGCCTGTCAGTGCCAAGCCGTAGCTGCCAAGGTTTCAGATTGCTATGTGTGTGACATTTTCATAAGTTCAGTGTAATTATGAGTGACTATGTTCCCCTGCTAGCTGTCAATTTTTACTGTCTTTTAAGTCGGAGTCGTCAGCTAGAGCCTGAGCCTGGCAGTGCCCGGCCGTAGCTGCCAAGGTTTCAGATTGCTATGTGTGTGACATTTTCATAAGTTCAGTGTAATTATGAGTGACTATGTCCCCCTGTTAGCTGTCTATTTTTACTGTCTTTTAAGTCGGAGTCGTCAGCTAGAGCCTGCCAGTGCCCAGCCGTAGCTGCCAAGGTTTCAGATTGCTATGTGTGTGACATTTTCATAAGTTCAGTGTAATTATGAGTGACTAACAGTCACTCATAATTACACTGAACTTATGATGACTGACGTTTTTCTCGCAAGATGACAGCAACATTTATCAGAAATTAAGCAACTTCATATTCTATTCAGACTTTTGTACAGTCCACAGCCTGAGCTCGCGTGTTTGTAGGCACTTTCGATGTGATAATGAAGAAAAAGGTGCTTGGTGGAATAAAATATTGCCTAGCGCCACAAAATGTGTTCAGCCGGGATTGATGCCATGTATCACATTGTACAACTAAGCCACAGTATTGGTATCCCTTTTGCTTTGGCCGGCAAAGCAGAGCTCTGCTCCCTCTGGTCTTGAGGGGTCCAGAGGACCTCGAGCTGAGCCAGAGACAGGCATCTGTCTTGACTCGAGCCTGGCTAGAGCTTCAGTGGCTTGCCCAACTCTACATCATATAGCGCTCACCAGAATGGGAACTTTAATTATATGTCATTAATACACAACAACAACTCTCTCTTAAAGACATTGAAGAGCTGAACCGGGGAGTTGACCCAGTTCACCATCTATTCCATCGATAAATTATTTTGTACACGGATCCCAGTAGCTGCCACTCCCAATTCACAACCCTACCTTACTGGAGTGGTTGGGCTCAGACACGAGGCACATGATGAATATTCATGAGAGCTCTTTACACATGCTGTTTTATACACAGTGATCTTTAAAGCCTGGCTGAGGTTTGCTGCTTTGCCAAATATTGTAAAGGTTTCTGGTCATTTCTCCTCAGGAGTACATCACCAGGGTTATTGTTGCTAGGACATGAGACAAGATCCTGGTTATAGTCTTTGACTAGGATAAGGCCATGGGACTGTAGGACTCCCACCAATGAAGGTTTGGACTCGACCCCTTGGATTATAGGCCTCAATTAATGGAGGCATAGAACTCTAACCATGAGACAACTTAATTTATAAGATTCAACTAGTCCATAGATGCTAGAACTCCCCACCAAGGTTGTGGCCTAACGGCTAGAGCAGTCGACTTCGAAGCTGGGAAAATGGGTTCGAGTCTCAGCAGGGACGCTCAACATCCTGTGATTCTGGGCAACCCACTTAATCTCCCTTTGCCTAACAAAATGAATGTGTCCATCTGTAACACAACTGGTGCTCATGTAACTTGGCTTATACCTTCGGGTCGAGTTTGCGCTACATAAAATAAAAATAAAAAAAAATTAAAAAGAAGGAAGATAGGACTCAATCCAGGAGAGAATTAAACTCCTCGGAGGAAGTATAGACCTCAAACCACAGGCAAATGAGATTAAAGTCAAGCAAGGAATGACTCACACCAGTGGAGGTGGGTCTATCATAGAAAACCGTGGCAGAAGGATCTGAACTGAAAAAAAGCAAGCACTCAACTGATGGAAGGATATGACTCAATTAGAGATCAAATGTTATTTTATGTTATGTTACATAACAGTTGTACTTGCTAGACAGGAGCAAGCAAAGCTCAAACCAGGCTTGAGGTGAATGCCGGCTCTGGCTCAGCTCGGGTTCATCTTAGAATCTTGAGCCCAAAAAGAACGAAGGTTATGTGTCCTAGTGGCTACAGCTGACAACCATGTAACATGGGGGGGAACAAGGTTTAAATCCTGGCCTCAGCTCCGCATTCTGTAAATCTGACAAATCTACCTGCAACATTTAAAAAACAGCATGCAAGGTGGTCTTTGTCTGTTAAGCTTTCACAAGTGCGCACTATGTAAGAAAATAAAATGTGGATTGTGTCACCCACACGCTAATCTCCTCTTCCAAGAATTAAGGACAAACCATTAATCTTTGATGTCAGAAAGAGATAACCATCAAGTGGCTGAACTGCACAGTGTGAAACTCAAAAATCTGCTATCAACCCCGGCTTCCGTGGTTGACCAAACAGTGTAATCCTGAGCAAATATTTTGCCTCAGAGCCTCCTTTTTCATCATTATCAGAGCACCTTCAAATAAGTGTGTTTGGGTTGTGTGCAGTACAAAAAACCTCTTTTGTGATTGATTTAATGTTGCTCTCTGTATGATAAGAATTTAGGCCACATATAGGGTAGAAATGACAACTCACTTGCTTCTTAGTTCACTAATAGCATTTTTAGCATGGCGGGGGCAGGAATATTTGTAAATTTCAGTTTAAAACCTTTCGCTTGCAATAAATACTTCTCGATGCAGAGATACAATGTGATGGACTAAGGTGAAACACTCAATATTAAAGAAACACTTTTTTAAATTTTGAAGACAACTTATATTCTAATATGTTGTTTCTTGCATGATTTTCAGGGCTCAGCTCGCGCATGAGCTTTTACAGCCAGAGCTCACCCTTGGCTTGGCTCTGTCTCGGCTCTCCCTGTTAATTTCTTTGCTCGCCCACTTCTAGTACTTGTAGACATATCACAGTAGAGTCTGGATAATTTGATCTTCCACCTAACCTGTGTTAGTAGAGTCTGCTAATCCACCTGCTTGGGTTCTTGGTAGATCTTGTTAATATGGGGTGTGTCTGTTCTTTCCTATGTGTTATTGGAATGCTTATAAAAGTGGGTGTGTGAGGTGTATGGGTTTGATGGCATTGTTGAGAGTTTTCATGTTAGTTCTAAAGTTATAATCAGGCTGCTGGTTTGGTGACCTCTATCTCTCTCTATATATCTATATATATCTCTCTATATATATATATATATATCTCTCTATATATATATATATCTCTCTCTATATATATATCTCTCTCTCTATATCTCTCTCCCTCTATATATATATATATATCTCTCTCTCTATATCTCTCTCTCTCTCTCTATCTCTCTCTCTCTCTCTCTCTCTTAGCTCTATCTCTCTCTCTCGGCTCTTTATCTGTCTCTCTCTCTCTCTCTCTCTCTCTTACCTCTTTATCTCTCTCTCTCTCTCTCTCTCTCTCTCTCTCTCTCTCTCGCGCTTTGTTTTGGCTTTTCTGTCTCCCAAATTTTCTTGGGGGGTAGAAGTTCAACCCCCCAAACTCACCCTAGTGGTTGCTCACGGCGCTTGCTTGCTACACACCATGTGGGGGTTGGTCTCACTTTTACTTTGTTCTCTCTGATTCACTACTTGTGTCTATTTGTGGTGCTCTCTGAAAGAATGCCTATGAATACATATGACTGGGTGGGTAACCTGATGTTCTTTAAGGTCATCATCTACTGTTTACTGTGCTTTGAAAGTTGATACAATTTGAATATGTAATGAAAAATGTACTGTAAAATTCACCATTTTGGTCTGTCGTTTTTGAAAAATTTCTGGGGGGGAGAACCCCCCAAACCCCCCAAGTGGCCGTCGGGCTCGCTGACGGCGCTCGCGAGCTATGCGCCGGAGGGGGGCTGGCTCGCTACGCGCCGGACGGGGGCTGGTCTGGCAATATTTGCCAGGGCTGCTTTCACTTCCCAGTCCGGCCCTGTCCTTCTGTGGACTGCCTGAAATCAAATGCTCCAAGAAGACAAAGGAGAAGGAATTTCAGAAACCGTGAGTTAGGCCACATTACGGGGAAAAACCTCCGTCTACAGTCGATTTACAGGCAAGGATTCCTTGGCTCAGTCTGTGCCCTGATCTCCTGACGGCTCAGCATGTATGCCAGTGCAAAGAGTGAAGCATTGGGAGGAAACCAGCAGTCATTGTGTGCTACAATTGATGTAGGAAGACATAAGACAGGGAAAAAAATGTCTAGGTAGAGTTGCTTGCCCTTTCATTCAAGAACCTTTTGAGAATGTTGCTTGTTAACGATTCGGCTGGGGTGGCCCAATAAAAGGAACTAGGGGAATTCTGTTAGATTTTTTTTTTGGGGTGGTTTTTTAGAGTTTTATATAGTGCGAACTAGACCCGAGAGATCTGGTATCAGAGTGCTTTACATGAGCACCAGTTTCGTTCCAGTTTTGTTACATGAGAACACATTGATTTTGGTTAGGCACGGGGAGATTAAGTGATTTGCCCAGAATCACAGGATGCTAAGCATCGCTGCAGAGACTCGAACCCAGTTCCCCAGCTTCGTGGTCGGCCGCTCTAGCCATAAGGCTACATCCTCTACATAACCACTTGGCTCCCAAGACTAGTCTGTTAATGATGTGATTGACCGTTGTGTTCAGTGAACTATGCATCTTTAGAGCTGGCTATTTTTGTGCTCAGATCATTGGGCCCTGAGCCTCTTCTGACCAAAGCCGCTTTTCATATTTTATGTGCAACACTGGTTCTCATTGGTATCATTAAAAAAATGCATAATTACCTAGAGGCTAAATAACCACATGCAATCAATGCATTATAATGAGAATGAATTTACAAATTCCACGACCAGCTAGTTGAGAACAATTTTATATAATTGGTTGTGGTCATGAGGTGCCCCCCTTACATCACTACTCTGTTTTCAGCCCCTAAGGGTGTCCTTTACGAAAAGCAGCTCCTTTTAGAATCTGACTCTTCTGGAGTCTACCCATCTGAGCTGGTCACATGCTCCAATGGACTCCGGTCTTCAAAGGAGAAGGCTGTTGAATTGGGACCGCCCCCGCAGAGAGAACGCTGAGACGCAAGAATCTGACTTGAGAGTCCAACTGGAGGAACAACAGACACCCTAGACTGGAGGGAGAGAAGATAACGATGCGGTACTGAGGGCGGAATCCCAAAGCCCTGGGGAGACAGGAACAGAGCCTCCTGCATCCGAAGTAAAAAGGGAATCGGACCCCATCCGGCGCCACGAATTGGCCAGCCACGTTCCTGGAGGTGCGTGGCTTTCGGAGGTACGTACCCGCCACATGTTTGCTGGGGAAAGGAACCGGGGTCGCTAGCTCGCTTCAAGAGGGAAGTTGCCCAAGTCAGAGTGATTCCTAGCTAATGCTGGACGTCAGGAACACTCCAGTTTTTCCAGGGCGACGCATGCAGGCATACTCACTGGTGACGGAATATGTGTGTTGTTTCCCCCCACTTCTTATCCCTTACATTAATAGTCCAACTGGACAGCGCTCTCACTGAGCCTTTCTGTTCTTTTCTTTTTCTTCCAGAGGAACGCCTTCACTCCACTGATCCATGAAGGGCTTGCCCTAAAGGAGCCAGCGTGGGACGATTAAGACCATTGGACAAAAAAAACATAGTACATCTGTCTTTCCATGCAATAAACCACCTAAACCCGCCTTGGCTCTCAGTATTGCTTTTGCCAAGGCCCGCAGTTGTATCGAAACAAAAATAAAAAAACTAAGAAAAACAGTCACGATAGTGCAATGTGACCCCAGTGTGAAGCCCAACACACAACAATACACAAAAATGTGAGAAAATACAACAGGGCTAATCAATTGGTAGCAAACAACCACAAAAAAACCTCAATTCAGTCCTTTAGAAAATAGTTCCTAAATTGGTTTGTTTATGACTTCTATTTATCGACGATGTTTTGATCCTCACAAGATATAAGGGTCAGATCAAGATGAATGTAGTATGGGAACCTCTGAATGATCCTAAAATAGGACAACTTCAGAATGGATAAAATAAAACACAAGACTACCTCGTGACTAGGTGAACTAATAAAAATGTGTACTTACAATAGGGGAACAACACCCAAAAAGGACCAAAGTAAATAGGGCAACGGCATGTACACGGGACTGCAGCGGGCAATGGAACTGCCATGTATAGATGCCTTCTACAATTAAGATGTGCCCTTATTGTTGTTTTGGGGTTTTATCCACACGAAAGTTGTCCTATTTTAGGGTAATTCAGATGACTCCATATTTTATTCGTCCTGATGAGACCCTTGTTTCTAGTATGGGCTGAAAAGTTGTCAAAAACAGAAGTAACAAACAAATCAATTTAAGAACTATTATCTAAAGGACTGAATTAAGAATTTATTAGCAGGTTATTTGATACAAATTGATTAGCTCTACTGTATTTTCTCACATTTATGTATAATGCTGTGTGTTGGGTTTCATAGTGGGGTCACATTGCACTATCTTGACTATTTGTCTTCCCGTGTCTTTTTTATTTTAGGTTTCAATACAACCAATAAGATTTTTCTCAACTAGCTGGTGGTGCAAATTGAGAATTCATTCTCATTATAAAGCATTGATAGCATGTGGTTATTTAGCATCTATTTGTGTGTTGTTTTGAATGATACTAATGAGAACCAGTGTTGTACATAAAATAACCTTTACCCCAGTCCCTATGGTCTAAGGATTGCTCTTGTAGCATATTGAATGCAAAATCACTTTTCAGGCTCCTTGCAGTTCCCCCAGATGATTTTCACCTTCTAGGTTTTCAGTTGAGGGTGTCTTTTATTTTGACACATGTGTGGCTATAGGGTTTGCAGTTTCTTGTGGTTATTTAGAAACGTTTAGTGCTTTTTTGAGAGGGTTTTCACGAACGACTGATTCAAAGTTGGTTTTGCACTACAAAGATGATGTGTTCCAGAGTCCACCTACTTAGGGATATTGCTAGCAGTCCCTATCAACATTTATGGATTTGCTGTCTAAATTAGGATTTCCCTTGGCAAAAGATAAGACCAGTGGCTCTGCAACAAAGATGAAGTATTTGGTGGAACATTAATATTCATCATGAAATGTAACTTGTTTATTAGTAAAGTCCTTGTTTGCCAGTCATTACCTTTCCGTATTTGCTAAGTAAGTTCTTATTACAACATAGGACTAACATGTTTATCTCTAACCAAACAATTCTGTCTCAAATCGGTTCTTGTGCTGGTGGTCTCTTGCTTGGGGCCCCAAAGGGCCATTTCTCGGTCCCCACCTTAGATCAACAAGGAAGTATTGCAGATACCTTAAATAAACATGGCAGGTGATAAAATACACATGTTCAGTTATCTGAAAGAGTGAAATAAACTCTTTGGGGCGGGAATAGCGCATATTTATGCCAGGATCTGTATATCTGTATCTTGAAGATACAGCTGGTGTCTGAGTGGTTAATTACATTAGTTAAACAGTTAACCTGATGTCCCTAAACAGATGCAATCTTGCACAAAAGACTAAATATTGCTACATTTGCCCAGAGGGTTAACAGCAGTTAACACGCTCAGTACAGGACATTAATTGCTCAAATGCAATTATAGGCCCGAAGGGCAAAATGCATAATGAGAGGGCGGATAAAATAGGAGCTGTTAATGCCTGACAGCATGTTGCCGATAAGACTATTAGCATGCATAACCATTATCTCACCTAAAACATATAAATAATCATAACTATTGTCTCCATCTATTTCATGACTCTGACAATGAACCTAGAATGCGAGCAAACAACAGCAATGACAGCCAGCATTCTAAGTATACTAATTGGCTGAGCCAATCTCAGCATGCGACGCAGGATACTATTGGAGATTAACAGCATTCTATTGTGGATTGATTATTGGTTAAGAGCTATCTATAGTCCTTGTGTTAATTTAAGGATATCAAGTAAGTGTCCCAAGCACCAGTTTCGCAATGTCACCTTTTTAACACTTTGACACTAACAGCATTACTGTTACAAACAGAAAACAGGCAAATGAACAGAGTCGGTTCCATGAATTAACAAAAGCAAAATATTATAGAATACCTATATACTGGATTCCCCTAAATGTATCAGCGCACAAGATTACCATATGTTGCACTGAGTAATTTAAATGATCACTCATGGACACAAAACAAAGTAAGCATGCAAGGAAAAGAAATAACGGACTCTAAGTTCGGCTGTGATGCAATACGGTTAACAAGGCTGTCACAAGCTCTAGGGATACCACCAACTGAAGGTTATTCAAAGCACAGAGCATCTACTAAGGTTTTACCTGGGTGGATTCTGCAGGTTCCTCTACATGGTAAACATCAGGCCTAGTGTTCGGATCAGGAAGAGACTCGGTCTGTCGCAGGGAGGCACGTTTTTTCTTAGCAAGATCTGCATCCCTGTTGTAAGAGTACCCAAGTTTGCAAGTGGGAGACAGGCTTGGCTTGATGACCTGCAAGCCAGCTTGCGGACTCCAATCCTCCATTGGGCTTACAGTACTTTGCATTTTCTGCTCTAATAAGCCACTAGACTGGCACAACGTTTTGGGCCTCTGATCGTTCATGTTCTCGCACAGAGCTGTAGAAGATGCCTCCTCTTCAGTATCACTAGCAAGTGCCAAGTCATTAAAGTGAAAAGTGTCCGCTTTCAAAAGTTTCTTTCTGCCCTGCAGAGGTTGAACTTGTGATTGCGCCACTTCTGTGCTGTCACTCGTCCTGGCTTCTTGGGATCCAGAAGTTCTACATGTACTTTGTACTGATATTGGTGGGCCGCTTTCACTGTTAGTCCTGCCAGCAGAAGAGGAGGCCATGCTCGAGTTTAGGTGATCATTGGGCATTTGGCTTTTAATTCCTGACTCACGAAGCAAACAGTTACTTTGGAATACAGATGCATCCTGAGAAGCAAAGTCTGGTCCATCAGTGTCGAGTGGTCGCAGCTCCGGCTCAGGCTCACGGTTCAAATCGTTGAGCTCCGCATAGAACTTCTCCTGGTTGATGGAGCTGTTGGTATCTGTCTCGTAGTTTCCCACCTTGTATTGGCTTTTACTGCTATTTTCTTCAATCTGAACAACGTTTAGCTCCTGTCCACTGAAATGAGCCCTTATTTGATAAAGATATGTCATAACTGTCAGTTTATCTGGGATTGCTAATAAAACCATATCAGAAGGTTCCAGAAGCCGTGATATTCCTATATTGGCAAACCCATCATATGCCTTAAAGGAAGATAAACAAAACAATTATTGATACCGCACTCTGGCAGGCAACAGTACAGAAAAACACCAACATTTCAGCATAATGTGATCTTACAAATCTACCTCATAAGGTTTGATTCTGTGCAAAAATAAAAAGTAATTTTAGAATAATTATCTGGTATGAAACAGATTAGTTACATTTCCAAGTGGAAAACATTAAAGTGATGCTGCTTTTGAAAGTCTATTTATCAGGAATATCTATACATATGAAGAAAAACTACCGTATTGGAAGTGGATGTCATGCCCTTAATGAATGTCAGACCATAATGAAAACAATCCCAAGAACAAAAAATGCATTTCCATAACAAATATATAACATTATAAAACGATTTAATTTCAAGGAGTGCGAAACAAGGAAAGAAGAAAATGGCTTAAGTAGGTAAAAAAAAGCGAAGGATAGGTTGTGAGATAAGGCCTTGAGATATAAGGAAACACTACACTAATCCGTCCTGGGCTTTATCGTCGTTGATCAACCTTCTCTTTTGTACTTACCATGTAATTGCTGTGGTTTCTGATGATCAGGAACGACAATACAGATAAGGAAGGGGAGCTACACACTAAGTTGTCCTGCGCCAGCTACATATTCTGGTTTGCAAGCATTGCATATACGCAGCAATATATTAACAGGTGCTTGATGTGTTATTTTGAACATTTGACTCGCACGATCACATGTATGTTTATTTTTCAGCTTTTGGGTCTGAGAAGGAAGAGAAAACGTGGCAGGCCTTGTTGAATTATTATTTGATAGCGCTTTAATTGCCAGTGGGCAGACAGGTTTTTCTCGTTCTGAAGCAAAGCTATTTCTCAATTTACAATTAATTATCACTATCCTGGACCAACCCTTAACACAGTATTGTATTGCAAATGAGCTTTCACTAAATAAAAAGGAAAAATGCTACGGTGGCATGCACCAGGCATCTTGGATGTGAATTTGCATTTGTTCGATTTTTTCACTCGGCGTTCAGGGCCTTATCCTTCCCGAAACTTTGAGGCCTAAGGGATCCAAAAGCAAACCAGGGGCAAATTTCCAAAGTAGAAAAATAACAAATGCGTTTTGGGAAATCAGATTTTTAGGCTTACGTTCTGCGGCGTATTAAAGCCCTCAGATGTAATCCTTTCGTAATAATGTGACTGTAATGTGTATAGCTGTTAAGGGTTGAAACAAGGTAGCCCACAAGTTGTAAGCAAAACACGCTCGGATTCCGACCTCATTCTCAAAATACCCAATCGGGCCTACTTTAGCCCATTAAATTCTGAATGCAGTTGTACATCACCACCTGCGCGTTGTTTTTCTTGTTTTGCAGAACTTTGTCCCCTGCTCTCCACTTCCTGTTACCTGACAAACTGATTGACAGACATCAATTGCAGTCCATCAACAAAAGCACCAGAGGCAGTATTCTAAACATTTCCCAATTACACAACACACTGACATATTGGCCGAGATCGGATGTCACTGGTAAAATACCCTTTTAATTCAAACCCGCTTACAGATATGGCGCACGATTAAGCTCAGATAAAATAGCCGATGGGTAAAGACGTTGCCCACGTTTTTGCTACTGGTTATCAATTTACTTAAATCCTGTTTATATAAATAATTATACCAAAACCGGTCTGCAACAAGCAAGGTCAACCCCGTCTGAGGGGCACTGCGGCTGCCCGGCCTCCACCACCACGGCTGCCGTCCCTCGCGCTGCGGCCTGTTCCTCCCGCCCATTCCGCGCGAGGAGGAAGGAGGTCACGCGCACGGAGGAAAGTCAACTTCTGCATTCATTCACGATGTTCGTTTAATTGGTTGGGCGGAGTAATTGTCAAGCGCGTTTGGCATCTGCATGGAACCTATACGAGGGCATTGTTCCTGGCGCGCATTCATCCCAGCCAAGGGCAGCGGGGTTATCGGACAGAACTCTGTGAGGCCAGGAAATAAATCGTCAGGAAGCAACCGAGGACTCTATGTAGCTGTCAGGCAACGGGGTTACACAGTGATGAGAGAGGAAAAAAACCCGCACAATAACAAAAATAATTACTTCTTTCATAATGGGGTCATCTACCCTAATGAAACAGAATATAAATGAAGAACAAAATCTCTCCGCCGCACTCCAGTTATCTTAAAAATTCCCAGCCACCTGAAGCCATCCGTGATTTCAATGATTTGTTTTAAACGATTTCTCGATGAACCTTTTATTTCTCATTAACCTTCAAATTTCTCCTCACTCTTTCCTCGAGTGCAGAGAAGAGAGCCCTGTCCTGATATTTTACGTTATCAATGCACTGCGAAGACGCAGCACTTGGTCAATGGAAACAATCTGAGTACATTACAATGTAATCAAAACGTAGCATTATATTTCAGCAAGAACATGTTTTTTTACATATGACAGATTCCAAATTTAAATTAGCTACAAAAACACTCAATTATGAATAACTAGTTATTATGTCCAACTAGTTTTCCATCTATATTTAGACAGTTTAGTTTCTCTCTCAAGAAAGAGAAGATTGCAGTTTTTCCTAAATGTGCCCAATTTACCTAATGTCCGTCCATCTACTCTATTGAAAAGTTACTGAAGCCATGCTTTAATTCTACTACACACTGCTATCCTGAAGAAACTAATGACATATGGAAAGACTCCTATCTCGCGTACCGACCAGAGGAGCAGGATTCAAAAAACCTCCAAAGTACAGATGAAAGCAAAGTCTCTTCCCTGGAAGACAGACTGCTGAGAATGGGTAAATATACCGCGTTGCAGAATTACAAGTGCGCATTCTTACCTCTTATCATGGTCTTTAAGTGCTTTCCAAACCATCAAGTAAGTGGTTCCAACTTCTGAGGTTCAAGGAAGAAAGAAGAGTATTGGCTGGAGAATAGTTTATAAGTGGTGAGTATAACTGCAATGTGTAAGGCCCATAATGTGTTGTCCAGATTTGACGTAGTGGAAACCTGGCACATTTTATGCTTATTTTTAAAAAAACGTATTTATTGGGTTTTCAGGTGTTATGAGGAGCATTACAGGTTGTAAGCATGTGCATTAAAGTACATTACATAAGAAGTAAGGTTGTAGTCCAAAGGCATATCAGATTGTTCAATTGCATGTAGTAAACTTTAGACGGTGCCAGGAGGTGGATCTAAAAGCTTTAAGTTGCCTCTGTGGTTGGTTTTGCATTATTGTGTCTCACCCATAAGCAAAACAAAACTGTTAACTTGGTCAAACACTGGGGGGCGTTAGGGAGAGAGGGGTAGGGTGGGCATGGTTCTAGGATTCTTAGCGCCAAGATGCTCCTTCCGGAGCGAACGCTGCGCTCTACAAATACCCCTACCATACCATACCATGGTTCGAGTTCAGTGTTGGCAACATGGAGATCAATACTAGGCTCAGGGAGACTGTACTATGGTTCTTTATTGTGCTACACAGTGGTGCGGCTAAATATGCACTGGGGAGGGCAGCTCTCATGGGGGTGGTTAGTCAAAGCTGTGGAGAGGAGTGCCCACCTGGACATCACAAATGAGCCTTCAATCAATCAATCAATCAGGAGTTTGTTAAAGCGCAACTACTCACCCGTAAGGGTCTCAAGGCGCTTGGGGTGGGGGGCAGGTTCCATTCCATCAAGGAGAGGGTCTGTCGAAGAGCCAGGTTTTGAGGTTTCTTGCAAAGATGGGGAGCGATGTTGTCTGTCTGAGGTGGAGCGGAAGGGCGTTCCATGCTTTGGCCGTGAGGAAGGAGAAGGAGCGGCCTCCCGATCTGGTCTTTCTGGTGCGGGGGACCTCGGGGTAGGAAAGCTGGGATGATCGTAGGGTCCTTTGGGGTGCGTGGAATTTGAGCCGGCTGTTCAGGTATGCTGGTCCGGTGCCGTGGAGGGCCTTGTGTGCGTGGGTGAGCATCTTAAAGGTGATTCTCGCCTCGACGGGGAGCCGGTGGAGTGTGCGCAGGTGCTGGGAGATGTGGCAGTGTTTTGGCAGGTTGAGGACCAGTCTTGCGGCGGCGTTCTGGATGTTCTGTAGCTTGCGGATTAGGTTTTTGTTTATTCCGGCGTAAAGTGCGTTGCCGTAGTCGAGTCTGCTGGTGACAAGGGCGTGAGTGACTGTCTTTCGGTGTTCGAGGGGGATCCATTTGAAGGTCTTACGAAGGAGGCGGAGGGTGTGGAAGCAGGAAGATGAGACAGAGTTGATATGGCAGTCCGTTTTGAGCTCGGAGTCCAGGAGGATTCCCAGGTTGCGTGCGTGGTCTGTGGGGGTTGGCGGGTTTCTGAGGGCGGAGGGCCACCAGGTGTCGCTCCAGGCGTCGGGGTTTGGGCCCATGATGAGTACTTATGTTTTGTTGGTGTTTAGTTGTAAGCAGCTGTTTTTCATCCATTTGGCGACGGCTTCCATGCCTTCTCGAAAGTTGCGTCTGGCGGTGTTGGGCTCGTTGGATAGGGAGAGGATGAGCTGGGTGTCGTCTGGGTATGACACAATGTTGAGTCCGTAGGTTCTGACGATGGGGGCAAGTGGAGCCATGTAGACATTGAAGAGCGTTGGGCTGAGGGAGGAGCCCTGGGGGACTCCGCAGGTGGTAGGTGTGGGGTCTGAGAGGAAAGGGGGGAGTCTGACCCGTTGCGTCCTGCCGGAGAGGAAGGAGCAGATGCAGTCGAGGGCATTGTCCTGGATTCCTGCGTCGTAGAGTCTGCGTATTAGGGTGCAGTGGGAGACTGTGTCGAACGCCACTGATAGGTCTAGGAGGATGAGGGCTACTGTTTCTCCTTTGTCCAGTAGGGTGCGGATGTCGTCTGTTGCGGTGAGGAGGGCGGTTTCCGTACTGTGGTTTTTTCTGAAGCCGGATTGGGAGGAGTAGAGGATGTTGTGTTGGGGGTGCAAGACCTTTGTCAGAAATTTGTTAGAAGTGTGTGAGTAAAATGGCCCATTGTGGGGAGATAGGGCGATGGTGTATCCGTCGTTTCCTCCTCTTCAGCGGCCCATTTGCGCATCGCCTCCACTCATGCTTCCACTGGGGGGCCTGTGGGAGCGCGCCAGTGTAGTGTGATTGCACGCTTCGCTAAAAGTAGGGCCAGTGCTGCAAAGCATGTGTGCACCTTGTGCTGCTTCCTGCGTTGAAGACGCCCAGCGACCAGGCTTCCCGCATGTATATATCTTGTAGACCTGTGACTTCCTGTAGTGTAGCGTGGATGGTGCACCAGTAATGTTGTGAGGCCAAGCAGGACCATAACATATGCATAAACGTTACTTCAGGGGCTCGACATCGGGGGCAAGTAAAGTGTGACTCTGAGAAGTGGCGGTAGAGCTGCGCTGGTGTTAGTTAGGCTTGATGTAGGATAAACAACTGTATGTTCTTGAAACATGAGGTTTGGGAGACTTTCTTTGGGAATACTTTGGCCTTTCCCATTCTTTATCATGAAGTATCCTCCCGAACTCCCCTCCCACTTTTGGCAAAGTGTGTCTAGCAGTGAGGCCACGCACGTATGGCCTTGTACAGCCAGGTGATGAGGTGACGACCTGGTCTCATGATCAATATGGCTTTTAGCACTGGGTGTGTTGTTAGTTCACCCCCGGATAGATCCCAAAGGCACTGGCAGGAGTGTATGAGTGGTCTGTGGAGGAGAAACTGCCCTGGAGGGAGCCCACACTCTTAGGCTAGTTGGGCAAAGGGGAGAAGCGGGCCCTCTGAGAAAGGAGTTCCACTTCAAGAAGCGAGTGCCTGGTCCAGGAACGTAATTTCCAGCCTCGTAATAGTCCCGGCCCCTGGAAAAAGCCAACCAGGGGTAGCAGCGGGTATAGGTGGAATGCCACGGGAGAAATGATGTATCCTAGCCCTACTAGCTTTTGCTATCAACACCTGTATGGGGTAAGTCGGGACGAGACAGGACCCGGTAGGAGTAGGCAGCGAATTGCCAGCAGCGGCCTAGTTTCTGGGCACGCCTCCCTGATATAGCGCCGAGTTGTCCAACGGGACAGCCATTGAAGCTGCGCCGCCAGGAAATATGCTTCGAAGGATGGAGCTCCCAGACTTCTCAGTCTGATGGCAACTGCATCTTGGCCAAGGCGACTCCCCAGTGGTCAGCTCCCCAAATGAGTGAACAGAGGAGTGCATCCAGTTCTTTAAAGAAGGAGTGGGGTGGGATGACTCGGAGATTTGCGTAGTAATATAATAGTCGAGGCAGAATGACCATTTTCGCCTGGGCAATCTTGCCAATGGGGGCTAGGGTAAGTGTTCTCCAAAAACCTACCTAGGAAAGTATGCCCTGTGATGGTTGCCCTCATACAAATCTCAAAGAGCGTAATATAGGCAAACTCACAGATAGCGGAGGGCTTGTGCATGTCAAACAAGCAGGAGTCACCACCTCTCGTGGTGGGAGGTAAGTGCAATGTGGGTAAACAGCGGATTTCATCCAGTTTACTCGCAGTCCGGCCGCTGCAGCTAAGTCTGCAAGCATGGCACGGAGGGGGACAAGATCAGCCTTTATGTCCCTTATGTACAAAAGCAGGTCTTCCGCATACAGGGACACACTGTTTATTTCGCCCGGCAAAAGAATACCCCATTCAAGACCCCCCGGGACACGTATGATTAAGAGCTCCATAGCCAGCGCAAAAAGCAGGGGGGAGAGCGGGCACCCCTGATACATGCCTTGGCCTATCGAGAAGGGAGCTGAGATGTGACGGCCCAAACAGATCCAGGAGGTGGGGTTTGAGTACAGTATCTTTGTGTATGCTAGGACCTTAAGCCCCACACACATGCGGGTGAGTACAGCACATAGGTAAGGCCAGGTCAGGGTATCAAACGCCTTCTCCAAGTCAAGGATGAGGCAAGCAGCATGGGGAAACCTACCCCTTACCTGGTCCTGGATGTGGAAGAGGCAGCAGATATTTTTGGTGGGACGAATCCACACCAACGCCCCTTGACTGTACGCTGAGTAGGTAGTAGCACATAGAATGCCTCTCCAGTGCCTTTGCAGCCTGTCCAACTCCCCTGCAGGTAAGGTGTGTCTCTTGCAGAAAAACTATCTGGGCCTGCTGGCGTTTGATATAGGAGCAGACAGCATAGCGTATAAGGGCCTTTTGCGTCGTGGTCTCTTGGCCCACCAAAACAAGTGGGGTACCGTTCTGATCAAGGGACATGTGGGAACTCAGGGTGGTAGGAAATATTTTTCTCCCCGCAGATTCCTGAACTTTAAGTCACAGAAATGGGAAGAAAAAGTGTTTTTTTTCTTTTACCAAAGTTCGACGTTTACAAGAGCTTCTGGGGATAATTATCTAGTGAGAGCCTTGCAAGTCAAGCACCCCTGAATTCCCCTAGTTATCCAGATTTTAGATTAAAAAAATGTGCAGGTTTACTAAGTTTCCCTAAGTGCGAGCTGAGCTGGGGGCCCAAAATCCACAGCTACCCACTTTGCAAAAAAGGATCGGTCTTGAGTGGACAAATGTGATGCATCCATGTTGCGTATTGGGCCATTTCTTGGGCGGGCACAAGGCTCATCTACACAAGTGAAATACCATTTTTAGTAGGAGGCTTGTAGGAATACTTGGTGGAAGGAGGGTTGTGGCGCCCCACAGATTCCAGATCTTTCATCATAGAAATGTGAGCAAAACGTGTTTTTTCAGTCAAAGTTTGAGGTTTGCAGGGCATTCTGGGTAAGAAAACCTTGTGTGATTCATGCAAGACATCACCCTGGAATCTCCTGTTTGTCTAGTTAAAAAAATATCTATGGTTGGTAGCTTTTAATGGTTGGCGGCAGAGAACGGACCCAAATCCCACCTCTTCCCCTATTGCTGATTTATCAATGTAACGCAGAAGGACCTTTTGTGTTGGGGCACAGCTTGCAGGCCTAAGATGTCAGACGCGTGAGCCTAAAGCTCCGCACCGGCCTGGCAATTATCCTACTACATCCTTCGTGGCTGGGGGCCCATGTGCTTGGTGGAGCAGTCATCTCTACTGGACGACGGTCGCCGAGGGCGATTCAGGGCAGTGCATTGTTTGAGAAGGCCCAAGCGCTGAGATCTGGAGGCGAGCAGGCAGACCTGCACTACCTAAAATGGCGGCCTGGATCCCCCGCAGGACAGAGGCAGTGCAGCTCCTGTGGAGGTCCTAGGCCAGTCAGGGCTTGTGAGGACCGGCTGGGAGCCGCCTAGTGGAGAGAGAGAACTGTCGGGTGCTCTGGGCAAGAGTGAGGACGTCCGCGGAGCAGAGCTGCCGTGCTGTGCCAGAACCATAACCCGAGGCTTGACTGACACCGTGGTGCTACTGGGCCAGGTAGGGCGTGCCCGGAGGTTGTTTGCGCGCATATGGGGCCTGGAGGTGCCTGAGAGCTTGGGACCCAAGAGCGAGGGGGCAGTCCTGAACCCCCTCAGAAACAGCGACCTGTTGGTCAGAGGTAGCTCAGACCGGGACAGCGATTGGATCAACCTGGAACCATGAGAGGCGGATGCGCGCTGCGTGGCGAAGTGCAGTGCTGAGGTGGTGACTTTTTGGCAGTGAGAGCTGCGAAGCTCGGAGTGGCGCTGCTGCACCCGAGTGAGGACGCCGCAGAACAGCCAGGAGGCGACCCAAAGACTGCCAAACAAGATGGGCGGTGAGTGGCGGCAGCAAATGTTCATGGTCTAGGTCAGAGCCCGGCGCTGAGAGGGCATGGAGGGAAGGCTCTTGTACAGACAGAATGACCACAACGGGGTTGTGTGCATGCAAACGGCGGCCTGGGAGTGTTCCCTATGACCCTGGCTGGAAATAACGAGTCAGGGGCTGGTTGAAGGATTGTTGAGGACTCCGGAAGCGACTACCTGCTGGCTGGGGCCCACAACGGGAGGTAGGCTGTGAAAATAGGGCATACAAGTCTGAGGGTGCTGAAGCCCGACAGTGCAGAGAGCAAATAACTGAGACCCACTGAGGTCCCCTGCATTATATAGCCTTGGATGGGATTCTGCTTGGGGCTGTTCCCCTGGGATTTGAGACACTGACTGGTCTGAAAAGGGTCCACCGGCGAGTCAGAGGAGTGACACCCCCCACAACCCTCCCCGAGTGCTTGCGACAAACAGAGGGGACTGGCAATTTTGTTGAGGCCCTAGGCCAATGCATGGTTACCAACTATAGTTATTGACTAATAAGACCTTGGAGGCGCGCATGGCCCCACAATCCTAACTGGCTACACGCTATCATACTGGGCAATGCGCTTTGCAGGTGGATCTGCATCTCATTACCGTTGCCTCTATACCTTCTGAACGAATTGTGAGTCAAGATTGGCAAACCTAGGGCAAGGCAGACGGGAGCCGCTCAAGACCAGGTGGATGAACAGCAAGATCAAGGACAGAACACCCACTGGAGGATCTAGTGCAACAACAACTGGCCCAAATATCAGCAGTTATAGCTGACACCAAAGCCACTTTACATCAGGACATAAGTAAAGTGTCAGTGGGGCTGAGACTCCTTAGAACAGAACATAAGAAACTAGCCGAAAGAGTAAAACTGACTGAATCATAGATAGCCGACCTCACGCCGGCACAGGAAGCCTTGACTCTGCAGATGGGGGAACTCACTGAGAGGGTCTGCATGCTTGAACGCAAGGCCTAGGATGCAGAGGGTCGTAACAGAAGGAACAACGTCAGAATCCTGGGCCTATTAGAGGGGATGAAAGGCAATGATGTGATCGCCTACCTGGAACCTTGGCTTTGCACAGTGGTGGCACCGGAGGGGTTATTGACATTTTATACACTTAAAAGAGCTCATCAGGTTCCGGCCACGCTGCCAGCTCTGAGCCGACCATCGGGAATGGTGATGACCGAATTGCTACACTTTAAGGACAGGAATACCCTGCTGCAGAAGGCACGCACTAATGGCCCATACGCAGTAGACAACAGTAAAGTCTCCTTGTTCCCTGATTATATGCTAGAGGTCCAAAGACGCTGAGCCTCTTTCCTCGATTTCCAGCCTGATGGAACATACTCTTAGATGGGATGGCCCATTTCTGTGATGAACCCAAGATGGCATGAGAATGGATCAAAACCTATACAACTGAAGGACCTCAGGCGGAGCGAAAATCCTCGCCTCCAGTTTGGGAGCCCAGAAAGGAAACCAGGAGACGTCTAAGGCAAGGCCTTTCAAAGAAGCCAAGTCCGTCGCAAAACGAAGGAGAGAGCTGCGGCATTGCAGGCGGTGGCTAGATCCTTCAAGACCGGCAATCACCATCAGAAGCGGGGTCACCCACAGTGAAAGGAACTGAGGGACCAGAATCTGACTCTTACCGAGAGGGTAGTAACAACCTCCCAGTGGTGACCCCGAAGACGGCGGATAAAACTGTTTAACTATGAACCCTACACAGTCACCCCTCAAAGCTTATGGGTTTGGGGGCGCCCTGCCAGGAAGCCAGCCTGAACTAGACTTAATCCAGGCCGGTGTGGCCCATGCCAGTATCGGACTTCCATTAGACTTCTTTTCCAGCCATCACCCCATTATGGTCCTCTCCGTGGTTGGTTAGGGCCTTTGCTAGACACTGATGTTTTGCATAAGGTTTGGGCGATGGCTGTTGCCTGACTGCCCTGGGTTCGGGGAGTTGTCCAATGCAAGTGTCTACTATTGGTTTGTTTTTTCTTGTTTGCAGGAGAGGGTGGGGACCAGCCTGGTGGGAAGGCTGCAAGAACCAAAATAAAAGATTCACTCAGTCACTATGCTGCCCACACAAACCACGGTAAAGTTCCTAACATGGAACATAAAAGGGATGGGATCCATGGCCAAACGTCATAACATGTACACATACTTGAAGCGTTGAAGTATCCATATAGCCCTTCTCCAGGAGACACACTTGATTAGGGGTGAAGTGGAGAAATTGTGCAGGCACTGGAGAGGGCGGACATTCGCAACAACCTATTCAGCTTACGCTCGAGGAGCGCTGATATGGGTGCGAGCAGGAGTCCCGTTTGAGCCTGTGCGCACCCTTGTAGATAGGGAGGGAAGGTATGTGTTCATAGTGGGGAGACTATTTGGGCAGGAGATAATGCTAAGCAGTCTATATGCACCCAACCAGGTGCAGATTGCTTCCCTCACCTGCCTTTTGGCCCAGATGGCCGAATTCATGGGAAGCCATGCAGTGATGAGGAGACTTTAACTGTGTTGCCGATAAGGTGGAGGACCGTTCACACCCACTCCTTCCTGGTGCGCAGGCACTTCGTATAGCAGTAGGGTTGTGTGATTGGAGAAATCATTGGGGGAGGAGGATATTTCCAGGGTGCGGCACACGGCAAATAGAGAATATTCTTACTTCTTCCCTATACATCAATTACACCCCAGAGTGGGCACCTTCCTGGGTATGCCGGCCTTCAGTAGCTCTGTCACGCATACTGAATATCTGGGGCGAACCTTTTCTGATCATAGCCCTTTTACTGATGATCTACCAGCCCCTGGGTAAGCGCCCTTCAATCCCCTTATGGAGGCTTAACCCTGCGATGCTTGGAGATAACCCACTCTGAGAATCCTTAAGTACACTTATTGACACATTCTTTTCTGATAATGCTCACATTGCGTCTACAGTACTGGTGAAGTGGGAGGCATTTAAGGTGGTAGTGAGGGGACATTGCCTGAGTCAGTCAATAGGGGCACAGAGGGAGATCAAGCAGGAACTGATGGACTTAGAGGATGAGTTGAGAAGCCTAGATAATGCACAGGGAATGGACGCACATGCGTGACAAGACTGGGAGATGTAAATACACAATACAACGAGGCCTTAGAGAGACTGAAATGTCACAATCATAGGGAATACCTTGACAAGGTGCAGAGGGAGGAGGGGAAAGCTGGTCACCTACTGGCAAGGTTGATCAAACCAGAAACCCAAAGGAACACCGATAACTTGCACCAAGATTGAGGCAGGTGAATTTATTTATGAACCTAAAGCGATTAACACTATTTCGGGAATACTACAGGAGGCTATATAGACCCCCTGCCAGCCACACAATTAGCATTTAAAGATTTCCTGGCCCCTCTATGAATCCAGACCATAGACAGACAGACGCAAGAGGAGCTGGGTTGCCCAGTGACTATGAAAGAAGCTTTCTAAGCTATTACAGACATGGCACATGGCAAAACGCCAGGGCCTGATGGTCTCCCTGCAGAGTTTTACTCAAGGTTTGCACCCAGGTTGGCGTCACAGCTGGTGAAACTGTACACTGAATCCTTACGACTAGGTGGCCTACCTGCAGCCACCCAGAATGCGCTTTTGATCCCACTCCTAAGACCTCAGCGGTGGGTGCTCAAGTGAGAGATTACAGACTACTCTCCATGCACAACCTGGATTTCAAGATTCTCAGCAAGGTCCTAGCACTTAGATTAGTCCCACATATGAAGTCCCGAATTCACCCAGATCATAATGGGTTTATCCCAACCTGCAATACCTCTTATAACCTACGCAGACTTTACTCTATACTATACCTTTCCGAAGCGAGTACCATGTCACATGCTGTGGTCCTATCAACCTACCTGGAAAAGGTGTTTGATACAGTGAGCTGGGACTACTTGTTTGAGACAATGAGAAGCATGAGCCTCGACTCGAGGAGAAGTGGGAGAAATGGGTGAAACTCCTTTATTCTTGTCCAACATTAAGAGTCAAGACGGGTAACACAATATCCACACTGTAAAAGATCTTACGAGGCACCAGACAGGAAGGCCCTCTCTTGCCTCTATTTGCACTAGCTTTCCAACTGCTGGAGGCGGTATTCAGCCAAGGAGGCGAGGGAATGGAACTTATGGTAGAGGGTAGGATACATACAATAACTTTGTATGCAGGTGACCTCCTGATTTATCTAGGGGATGCCGTGGTGGGCTCTGAAACAGCCTTACGGCTCCTGGGGTTTTTGATTGATGTCAGGCCTAAGGGTAAACAAGTCCAAGACGTATTTACTCCCTGTGGCCAGACCTGTGACCCTGCCGGTTGACCTTAATTGGACCCCACACTCATTTAAATATCTAGGCACCAACATTTTTTATTCTCTAGATGACCTGAGCGAGAGAAACCTGGCTAGGGCACACCGGTCATGTGTGCAGTTCTGGTGTATCCTGCAGCTACCTATCATGGCCAGGATCCTACTGACTAAAACGGTCATGCTACCCCGTCTTCTATATTTTTAGTCAACCTATCAGTTTTTATGCCCACTGGATGGTTTTGACAGCTGGACTCTCTGCTGCAAGACCTTATTTGGAGAGACGGATGGAGGAGAGTGTCACTGAAGACATTCCAGCGCCCTATTGCGGAAGGTGGTTTGGCGAGCCGGACTTTGAGCTGTATCTCCTGGCCACCCAGTTGCAGTGGCTGGCGTAGTGGCTTGAAGGAGTGAACATAGTGGGAACATTCTTGATGTGGCATGGGGACCACCCCAGTCTCTTGCTGGCTAAGCTACCAGACCCTAAAATTATAGTCCCGTACAGATCAACATTGCAAGTCACGGCATTACAGAGCTGGAAACATTGCCTGACCTAACTGCCTGCGTTCCGAAATATACTCCAATGTTGCCGTTAATCGGCTTACCGCATGGAGACCCAAAATCAATAATCACTGCAGAACAATTGCCTGCCTGGACGGAGGCAGGATTGGACACAGTAGGTGACTGTTACCAAGAGAAGAAATTGATCCAGTTTGCAAAATTGATGGATAGCTGTGGTCTTCCTTTGGGATGGTTTCTGAAGTACGAGGCATTGGTGCGCACCTTCAGGCACTTATGGGGGAGGGGCAGTGACGAACCAAAGACCCATCCAATTCTACACTCACTGATTGTCCAGGGAGACGCAGGGCACAAGGTAAAATGGTTCGATGAGGCGCTGTTGGGTGCGTCTCTATGGCCGCTGCATGCGTTACGAGGGAAGTGGGAAAGGAACATAGACAGTAAAATCATGGATGCAGAGTGGGGCAAGATCCTACAATTCCCTAAGAAGATCTCTCGTAACACACGACTCAGGCATTTACAGTTCAACTTTGTGCACGTCATACATGACACCCCGTCACCTAAACATCACTTACGGGGGAATTGTGGAAATGCCCGAGATTTGAGTATGATGATGCAGACTTTATACACATGACCTGGGGAAGTATAGTGGTGCGTAAATTCTGGGATGCAATTTTGGCTAAGATTAAGGAATCACTGGGACGGGAGTTGTCCCCCATGGCTGATGTTTGCTTGCTGGAACTCTTCCCTCAGCCACATAAGCGCAAAGCCGGGAATAGGTTAATATACCTAGCCATGGGCTTGGCCAAAAGAAGGATAGCCTTGATGTGGAAAATCGGTCAGCAGGCCACAGGTCACAACATGGAACAATGAAGTAATTAGCTGGACTGCCGCTGAGGATAGAGCCCAGAGTTGGGAAGAAGCTAGGGGAGTGCGGCAAAACCCTAATGCAGATTAATGGAAAAAAGATTTTTGCTATCCTGGGAAAACCAGACACAGACAAGCAGTGATGATGGAAAAAGTGGGAATGTATACGACCATTAGGAATCATCTGTATATAGCGACATTTCATTAGTAAAATAAATCTTCTACATGTTTACCCTACGACACCTCAGGTGCCCATGGCAATTACTTGGGAAGGGAGCGCTGCATTGAGTACAGACAAGATCGGTGGACCTCACAGGCCCACAGCTGCAACCTGGTATCTAACCCAGTGAAGTTATCCCTAGCACTGTACATACACCACCCTCCTCCTTAAGTTTAGTTTGTAGTTTAATTTTACTGTTGCATACTTCTACATAATTCAAAAGACACACAATTGATGGACGGAATGCAGAATAAATAAAAACATTCACCCACAGTCCAGAGATCTGGGTTAAATCCATCATTCTTTTGCTCACCATGCCACTCCAGTTTAGACCTGGCCATATGCAAATCAGTCTTGACCCTGTGCCTCAATGGAACAGTCCAGCCCGATTTGCCAAGCCAGGTCCTCCCTGGACTGGAAACAAGCATCCTAGAACTGGTAGCAAATCCTTCGCGGGTAATGCTCCCAAGATTTGGAACTCCATCCCCCCACACATCAGAATGACCGCATCCTTCCCGAAATTCAAGATGTTACTCCAAGTCCTCTTCCTCCAGCGTTCTGGAGCATACTAGAACTCCACTTTTGACTTTGAAGTTCCATTATCTCTGCGACCCAAGAGCTGGTTGACTTGCTTATGACTCTCCGCCCTGTTTTGCGCTCTGGCTGCTATTGTACAGACTTTACTCGCCCATGTGCCCCTTGCCATGTTTTCCGTCCTCAATGTTTGTCTGATGTCTCTGTACTTGTTGTGAAGCGCTCTGATACCCTCGGGTCCAGCTAGCGCTATACAAAACTTTAATAAATAAACATTTAAAAAAAATGTGTTTTAAGTGCAAGCGCGAATGCTGCGTTTCCAGGCTCAGGCTGGCGTGGAGTCTACTGGAGAGTCGAGGCGCTCTGCTTCTGGCAGGCTTGGGCGTAACTGCTCGCAGGCAGCTCTAGCTGCTTCAAGAACAATTTGACCGCCAATCATTATTAGGCCGCGGGACTTCCTGCCGCCGCCGGCGCCAGTAAGTTCCAGTTCATTGGCTCCAGATCGGGTAGAATAAGACTTGCAGAGTTGCTTGCGGCTGCCTGCCTGCCCAACGACGCCGTGGAGTAAAAGAGCTTGGTGTTGTCAGTGAGTGTCACTCCCGGTGCACCCGCTCCCTCCGAGTGCCCCCGCCCGCCCAGTCTCACGCAAATCACTTTACTACGCTATTGTTAGAACCTCCTAGACCTGCACCCCAAGGTCTGCGACATGGCTGTAGCTGTTGCTGGGGGAGGTGGAGCGGGGAGTGGGGTGGAGGAGCCTTCCTGCATTTTGCGTATCAAAGTTCCAGTGTACATTCACATTTAATATCCCCACAAGTAGACTTTTTTTTTATCTGCCACTGCGGCGGAATCCGCGCATAAGCTCTGATGTATGCAATCACTTAGAATATAATGCAAAGTGGCTTCAACGTGTCGATGCATGTTAATACGGCGAGATAGAACACTTCCCCCACTGTATTCAGAAACTACTAATTTAATGCATTTCTTCGGAAACCAAATCTTCATAAAATCTCCTTCATTTGGCACCACTTTTTTATTATCAAAGTATCAGAGCTATAAAGCAGTCTAGAACAAATATAGACACTTGCTTTTTATTACTACTGTGCCCCAATGGCTGCTCTACATGCTTTCATCAGTTTTAAATGTAGAGCAGTTTTTGGAAAAATCAGAGTAATTTATCTTCGACTGCATTGCTCGGTTATGTGCTCGAGAGAGTGTTCGTTTGCATGCGAACTGTGGGAGGAATAGGTTGCACCTCGAATACCACACTTTTGTAAATATCACATCTGAGACCACTTTGAGCTTTGAAGGGCTTCAGTTCTGGGTGTGTGCTATTCAACATCACTTCTTACTGTGGTTTACCAGACAATTGTGGTGGCGCACATGCCTCATAGGGTACATCTATAGAGTTCACTTTACAAACTGTCTGACAGTCATGACAGTGCTGCCTGGACATTGGGTGGGTGGCGCGGTGCGAGGCTTAATATTTAAATTTTGTCATTTTGAGCCAATGCCTATCCCGTTATGCAAAAAAATGTATTAAAGCGACACACACAAGTTCAAGAAACAACTTCTCTTTAGTCTGAAAGAGCCTTCGGCATACCTGTACATGACAAGACTGAGCGCCTCGTCCTCGACGCCAGGCCTGGCCCTTGCCTGCAGCCTGGCTGCCTCCTGTGCATAAGGTTTCTTGAGCTGCACTGTGTGCTCAGCAGTCAGCGCTGCTGGCTGCGGCCTGCCCAATGACTAGAGCTTGGTTGGTGAGTGTGTTTCCCGCGGCTTTAGCTAGGCCGCAGCCCCTCCCTCTGAGTACCCAACAGTCTCACACACGGTGATATGAGGGTCATTATCAGGGTCGGATACTGGAGACTAGGAGACCCCTCCACACTTGGGAGTGACTAGTGTGCAGTGTTGTCTGTTGTGCACAACTGGTAGGCAGTTTGAGTGTCTGTCTACTGCTGACTGTCCCAGGCACACAAGTTCCATTGGGCTCAAAGTGTTTCAGCCCCCGTCGTGTGTGGCAGCCTAGGCTGTGACAGCTTCCCTGGTACACACACAGCTGTAGCAGAGTACTTCACAGGTCTTTTAAAGACCATTGCTTGTTAATGAGGCTTTGTTGTTTTTTTACCCCTTCTTAGATCCCCTGCATCTCCACTCTGCCTATTGCTTGAAGAATTAGATTTTTTTCTTTGCCCCCCCCCCCCCCCCCCCTTGAATTTTGGCTCTAGTTGCGCCTTTGCTACTATCTGGCACTGTTGGTTGATCTCACGCACACGTGCACTGGGCTGATTGGCCTGTGTCACTCTGTGTGCACTTACTGCACTGCCTGTTGCAACAAGCCCCGGCCCCAGCCTTAAATCCTGTGACTGTCCTCGAGTTAGTAGCTGCCGCCTTCAACTTCAGGATGACGCCACGAGTGGACCAGGATGGTTCGGTTGACTGACACTATTCTGCCCTAATCTAAGTAAGTGACATTTAATTTTTACCTCTTCCTCCAGGCTACCTATACAGTAGGAACTTGTCTAGGTTACGATTCATGCCACAGAGGGTGTGGGTCTGTGTGCACTGATTCGTCGTTCCATTTTTTAATGTATATTTTTATAGTGTCGCCGTCCTTTTCCCCCGCACCCCCCTACCTGCCATGGGCGGCAATCTGGGGGATAGCCCCGGGCGCCAGAAGCTCTAGCTACGCCCCTGGCTAGGGCCCAAAATCTACAAATACCGACAATGCAAAATATTTTTTTTTAGTGTGATGCATTCTTGGTGCGTTTGGGCCCTTTCCTGTAGCGGGGAACTAGGCCCACCCAAACAAGTGAGGTAATAATTTTATCGGAAGACATGTGGGAACATAGAATAGAAGGTATATTTGTTAATACCAATTGTGTTTCACTTGCATATGTGCATTCCAAAGGTACTTTATAAATAAATAAATGAATAAGCCAGTGCGTAAGAAATAATACATTTTAAAAAATACCCTCTGAATCACATGCTAGAATGGGTTCCAGCAAATTCACAGATGTACACATTATCACTGCTACTAAACTCTATATCTGGTGCCTATTTCAGAAATGCATTGGTTTTCTTTTTTTTAAATAAATTTGTTTTTATTGTTGCATCAAGAAGTATATGTATAGAGATAATCATCTGCTGGCGTGGCGTCAACATTCCGCCACTGTCAGCCGTTTGCGTAACTTTTTGGTTCTACAACTCTTAGTTTGCATTTTATATTCATAACTTTAACAAAACAGGCATGACAAAAAGCAGCATACACCCCTCTACTCCCCCCTCACACCACAAAGCACAAACATGACATCATCCTATCCTTGGACTCGTGCCCACCGCCTTCTGTAGTGTGCCTATTCGGTGCTCTCACAGTCCGCAAGGTTACCTCTGGTGGTTCCGTAGTGATCTCGGTCCCCCCACCCCCGGGCTGCCCCCCCTTGTTGCCCACACTCCAATCCATGGTATTGCCTCCCTTTTGCCCATACTCTCCGGAACTTTTTGGGGCAGCCTCTTGCTTTATAAGTTACTCTTTCTGCAGCCATATATAAGTCCAAGCCCCTCCTCCATTCCTCTATGTCAGGCGTTTCCGTTGCCCCCCAGTACTTTGCAATGTCCCTTTTAGCCACCACCAATGCGAGCACCAGAAAGATAAGCAGGGGACGTGGCAGGTCCACCTCGTTTGTCATGCCTAATAGTGCCAATTTAGGGTCTCGCGACAAAGTCACCCCTAGGACCTCCCCTAGCTCCGTGAATATGTGCGACCAATATGTTTGTATTCTGTCGCATGCCCAGATAGTGTGGTAAAAGTCCCCTTGCTGGTGGCGGCATCTAAGGCAGGTCGGATCCTCTATTTTCCCCATTTTAAGGAGTCGTACCCTATCAAAATAGGTTCTGTGGAGCACATTCAGCTGGATGAGGCGTAGTCTCGATTTGATCACCACCTCCCGGGGATGCATTAGGACGATCTCCCAGTCCAGATCTTCCATTTCTCCCACTTCCGCTTCCCACACGCTCCTCAGCCCTGCCAAGTCGCCTAGCATATTATTTGTCAAAGTTTTATATGTGAGGGATAGCGCCTGACCCATATTCTGTTCCTGAAGCAGCCTACCCTCCAATGGTGCATATTCCGGAATCTCCGTGAGCGTGATGTTTTGCGCCCTCCATGCATGCCTCAACTGTGTGTATTTGAAGAGTTGTGTGTGGTGCAACCCAAATTCAGCCTTAAGTACCTGGAAGGACTTCAGCTCCCCCTTTGCAATCACATCCCCGATAGCTGATATGCCTATGTCATCCCACCTTTGGAAGCCGCGCAGCTTACTGAGTTCTTTTAACCACTGACAGTGCCATAGCGGCATCTGTCGGGTAGGTTTCTTTTCCCACCCCATTCGCCTTGTGGCCTTGGTCCAGGCGTTTAGTGTGATTACCGTTGCCGGTAGAAGCGGTGCCCACACCACACCTCCGTAGAGATAGTACAATGGGTTTTTGGTGGACATTTTGAACCTTTCCAACGCATAGGTCGGGTGGTCGGCCGGGGCGTGCATCCAATCATTTATTGGTGTTAGGTGTTCCGCCCAGTAGTAGGCCTCTAGGTTGGGGAGCGAAATCCCTCCGCTATATTGATGGCGCTGAAGTGCCGACAGGGCCACTCGCGGCTGCTTCCCCAGCCATAGAAAAGTACGAAGGTCCGCGTGAATTTTGGGTATCGTCTTGGCCGGGAGTGGGTAATACTCGTTTTGGAGCGCATATAGGAACTTAGGGAGGACAATCATTTTGTACATTGCCGCCCGGCCCAGTAGGGTGAGCGGCAGTTGCCTCCACCTGGTCATATCCGCCACTGCGCTATCCATTATCCGCTCTATATTTTTACTGAATGAAAGTTTCCCATCTAGGGTAATGTAAGTACCCAGGTACTGGAATCCCTCCGAGGTATTGACCAGTTGCTCCAGTAGGTTCCCCCCTCGGTCCATTCCCTGTGGATCATAGAGGACCGATTTGTGCCAGTTTATGGTATGACCCGCCCTTGCACCATAGCCATCTAACTCCCTGAACAGTTCCGGGACCGTAGTTTCAGGTTTAGTAATGAACAGTAACACGTCATCAGCGTATAATGATATTTTTTCTTGCGCGGAGGCTGAGATTTCCCGGGAGAAGCCACAAATCTCTGGGTTCTGTCTTATCTTTGCCGCCAGAATTTCGATGGTTAGTGTGAATAGAAGGGGGGACAGAGGGCAACCCTGGCATGTACCCCTTTCGATTCGGAATTCGCGGGACAACCTCCCATTTACCCGAACCCGCGCTCTCGGTGCCGTGTAAAGGAGCTGAATCCACTTCTGGAATTTCGGGCCGAGGCCAAACCTCTGTAGCGCCGCCATCAGAAATGGCCAGTGTACCGCGTCAAACGCCTTCTCCGCGTCGAGGGAAAGAAACCAATGGGGCTCACGCTCCTTCCCTTGACTTCTTGCAACCAATTGTGCGCGTGTCGGAGGTTTAACTTGGTTGCCCTATCCGGCAGAAACCCCGACTGGTCCATGTGTATGAGCTCTGGAATAACCGACCTCAAGCGATTAGCTAGAATAGTCGCTATAATCTTCACCTCCATATTAAGGAGGGAGATGGGACGGTATGAGGCACACTCGTCTTTCGGCTTGCCCTCCTTATAGATCAGGACGATCGTAGCCAGGGCGAGGTCCGGTGGTAAGCTCCCCACCCGATATGCTTCAGTGAAGAGGGTTTTAAGGTGTCATGTCAAGAGATCAGTCGTCCGCTTAAAAAATTCAGCTGGAAAACCATTCGGCCCTGGTGTCTTCCCCGGTTTCAGTTTGGCTATGGCGTCAGATATGTCCTCCAGTGTTACCTCCGCCTCCAGAGCTGTGCATGCTTCGGAGGACAGTGAGGGTACCTCCGTGGGTCCTATGTATTGCAGCGCGTCCTTACTAGTCCCCAGGTCTTTAGCCTCACAGAAGTGCTCATAGTGCGACGCGAACATGTCTGCTATTGCCTCATCTGTGTGGACCGGTCTTCCCTCCACCGATTTGATCTGTTCTACCGACCTTGCCGCCCGCTCCTTTCTGCTGAGCCAAGCCAGGAGTTTGCCGGACTTATCCCCAACGTCATATAGACGGTGGAGGGTTGCCAAGGATTGGGTCCGAGCCTCATTTGAGACCACCTCCCTGTAGCTCCTTTGGGTATCTAACAGTTGTCGGAGAGTCCCTGCATCTTTCCGTGTTTGATACTCCACCTCTAAGGCCAAGATTGTTGTTTCCAGGCCCGCCACCTCGGCCTGTTTTGTTCGTCGTTCCTTCCCCAACCTACTCTGTATTCTATCCCGTAAGACCGGTTTCATCGCCTCCTAGAAGGTGACCCCTGAGTCGACTGTTCCTTCGTTCTCCGCCACATACACCCCAATGTCAGCTCTAATGCCACGTATTATCTCCGGTGTTTGAAGGTCCCACGCCGCTAAACGCCATTCAGCCCCCCCCCTTCCGCCTCACCCGTCCCATCTGTACATATAAGGGAGAGTGGTCCGAGATACCCCTCGCTTTGTATTCCGCCACGTCATCCGCTGTTAGGTATTGTCTCGATGTGAATATATAGTCGAGCCTCGAAAAGACCCTATGTGCCCCTGAGTAGAAAGAGTAAGCTGTCTGCGCAGGGTGGAGCCACCTCCAAACGTCAGTGAGTCCTATGTCAGTCATCTGCTGTGCCAAAGCTAATTGTGCCCACCCTCTACGCGCAGGCCCTGTACGGTCCTGTACTTCACACATTACGTCATTAAAGTAGCCAGCCACTACTTGTATGGTATCCGGTGTGTCCAGGAGAATGGAAGTTATTGCTTTGAGTGTGCGCGCCTGGAGTTTCGGCGGAGCATAGACAGAAATTATAGTGTACCTGCGTCTTTTCCATGTCCCTTGCACTCCCACATACGTCCCCTGGGGGTCCAGCCATGTGTGCGTAATGCAAAACGAGGCTTTTTTTTAATTAGCATCGCCACCCCTCTGGAGTCTGACGTGTACCCTGCATGTGCCAGTACCTCATGGCGGCCTCTCGCTATGAACGCACATTTAGTACCTCTAAGATGTGTCTCCTGTAGCAAAATGATATCCGGTGCTACTCTCTTGAGGTAAGCATTCACCAGTCCCCTTTTAATCTTCGACCCCAGGCCATTCACATTCTAGGTTAAGATAGTGACTCCCTTGTCACCCTGTTGTGGTACGGCTAATGTACTTGCCATTGTGTAAAGTGACCCTCTTTCATGGTGTGTCCCTGTGATGGCTGTGTGGTACGGTGTATCAAGGTGCGCTGCTGCGTCTTCCTAACTGTCACCCCCCTCCTCCACCTAACCCTCCTGTTCCCCAACTTGAGAGAGTTCGAAAAACCTCCCCCCCTCCCACCCCCCTCCCCCCTCCCTCCCCTTCCAGTCGAATCCTAACGTAGGACCAAACTATCCGCGGGAGAAGGCCTGTCGCCCTTCCACGCATCCCTCCCTTCACAAACCAAAAAACAGTAAGAGAAACTTACAGAACAGAGAAGGGTGTGTCAACTTGCGTGCTCCCATATGTCGAGCTGCCATCTCCTACATCCCAGAGCACTATCGTTCATGAGTGTGAGTTTTGTGTGTCTATTGCGGGGGCGCTGGACTGCCCCGAGGAATCCTGCTCCAAATGTTGAATTTCCTCGACTAGTGGGTGGACAGATTCCCCCCCTTCCTCCTCTCCCTCTCCTCCAGATGCGCGGCCCTCCGATTCCTCCTCGTCGTCTCCTTCTGAACGGATTCCATTCCGCAAGCAACTGAACCTGGAGCCCGCCACGGATTTGTTTCCTGGTGAAGTCGATCTACCTCCTCTCTTGTCACCCCCGCCATGGCTCTGGTACGGCATCGCCGGTGTCTGCTTCCTCACCCTTCGCGATTTCCATCTCTGTGGCTTCGGCAACTCCCAATGCGACCGTTCCCGTAGCGATCTATCCAGCACTTCTCGCCCCACGACCTCTCTGCTGTTCAGTATAGGGCGTTCCTCGAGCCACTGCCACGCTTCCTTCGGGTGAGAGAAAAATGTGGACTTGTCTTTGTATAGCACCTTGAGCTTAGAGGGGAAAAGGAGCATGCATGTGATGTTCAAGGACTTCAGCTTTGCCTTCACTGAGTCGAACGAGCGACGCTGTTTTGAAACTTCCTGGCTGTAGTCTGGGAATATCATTATGGTCGCATTCTCCGAATGGATCCCCCCCATTTTTCTGGCCTCTCTCAAGATCAAGTCTCTGTCCGCAAAGTTCACGAAGCGCGCTATGACCGGCCTCGGTCTCGCCCCTTCCGGAGGTTTAGCCAGGAGGGCCCTGTGCGCTCTTTCAATGATAAAACACGGGGAGAACTGTGCTGCCGGGAAGGTGGTCTTCAACCAGGCGTGGAGGAATGAGGACACGTTCGTCCCCTCAATTCCCTCTCTAAATCCCACGAAACGAAGGTTGTTGCGTCTCGATCTATTTTCGGCATCATCTAACTTCCACTGCAGCTAGCGGTGCGAAGCCTGCAACTCCGCCATATCTCTCTTCAAGGCGGATATCGATGCATCATTTTCGCTGATCCTCGTTTCGGTCGCCGTCACCCTATCGGACAATTTCCGAAAGACTTGCCGCAGCAGTGTTACCTCGGAGCCCACTTCCCCAATCTTCACCTCCAGTGCCGCCCGAGACTCTTGTATGTCTGTTCTTGATGCCTGGATGGCCTCCATCAACAAGGCCGTGTCTGTCCGCGCCCCGGATGCCACAGACTGAGGCTCTGCTGTGTGTCTTGGCGCCGCAAAGTTGTCCATGGGGCCTTGTTTCGTAGTTTTAGGGATCAAGTCTCTTTTCCCCATGGCTGTCCACTCCTCCTGTGGGGAACCCCGTATCAGGTCGTAGGCCTCAGACGTCTGGCGCGCCGGTCTTATGGCTGGGCCGAGCGGAGGGGGGGGGGCTCCCCCTCTCCTTGTGCTGGTGTATCGTGGATTTTGTACACCCCCAGCCTCCCGTGTTGACTTCCCCTCTGCTGGCAGTGATCGAGGCCCCCTCTTTATGAACCTTTGACAGATCTCTGGGCCCGCTCTTGTGTGTCCCTACAGGTGGTCACGGAGCGAGAGCGGCCCCTAGGCACTGTCCACCCAGCCAAAGAGGGGTTCAGCCCCGCCAGACACCCAGGACGTCCTCACCAGTCTCTGCCTCTGGCCCTCCGGATCTCTCTCCAAACGGCCGGTTAATAGGGAGGTCGAGTGATAAGCCCTCCAGAGGGAGGTGGGGGGGGGGGCGGTCTCAGGTCCCTCACCGCTGTCCAGGTGCCCCCGAGGCTTTCGGTCCCCTCAGGTGTCTTTCCAGCACCGCCGCCATGTTGGTGAAGGCATCAGGGTCTTCTTCAAAGGGCCCCCTGCTACTCCAGTGTCTATCGGCCTCTAATGGGACTGCCTCCCCTCGGGGATCGCGCCGGAGCTCTCTCGCTCCCCGACCCTTCAGTCTGCTGGTCGCGTGGCAAGGGGGGGTGGTGGTGATGGCCCTCTGATCCCTCTTACCGGCTCAAGTTCGCGCCGGCCGCCATCTTGATAAAGGCGGCCGGTCTCCGGTGTGTCGCTTTTCCTCCCCTCCGGGTTCCGGGCTCCCAGCACCGCGGACAGGCTCCTTTGCAATGCTGTCCCAGGCGGCGGGTTTTGGCTCTGCTGGGTCCCGGGCGGGCTTCTAGGAGCTCCGGTGACTATCGGGCGCTGCGGCCGCCATCTTGGCCGCACAGGGTCGCGCCGAGTCAGCAATCCAATCTTTTGTTTCTGCGTGCCCCAGCGTAGTTCTTTCAGTGGAAGCACCCTCGCCAGCTCCCAGGACGTTGCAGCTCCCGCAGGTCAGTTATGTGTCCCGTGGGGGATAGTTTTACGGCGGATCTGGGTGCAGCTCAACAGGAGCTCCGGCAAGGCACTTCCTAACCGGCCATGCTGCTGGCCACGCCCTGCATTGGTTTTCTTGATACCATTTTACTCGCTACATATTTCACCATATGAATTGGTTTTGACTCAGTACCAAATAAAAAACCGTTGTACAGTGCAGCTTAGTTGTTGGCTCTTGGTACTACAGGCTCTTGGAGAATCTACAAACCCTACATATCCCCGCAATCAGAAGGGTCTAGTGCACGTAATGGCATGTTGCTTTTGTAAATCATTCATCATGACAAAAAGATACAGATAAAATAGTGGTCACAACTGGCAGTTTTTTCCTACTCATTTTCAATATTTCTTAATTTCAAACAGTTAGTTTCTGTGGGAAAACCTTGAGAGATCTACTCATATGACCCGTTGCTGAATTCAGAATTTTGTCCACTTTTCGGAAATCTATAGCTTTCCTGGACCACTCATGGGTTTCACACTGGTTTCCACCACAAACTGGAACTAGGTTGAAAACACAAAAAAAATTGTAAAAACGGGCTGCTTCTTTGAAAAATAACAAAACTGTTACAAAATGTGGGTTTTTGATTCAGCTCTGTGTGTTCCTGAAAGCTGGCAAGATGGTGATCTTAGCACAGCAAACCTTTCGCTGATGCCATTTTTTAGGGGGGAAAAAAAGAGACGCTTTTTTGTGGAGCACTTTTTCCCTATTTTGCCCTAAAAACTCAAAATGTAGCTATATTTTGACAATTTTTTCCATCCCGTCCCTGGTTACCTTCAGAATACCAAAGATTTTGGAAAAAGGGTATGAGGAAAAAAGTTATAGATCCCTAAACGCAAACTACCCCAAATAGCCAAAACGGGGCGCGGGGAGGGTGGGGCAGCAGTCAAGCGGTTAAATGATATCCCCCCCCCCCCCCCAGCCAAAAATAAAGTGCTAGGACGGTTGCGTAATGTTAACCAGTATGCCTAGGTAGGCAACATTGTTCTTTCAGTAATGGACAAGTAACTTACCTTCGGTAACGCCTTATCTGGTAGAGCCATGATCTAACCGCAGATTTCTTACCTTTGAATTTCCCAGATGTCAAACTGGACCTGGAAGATTTTTCTCCAAGCAATACACCTGCATGCTAGTAGTGGACGCCAGCGGCATCTGCGCCGTTAAGACGTTTGAGTCGCCTACATAGGCACCACCATGGCGTGATGACATTGGTAACTTTTCATGACTTTCCACGTCAGATGTGCGGAGCCATAAAGTGCACTAACTGGTGTGTTTTTGAACAACAAGGGCCCTGAAAGGGATAAGCACTGACTCTAGAAACCTCTCCGCAGTGCGGGAAGGATGGGTGGATCGGTAAGGAATCTGCGGCTAGATCATGTCTATACCGAAGGTAAATAATTGTCCATCTGATAGAGACATCTAGCCGCAGATTCCTTATCTTTGAACAGATAACCAAGCAATACCATTCCCGGAGGAGGGACTGTGGGCATGTTTAGACCAGGAAGTCCTGCAGGACAGAACCGCTAAAAGGCCGTTCCTGCAGACTTGCATGTCCAAGTAGTAGTGCTTGGTAAACGTGTGCGGGGATTCCCATGTTGCAGCCTGACAAATGTCGAGGACTGGAACTCAACATTGCAACGCCTTGGTAGCAGCTTTAGCTCTGGTGGAATGAGCTTTAAGCCTTCAGAAGGCTGATTTTTGGCCAGAGCATAGCAATGTTTGATGCAGAGAACAACCCATGTTGAGATAGTCCTCTTCTGCACTGGGCGTATATTTGGCATGAGTTCCACTTGAGACAAAAAACGTTTCTGAATGAGGGCTGCCTTGGAAAATCCAGCCTGCAAAACTGCTGACATTGTGCGTTCTCGGCAGTGGCGAAAAGATCTAACCAAGGCTCTCCCCACTGTTGAAAGAGAAAATGCACCACCTCTAGATGGAGACGCAATACGTGATCCGCTAGGCATCGATGGCTGAGTTTGTCCATCCTGGCGTTCAGAGAACATGCCAGGTGTTGAACCATCAGGGATATGACCTGCTATTCCAGCCATGTCCAGAGACTCAGGGTCTCTTGACAAAGAGTTCACAACCCTACCCCGCCCTGAATGTTGCAGTACCACATGGTGGTGGTGTTGTCCGTGAACACTTGAACCATCTAAATTTAAGGAAGAAAGGCCTTCAATGCCAAACAAATTGCTCAGATTTCACCGGAGACCAGAGTCCTCTAATCCCAGGAGTGATGCATCTGTCACTACTGTGTGGTCTGGTTGGGAAAGAGAGAGGGGTCTGCCTCTGACCCGCCTGTGGTTGGTTAGCCACCACTGCAGGTCCTGTGCAGTTCTCTCCAAGATCTGGATCATGTCAGAGAGATTCCCCTGATGCTGTGTCCACTGGAACTTCAAGTCCCACTGTAGAAACAACACATGCCATCTGGCGTGTGTCGTTAGCAGGATGCAGGAGGCCATGAGGCAATGAGGCAATGAGGCCTGGTAGCCTCAGGGCCATTCCGATACAAATCCAGGATAGAGGCGGAAAAATCGGTATCATAGACTGAATATCATGGACTCACCTTTCGGGAGGATAGGCCCAAAACTGCACTGGGCGACCTGAATTTCCAAAAAGAGTCCAGAACAGTTCCAAAGAAAGGGAGCATCTGAGAACGAGTCAGGTGCGACTTCGGCATGTTGATATTGAACCCCAGCAACTGCAGGAGGTTCGCCGTAATCTGGAGGTGGGGGATGATAGCCTGAGGCGAGGCCGCCTTCAACAGCCAGTGGTCGAGATAGGGGTAGACTGGCACCCTTGATGTGCCCAGATGAGCTGCGACCACAGCCATCACCTTGGTGAATACACAGGGGGAACTGGTAAGGCCAAACGGGATCATAATGAACTGAAAGTGCTCGTGGCCTACTGTAAACTACAGGTAGCACCGAAGAGCAGGCAGGACAGGAATGTGAAAATAGGCGTCCTGCAAGTCCAATGCTACCATCCAGTCTACTGGATCCAGGGCAGACAAGACGCAAGCTAGAGTGAGCATCTTGAACTTTTCCTTTTTTGAGGAAGTATTTGAGAGCTCACAGATCTAGGGTAAGACGAAGACCCTTGTCCTATTTCAGGGCCAGAAAGTTGCGGGAATTACAAACACAGCCTACTTGTGGCGCTGGAACCTTCTCTGTGGCTCCCTTGGCCAAGAGAGTCATGACATCCTGTAAGAAGCAAAGTCAGGTGATCATCCGTCAGCCGGTCGTTTGCTGGAGGCATGGAGGGCAGGGTAGGTTTGAATGAGTGCGAGTAGCCTCTTCGGACTATCAGTAGAAACCCCCTGTCTATAGTGATGTTCTGCCAGTGGTAGAGGTGATTGCTGATCCTGCCACCAACTGGCCATCCATGATTTCGAGGGGCCGGACTAAGAAGGTGTGGAGGCTGCAAGAGGGGTGGTAGACTGACACAACCTCTGGCCGCCCGATCCACAGGGTCGGAAATAGCGGTGCCCACAGCTGTGCAGAGGTTTCTGAACTTGCGCTGTCTTGTGGCTGGGTCTATGGCTGGTGTGGCTAAAACCCCATAAAAAACCATGAAAGGGGCAAAAGGCAGACAGGGGACGTGTGGCCACTGAGAGGCCCAAGGAATTCGCCGTAGCCCGTGAGTCCTTAAAGAGCTTCAGCGCCATGTCTGCCTTGTCTCCGTAGAGACCGGTGCCATTACAGAGGCACGGATATCCCCTGAAAAGCCAGAAGTCCTTACCAAGCATGCCGTTGAACAGCCACCGTGGATGAAATGCTCTGCTAAGCGAGTTGGTCGTGTCAAACTTTGCTGCATCTCTCCAGTCTGTCTGATACTGCTTGGGAGAAGATGACCCGCCCCACCCCCCCAACCCCCTCCAACCCCCCACCTCCCGGGTCCTGCGGCAGCACTTGCGCAACCGTTTCTGACCCGGGCCCCTAACACCCCTCCCCCCCAAACCCCGCCAACCACCCACCTCCCGGGTCCTGCGGCAGCACTTGCGCTACCGTTTCCCACATGGAGTGGAAGTAACAGCCCAATAGGCATGCAGTGTTCACCGACAGCAGTGCAAGGCTGGCAGAAGAAAAATGTTTTTACTCCAACTGTCTAGCCTCTTGGATTCTCTGTCCAAGAGTGCAGAAGGTAGCGCGCAGTGGGAAGTAGAGGCTTGGACCACCAAGCTATCAGGGTAGAGTGATTGATCAGGAAATGTGGGTCGCCAGGTGCAGGGTGATAGCGACAGGCAATTGTCCTATTTTCAGGAGCTCCTCTACTGGGCTTGGACCAGGTTCTCAGAAGAACATCTGTTAAGGCCTCATTGAAGGGCAGCAAGGGTCCCGAGGGAGAGACACCTGGCTGCAGAAGATATTTGTCTTAGCTGCCACGGAAGCTGCCCTTCGCACCACCATAGCGTATGATGCTCCCTCCTCCGTATCCACAGGGGGGGGGGTGAAAGTAGGCCAGAATCCGGAGAAGTATCCAGTCTGCTGGCCTCACCCAATTCCTTGTACCAGTCCATGTCCTGATAAGGCTGGTCTTTAAAGGGTCCAGCGACCCCTACCAATCTTCCCCCATTCCTAGACCTTCATAATCTTCATAATAAAGCTGAGGAACCAACCTAGCACCTAAGGGTTCTGTCGGTGCCGGTATCGGCAGGTGCCGATCCGGTTCCAGGTCGTCAGGGATGAGAAGGGGGCTGGCGCCACCGGGGGATGTCATCGGCACCGGAGTCTCGTGTCGGGGCCAGCGCGAAAGAAGGTCACAATGGCAGTTCCAGCATCGGTCCAGATCCATAGGGTGGGTGGCATCTGCCCCAGAGATTCCGGTGCTGAGCCGGATTAGACCCCCCTCTGAGCTTCCAGTGTCCGAAGGTTCACAAGTAGGGTCAGGCTGCCCACATATGAGGCACAAAAGCTTTTTTTATGAACAAACCTATGTTAACGACTCTAGCTGTGTTCCTATCTAAGGCCTTTTTATTTTAGACAAACCATTAGACCTTTTTTTGCCACACATCATTCCTTGAAAGAGGAAATGAGAGTTTACCATCTGGACCACAAGAGAGTACTCAATTTTTACATCGATTGTACCAAAGAACATCTGGTTGATGATTAGCTCTTTTGTATCAAGCAAATATTTGGGCAACAGGAACATCCTACCTGAGAAAATAAGCTCCACTGAATCAACACTGATCCAAAATCCCATGCAAAGAAATAACACCAAATGTACATTTTCTATCAATTTATTTACTTTATTCACCTCTGTAGCCTTCCTTACTTCAAATCAAATTATACTGTATTTATATAGCATGGCTAGTCACCCCGGGAGGTCTACATGTGCTGAGGAATGGTGAGCCCTAGTTACTGGTTTTTCCAAGCCATTTCCTCAAGTAATACGCAGCTCTAAGTTCATTGCTTCACTTTTGTTTGTAGTTCCAGATCTCTACCCCATAATTAAGGAGATGCAGAGCTCTACTTTTTGTTTCTTTTCTAAAGAACATTTATTCCAAACTAGATAGAGTTGCCAATACAGAAATGTGAACTAATTAAAAGATATATATTGATAGATGCTCTTTTCGTTTTTGGAACAAGTAGTACAGAAGTCCAAGGTTTGACTAGCTTTAGTGGAGACTATGAACAAAATACATTTCTTTTTCAGTCAGGAAATGGGGCATTGCGGTCGGACCTCCTTATGAATAATTTATCGGTTCTTACTGGTCCCCTGTTAATGCCCTTCAGGCTTGACAACATAATAATTCTCAAGCACACCCACAATGCTATGCTGTGGAATGCGACGGGCTTAGCAGGCTTAATGGAGGGAGGCAATAAGAATGCAAGGTAAACCCAGGAAGAGAATATTTATGGAGGCCAGTCCTGATGACAGATCAGACGATGATGGAAGGCTACATGAGCAAAGACCCTCTGGATGATCTTCATATACTTAAACACATATTCATAGCATTACAACTTGTGGTGTCACGATCATGGCGACCATCCAAACTGTGCCTCCATCAGAGCCGCAGGAGTCAGATTTCTAATCCCCTGGTGCAAGAACTTAGTTTTCTGCACCAACTCAAAATAGAAATCCAGTTGGACTGCGACCCCTACACAACCCATGGAGAGGTATTGTGCAGGAAGTATTTTCTGGTGACGGTCAGTCCCAATGGATGAGTTCATGGAAACAGTAGAACTCCAAGCCCTCTTGCGGGAATGAATAACTCACCCCAAAATAGCCTAAGAAACATGGGATACACTTTGAGATTTTTATTTCTAAAGCCCAAGTTTAGTGCATAAAATATGAACAGTTACCACACAGAATGCGAAAATAAACGTAGCAATGCATTACATGGTCAACAAAAACAATATGATCATTCCTAACATAGTTAAGACTTAATTTTCCAGGTTTTGCATACAGAAATAGGATAATCATTACAGTGCGGAATGCAGCATTGGTAACAGTAAAGCAGATGTATAACAGATATAGTGTAAAAAGTTCACAGAAATCAAAGTAAGTAGACGGTGTAACATGGCCAGAAGAGGAAAATACACATCCGATGAAATCAATAAAATGATACTTCATACAAAAAGACAAAAACCTTCTCAGCAATCAAAGCATTGCAGATGACATCGTAGTGATAGCGGCAGTAGGCAGAAGATAGATCACCCATGACAATTCACCACCGAACTGGTGACTAACCAATCACCTCAGGAACAATACCACTTGTCGTCTGCGAGCCCCGTTCGGACTGCTGTTTGGCAATGTAGTCCCTATACGGGCCCCAGATGTCTACTGGCCGTGACAAACTTGGGATCAGAGTGGAGTATTCTTCACAGTTGACATTGCAAAATGCCAAACTCCGGAGCCATGCCTGAAGGGAAGGAACTCTATTACTAACCCATAATAAAGCAATTTCTCGTTTGGCTAAGAGGAATCCCAGAGCCGCTAACTTTCTAACCTTCCATGGGAAGTTAACCACATAACCCAGCAGAGCAATCTCAAGGGTGGGTATTAACTGCATGGATAGTATGGTGTATCTTGGGACATGTCCAGGCGAGGTGAGCAAAGTCAGAAAATGGGGCAAAGCACTTCCGGCAATGATGGGGCCTGTTGTGATCTATTCTATGTGACCGTGCAGGAGTGTGGTACATTTTGCAAAGGAACTTAAAATGAAGAAGCTTTTGTCTGCTGTTAAAGGAGACCTCTTTGGTGGACCTACAGCACTGCTCCCATTGGTCGTCAGTAATGGGCTCACCCAAATCTACCTCAGAAGCCACCCGTGTCTTGGCATCAGATACGGGTCTGGCGGCCCCACATTGTTTATATAGTTTCGAGACCAAATTTGCGCCGGTAGGGTTCTGTATCAGCAGTGTCAGTGGCGGGGTTGGCTCGGGAGTCGAAGGGAATGTGGCCCGAAGCATGGAGTGCATGTGTGTCATGACACAGGTGTCCATAAAGGATACATTCTGTAAATCGGGCCTCTTCCGATATTGAGAAGACATGGCCCTCAGGAAATAGATCCCTTATCATGCGAATGTGAAATTTCTCCAGTGTGCCCTGGACCAAGACTTCACCTGTAATTGGAAACCATGAATGATTAGGTAGGGGCAACTCCGGAGAGTAGAGTAGCTCGAGTCCCAACAATCTATGCAACTTGCCCCACGCCCAACACATGGTGGAGACAGTTTGAATGTCTTGGGGGTCCCGAGGGAATCCCGTAGGCAGGATAGTGGAGAGGTGGCGTGGAAGCACAAGATCTGCCTCCGGCTTTTAATATGGGACGTGCGCGTCAGGGTGAAACCAGACATGCGCGTAACAACATTGGACGATTAGGTAATACAAGTAAAAGTCTGGGACCCCAAAGCCACCCCTTCATACGGCAGAGTCAATGTCTGAGAGCGAACCGGAGGTGCCTTGTCGCCCCAAATAAGGCGCAGCAACAGTGTAGGCAGTTGTGAGCAACTCTCCCAGCCATTGATAACGCCAATCGTAGCCATTTCGGATCTGCGATTCAAGGGAGCTAATCGCCCTGCCGTAGTTTAGCCTGATCATAGTGGCAGTATCTAGATGAACATAAACACCAAGATATTTAACCGCGTCACTGCACCACTCAAGAGGGAACTCGCAAGTCCAGGCAGTCGTGTTCGCCGTTAGTGGGAAAATAACTGACTTATGCTAATTGATGCTGAGCCCAGAAAATGTGCCAAATCGGACAATTTCCAAGATTAAGGGTTCCAGGTTGATCTGGGGCATCATAACGTATAAGATAGTATCGTCCACATAAAGCGAAACCAGAAGGGGGTCAGTGCGGAATTGAAGTGGCGCACCAGGGGGTCCCTGGCCAGAATAAAAAGTAGTGGGGACAAGGGGCAACCTTGTCTCGTACCACGAGACAGGGTAAAGGGGTTGGATAGAGTGCCATTCAGGCGTAATCTAGCAGTGGGATCAGTGTATAGAAGCACCACCGTAGAAACAAAGCATTCCGGCATGCCCATGCGTCGCATGACAGACAGGAAAAAAGGCCATTCGAGTGAATCGAATGCCTTTTCGGCATCAAGGAGGATGGCGGCAGCCGGCGTGGCAGGATCAATCCTGTGAAATACAGTGAATAGGGTCCACTGATTCAATGAGGTGGATCTATGTGGTACAAAGCCGGACTGCGTCAGCGAAATAATGGATTCCATTAACAGGGACAATCGTATTGCTATTACCTTATCTAATATTTTATAATCGAGGTTCAATAAAGACCATGGCCTATTTGAGCTACACAGTTTAGGGTCTCTGCCTGGCTTGGGAAGGAGAATAATGACCGCCTCTCTGAATGTTGGAGGAAGGATGCCCACCTCCAGTGCCTCTGCATAGACCTCAACCAACCGAGGGACCAAGGTGTCTTCATATGCTTTATAAAAATTGGTGAAAAACCCGTCAATTGCCAGGCGCAGAGGAACCCCGTAGTGCATCAATAGCCTCTATAATGCTATCCTGGGAAATGGGAATGGACAAAAAATCCTGCATATATCACTCAAGTAGACCAGTGCAATTTCTGCCAAATAGCTCCCCTGGTCCCGCAGATCTCCAGTAAATCTGGAAGTATACAGCATTTTATAATATGAAAGGAAATGTTTGCATATGTCAGGGTAGAGTATAACAGGGTGTTATTCGGACCAGTGATTTCCGTGATGCAAGCACTGTCTCGCGGAGGGCGTAGGGTGTACGCCAGTAATTTACCAGGTCTCTCGCCCTCGCCATACCGTCGCGCAACGTGTTGTTTATTAAGGAATAGTAACTCTCGCTCCGCCGCCTCCCTAAATTCAAGCAACAAAGGCTAGACGCCGTGCCTCCAACGTGCTGGAGACTGCAACAAGTAGTACACGGTTCAAGACCGCTATATCAGTTTCAATGCGGTTTAAATCAGAGCAGAGATCCCACAGGACACCAGCATGTTTGGCAATACAGACTCCTCTAATATATGCCTTGGACCCCTCCCAGAGTACGGCCCAAGTGTCAACTGACCTGGTGTTGATTGCAAAGTATTCCTCGATCGCCTGCCTCACTTCTTCATTAAAAACCTGATCCAGCAGCGCGTTTCCAGGAAAGCGCCATTGTCTTTCGTCGTCACCCGGTCTGGGAATATTCAAGCGAAGCACAACCGGAGAGTGATCCGACAGTGTACGGGGGAGAGTAAGTAAGCCACCCAGCCAGCCAGCAACCCCCGGGGAGACCAGCCAATAGTCTAATCTGGTCCACGTGTTATGAAACCCCGAATAGTGAGTGAATTCCGGAAGGTGTAAGTGCAGTGTATGTTGGACATCTATCAAAGAAAAATGAGCACATTATGTCCTTAAGGGCTTGTCCGGCACGAGGTTTCGTGTCTGTAGAGGTGGAAGTGCTGTCCCTGGAAGGGTCCAATAACAGGTTGCAATTACCCCCAAGTATCAATAGCCCAGGGGTCAAGTGATAGGATCCGAACCTGTAGTTCATGGAAGAAGGCTGGGGAGTCTACATTAGGACCATAAACCCCGACCAACGAAACCCTGTGCCCCATCAGTGAGCCAGTGACGATCAGGGTTTGACCCTTCGCATCAATCAAAGTTTTGTGTAGTGAAAAAGGGACACGCTTGTGTATAAAAATGGTGACACCCCTAGCGTACCGACTGTAATTGGAAAAGAATCTGTGGGAACCCCAACTCGTGGCGACAGAAGTGTGGTCAGAATTGGACAGATGCGTCTCCTGCATGAATACAATGTCGATGTGATGCCTGACAATATAGTTGAGGACTTGCCTACGCTTTCTGGTATTATTTAACCCTCTGACGTTCCATGACATCAAGGAAAGCCCGGAAGGCCCGGGCTGTTGTCCTAGCTTGACCATAAGAGAACCGTCACTTCAAGCGCACTGCAATGCATGCCTATCACACGCCATACACTAGCAACTTGATCAATAATTCTGCAAAAACCTTTAACGCTGAACAAATAACCCCCCCCCACCCACCACCCAGACTCCTGCTGACCCCAAAGAGGCATACCCCAAATTTAGTGGCCAAGTTCTTATGCAATGAAATCAGCAACATAACTGTAGGAGACAAAAGAACGCATCTCAAAGAGAACACATTATACGAAGGTACCTTGGTATTTACCATAGGGCGTGGTAACGCCACGCCAGCCGGGCAATAAAAAATACAATATTGCCACGTAGAAGAAAAATTGTATGCACGAACTAAACAATGCAGAACACAGCAAGAAATGCAAAAAATCATTCAACCTTTCCGAGGCTGGGAGAAGAGTTCTACGCTGTTCTGTGAGCCCCCTTGTAATGGTGAGGCGGGATGCGGTCCATCAATCGTCCCAGAGCGGTTCTTCCTGTATTCCTGGCAGAATTCCTGTGCTTCCGTTGGAGTGTCAAATATATGAGCTCTGCCATCCACATCTACCCTCAACCTCGCCGGGTACAGCATTCCGTACCTGAACCCCAAGTTCTTCAAGGCCGCCTTGACTCCCTGGTTTTTACGCCTCGCCTTCTGGACCATGATGGTAAAGTCAGGAAAAAAAGCCAGTTTGTTACCTTGCCACTGGATATCCCCCTTGTTGTGGGCCGATCAGAGGGCAGTATTCCGGTCTCTCAAGTTCATGAGCCTGGCAATAATGGGTTGCGGGGGAAGACACGGCCGAGGACGGGGGCCCAGCGACCTGTGAGCACGCTCAACAACAAAGCCCTGCATGAATGTTTCCCTGCCGATCAGCTCCGCAAGTAGTTGTTCTACAAAGATGTCCATACGCCCAGTGGCGGTCGTCTCCGGAATTCCAATGATACGTATATTATTGCGGCGGCTTCGAGCTTCTAAATCCGCGTTTTTGATAGCTACGTCTTTGAAGTTCTTCTACACTCTTTCAAGCCGCTTCAAGGAGGTTGATGCACCATCTTCGATGTCCGAGACCCTCGATTCCACGACATCCAGCCATCGGTCATGTACTTGGATTTTAGTTCCCATGTCAGCCAATTTCTTGTCCAGGTCATCAAATCGACCACAAAATGCCCTAAAACCGGCTTTCATCTCGGCCTGCAAGGCAGTCGTATCGTTGGAGCCTGTGGCCCCACCAGCCAAACCAGGAGGGACATCCGAAGCAGGGCCAGCAGACTTATCAAACTGTAGCACGCGCTGTTTAGGATCTTTCTTCCCCATATTAGAAGGTGTGGAAGGGGCTGTGGCCTATTATATCAACAACTGAGGTGAGATCAGAGGGCCAAACAAGAGGATGTCATCCAGTCAGTTAGCCAAGCAACAGGACTATCACCTGGAGGACCATGCAGTGCAGCAGCCGCAGCAATACTGGGCGGAAAATGTAGATTAGCGAGGTGGCAGAACAAGAATGGAGGTGAGGTTACACACGTTCCGCTGTAGGTTCAGGGCACCGCCCCGAGGAATCCGTGGGCCGCCTCAACCGCGCGGCTCCAGCGATCCGAACCAGGGAGGGCGGCGCGGAGAGCGTCGGGCGGCCTAGGTCGCAGGGCACAGGCAGTCGGGCAGCCCACGACGAGACGCTGGTAACTCCAACCCCTGCAGGAGGCAAAGGCCCCTAATGGTCACCAGTTAGCATAGCAGAGCTGAAACATCAGGGCGGACGGAGGCCTCAATTTCACCATGCCAGTGGATGTCAAGATGTTTGCGGGGGGCTCATCAACTCACTCAAGGCAGGCCGATGTCATCTCCGGTTGTTGCGTGTACAGGAGAGGCTGGGAGGGCGTGGGGGGGGGAGACGGCACACCCGACGACGCCCAGCACCGCCGCAGCTCCAGGACGGAAAGCTGGGGCTTCCTCGCAAACCCGTCTCGCCTCCCGCTGAATCCAGCACGCCAGGCCCTGGTGCGGTCACGCCCACAGGGCCTCAGGAGCCCCGAGAGTGCGCCGCGAGCAGTGGGACCCGGTCGGAAGACGCAGCAGGAGGGGCGGGGGGAGGAGAGCCCGCAGAAAGGAGCGCAATGCAGCGCCGGGCGTCCTTCAGGGCCAAACTCACCGCCCCCGCAGATGTCGCTTCTACCGTCGGGGGAGGCCGCAGGCCCGCACCAGCTTTAGGCGCCGGCTTCCACAAGACAGCCCCGGGTATCGCCGCCGTCCGCGCCTAGCATCAGGGTGTTCTTCACAATGTCCGGGAACTGCTGGAGGGTGTGTCTCTGATGTTAACAATGCCCCTACATCGAGCAAATCAAGGAGTATGAGGCCCGGCCGGCGGAGCTTCACGCAAAAGCGGCCATCTTGGTCGCCTCTGTGGCCACGCCCCCCCATTCCTAACATAGTAAGCAAGGTTTTAGCATCCTTACACCCTGAAGTTACTTCAAAGAAGTATGCTAAATGTTAGCAAAAGCAGGAAATAACAAGCCTGTAAATCGAGTTTCTTAAGATTGATTGCACAGCATACCATCTCTCCGTATAAAACAGATATTTAGCTGTTCTCAATCACAGCTTTTTTCTGTGAATGATAAGCAAGAACAAAGCTGAAGGTAATTTCTTTGCACTAGAGCTGCCTCAGACCAAGTCTGGTTGTTGCTGTAACCGGTGTTGCTTCAGGCGTGATAGTCTCATTGCGAAGCCCCCAACATATGGTCAGATACTTGGATTTTTATAGTATCTGATCGCGAAGAAATACACATTATTATATGTACATTGTTAAAACAAAAGCCAACCTAGAGCAAAACATCTCATTTATAGCTAATGTGGCAGGATGCAAAAGAAGAAGTAGGAAAAAAACAGTAAGGGTACAAACTGTCCTTTGGTGCAATTTTTGTTTTTTCATTTTAGAAAAGCAGTATCAGTCTTAGAGCCTCCACTTCTTGCAACAAGACGGTCAGGTGATCCTCTGAAAGCCACTCTGCCATGGACGGAGGATGTGGCAGATTGGAAAGGAATGGCAGGACATAGCTCAGTTGAATGATCTGAAAGTCCCACGTTAGATGTTGGGGAAAATGTCTGATACTTCCTCTCACAGGGTGATCATGGTCTGTACAGGGTTTGCTTAATTTGTATGCCCAACCAAGAAGGTGACTGTAACCCAAATCGCTGAAGTACCCCCTAAAGGGAAAAAACACCCAAGGAAAACGTCTAGAAGGGGTTGAGAGGCCCAAAGAAGGCAATGTGGCCTAACTTTAAAAAAAAATGTTCCTGGGCAGAATCAGTTTTTTGCCAAATAGTTGAGATCCAGTGAAAGGCATATCCTGCATGTCCCCTGAAAACCCAGTAGATCTCTCCCATTTGTGGCGACAGAATAGTAGCAAAATCTTGTTCTAGACAATCAGTGGTATCCAGCCCAGATCGAATTACATATTTGGCCACATCCTGATCCTCTTGAATGGTTTGCGCCAGGGAGGCCTTAAATTCCTCAGAGACTACTGGCAAGATCTTATTGACCAGGCCTCAAAGAGTGTGCGAAGAGTGCCCAAGTAATTAGAAGGTATTGATGGACCTTTGGGCTAGGCTGGCCGATGAGAACATTTGTTTCCCGAAAGCCTCAATTCTCAACTCCATTCTGGCATTTGGTTGGTTCAACCTTGCTGATTTATTTTATTTTATAAAACTTGTTGAGCGCACGAATACCCGGAGGTGTCTCGGCGCTTGACAGAGGATCAAATATAGCTGATAATTTATGAGTAACTAGCAAGTCTATTGATTGAATAACCAGGTTTTTAACTGTTTTCGGAAAAGAGTTAAAGTAGGAATACTTTTAAGGTGGTTGGTAAGCGTGTTTCACAGCTTGGAAGTGGCAATCGAAAACGTTCTGTCCCCCCATGTAGCTTTCTTTCTTTTGGCTATCTTCAAGAGATTCGCTTTACAGGATCTGAGATTGCGGCCTGGCCTTTATGGACAGAGAGAATGTTTAAGATTAAGCGGCCCTTTTTCATGGAAAGTGTTGAAAGCTATGCACAAAGCCTTAAACTTAATTCTATGCCTCACAGGTAGCCAGTGGAGTTTCCGAATGACATTTGAAATAGGTTTAAATGTAGATGTTGCGGTGACAAGTCTGGCGGCTGCGTTCTGGACCAGCTGAAGTTTGTTTAAAATCTGTTCCTGTGCATTGAGCAGTAGGGCATTACAATAGTCGACTCGGGACAGATGGAAGCTTGTACTACGAGACTTTCTGGCATAGGGTGTTGAATCAAAAAATAAGAGTCGCTTGGCACAAGCTTGTGGTATTTGGCTTTCTGCCTCTTCACCACTAGGCAAGATCAAGACTCTATCCAGATGCCCATTAATATGACTGTTAGGGCCTCATTAAATGGTAGTTCATAGGAAGCCTGTTCAGGCAGCAAAACCTCCATAATCACATTTGTCTTAAATTCCGTAAAGTAAAGTTGTAACACCATGTCTTGTCACCATAGCAAAAAAACAGTGTCTTCCATTGGTAGACTGGGGTGGAGGGGCAGCTAACCCAGTATCAGGGGAAATGCCCAACACATTGGCCTCCTTAAAATCCATATGTAGATTGCCAACATCAAAATGTGTGGGTAAATCAACCCCATCACCTCTGTGATCTTGAAAGGCTGGCTGAGTTTTATCAGAGCCAAAAAGGTGGTGGAGCACTGGAGAACAGCTCTGTGGCAGAATTTGTGTCTTGTCTGAATATGATTCTGCAGGGACTGGGTGCAACAATGTGAATTTGTGACCCAACAGCGACAAGGCCAAGGTGCGTTTGGCTTGGAGACCTCTTGCACTGGCATCAATGTTGAAGAAACCGCCATGAATTTTGGTGGAGGAGTCGAAGTCAGCTCTGAAGCTGGTGCGGAACCCAAGACGGGTTCAGAAGGTTCCGACAAATCTGTTGGTGGTAAGCCGACTGGAGGCCGTTGCGGCTCGTAGGTAGCTGGAAAATGTCAAACATTCGCAACATAGCCTCTTTAAAGACCCAGATCTGCTATGACGTTACCAATGACCCTAGAAAGTCAAGGTGCATCTGGATCAATTGCAGAATCTGCTCCCCAGAAGGAGTTTGAGAACGAAGCAGAGTGGCACCCAGACACCAACCAAATGACAAATGGAGATGAGTGCAACTTGGCCTACTTGTGCTTCGATTTGGCTTACCCCATGGCTTCATCAAAGAAGAGGACCTGTTGTGGATACAGACTTGAGAGTGGAAACATGTACACACACTTGTCTTTCAGCAGGAGAGGGGTTTCTTCTTCCCAAGATTGGTTACATACATATTCACTGCACAATACCAGATCACCTTTGGGTTCATAGGGCGCACTCTTTGCTTGACTTGAAGTGATGTCCTGAACTCAAACACCAGAGGCATGCCTTATAGGGGTTGATCAGATATTTATTTGTGACAGTCCCAGCAAGATTGAAACCCTGTAGTTTTAGGAGGGGACACAGTTCCCATACGTTTTGGTTGAAAAATTGTTTTTAAACAAAAATATTCTTTAACAAATAAGAAAAAGTGGGAGCAGAGCTCAAGCAAGATCTGTGCACGAAGCTGTGGAAAGAAAGGAACTGTCATTGATTTGTAGGGGGACGCTTATAGGCAGCTGTGTTCGTCACTCAATGGAGTAGAGAATGAAGTCAACATGGAGCTGCAGGATGTCACCTACCGGTGCGCCAGTGCAATGCTGTTTAAAGCATCCAGATACACTCTGTCACCAGGGGATATTCGAAAGGTGAGGAATCTGTTATAAGGATACATCAGAACTCTCTTGTGTGGCTAATGTAAAAACTAACCACACTCCTGGGGTCCAACCTGTGCAACCGCTCCTCCTCCTTGGTTGGATGGAGTGGTATATAAAAATTTAGTAAGGTGACAGATTAGCCTGAGACAGAATGGGAACACCACCTTAAGTAGTAAAGCTGCCTTCTCTCGGAGAAAGGTGGATGGACACTCAAGGCATGAAGCTAGCTAACAGGCAGAGCTAATGTTATAGCAACCAAAACCTCAGTCTTAAACATGAGACTGACAACTGTGCAGGTGCTCAAACTGAGTGCCCATAAAACAAGCTACCACTGGTCACCGCCACTATCACCAGGCCCGCCTAAATGCCCAGGACATTTGAGCTATGATCCAGATGTTTCAGCATGCGTTTCAGTGAGAGCAGCTCCGAGGCTTCTGGGTCCATTGGCCTCCTGCATACTGCTTGTAGACCATGCCAGGTGGCACAAGTGGGCTCTGCAGTTGAATGTGAGGTCTCAGTAGTTTCAACATAAGGAAATCTGTTCGATTTCATTTAGGTGTTGTAGGAGACAGCAAAAGATCTGCAGTGGTGGCTACTCGACTGCCACTGGACTAGTGACAGTTCCTCCCCGTACCCCCCCCAAGACCTGACCATGATGATGGATGTGTTATTTCTCATTTGGAGATGCCATTTGGGAGAGATGGAGAGCAACACACTCTGGTCTCGGGCGGAAGCTCACTCTCACATAAATCTGTTGGAACTTACAGGCACATGCATCAATATTGCATTTTGCGATTCCTTAAATGCGAAAAATAAGTAATCACAATTAAGGAATTGCAAAATGCAATGCATCAAGAAATTGCAAAAAAAATTGCAATTTCTTAATATTCCTTAATTGCGACTCGCAAATTGCGAATCGCAATTAAGGAATACCTCCCCATTCATTCCTATGGGCCTAGAGGCCCATAGGAATGAATGGGAAGACATTCTCAATTTGCGATTAGCAATTAGCGAATCGCAAATTGAGAATGAGATTTCAAGGGTGCAGGGGTGTCCAAAGGACACCCTGTTGCACCCCTGAAATAATTTGTGCACATATGTTGTGCACACACATGCACTTTGAAAAATGCACAAAAGTTTTCGCAAATTACCATGAGGTTCAACCTCATGGTAATTTGCTCCCCCTAATTGCGAAATCGCAATTTTTTAAAGTTTTATGCATTGCATTTAAGGAGTCGCAAAATGCGATTCCTTAAATGCAATCGCAATTTGAGAATTCACCCATAATGCATTCCAAAAGCAGATTTTGCGATCGCAAACGGCCGATTTTTGCGATTCGCACCATTTGCGATCGCAAAATCCTTTGATGCATGTGCCTGTTAGAGTAATCTGTTTGGCATTAAAAGCTTTCTTTCCAAAGATCAAAGAGGAATGAGTGCAGGAGCTCACAGACAATGCAACAGCCAGGTGGCATTGCAACAAACAGGGCGGAGTAGGGTTGTGTGTTCTGTGCTTGGAAACTCTACCTCTTTGAAAGTGGCTGAGTGAGAGAGTGAGAGAGGGCATATCTCTGTCCAACATCTGGCGGGTTTTTTCAAACACCAGATCAGATGAACTCAGCCAGTAATATGTAGCGGTTCATGAATGGCATTTGCACTCAAAGGTGGCTTGGGACATCTTCCAGCAATGAGGAGAACCATGGCTCGATCCATGTGCCACCGCTCGGAACATGCAGTGTCAACAATTTTGCACTTTGGATTACCCAAGATAATCCTTCGTAGGGATGCCTTTTGCCTTCATTGGGGCTTGGGACTTATATGTGCCTATCTGCCTCTGCCTCTCCTACAAAGAGTTCTCAAGAAAATCAAGAAAGACTGAGCTCAAGTCATCCTAGTAGTTCCGGACGGGGCAAGGAGAGTGTGGTATCCAGAACTTCTGACCATGAGCATCAGTCCTCCAATTTGTCTGCCAGTTCAGGAGGATGTCCTGTAGTAGCAGCATGGTCAGATTCTTTACCCAAACCTGAGCAATCTACACCTCCATGCATGGAGATTGAGCAGAGGCAGTTGATGACATAAGATCTCCGTCCTGAGGTAGTTGGTGTAATTCTGGCAGCCAGGCATCCGTATACAAAAACTGTTTATGATAGATGCGAGAAGAAGTTTGTGGTGCGGTGGCCCTCCTGTCATATACCATTACAAGTTTCAATTTTGGATATTCTTTTATTATGTTTGTCATTGGCACAGCAAGGTCGCCACAGTCAAAGGTTGTTTAGCTGCCCTTTCGGTCTTTTTAAATTTGCTGGATCAACTGTCTATTTTCAAATCACCTGTTGTGATACGTTTTTTGAGTGGGTTGGTCCATATGCTTCCTTCGTTCCCGTTTGTAATGCCACAGTGGGATTTGAATTCAGTTTTAACTTACTGTGTTTACCTTCGGTGTTCCTTACTGCAATTATGTCTGCTAAGCGAGTAAGTGAACTTCAGGTCTTGTCATCAGTACCTCCTTATGTTTGCTTCTTTCCTGACAACTTAGTCCTTTGAACAAGGGCAGCATTCATTCCTAAGGTAGTTACGTTTTTTCATGTAGGACAATCTGATTTTCTGTAGTTAAAAAGGGTAAAGCAGTACATATGAGGAATAGTTCTAGATGCATTGTCTCATGTATTAAGATCTGTTGTGGGTTAGCTAGAAACCAACTGCCAGAAGGATTACATGCTCACTGTACCCTGCTACTGCTACGGCATAAGCTCGAGGTATACCAGTTTTGGATATTTGTCAGGCTGCACCGTGGGCATCTTTGCGCACATTCAATAAGCGCTAATGCCTAGACAGTCAAGTCAGGGGGCAAAGGTATTTCACTCGATCTTTCCTGCAGCATTTCCTAGTTCCAGACCCACCAGCTGGGAGGTACTGCGTTGGTATCAATTCAAAAGATGAGGAAAATGAGGTTAGACGTCTCTCAGAAGAACAAGTTACTTACCTTCGTTAACAACTTTTCTGGTAGAGTCTATTTAACCCCAGATTCCTCACCTGCCCTCCCCATTCTGTGGAGAGGTCTCATAAAAATGTGTATGTAATAAGATTCTATTACTGAAATCAGCACATAAAAATCATATAATCATAGTTTCTTGACACTCCACGTCTGTTGGCATGGATGGAGTACAGAAAGAAACTGATATCAGCTAAAGCAGGTGACGCATATAAACAGATCCTTTCTTCACAACCGCACAAGACGAAGCAGCACAAGTTCCATGACGGAGCACAACGCCACCTTTCGGCGCTGGAGGATAATGCTATGCAAAAATTTCCAGATCCAGTATGACACCTGGGAGTATTCAAAAGGTGAGGAATCTGCGGTTAGATAGGCTGTACTACAAAACATATTACCAAAGTTAAGTAACTTGTTCTACAAGCACTCTCTGTCCAGCAGCCGTACACCACCGTCCTCACAGACAAGCTAGTACTCAGGACGAAAGTGGCATTTCTCTCGAAGGCTGTCACACCTTTGAATATCAGGCCAGCCTTCTTTGCCCCACCTCACCCATCTAAAGAGGAAGAAAGAGAGCTTTGGAGTGAAAAAAGGGGAAAGCTGTTCGGATGGCTTGTTTTGGGTAACATGTTATGTTATGAACTGGCCAAGAAACAGCCTTCTGTAGGCCCAAGTGCTCATTCTACCCGAGCAAAGCCTGCTACCATCACACTAGCAAGGTGTGTGCCAGTCTTCGGCATTTGCCAGGCTACTACGTGGGCATCACTCCATATTCATGAAGCACTACTGCGTGGATAGCCAGGTCCGGCAGGGCAGGTATTTTGCTCATTCTGTATTACAGAATTCCTTGGTCTGAACCATTACACAGACCCATTAGCTGGGGAGGTACTGCTTTGGTATCTATTCACAAGGTGAGGAATCTGCAGTTAGAAGTAACCTCAGAAAAATAAGTTACGTCTGTTAATTCTGTTTCTGCTGGATACTCTATCTAACCTCAAATTCCTCACCAACCCACACACCTTCCAGTTCTGCGAAATGGACTCATCTAGTCCATACGTATATGATTCCAATCTAGAGATCTGCACACTGGCACAATCTGAATATTGAAGGCTTCATTTCCAACAGTGCGGACAGATATCAGAAAGAAACTGTCAGCGCACAGAGGTGGCAGCTATGTAGTGGCTCCAATGTCACACCTGGGATGGGACAGACCAGACACCACCTAACGACACACATGGGAATTGGTGAGAAAACTTTCCGGATCCAGTTTGGCGCCTCGGGATATTCACAAGGGACCAGATGTGCAACGCATTTTACTGGTCACAAACGACTCATCAGGTTGTTGGCGATGGGTAAAATGCATTTTCCTATATGCCAACCCTATTTTGCGAGTCATTAACCTATTACTGACTTGCAAAATAAAGTTTGTGAGTTGCTATAAGCAAGGGGCATTTAAAGGACGTCCCTTCCTAATTTCGAGTTGCACTGGTATGTATGAATGCTTTGCGACCAGGAATGTGGTTGCAAAACATTCGCAAATTACCACCAATTTCAAATTGTTGGTAAGCTATTTGCAAACAGGAAGCCCTTCGGGAATGGTGGCGCCAACATTTTTTTCAGATTTTCAGAGCAGGCAGTGGTCCCACGAACCATTTCCCCCTGTAAAAAAAATTAAAAGAAAACCTATCATTTTTATTTTTGAAATGCATCCCGTTGGTTGAAAACAGGATGCGCTGGAAAAAAAACTGCTTTATTTAAAAAGCAATCACAGACATGGGGGTCTGCTGACCCCCGCAGGCAACCATCCCTGTGATTGCCGGCCATTCCCAATGGGTCACAAATTGCGACGTGCCTCATGAATATTAATGATGCAGGTCCCTTGTGACCCATTTGGGAATTGTAAACAGTGTCTGAGACCCTGATGTATATCCGGTTGTGCGACTCGCAAATTGCGAGTCGCTAAAAATCGTGAGTCGCATAACCGGACAGTCATACATGTGGCCCAAGGTGAGGAATCTGCAGTTAAAGTATCCACCAGAAAGAGCATTACCTAAGGTAAGTAACTTGTCCATCCTGCTCGCTAGCCATTCCAGGTGGCTCATGGTAGTGAGACCTGAGGCCTCAGTGGACCCAGTCCCAAGGGAACCTAATTGATTCTAGCCAGGTGTCAATAGAGACTGCAAAAGATCGCCACTGTTAGACCAGCAGCAGACCTCTCTTCCTGCTCCACCCAGAGTTTACATTGCTGACTGATGCGTCGCTACTGGATTGGAAAGGTCATCTGGAGGAGGTGGAGATCAGAGGACTCTGGTAGAGACCTACCTTCACATTAAATTGCTGGAGTTCTGGGTGATTCACTGGGTGTTGAAGGCCTTCCTGCCCTCTATCAAGGGATGGCTGGTACTAGTTCTCACTGACAACATGACCGCCATGTGGTACTGAAATAAGCAGGGCAGGGTGGGTTCCTGGCTCTTGTGCCAAGAGGCCCTGCTTTTCTGCCGCTGGCTGAATGATCGGGGAATTTTCCTGGTGGTACACAAACTGTCGGGATCTTTAAACGCCAAGGCAGACAAACTCAGCAGGCGACGCCTAGCAGATCAAAAATGACAGTTACACAGGGAGGTTGCCCACCGCTAGGGTTTCCAAAAAGGCCCTCTTACCAAAACATATTACACCTAGAGAGGAGCATGGGACTCTTGCATGCCTTCCCGCCACTACCTCTCCTACTACAAGTTCCGTAGAAGAACAGGAATGTTTGGGCCCAATTCCTTCTAGTGGCTCCGGATTGGGCAAGGAGAGGGCGGTACCTGGAACTCCTGGGCTTGGGCACCCATCCTCCAACCAGGCAGCTACTTTGAGAGGACATTCTATCACAGCAGCTGGGCAGGGTTGTGGGCCTATGCAACATGCACCTCCATGGGTAAAGATTGAAAGGCGACAGTTGATCTCCTATGATCTTCCTCCCAAGGTTATGTATGTCCTTTTGGCTGCCAGCCATCCTTCAATGAAAAGACAAGTTTATGACTTATTGCAGTACCAGCGAGTTGAGCCCATTGCAGGCAAAACTGTTTTTGTTTGCTTAGTTTTTAGTTCCCATGGTCTTGCTCTTGGCAGAGTTAAAGGAAACCTGTGGGTCCTTTCAGTCTTTTTGCATTTGCCTGACCAACTAGCGTTTTACAAATCACCAGTTGTGATGTGTTTACTAAGAGGTCTACTGCATATGTTTCCCCCCGAAGTCCTTTGTGATGCCATAGTGGAACCTTAATGTAGTTCCAACACTCCTGATGTATACCCCTTTTGAGACAATGAACAGTTGTCCTTTGCGTATACTAACCTTAATAGCGGTGTTCCTGGTTGCGATAACATCTGCACGTTAGGTGAGCGAACTTTTAACATTTTTGGTCCAGCTTCAGAATCATGCCACTGTGCCAGTTAAGAATCCATCAAAACGTTCTGTACTTCTGTAAGACTCTAAATAGGGCAGCTTGGTTGATGCTCAAATATGCCAGAGTACATTCCAAAATTGCAGTTGGTCACGGGCGATCACTGATGCTCAACAAGTTCAGTGCTATTTATTGTGACAGGAAAAGACTCACTGTTTCGCAGTGCCAAGGTTGTTTATCAGGGTGCTTCAGAATTCTTACCAAATAGGCCCGGGTCTCACTCATTAAAGTTGACCACTAGGTTACAGGTTCTGCTATAAAGTCATTGTCTCCACAGCGCATGTATGAAAAAAACACAAATAATCACAGCTGTTTTTGCATGTAAAGCATTAATGCAATGCCAGAAAAAGGTTATGGGGAGTATGTATATTACCACTCTCAAGCCAGAGACCAAAGCGATCTGGTATAATTCACTACAGCACTAACCTTGCATTGATTTGCACAGAACAATTGGTATTCATTTAGTAATAACTTTGCCCAAGTATGTGATTTGTAGTTTACCACAGAGTCTATGCCAAAGCATAACAAGACATGAGCCTAAACTTTTTTCTGAATAACAATAAAATACATTTTTAAGCAAGCTAGATTGAAACCAAGTGCACAGCAGATTTGCGAGTGAGCCTATTTGTACACTGATTTAGAAAGATATATAAATATTTAAAAATACTCCATCACCATTATGCTTTACAAATAACTCCCTGATAGGAAGCATAAATCATTTTTAAAACATATCCTCATTATTAAATACACATGTCCTCATATAAAATTTGCTCTCCAGTAAATTAACTATTAATGGAATACAGGTCATTCATCTTTAGAGTTTGACAGACACACTATCTTCGAAAAAACGAAACTCTCATTATGTAAAGGTTCATAAACCACCAACGACAATTTACCTTGACATTTAGTCATCTTAACCCTCCTTCTGACTATCCCATTCAGAGAGACTTGGGCTGCACAGGGTTCGAGCTGCATTCACTTCAAAGAGGAAGAGGTCTACACACGACTGGCTTAAGTGATAGCCAGTGTCATTGACCATTCTTTAATAACTTTATATGCATTTTCAGAGGCTACAGAGATTGTAAGGTTAATTCTTTTGAGACTCTATTTTAGACTCTTGATCCATGCCAAGCTTTGAAGACATGGTGAACATTTAATTCACACCATAAATGTTTTTATATATGCATGTACATGCACAGCTGACAGCAGATACAAAGCATGGACAGTGAAGGCTGCTTTCTCTCCACACCAGCTGGTGCATATGGCAGCTTGTGAATGCTAAGCAATACAAAATAGCATGGTGTTTTGACAACAGAAGATGCCCTTACTTGATGTTCTAGTAATTCCTTTCCTGATCTTTTTCACCACAGACTGATGAGCTGCCCCGACTCATACCTGCAAAGATGGCCGCCGGACAAGAGCCCTAGGGAAGAGCTCTGGGGTTAGGGATCTCCAAAACGGAACAAATCCCTGTTTAACCCCGGGGCGACCCAGAATCCCCAAACGTACATTGCAAGTACAGGGCAGTGGGCATAATTAACGTAATGAAGCAAAATATAGCAGTAAAATAGCGGGAGACAACAGACGTGGCCAGTACTCAACAAGACTGATCCTACTTACCGGTCGCCACGGACGACGGACCTCGGAGGACGAGCCCTGCGGATCGGACCCTCGGAGGAGGAGCGGCCGACACTGGGAGCCATTCCGACGCCAACCGGAGCCGCTCGGTGCTGGTGGGGAGGAGGCTTCCGCGACTGTGCCCCCGACGCTGGAGTCCAGAGGTATGTGAGTCTGCGCCTCCGAGGACTACGAGCAGAGTCTGGCCGCGGCACTGAGAGGGAGCGGATCGGTGCTCGGCGGACGACGGACGAGGTGCACCAGATCGCGCCCCCCCCCCCCCCCCCTTAACACAGTCGTGGAATAACACGGGGGAAATAGGAGGAGAGTGAGAAAGCGGCACGCCTGACTCTAAAATGGCGGCCGCTTATGACATTCTCTCACTCGATCACTCGCTCCTCCAGTTACTGCATAGAATTCTTTGGGCAAAAGACACAGCCTGGATGGAGCCTTGATGGAACAGCGAAAAGGGTCTGACATTAGGGCATATGCGAGGAACAATCATTATAAAATATCGACGCATCGCCAGCCAAGATCAACAACTTTGGGGCATAGACATTGAAAAGGGACTGTGTACCCATCGCCACCAACTCAGGAGCATTGAAACTGAAAGTGGTCTGTGTACCCATCACAAATAAAACATAAAACATCAACATCTGCTACATATTTAACAGAACATCTGATAGATTAATCCATTTATGAAAGGGGGCTGAAGATATCACTAAATGAAAACGGACTTACTATTGAAGCGGAAACCTTGATTATTGATTATTGCCCTCCCCCCCACCCCCCACCCCCCTCTCCCCCAGAACAACAATAGACTATGAAAGACGGACATCTTGGAATGGCTAGTCCTTCACAAGTCTTCTCTTAACTCTTTAAGGGATAGTGAAACTAATTCCTACGACACGGTAACGGAATTAAAAAGGTGCATTTGGAGTTCAGCAGAGGAACTACACCCTTCACGTAATTGTGAAATTTTGGTACGTGATCCATCTGCCAATACTGGAACTTAGAAGGAGATTACCACTGTTCACTGACAAGGGAACAACTCTGTTCAATTTAAACAGCCTGATAACAGCAACGGAATATGGATGTAAGAGGCCGAATGATGATAGGCCCTAAAACACAGAGTATAAATTACCCTTCTAATCTATCCAAAAATGCGGCCAAAAAGTTCAAACATAACACACTGAGAAAAAACCCGGACACATTGTTCGCCGACCCATACTTTGATATGGTCAAAGGCACCATTATGAATGACTTGATTTTTCACACAAATAAGACAGCGAAATGGCGCAATGCACTCACAGAAATGCTGATCATAGTAGATTTGAAAAACATCCCTCATGGCACAAAATTAATAACTTCCCCATCAAGAAGTTGCAATGCTGAACTATGCATCACGTTATATAAAACGGGAATAGTGCTGATACAAGCAGCCAATAAGGACCTTGAGGAATTTGAAAAGACTTTCCTAATTGTAAAAGAATCTTTGGAGAGACGAAGACACCAACCACCCATGACCCAGCATGAAATCATGCGGGACAACAGTGTCAATTCAACTGGGGACATCAACCAACCAAGGGGCCACAACTCGCAAACCCCCAGCCGTGGAGACATAACGGAAACTGAGAAGGTAACCTTAGAGACTAGTACGGACAGAACAGGGAGGTCTTCCAATCCGGCTAATGAAGTGCATAGCCTGACCCACAAGGAAGAACCGATGCAAGTAACCAACAGAGAACTTGAGAGCTCTGAGTTAACTCTCCAAAACTTAGAGGTTGACTCAGAAGGACCAAACCTTCTACAAAACGGGTCACTACCAGATATCACTCGCGATAACTTCGACTCCAACACCAGAGACACCAATCTAACAGTTGGCCAGAACAACCAAGCCGATAACACTGATGATTTAACCGTAAATGCGATGGCAACACCAGAGACTGAGAGAGAAAGGATAACGATGGCCACCAACCTTGGAAACAAAATGAAGAATAAGGTCCCAAGGATAGAGCCGGTGCCGCGAACGCACAAGGCCACTGCGCTGGAAGAATGCATCCCAGCTCCAAGCGAACCCCTCTATGAAGCCAACGTAATGAACAAAGTAGATGAGATCGACCCCTACTTTCCTTCCGCGAATTCAAGACCAGAATCCCTCAGATCCACTAAAACACCCCTTACCAAGAAAAGATTTGTGGGAATGAGATCTGATCAGTTGCAGAGAAGAGCAAACTACATTGCTCATCCAGCCAGGTCTACCTCACACAAGAACTCATCCCGAACTCAGAAAGAAATCAAGGAGCTCCAAAAACTTGTAGGGAATCTAGCGCAAAACTCAATGAAAGTCTCACAGACAATTGGAAAAATCTGGGAGATGATGTTAAGCACGCACACCAAGGTCTCACACATCCAGAATCTGGTATTTAGACACAACAGACCTAACAGGACAAAGCCCTTGTCGATTGAAGAAACTCGAGCCTTACTCAGGTCCTATGAGCAACATGCCCGCAGGAAGGAGGAGAATATCAAAACTGTACCTATTGACTCTAACAGAACGACCAGAAAGAATGACAGGAAAGCAGTCCACCAAAATCTTCAACATATTCAGCTTATCGCATCTGAAACGGATAATGGAAAACTCGTAAAACCTCAGAAACCCTTGAACTGTCTTCTACTTAATTGTCGTTCGGCAACTAAACATGCAGCAGATATAGCCGCCCTCATCATCAATAAAGAAATTGACCTGGCCATCCTCACGGAAACATGGCTCAATGAATCCTCATCTCCTACTATGGATCTCTTAGTACCACCACAATATAACATCGTCAGGCTAGACAGACCAAGGAATGTGGGAGGAGGCATAGCTTGCATTCACCGGTCTGAGATCGAGGTTTGTCATTTCCAATCTGACCCCTTAGAATCCTGTGAATACCTTGGCATTAATGTGAGAACACCAAAGAATCAAAGTTGCAAACTGCATGCATTCTACCACCCACCAGGGGAGAACGCTAAGTTCACAGAACAACTGATGGAGATCATAACGACCAACTCTAACTCGGACGCCAATAATATATTCCTAGGCGACTTTAACCTCCATTGGAATGACGGCGGTGATAAATTGGTCAACGCGCTTAAAGACTTCCTCAATGAGCTAAAACTTGTACAAGCCTGCAACCAACCCACCCACTCACTAGGAGCGACCTTAGACTGGATCATCTCAAAAAAGGATGAGACCTCTATCCTTGCTATAGACCCATGTGACTGGTCTGACCATCACATTATATCATTCACGATACCTACATTGACAAAGGGCAGGACCGTGCAACCACGCAAGCTTGAGAAACTGATCCGAGACACAAAGGAGGCTAACACTGAATTACTGGTTAAAAGGTGTGAGAGAGACTTGAAGCCACTCAACAACAAGCAAAATGTCAATGAGCTGACCGATCATTACATAACCTCAATTGGTAATATCGTCAATGACACCATGCCTCTAAAAACGAAAAAAGTTTCAGAGAAACCAAGAAATCCTTGGTTTAATGAATCATTGAATGAGGACCGGCGCAAACTGAGAATGGCCGAAAGGAGGTGGAGACAACATCCCTCCTCCCCGGAGCTGATAGCGCTCAGAAAAACTAGAAAAGAATACAACAAAAAAATAATCAATTCCAAAAAAGAATTTTTCAGAGATGAATTGGACAGTGCCATAAACAGACCACGAAAACTCTTCGAGATCTTAAAACAACAGTCAAATAAACTAGCCAAAACGGTTTTAGAGAATACAAAAACGCCCATAAGCTGCGAGGAATTCTCCGCATTTTTCACTGAAAAATCTAAATTGCTTGAAGATGACCTCACAATTGCAGTAACTAACCTTAAGGCACTACCTCAATCCAATGATGAGTCCAATTTCTCTCCAGAATGCCTACAAACTAAAAATAAGGCAAAATGGGACACATTTGACCTATACGACCAGGAAAAAATCGCCAGAACGTTGGCGGCACTTAGACCGAACAACCACTTTCAAGACCCATTACCAGGAAAGTGTGTAAGAGAAATCAGCCACACGCTAGTTCCGATCTGGACTGAGATAATAAACGCCTCACTTGCACAAGGAACTCTCCCCGACTGTCTAAAAACAGGGCAGGTGATGCCCATCCTTAAAAAACCGACAGCTGCTGCCACAGACCCGAACAACTATCGACCAGTGACCAACATCCCTCTACTGGCTAAACTCATTGAGAAATGCGTGCAGGGCCAACTAAGTCAACACATCGCTAATTTCTCGCTACTGGATGATTGCCAATCAGGTTTCAGAACAGGGCACAGTACCGAAACTGCGATCCTGCACATTGTCGATGACGCCTTACAAGCCCTAGACCGAAATCAATCTTGCCTACTGATCCTCCTTGACCTATCATCAGCATTTGATACGGTAAAACACGAAGTGCTTTTGACCAGACTACAAAACAGGATGGGTTTGTCTGGAAACGTGCTGAAATGGTTTAATTCTTTCCTACAGAACAGGACTCAGCGATTCCTGGTTAACCAAGCAATCTCTTCCCCGAGCCCCAACGCAATAGGGGTCCCGCAAGGCTCTACGCTATCCCCAGATCTATTCAACCTATACGTAGAACCTCTTACGGAGATCCTTCAAAAATCACAGGTATCCTATCACATGTATGCGGACGACACGCAATTATACATAAAGATCGCCTCCCTTGAGGACATCGACCTAATGAACAAGACATTAAAGAGTGCTCTGCGATGGCTAACAATGAACCATCTGAAACTAAACGCCCAGAAAACAGAATTCCTGCTAATCTCACCGACAAGGAGCCAATCTGAAGTTATAGAGTGGACTAAACTGGTGACTGCACTAGAATGCACCCCGACCCTAGTTAACTCAGCCAAATCACTAGGAATTACACTAGATAAGAACCTCGACATGAAAAACCATATTAACGCAATGGCCAAGAGCGCCCGCTTCCACCTGAACTATTTAAGAAAACTGAAACCCTTTATCACTGAGACAGATCTAAAATTGGCTATACAATCACTAGTCATCTCGAGGATCGAATATGGCTGCACCACATTGGCGGGCCTGCCAAAAACATCCACAGCACCACTAAAAGCCTGCCTCAACGCAGCGGCGAGACTCATTACGGGAACGAAGAAATTCGATCACATTTCTCCTCACCTGAAAGCACTACACTGGCTACCTTATGAAGCCAGAATTCAAATGAAGATGGCCTGTATCACGCACAAAGCGGTTCACTACAACACACCGAGATACCTAGCCAAGAAACTTAAGATCTCAGGAGGTAACAGAACAACGAGAAGCGCAAAAGATTTGCTATTACGTCCAGCCTTTTTCCACAAGAAAAAGACCTACAACAGAGCATTCTCCGGAGCTGCCCCTAGAATCTGGAACTCACTCCCTCCAAACATCAGGAAGATTCAAAATACAGTAACATTCAAACGAGAATTGAAGAGCCACTTGATGAGTAAATACCCTACTTAGAGTAACTTAAGGATCACTGAGATGATCAATGACGCTACGGAGTGCTGCCCTCTCCATGGATAATGGAAAGATCATCATCGAACAATGAACTGATACCGTGTGCAAGCCGAGGCTTGACACCTCACAGCTACCTCGTATACATGTGTGAATTTGAATTTGAACTATATCTCACAGTCATACTATTTAACTTCTTTCTCACTTGATTTATTTATACATATATGTGGATCTTTAACTATTTGTCTCAACCACTATATACAACTTCTACCTCACCTGATTTATTTTATACCTATTATCCTTGATATACACTGAATCGCCTTATAACCCTACCTCAACGAGCATGGTTTGTTACTATGACACAAGCCAAGCCTTGCTCTCCATATAATGACAATTGCACAATCATTATGAATATATATATCTAATCGCGTCCATTCAGTATATTGCCTTTCTACCTCACTATTCTCTTGTTGTTATTATTGCTTTATTATCTTTATATGCTTTATTATCTTTATATGCAATTCCTTCCTGTTAAGCGCTCTGATACCCACGGGTCTTGTCCGCGCTATACAAAACACTATAAATAAATAAATAAATAAAATACATTACAGGGCCCCATTTGTCTTTTATTTATTGAAAATACAGTTTGACTTGATACTACAATCCCTTGTAATGAAGTAGGCCCGCACACTATGGGAATTGGGTTGAAACGCTGACATGCTCTCAAGAGACTCAACAGAAGATATACTTGAAACATTGTCAAATAGACCTCTAGTTTCCCAATGCTACTGTATATTTTTGCCATTGTTCTATAAACAGCTAGGAACATTATTTGCTTTATGGGTTGTCGTTTCTGGAACTTGGTGAACACTGTGCAGCATCAAATCCTGTGTGCTCTGCAGTCCTGCTTATCCGATGCAATTAACGAAGATGCTCTTGCAGATTTATGTTTGATCCAGAGAACTACTGCTGGTCAAGCAAAGAAGTAGAAGAGGTTGGTGGAATAAAGGCATGATGCTGATGGTGACAAGTAACATGCAATAGCTCATAAAGTATATAACGGTTAAACCAATTAGAATGAGGGGCAGCCCACCACTGCGTTTGGTGAAACTCACCAAGGATTATGCTCCCAATTGCATCACAAGCAGCTCACCAACACTGAACATTTGGTTCATTGTTTGCATTATAGAGTTTTTGCCAATAAGTTAATACAATTAATTGAATATAAGTTCAAGTTACTTAACTGCAGGTTCCTCGCCTTATTGATATTCCCCAGGTGTCAGACTGAATTCGGAAATTTGTAAGCAGTACTCATGCACGCCAGTAGGTGGGGATATGCAGCTCCCGTCGACATCGTTCCACTCCAGAAGTGATGAGCAGAACCGTATATAAGCGCGCCCCCCCCCCATACACACTGACATCAGTTTCGTTTATAGGCCGTCCGTGCCCTCAGACGCACAGCCCATCAGCTGATTTGCATGATCGGTGTGCATATCTGTAAATTGAGTCCTTCTTAGATGGAAAAAGGATGATGTTCACAGATCGGGAAGGCTGGGAGGGTTGATGAAGAATCTGCACTTAGATATGATATTGACCATAAAGATCGTTATTAAAGATGAGTAACTTGTTCTTCTGATGGATACTTCTAATTCCAGATATATCACCTGGTGAATACATACCATAACAGTACCTCCCAAAGTGGTGGGCCTGTGAATTGACTCAGACCAGAAAATCATGCAAGACCAAATGGGCAAAATGTCACTCTCGATAGACCAGACAGTCGAGGCAGTAGTATTTTGTGAACATCTGTACTGACCCGATGCATGACAAATGTCCAGGATGAGTACTCCGCACGCCAGGGCAGTGGTAACAACTTTGACTCTGGTGGAATGAGCCTGTAAGACTTCTGCGGGCTACTTCTTTATGCAGAAAACAATCCATTGTTTTTGTATTGTCTTCCCCTTCATTGCCCAGGAAAATCCTACAAAGAGACGATTGTTCAGTCAGTGTTGTTTGGTTCGATCATATAAAAGTTTAGCGCCTTCTTAGTGGCCAAGCAATACAGTCTCTCTTCCTCTTTATAGGGATGAAGTGGAGCAGAAAAAATGCCAGAAGGGTGACAGGCTGTCTGACATGAAATGGAGTGGCCACTTTTAGTGGAAAGGAAGCTCAGGTACTCAACACCAACTTATTTGGAAAATAAGTTGTTTAAGGTGGGTAGACATAAAGAGTCTGCAGCTCGCTCATACGCCTAGCCGATGTTATGGCGATTAAAAGACCGCCTTTAATGTCAGAAGTCTTAATGGACAACTGTGCAGTGGCTCAAAAAGTGTGCACATCAAAAGAGTGAGGACTAAGTTCAAGTCCAGCTGTGGCATCACAAAGGGTTTTAGTGGAGATAAATGTTGCACACTCTTAAAAATCTCATCACAACAGGTAATTTAAATAAAGAAGGCTGATCTGGCAACTGTAAAAAAGCCGAAAATTTACATAAATAGCCCTTAACAGTGCCCAAATCAAATCCTTGCTGGGTCAGGAACAGAAAAAACAACAAAACCTCAGACGGTTATGCTTGCTTTGGGTCAATTTGTCGGGTAACGCAACAATCCTTTCAACAACTGGAGGACACTTATTTTGTGGAAGTCGGCCTTACTGCCAGGAAGACATCAACGACTGGCATACATTGAATTTGAGGAAGGCGTCCTTGCTACCAGGACGACATCAATGGCTTCGAGAGGACGGTTGAAGAAGGTCAACTGCTGCCACTAAATCGCCAAGCACCTTTTGCCCAGGGTGCACTACGCTGCCCTGCTGCTGAGACAAAGTCCTTTTGAAGGTGCCTTTGGATCTCAGGAAAAACGCTCATGCCCAGCAGTTCCGAGTATCAAACTCTCTTGACACAATCTGGTGCCACTAGAATGACTTGGACCCAGTACTTTCTGATCTTCAGACCTCTGGGCAGTAGAAGGCACACAGGAGTGCCAAACTCCACTCTAAATGAACGATATCTCTGAGAGAGAGCTGCTTTGGAAAAGCCAGCGCACAAACTTGCTGACATTGTACATTCCTCGTGGTGGTGAAAAGATTGAGCCAGGGTTCTCCCCATTCTTGGAAGATGCCCCCTGCCACCTCTGGGTGCAACTGCCATTCGTAATCCACTAAGTATCGGTGGCTGAGTCTATCTGCCCTGGCGTTTAATGATCTCACGTGGTGGTTTACCACCTGAGAAATCCCTTGGTGGTCCAGCCACTTGCAGAAAAGCAGTGACCAAAAACCCACACCATCATGCTTGTTGCACTACAACACGGCCATGGTGTTGTCCGTGAGCATCTGCATCAGCCTTCCTCTGATGATGAGAGGAAGGACTTCAGCCCCAAGAGAATCACCCTCAAATCCAAAAAGTTGATAAGGATGTGAGTCTCTGCCAGAGGCATCTGATCTCCACCTCCGCAAGATGATAGGCTCTACACATTAGTGATGCATCCATGACCACAGTCTAGTTTTGATGGGGTTAGGAGAGAGGACTGCCATTGACTCAATTGTGGTCCTGTCGCCACTACAAATCTTTAGCAGTCTCCTCCAGCATGTGCATACAATCCAACAAATTCCCAAGATGCAGGCCCACTGGGACTTGATGTCCGTCTGCAGAGCCCGTATATGGCATTTGGTACATGTGGCCAGCACGATGCAGGAAGAGAACAACCCCAGCAGTCTCAGTCATCTACATTGAGATCCAGGACCAAGGTTGAAATATTGAATAATAGCCTGTATGCCCTGTACTCTTTGCTCCAGGGGAAAGGCATGACATCATGCCATGTCTAGAATAGCTTCAATGAACAAGAGCCTCTGCAAATGAACCATATTGATAGTGAACCCCATCGAGGTTCGCAGTCACCTGGAGATGGCTGACAACTGCCTGGGGCAAGCCCACCTTCAATAGTCAGTCATTCATGTAGGAAAGACAGGTACCTCGACCTCAGAATTTTTGCTGAGACCACCACCATCAATCTTGTGAACATCTGAGGGGCGCTGGTGAGGCCAAAAGGGAGCTCTGTGAACGGAAACCGCAAACTGCAGGTAGCGCTTGTGAGCTGGCAGGACGGGGATAAGAAAATAAACGTCCTGCAGGCCCAATGCCAGAATACGGTCTTCAGGGCCTACAGAATTTGTTCTAGCGTAGTGCATCTTACATTTGTCCTTCCACAGGAAGGCTGAGAGAAGACAAAGCTCTAAAACTGGATGAAGACACCAATATTTCTTTGGCAACAGGTAGTAGCAAGAGTTAACATGAGCCCAGAAACACTGAGGCAGAACGATTTCTATGACCTCATTGTCCCAAAGGGCCTGCACTTCCAGCTGCAAGATGGACAAATGGCCTCCTGTCAGCTGTCCTGAATGTGGTGGAAGATATGGTGAGGTGGAAAGAAATGGGTAAATGTAGCCCGATGGACAATCTGGAGGACCCACTTGACGGAAGTCAATGCTGCCTACCCTTGGAGAAAATATTGCATCCTGCCTCCGATAGAGTGGATGTGTGCCAGCAAGAACACAATAAAGTTGTTTTCTGGCTGCAGGAGCGATGGGGAACTGAGCTGCATGTTGGCCCTGCTGTCCCGAGAGCTGTCTCTGAGAAGCAGAGCCTCAGCCACTAAAGGGCTGAAAAGCCTGTTGGGCTGATAGAGGAGTCTGGCATTGGCAAATTGGTAAGCCCCAACTGTAGCCATGGAGAGAGGCGAAATTGCTGGTGGAAACTTCTTGTGGGAGCAGACAGACCAAAGGAATCTGTTGTGGATCTGCTCTCCTTTACCTGTTCGAGGGCAGTGACCGCTTTTTCACAAAAAATGGGAGAGACATTAAACGACAGGTCCATTAAGAATGCTTGGACATCCCTGGAAAAGCCCGTAGAACTCATCCAGGCGAGGCACTAAAGAGCCACACTATTGCCCAATGCTTGATCCAAACCATCAGTCCCATTCAAGTCAGCACGTATGACAAACTTTGCAGAATCCGTCACTGTCTTGAATAGCTTATGTAAGGGATTCACGAATCCGGAATAACAGTTAAAACCTGTGCCATTATATCGCTACAGATAAGAGAGGAGCAGCCTAGGAGATATTCTCTGACCTCAGGACAAGGTTCATAGAGGAGAAAATCAATTTTCCAAATTCTATTCTTTCTGATTCATAATCATGTGAAGAGAAGGAAAAGAATTGGGATTGACCTTGCTTGAAGACCCCTGTACCACCAAGCTCTCCATTATCGAGTTTCTGATAAGAAAGGCTGGGACACCTGTTGCGAGACGATGGTGAAGAGCAACCTGCCTATTAACAGCTGGACCTGCACATGGCATGTGCCTACAAGGCTATCCATAAGGGATTCATCAAATGGCAACAGGGGGTCAGAAGAAGTGTGGCCGAAGTTACCACACTGGTCTTCACTTCCATAGGGGAAAACTAGAAGTCTAGCACTTCTGCCGAACTTCGCTTAACAACTACTATGGACAAGCCGCTTTCTTTGTGGTAGGGCCAGGGGTAGACACTAGGTCAGTATCTTTTGGTAACCGGTACAGGGGATGGCACAGAGACCGAAGTTCACATTGCAGTCAGGACCCAATATGTGTTGAAGGGGCACAGATAAATGCAGACTCGCCAGCAGAAGTCCGACTGGAGGACCCTGCACATCTTTGGGGCCTGAAGGCACATCAGAGAGAGTCAGTAAAGTGCCAAAAATGCGCAGCATGGCATCTCATAAGGCCACTACTTGCTGCAACTCTGCCAACAGACCTGGAAATCAAGGTGTGAGAGACTAGAGTCTAAATTGGCTCCAATGGCAATCAGGGGTGACACAGGCAGGCCTGTTGATGTCCTTGCACCCACTCTGGAGTCCAAGAGAGGCGTGAAAGGGCCAATCCTGCTTCATCCTCTTATGCTTTTTCTTGGACTTACCCTAAGTCATCGAACGTGATTATGATCTGCTGCGGGAACGGCTTCAGGAGTGGGAACTGGACCTTCCATTCTACTTCAACTGGTCACAAAGTGAAGCCTTCTGGTGTTTGGTAACATACAGTTTAGCCTCATGGTGCTGTATGGCATTTGGGTGCATCTAGGTGCAGTCATCACAGTCTTGAGGTCGTGCTCTGACCAGCACACTTCGTGAGAGTCCATCACAGACATCTCTTTATGAGAGTCCCTAAATGGTTTAAAGCCTATTGTCTTAGAGAGCTACATTTTCCCTTGCACATTCCTAAATTTTGTATAATATTTGTGATCTAAAGAACAAGGAGAACCGCCAGATCCACATCTGCAGGCCACGAAAGAAAGGAAATTACGTCAGTGTGCATGGGTGGCACTTACATGTGGCTTCACGTGTCAATTCCAGAGAAGAAAGACATTGGTTCGGAGCCACATTATGCCACCTACCGGTGCACAGATGTACAACTATAAAGTTTCCGGATCCAGTTTGACACCTGAGGAATATTCAACAGGTAAGGAATCTACGGTTAGAAGTATCCATCAGAATAAAATGTTTATTTAAAGAGTGATAGTCACCTTCCTGATACAACTAGAAAAATCCAACAAATGTAATTCTTTGTGGATTTTCTATTTTATTTAATAATGTATAAGATGACCATAGAGAAGACGTAAAGTGGTGTAAGGTTATTTATACTTTATCCACTGTTTTTAGGACGGCTCTTACTATTTTCGCCAAAAATGATACTCAGTGTGTTGAAGGAAACTCGACGCACAGGGGATGAGTGGGTTCTAGTGGGTATTCTTACACTCTTGCCCAAAAAAGACCTAACCAGACATCTGAAATCAATGACTGCCTCTGAATATGGGGCCTGTTTGACCGTTAGGGACTGGTGCTTTAAAATGGAGGAGACAATTTATCAATCCAAAGAATGCCCAAACAAACGCAAAAACTATGGTAACCATGGCACTAAAATTAAATAGTGCCGAGGTTCTCTAGCACACATTGATTAAGCTATCAGCTTGAAGAAATTGTCATCCATTACAAGGTGTCAATAATGGTAGTAAATACAACTGTCAGTTTTGCTTATTACTGTTGAGAAAATAAAACAATTTTAGAAAAAATCTTCACGTGTGAAGGTCAGAAAGAGAAAAAATTTTGTAGTGCAAACACTGGTAGAATGGAGCTGACCCCTGTGCACACAACTATTTTTTTTGAGTATGGGGGTCCGGATTGGGATAATATGTTATTGATGGTAATCAAAAGATAGCACGTCAGCACACTGAATTTAGCTCCATATCACACCTATTTTTATGTACAACCATAACCTTTGTAAAACCTAAAACGTGGTTGTTTGCTCTAAACTCAATGGCAACATATGTGTAAGGAGAGATACTGTACCTGCTGACAGGGCTGTAACAGGATACAACTTTAAACATAAGGTCATAACCTCCAGAGAGGAAATAACTCTCTGAATTCTAGCAGACAATGGGTCAGGCAGAAGTGACAGCAAAAATGCTCTTTACAGAGCAGCAAACAATTTTACTTTGATGGATGTAGCCAAATCCACTTTTCCAATGGACCTGTGATCCAATGTTGAGAAAACAGCCATAGGCACAGCCGAAGTGTACGTACTGGATGTACTGGGTGCTAGCAGGTGCATATTAAAGTTTATATGATGAGCAGCGAATCCAGAATGATTACTGTAGGCGCAGGAAACATCGAGTGCCAATTTTGGCACACATTATGAATGCTAAAAATCATGACACGCACGAGTCAATAATGCATCAGATATGAACTGCAGGAAGCGACATACCTTCTGTGAGCTGGAGTTATGACCTTACCAAACAGCGGCGCCTGCCCAAAAATTAATAAAGACCTGCAGCGAAGACAAAATTCAAGTTATGCTTTCTGTTCTCAGCAGTCCTTACCTTTTTGTTGTTCTCTTTAATATCTTGAGGATTCAAGGACTTGTAGTCACTAGGGAAGAAAAGAGCACAGTCGGTATCCGTAGCGTTTGAAAAGCTGCAGTTTTAAAACAAGCAGCTGAATAAAAACATTTGACATACAATAGCATTCAATAACTAGCAATTTCACAGCAATTCAATCAAGGAAACTAATAGCGTGGAAAATTAAAGACAAAAAAGGAAAAAGGAAAAAAGAGAACAGCTATTACGTGTTTTAACGCCTGAAGCCTTCTATCTAACAACAAAGTTAAGGAGAGGACCAGGGGCTAGCCTTGACAACCAAATTTAACAGGCAGTAATCCCTTGTTGTCAGTGTACAAAGAGCTACAGGCTTATTTGTCTCATCTCATTTCAACAATAACAGAATTTTCATAATCATCTTGGAAGTCAGTTCTTTGTATGAGATTAAGAAGGAAAATAAATCATTTAAAAAAAGAGCAGGGGGCTTACATGAGGGATAAAGACAAGTTTGCAATTTGCACATTCATTTATTCCCCCCAAAAAACGCATCTCTCCGAAGTGAATGCCTCAGCAGTACTGCAAACCTGCTTCAGAAGTTTTTCCCCACAAAAAAGTCAGGATTGAGGGGCCGAACTTACATTAAATCTGGTCTGAAACGGTGTAATATTGCACAGAAGGCCAAGCCATTCCGCCATGATGTGGTAAAATTTGTTATCTTTACGCCTCTGTAAGCCTTCGTAACTTCTTTACACCAGACGAGCAGTGACTGACTAGCATTTGGCTTTCTCCCCAAAACAGGACTTGGTATCGGGCTTGGCTGCAGAAAAACGACAAAAAACAGACATAAAAGAAATTACTGCGAGATGATAATTGACATTAATTGACCTCTCTAGTTGATCTGCATCCTTTGATGTCTGTTAGGGTCATTCAAAGCTGTCATTTTACAATGGCTCAACCTGCAAGAGACACATATCTCGAGTTATTATCTTCAGTTCTTGCCCTTGGCACTTGCCACTGAAGAGAGTGGATGCGCAGAATAACTAGACGGGCTTCTAAGAACAGGCTGAGAACGGCACCACTGGAAACCGCGGGTTAAAGTGCTTCAGCAGTACAGTCTGGGCATGCTACACACCCTCAGAAATATGCTTCAAATGCGGTCATGTAAAGGCATTCTTTTCACTTTTACAGAGCAAAGGTATTAAGACTGGATCAAAAGGCCGGCCTAAGAAGGTCAACGCTGCTCTCCTCTTTCCAGCACATCAAAGTAGTTTTACAGAGCATTCTCTTACAAACACACAGTACTACAACCAAGCCTACCATATATGCAAGGTGGCTTATTCCCTTACAAGCAACTTTTATTTTACTCACCACAACAGGTGCTTTATTAAGAAACCTTGGGGTCAACTTTTCAATTTTGTTTAGTTGTAACTTTTTTTTTTATTAAGACAGACCACGCCCAAGGGAATATCATGACATTTTGTAATGGGCAAATACAAGCAGTGCGATTGATATGCTTCTGGTGACAGTTGCGATAATTTCTGAACACAGGATGAACGTTTTGAAGGCAGTGAGTGGACAGAGAGCTATGGCTCATTGCAGGGTGAATGCGTTATCAATTAGTCAGGCTTTATTCTCATGCCAAAGTAGGTGACCAGTAGGCCCTATGGTAGTGCTAACACATCCTCAAGCTCTTGGATACACCAAACACCAAGAGGAAAGGGGTGGATTTACCAGTATCCCAATTTTTTTTCGAAATCACCAGGAACGAGAAGAAACATGTCACCATTTTCTCCCCGTTATATGTGAATTAGAAGTATGCGAAACTGAATTCTTATAGTCAATTGTATTAAGTAACACAGAAAGATCAAACAAACCTGAAGAGAAAGCAGACGAAAGTATCTGAATGTATGATCAAATCATTCAAAGATATAAAATGTTAACAAGCTCAAGTGGTTATTTTAAAGTTACACGGCTGAGGAAACAGACTTTGCAAAGCAGGCAGCTTTTATGACACGGAGACACGATGGATTAACTTAAAGGGCTGCAACCCAGACAGTGTCAAGAGTCTTTAAGAACTCTAATTTAAAGCTCAACCACGGTGACACAGGCTGTGACTGGAACCACTGGAGACAAAGGAGCCTCAAGCGCATAAGGCTTTCAAAATTATGAACAAAAGATCAAATTTTACTCTCGCAACAGTGACACAAATATTGCATGAGAACAGCAAAGAGTAGCAGGCGAATCAGAAACTATAGCGAAGTTTAAGTAAAACACAGAAGCCATAATAACAGTGGTTCCACTTCCAGAGTGCCACTCCATTCTCTTTTTTACCGTCATACTCATCCCAGTCTTCCCCTCCTCAATGAGAGGCACGTTTAATAGGGAAAAATACACATGTTCTCAATCCCCAACACAGTATAAAGGCAATGATAAGGGGCCTAACGCAGGCCCATGCAACGCAGCGGGCCCCAACCCCTCAGCCCAAGGCCAATGAATATCCGTGAGATATGGTAGATTCAGGTCCTCTTCGTTACATTCTGAACGGCGGCGGCGGCCCCATCATTTTGTTTTACGTCACTGGCAACGCCTACTTTATTTCAGCAGACTATAACTTCATAGTTATAATTCATAGCCCTCGATCAGCAGAATGTACTTTATTGATGGTACACAAGGAATTCTAAGAACTGCGCTGAAGGTTTCCAACAATGTATCTTGCAAATACTGCAAATAGAAAATTGTGTTATATCTAGCACTCTTTCTTTTGTACTTAGATCACATATATTCTGAATTGCATGACTATGCTTCTCCATAATCGTTTCTGCACCTTACCACTCAGTTTTTAAGTACACCTCGTAGACAGACAGACACACACACACACACACACACACACAAACACACACACGTACCACCATCCTTGTGGGGACTTTGTAGGAAACTTGCCTTTTGGGGACTAAACTTTCCTAATGTTTTAAAAATATACAAATAACAGAAAAATGTAAAGAAAACATTCATAATACTGGAGTCTACGCCACAATTACAAAAATATTGTTATTTAGTCGCATGCACAGAACCATCCTTGTGGGGACTTCAACACGTGTTACCATCTTTGTGGCAACTTGTTTCTTAATATTTTTGATTGAACACAGTCATGGGCACATGGCTACATGATTATCTTATCAGAAATATGCACAATAACATAATAGTCTTTTCAGAATTGAACGACTGCACATATCCTAGTGGTACACATTAGACGGAGTATGCGAAGAATACACCAAAAAACATCATATATCACGATTACAGACTGTAAATTAAACTGTATGTAATGCTTAGTGCTCAAGCTCTTAGGACATAAGGGACTCAAACATGGATAAATTAAACGATGGACACTAGCATTATGGGCAAGTAGAGCTCAGGGGGATTACTTTAATTTATGTCTAAGTAGGTATTGGACCACATCTCTCTTGAAATACCATATAATCTTGATATCTGCAAAGGGATGGATTGTGATGATACCCACAGTGGTCATATATGATCATAGCAGAACCATAGACTCTTCAGTGATGCTGTCTACAACAATGGTGAAAGTCCCCCACAGAGATAGTATGTGAAAATAATTATGTTCAAGTCCGCATTGAGTACGTGTATGATTATTGGAATGTTCAAGTCCCCACAGAAATGGAGTGCAAAAGTAATCTTGTTGAAGTTTCCAAAATATAGTGTGCAATTATTGTGATGTTCAAGTCACTATTGAGCTAGTGTGTAGGTATTGGAATGTTCAAGTCCCCACAGAGCTACTGTGTCGTTACTAGGATGTTCAAGTCCCCACAGAGAAAGTCTGTGGTTATAGTGATGTTCAATTCCACACAGGAATACTGAGTGGTTACTGGAGATGTTCAAGCCTTCGCAACAACAGTGTATGGTTATTAGGGTGTTCAAGATCTCACAGAGATGTAGTTTGAAAGTAAAGAACAAATTACTTACCTTCGATAACGATGTGTCTGTAAGAGACATACATTAGTTATAGATTCCTTACCTAAGAATCACCCCTAGATGTCAGACTGGATCCGGAGAATTTTTCTGTAGCAGTACACCTGCGTGTCGGTTGGTGGCATTGGTCAACTCCGCGTCCGTAGTCGCCAGGATTACGCCACAGTGTCTACTTAGATGCCGCCTGTGAGGGATTCCCCCCGACCCAACCCAAGATGGCCGCCGGGTTGGACCCAATCGGAAGTGGGGTTGGCGTTCCAGTCGTCCACAACCAATCAGGCCGTGCAACATCCGCTTTGTGGACACAAATGGCCGAGTCTACAGAGCCGAGAGAGGGAGAGCCGGAACAGGAGACGGACGACCCAGAGGAGACCTGTGAAGACGCCCCGAGGAGGAGAGACCGAGGAGAAGACGCCGACAAGAGCGAGGAGAACAGCGAGGATGTCACGAGAAAGAGTGACCAAACCGAAGACACCGAAAGAACCCCAGAGAACGCGAGCGAGACCGGCCCCCTGAGGGAACCAGAGGCGGCGGGATCTCACGATACCACGGTCACCAGGGACCGTGGCAACAGGCAAGTGACGGGGGAGACTGGGTATTGGTTTAAAGGGTGGTGGACAGGCCGCCTGAGCACCTCACTGCGTCGCTAACACCAATACTCCCCCACTTAGGCACTTCACAGTTAGGGACCGGTATAAGGTGCACACACCCCCTTCCCTGAGTGTACAGAGTGAAGCCAGAGACCCTGACGCTTGTGTTTTCTTTCCTTTACTTTATTCCCTGCCCTGGATTCTAGAGGCCGGTCCACATCCTCAACTCCGTGACGCCAAGCTCCACCCGAAGAAGGGATCAAGAATCCAGACCTTGCTCGGAACACCTGTTTCATTTACCATTGACTTTCCTTAGTTTGTTTAATTTCTACCTCAGTGACTGTACAACTGACCCCTTCATGTGTGTGTGAAGGATGTTACTTTGTTCATGAGCCAGCCAGAGCACCAAAAACCAAGAAGAAGTAATAAAGCTGGTAAACCTTACCCCCAGACTCGCTCATATCTCCGTTTACCTAGGGATCGGGACGGAAGTCCTGACACCGCCCCTGTGTGCTGACGTCAGTTCTGACACGACTTTCCATGCCAGAAGCGCAAAGCCATGCAAGATACTGACCACTGGTGCACAAAACTAGGGCCCTGGAAGGGAGTCCCTATCCCTAGAAGTCAGTTTTCAGAACGGGGAGGATGGGTGGGGTGGAAAGGAATCTATAACTAATGTATCATTACCGAAGGTAAGTAACTTGTTCATCTGAAAGAGACCATTAGTTATAGAATAGATACTATGCCTGGGCGGTAAATTCCGTTCCGCTTGCGGAATTTGGGTAATTTCACGTTCTGCGGAGAAAGCTAAAGTGCCCAAAATTCTGCATCCTGTGACTTCGCGAAATTTTTGCTTTTTCGCGTTCTCAAAATGCGTGTTCGCGAGATATTTCCCCCCGAGCACGCAAACAGCGATTGCGAACACTAAAAAAGCATCGCGAGCAAGCAATTCCACGTGTTCGCAGAATTTCTTCGTGTTCACAGAGATTTTTTACCGTTCCGCGGAGATTCGCATAACGCGAATACGCGAATTACGCCGACCCCTAATAGATACCACAGCGATGCCAACCCCGGAGGTGGGTCTGCAAACTAAGTTCACACCATAAAGTCCTGGCACACAGAACGGCCAAAAAGCCATCTCTCCAGACTTTTCTAGCCAGGCAGTAATGTTTTGTGAATGTGTGCAGGGATGCCCACATAGCTGCCTGGTAGATGTCAAGCAACAGAACTCCACGTCCCAAAGCAGTAGAGGCTGCAGTCGCCTTGGTAGAGTTGGCGTGCAGTTCTACTGGAAGTTCCTTTTTCGCCAAAGAATAGCAGACTTTGATGCATAGGTCAACCCATCGAGAGATGGTACGTTTGTGCACGGGCCGATCTTTCTTTGTGCCCACATAACCCACGAAAAGTGGATCGTCCACCTGGAAATCTTTAGTGCGGTCAAGGTAGAAGGACATCGCACGTTTTGGGTGCAGACGGTGGAGTCTCTCCTCTTTGGAAGGGTGCGGAGGCGGGAAGAAGGTGGGTAATGTGATGGTCTGACCTAGGTGGAAAGAGGTAAGCACTTTGGGCAGAAAAGAGGGCCTACTGGGAAGGACCACTTTGTCCGGATGAACTGCAAGAAAAGGAGGCTTGGAGAAAAGAGCCTGAAGCTCACTCACCCGGCGAGCAGATGTGATGGCAAGCAGGAAAGCGGTCTTCAAGGTAAGAAGACAAAGACGACAATTATGTAGTGGCTCAAAGGGAGCACACATAAGGAAAGTAAGAACAAGATTCAAGTCCCACTGGGCATTACGAAAGGAGAGGGAGGAAAGAGATGAGTGATGCCCTTTAGAAATCTATTTAAAGTCGGAGACTTGAAAAGAGAAGGCTGATCAGGAAGGCGCAGATAGGCAGAGATGGCCGAAAGGTAGCTTTTAAGAGTGACCAGAGCAGAACCCTGCTGGGTCAAAGATCGAATGAAGAGGAGAACCTCTGAAAGAGGCGCAGAAAGGGGATCCACAGCCTTAGCTGTGTACCATGCCAGAAATTTGTTCCATCTACAGGTGTATACCATTTTAGTGGAGGGACGCCTGGCTGCCAAGATGACATTACAGACTTCGGGAGGAAGGTCGAAAGCCGTAAACTGTCGCCGCTCAATCTCTAAGCAAGGAGGTGGAGGCCGGACAGGTTCTGGTGACGGACGGTCCCCTGCTGCTGCGACAGAAAATCCTCCCGAAGAGGCAGTCTGATCGGAGGATCAATGACCATGATCAAGAGCTCGGGGTATCAGATTCTTTTTGCCTAGTCCGGAGTCACAAGAATTACTTGGGACCCGTTGCGCTAGAGCTTCTTCAGCACTCTGGACAGAAGTGGTACAGGCAGAAAGGCGTACAGGAGGCCGCAATTCCACACGCGACAAAAAGCCTCGCCGAGTAAGTGCCGCCTTGAAAACTCCAATGCGCAAAACTGCTGACATTGCGAGTTCTCTTCGGTGGCTAACAGATCTAACCAAGGCTCCCCCCACTGCCGAAAGACACCTTGCACCACTTCAGAGTGAAGACACCATTTGTGATCTATCCTGCACCTGCAGCTGAGTTTGTACGCCCTGGCGTTAAGGAAACCTGCCAGTTGTTGAACCACCAGGTATATGCACTGATGTTCCAGCCATATCCAAAGGCCTATTGACATAGGGTCCACAACCCCACCAGCCCGGTTTGTTGCAGTACCACATGGTGGTGGTGTTGCCTGTGAACACCTGCACTACTTTCCTTTGACAGAAGGAAGGAATGCCTTCAGGTCAAGACGGATCGCCCGGAGCTCCAAAATGTTGATGTGCAGACCCGACTCCGCTGGAGACAAGAAACCCCTGATCTCTGCCTCGCCTAGGTGGTCGCCCCATCCCAGGAGTGACGCATCCGTCACTACTGTGAACTCTGTTTGGGGAAGGGAGAGGGATCTGCTGTGGACCCAAGCCTGGTCAGTGAGCCACCACTGCATTTGACGTGCAGTCCCTTCCAGGATCTGAAAGAGATCAGAAAGATTCCCTTGATGCTGCGCCCACTAGACCTTCAGGTCCCACTGCAGAGCCCGCATTTGTCACCTGGCCTGATCCACCAGAAGGATGCAGGAGGCCATGAGGTCCAGCAGCCTCAGGGTCATTCGCACCAAAATCTGGGATAAAGGCTGAAACATCGGTATCATAGCCCGAATATCCAGGACTCGCTGCTCGAGAGGATAAGCGCAAAACTGCACCGTATCTAGAACTGCTCCGATGAAAAGGAGCTTCTGAGAGGGAATCAGGTGTGACTTCGGCATGTTGATAGTGAACTCCAGCGAGTACAGGAGGTCCGTCGTAGTCTGGAGGTGGGAGATGACAGCCTGGTGCGAGCTCGCCTTTAACAGCCAGTCGACGAGATAGGGGAAGACTGAAACGTGTGATCTGCGCAGATGAGCTGCGACCACTGCCATCATTTTCGTGAACACCCGAGGGGCACTGGTAAGGCCAAAGGGGAGCACAGTAAACTGAAAATGTTCGTTGCCTACCCTTAACCATAGGCATCACCTGTGGGCTGGCAGGATGTGGACATAGGCGTCCTGCAAGTCCTACGCTACCATCCAGTCTCCGGGATCGAGGGCAGACAGGACCTGAGCCAACGTGAGCATTTTAAACTTCCTCTTCCAGGGGAAGCAGTTGAGGACCCCGAGGTCTACGATAGGACGCAGGTCTTTTTCCTTCTTGGGTACAGAAAGTAGTGGGAGTAACAACCACGACCTAGTTCTGGCACAAGGACCCTTTCGATCGTTCCCTTGGCCAAGAGAGCTGCAACATCCTAGCAGAGAAGGGCCAAGTGATCCTCAGACATGCGATGGAGTGTTGGTGGCATGGAGGGGTAGTCTCGAAGGGGAGGGAGTAGCCCCTTTAGACTATCTGCAAAACACATCTGTCCGATGTGATGTTTTGTCAGTGGGGGAGTTGATGGTGAAACCTGCCGCCCACTGGCCTACGGTGGACCTGAGAGGTTGGACTATGAGGGCTTGGAGGCTGTTGCAGGGGGGGCATGGTGGACTGGCCCACTCGCTGGCCCCCAGACCTGTGTCGCTGGGTCCCATATCCGCGGCCACACTGAGGCTGGGTAGCTTGCATGGCCCTGTGGCCAGATTGGGTGGAACGTGGCGGGGCACCCCTTTAGTAGCTATGAAAGGGGTAAAAGGTCGACTGCACGGGGCGAGAGGTTGCCGCGAGGCTCAAGGAGCTAGCTGTAGCCCTAGAATCCTTCAAGCGCTCGAGCGCTGAGTCCATCTTGTCGGCGAAACCGTTCTGCCTAGAGTCAACGGTATCCAGCCCACACCGAATGGCAAACTTAGCTGTGTCTCGGCCCTCTGCCCAGGAGCGGCTGGTGACATTTGAAAGTGGTGGGCGTAAACTGATTTGCATACTGCATAGTTGCGAGCGCAGCGAGCGAGCCTGAACCACCATAAAGAAAGGAGAGGGAAAGAAAGGAAAGATCTGTAGAGATCATAAAAAAGTTTGAAGTGGTGTATACAGTCCCCAATATAGTCTCCTATTTTGAGGGGCATACCCTTTCTTGGTGAGCCAGCCTGTCCAATGTCATGTATCAGTCCATGATAACACACCAGGTGTCCAGTGTATGTGCCTTGTGCAGCCTCATTTGTGTGAATTGTCCCTCCAGGGCACTGGTAGTCCTAGATTTCTAAGCATTTCATGATGTCTTCAGATGATATGTTCCCCCCACATTTCCATAGGGTCACTGTAAGTCGCATATCAGTGTTTCTTTCCAGAATATTACACAACTCATCTCTTAACCCCCGGCCAGAAACCTTGAATCTCAAGACAATTTCATAAGATTTATAGGAACTCTCTTCATGCCCACAGCTCCCAGGCATTCAGTTTAACTCTTGCGAAGTGTGGAATATTTTAAGTTACACCCATCCGAATCGCATTCTTATCACCGTCCCGCCTACCCTTCCCCAGAGCATATCAGAGGTTCCTTTCAGTTAGGGTCTTCTAGAGAGTCCATGTCTCTTTCCCATTTCCTCCGCAGTCGTTCCAGACCATTGAGAGAATTGTTCATCGGTGTTCTCTGAATAAGCAAATGTACCCCTTTTACTGTATATTTAAGTCACTCTCTACATATTTCCTTAGTGCATGTCTGAGCAGTAACTACTAAAGATTCAGAGTTTCTTCGATGGTATTTCTGATGCAGCAGTTAAAAATAATGAAATCCTGAACATCCCCAAACATATGTCACATCTAGTTATTCTCATCATGCCCCATCGTAGAAAGCATGCATCCCTCAATACTTTCAGGACTCTAGTGTCCTATCACAGTGGTGTTTCCCCCATAAGTAGGCCCTTCCAGCCATCTTGGCTGTGGCATACCAAGTTCATACAATCAAGTCTCTGGGTCTGAGCAGCCAGGCAGCGTGTTTACCTCACGGTATCTGTACAACACATGCAGATAGTCCCAGTCACCCTGTGCATCTCTACAGTGACATCTCCTTCCTGAGTACCAAAGTCTACTCATTTACCATAGACAGCGGGTACACCCAGTACTAATTACAAATGAGTGGAAAAAGTCTCTTTCCTTACAGAGTATTACAGATAAATTCTGGTCAGTCCACCATCCCACAGCAGGAAGTGTAAATTTCATTTAAAGGCACAAGTGGAATTTACAGCTTGTTGAATGCTGTATATGCAGGCAGCTGTAACCGGCGTTTGAATTCATGTAAGTTAAACTTTTTTTAATCACTGATAATTTTATTGTTGTTTCGCTCTAAATTTTCAGTAATTAGACACTTCATCAAATTAACCCAAAATAATGGCTGAAATAAGAGAAGTGAAATGGGGCAGTGGATTCTCGATAACGGAAGAAAGTGTAGGAAGTCTCAAACGAGCAAGTAGCTGTTCTGTACATCATGGATGTCAGCTGGGGGTGGCATCGATAGAAGCGGCTTGTAATGCTCTCCAACTCCTGTAATCAGGATTATTAAAGCAGTGGCACGGGCAGAAAATGCTTAATTTCAGCTCTTCCACTAATTGCAAAGTCGCAAACCGCATGCTATTACGGTCTTAAGAGTGAGGTCAAGTTTAGGATGCCATCGGGGTGTCAAAGAGCGTGTGACTGTGTTATCCCATCCTCTGCCCCCCCCCCCCCCCTTGAAGTTTTATATAGCGCAAACTTGACCCCAAATCAAAGCGCTTTAAATGAGCACCAGTTGCGTTACATGAGGACACATTAATTTTTGTCAGGCAGGGGACGGTTAAGTTATTTGGCCAGAATCACAGGATGTTGAGCAGTGTTTCCAAGACTCGAACCCGGTTCCCCAGTTTTAAAGTCGACCGCCCTAACCGTTACGCTGCATCCTCTCTTGTATTGTGATTTGACATAAATGTATCACGTGCCACTGTTTTATGTACGAGTCATGTTTAATTCTGTTGCCCTACATAATATAACTAACAAAAAGGGTCTTACTTTTAATTTCACAGGACACAGCACGTGACGTGGTGAGGGCGAGGCGATCTGCTGCGCACGAGCCCCTAGAGAGAAGAGAACGTCACGCGTCACCTACACTACAGCCAGCGGCGCGCACGTCCCGAAATGGCCAATCACTGCATGGCTTCACATGAAGTCATACAGTGATTGGCCATATAAAGTGCTGCTGAGGGAGTGTGCCACCACCCACGCGCAGCATCCAATGATGGATTGCCTGCCCTTCTGCGCAGTGGACCAGCCAATCTGGCTAGGGGGGCACATTTACTACTCGCTCTTTTCAACCCCAGGGGCTGAAGGTGAAGGTGAAGATAGTGGAAGGTATGTACACGCATGCTCGGGCTAGTTACAGCCCAAAAATTCACATGCGCAGTACTGCTGCAGCTGAGTGTGGACTGTCAATTAAGCTGCAGCAGCACAACCCAGCCCCACCCCCTGAGCACTCCTGATTGAGTCAGGTGTGTCCTGGATTCCCGGCCGGTAGCGCTGCGGCGCTTATAACATTCGAGGAGGTTAGACTGTGCTTGACGCCGGTGCATCCATGTGGCTTAGTGGGGCTACGCCCCTACGCCCCAATGGACGCACTGCGCCTGCCTCTGCACGGGTGAGATCGGCCCGGGACTCCTCTGTGCAGTGTGGAAGCACGTGTGCAAACGTATCCCACACTGTATGGGAATAATGGCCCAAGATGCATGCAGTGTTCACCCACCACAACGCTAAGCTGGCAGAAGAAAACGTCTTCTCAAGGTGGTCCAGTGTCTCGGAAACCCTATCTGGGGGAGCAGTAGGAAATGCGCCCTCAACACCTGATCCGCCCGCAGACACGCCGTCGAACTCTGGGACCTACTCGACTCAACCACCCCAGACGTTGCCTTCCTGACGAAGACCTGGTTGAACCCCTCCTTGGCACCCGACATCGCCACAGCCATCCCGGACAACTACAAGATCACCTGCAGGGACCACACCAACGGAGTAGGAGGAGGAATTGCCATCGTCCACCGGAACACTCTAAGAACCTCGATCATCACTGACGACACCCTCAGCACCGCCGAACACCTGTACTTCCAGATCCACACCGACCCCAACACCTCCCCTTAGAGGAATTCTCGTCTACAGACCTCCTGGACCCCGACCACAGTTCAGCGACTCCATCACCGACTTAATCAGCACACAGCCCTCCCATCCTCCTCGGAGACCTGAACTTCCACCTCGAGAACAACAACAACACCAACTCCACCACCCTGATCGACAACCTCTCCAACCTCGGACTCAGCACCCACCCACTCCGCTGGCCACACGCTCGACCCCATTTTCTCCGCAAGCCCCCACGTCTCCTTCAACCACACCACCGAACTCCACTGGACCGACCATCCCTGCATCCACTTCGCTTTCCGGAAGCCCACCACACACCACAGCACCCAACAGATGCTTCGCCGTTGCTGGAGCAAAGTCACTGAAGACCAGCTAACCACCACTCTCCCCCAAAGCCCACCCACCGACCCCGACACCGCCGGCCGCAACCTCAGACAATGGATCGACGACTGCACCAACACCCTCGCCCTGTTAAAAAAAAAACTACAACAGCCACACCGGCAAGAAAGCCAGCTGGTTCACTGAAGACCTCCAGGCCTCCAAGCAAACCTGCTGTAAACTAGAAAAGAACTGGCTCTGTAAAAGAACACCGGACAGCTACGAAGCCCACAAGAATGCCACCCGCAGACACCATCACCTCATCAGATCTGCCAAAAGGGCCTCCTTCAAAGACTGCCTTGACAACAACGCACACAACAGCAAAGAGCTCTTCAACATCGTGAAGAAACTCTCCAACCTCAGCTCCAACATCAACGACATCCCACCTTCGCAAGACCTATGCGACTCGCTGGCAGCCTTCTAACATCGCAAGATCGCGTACATCAACAACAGCTTCAACATCACGACCACCCCGACAACCACTGAGACCGCCGCCCCCACGACCACCATCCACACCAACCGTGTAATCTCCTGGACCAACACAAACGACGACGACACCATCAAGATCATGAACTCCATCCACTGCGGATCTCCGACAGACCCATGCACACACCACATCTTTAACAAAGCCAGCACCGCCATCGCACCCCATCTCTGGAAAGCCATCAACATCTCCTTAGAGACAGCTACCTTCCCGGAGAGCTGGAAGCACGCCGAGATCAACGCCTTACTCAAGAAACCCAAGGCGGACCCCAAGGACCTCAAGAACTTCCGGCCCATCTCCCTTCTCCCATTCCCGGCGAAGGTCCTCGAGAAGACCGTCAACAAACAACTGACCTGCTGCCTTGAGGAGAACAGCATCCTGGACCCATCCCAGTCCGAGTCTTGCAGCAACCACATCACCTAAACTGCCCTCATCGCCGCCACCGATGACATCAGGGCCCCGCTAGACAACGGGGAAACAGCTGCCCTCATCCTCCTGGACCTATCAGCTGTCTTCGACATGGTCTGCCACCGCACACTTCACACACGCCTCCACGACGCCGGTATCCAAGAGAAGGCCCTGGACTGGACCACCTCCTTCCTCTCTGGCAGAACACAGAGCGTCCGCCTACCCCCCTTCTGTTCCGAAGCCACCGAGATCATCTACAGCATACCCCAGGGCTCATCACTCAGCCCAACGCTGTTTAACATTTACTAGGCACAGCTCGCCCACGTCGCCCGACTGCACAACCTCAACATCATCTCCTACGCCGATTACATCCAGCTGATCCTCTCCCTCACCAAGGACACCCACACCGCCAAAACCAACCTCCACGAAAGAATTAAGGCAGTCACCAAATGGACGAGGAACAACAGACTAAAGCTGAACTCAGACAAGATGGAAGTCCTCATCCTCGGATCCACCCCCTCAGCCTGGTACGACTCCTGGTTGCCAACCGCACTGGGAACAGCTCCAACACCCACCGACCACGCACGCAACCTAGGGGTCATCCTCAACTCCACCCTCTCCATGACTAAGCAGGTCAACGCCGTCTCATCCTCCTGCTTCAACACCCTCTGCATGCTCCGCAAGATCTACAAGTGGATCCCCACCGAAACAAGAAGAACAGCCCTCTACGCAGGAGCCTCGGCCAAACTCCTGAAATGGCTTCAACATATCCAGAACGCCTTTGCACGCCTGATCCTCGACATCCCCCGCCGCAGCCACATCACACCCCACCTAAGAGACCTGCACTGGCTCCCCGTCTACAAGAGGATAACCTTCAAGCTCCTCACCCACGCACAAAGGGCACTCCACAACACCGGACCAGCGTACCTCAACAAATGACTCAGCTTCCACGCTCCCACCCGCCAACTCCGCTCTGCCGCCCTCGTCACAGTCCCCAGCATTCAAAAAGTGACCTCCGGTGGCAGATCGTTCTCTCACCTGGAACAACATCCCCATCCACCTACGGCAGACCCAAGACCTGCTGACCTTCAGAAGACTCCTCAAGACCTGGCTATTTGAGCAGTAGCAGCTCTCCCCACCCCTCAGAGCCTTGAGACCCTCACGGGTAAGTAGTGCGCTTTACAAATGTTATGATTGATTGATTGAATGATTAGAAGACAAGGCTTGGACACCAAGCTCTCGGGGTGGGGTGTTGGGAGAGGAAAAGTGTGTCGCCCTTTGCCGAGCGGTGGCGTTGGGCAATAATCCTGTCCACAGGAGCCCCTGTGCTGGGCTTGTACCAAGTGCCCAGAAGGATGTCTGTGAGGGCTTCATTAAAAGGCAACAGGGGCTCTGAAGAGGCTGCTGCTGGTTGAAGTACCTCTGTCAGACGGTTAGTCCTGACTGCTACCATAGTAAGCTCAAGGTTCAAGGCCTCAGCCGCCCTATGCAACACCACTGCGTAAGAAGCTCCATCCTCCATTGCTACGGTAGGGACGGGGGGAGCATGCCAAGATCTGGGGAGGTATCCAGACCACTGGCATCACCAAGTTCCTCTCTCAAGTCCGGTTCCTCAAGCTGGTCAGCAAAAGTGTCTCCAGACCCTCTCAGTCCTCCTCACCCTCCTCTGGCTGGCACTCAGGGTGATAGGAAATGCAAGGGATGTACAGCAGTACAAAAGTACCCCCCAGCACCGATACCCACATCGGGCGACGTCTGTCCGGCACCGGGTCCAAGTCAGGGGTGAGGCTGGGGTCGACATCAGTTGGGAGCACAACAAGCGTTGGGGGTGTCGTAACTGCAATTAGTGCCAGGGAAGGTACTGTGAATTCAAACGTGCGCCAATCTGGATCCAGGCCTGTATACTCGGGGGCCCTCTGGAGCCGGAGCCGCCGGTAAAATGAGGAAAGCGTGAAGCCATCCCAGAAGCAGGCTCAGAAGACAGAGCTGGAGAGCGATGACTCACCTGGTCCTGCGTCGGGTCGGCCGACGGATGGGGAGAAGGCGAAGAGCGATAATGCTTCTTCGCCTTCTTCTTGTGCTTCAATGTACCTGAGGAGTGCGAAGACTTTGATGACGAGTGGTGGTGGCTCCGCGACCTGTACTGAGACCTTCCTCTTGACTGGGACCTCAAACGACACGGAAGTCAAAGCACAACTCCAGGTACCAGAGGCACACGAGGTGCGGATCTGTGACAGACCTCAACTTGTGACAGGAGTCACAAGGCTTGAAGCCGGTCCGACGAAGGGACATCCCTCATGCTACCAGGAGTCAAAGACTTAAAAAAAGACACCGACAAAAGTCAAAAAAGGTTTAGTCAAAAAGTGACCAAGGGGCACGCTCTCTCCGGATCTGCGCTGGCTGGTGCAGAAAAAGAAAGAACGGACGTCAGCGTGCAGGGGTGGCTTCTAAGAAGACACTGCAACGTCATCCAGTCGGCCACGATGCGGAGGTGACCAACACCACCTACCGACGCGCAGGGGTACTGCTACAGAAAAATACTCCAGATCCAATCTGACACCTGGGGGTAATTTTAAGGTAAGGAATCTATAACTAATGGTCTGATTATGTTCAAGTCCCTACAAAGATAGTTTGAGAAGAGATTGTTCAAGTCACCACACATATAGTCTGTGAAGATAATGATTCTTAAGTCCCCACAGAAATAGTGTGTGTGACCATAGGCATGTTCAAGAATCTGCATAGCATGTTATTATAATGGTGTTCCAGTCCCTAACAACAAAGTGCTTAGAGCTTATCATGATTAAGTCCATATAGCTGTAGTGTATAAAGTTAGTAATATTCAAGTCCTCACAGGAATAGTGTGTGATTATAGTCATGTTTAAGCCTTCACATAGTATATGATAATTGTGGTATTCAAGTCTCTACTGATATATTGTGTGAAAACGATTATGTTAATGTGTGCACAGTGATAGCCAGAAAACCCTCTGGATGATAGTGCACTCACCAAATCTGCATAACATAACATAGTGTGAAAAGATAATGATATTCAAGTTCCCACAAACATATTGTGCGATTCTAAGTATGTTTAAACCACTGCATGGTGCGTGATTATAGTGGCCCTCCAGTCTCTGACAGTGTGGGGAGATTATCATGGCCAAGTCTATATAGTGATAGCCACAATACCCTCCTGGGTAATAGTGCATTCTGCAAATCTGTCCAAAATAATGATGTTTTCTACAAGGAAATAATGTGGTTATTGGGATGTTCAGGATCTCACAAAGATAGTGTGTGAAGGTAAGCATGTTCAAGTCCTCACAAAGATGTGTAAGGATAACGTTCGAGTCTCCACACAGATAGTGTAAAGATAATGATGTAAACGATTGTAAATGAATAAGCTACACTTGGCGCCTAGTATAACAGGTTTTTATTCCTCTGCTTGTAACTGTGAACTCAACCCCTTAAACGTGAACTCTACTCACCACACCCGAATACTTACCCCTTAGGTCTATGGAGTCCATCAGGAACCAAGAGAGTCCAGTTATCGCATATATGTATCAATCACCAAAGTCGTGCATGCGTCAGGGGTGGACTACACTTCAAGCCATATTGTCCAACAAAAAGAGAACGCTGCACTCGCCAGGGAATTTCCAGTTATTTATTGAAAGCCAATTCACTCCACCTACACGTTTCAACCACACTGGTCTTGATCACGGTAAACAATTTTAGTCCATCATTACGTTCGTTTTAAATACCTCTCTCCCACATCTTCCATTAAGAGGCATTGTGGGAATGGTAGTTCACATTGTCATCTCTGAACAAATAACAATAAAAAATATCACAATTCAAAAGAAATCGAGCGGTATTGTTTAAATGTGCATATTTAAAAATTATAATTTCATAGCATAGTGTAAATAATGAATGTTATCATGATTATGTAATTATGTGATATAACCCACATTGTCATTATTATGCAAACGGTATAGTACCGTGCAGCTTCTCACATACTATCATTTTATGGATATACCTGTGAGTTATTAATGACGTTTTCAGGTGTAACTGAGTGTCAATCCCTTTCTGAAGTTGCGGGTGAGTGCCCAAATTAATGATTTAAGATATAATTTCTATCGTCCTATTATGTAAGTACCCCTAACTATAGTATGCACCTCTATTTTTGTTATATATCCCATCTTTTAATACAAGCCCCAATAAATGGTGTTCATATCTTAACAAAATTTATATGTCAAATTTAGACATTGATCTAAATCATGTTAATTTACTGGCATAATTTCAAACACACTTTAAAATTCCATTATAGGTGAATGTACATTTCTTCATCTCCATTCAAGCCTAAAGGGGACTTCGTCTTAAATCTAATAATGAGTTGTGACTCCAGACGTCTCAATTTAAGAGTTCTGTTCCAGCCTCTTTCATTTCTTGGGACAGTGGCTATTCTGGAGTATATCATATTTAGCCAGTTCTTCCCTTCATGCATCATCATGTGTTTCGCAATAGCATAGTTAGTGTTTTAATTTTGTGTGGCCCTTATATGCTCCAAGATTCTTTTTTTCAATGGGCATATCGTGCTGCCTATATATCTTTTGCCACAAAAACTCATTCAAATAGACTACATATATCGAGTCACAGGTGATTTTTTTCATTGCTGCTGTAAACCTTTCCTCGAGGATCTCAAATGATTTTCATGTTCTTACCAATATTGCACGCTTTGCATTTGCCACACTTGCTAAAACTGTTTTGTTGATCTTGCAAACAGTTCTTAGATGTTTTCATCATAAGGTGGCTCCTTACCAAGTTGTCTGCCAAAGATGGTACTTTCCTAAATGTTATTTTAGGCTTTGTTCCCAATTTCTCTCCAATATCCGGATCTTTCCTAAACACGTTCCAATATTTGTTCAACATCTTTAGGATTTTGTGACTCTACTTGCTGTATGTTAATTTTAACCTGACAGCTTCAACATTTTCATCAGTATTCTTCTTTTCTTTGTTCACATGAGTCTGTGCCCGAGTGAGAGATCTCGCTTTGGCTTCACGACGTTTGATGTCACAATGTTTGTATCCCCTCAAGCAAATAAAGAACACACTTGTGTAAGACCTTTATTATGTTCCTTTTGTGTAGCTCCAAAAACGAATATGTTACTGTAACTGAACGCATTCATGACAGTTTGTATGATACATCAAATGACATCTTGAAAAAGTTCGGCAGATGATGACACACCAAAATGTAATCATTTATTTCTGAACTAACCAATATGGTTATAAAAGACGGTCAAGTACCTGCAATTTTCTTTGAGTTCCAATTAATGATAGCCCTTGTTCTAATCAAGACGATAGAAGATTGTGGCACAATTCAGTGTGTGATCATTTCAGCAATTTGTGGACCAGCAAGTTTTTCTTTTTTAATTACCTTGTTCGCTTGACGCATATCAACACAGACGCATACAGCTCCTTCACTGTCCTTTAGTCATGGTTCTGGGTGATGATCATTACCTGAGGGTTAGGAGACTCCGGAAGCACAGGAAGTGAATGTGGCTACTGTGTGTGTCCACTTGGGTCATGTGTGCGTAAGTGCTTATAGACATATCCTCGACTAGAGATTAAAGTTCTCGCCTTTCATTATGTGAACCATTTGCCGAAGCGTCAGCACAGATTGAACTTGCGGGTAATGCTGCGTCATTCAACACAGTGGTGCTTCGTATACAGATCCTGCTACAGCTAGACCGATCCAGCACTTGTTACCGAGCATTCCACTCTGTGTCTTCTGGTTGTGGTGTGGAGTGGGTCCACACTACGTCTCTTCTGGACAGTCCGACTTGGTCCCCCCAGTGCTGCCTAAACTCTGAAACGTGGTTTTTTGATATGCGCAGTGGGATCGCTACAAGCCACAATTCCCATACACGTTGTAGCACTTCTTTTGTTTATTTATGCCTATTCATTTTTGTTGCAAATTAAAAGCAACTATTGAAAAAGTCGTAATCGTGGTTATGAACTGTGTGAACGCTATTCAGCGACCAAACAATACATGCGCAGCAGCACATGCTTATTTATTTGATTTGAGTAAGTTCACATTGGGAACATGTAAACAACCTTTTCTGCCCGCGCTGGAGCGTTTATCTTGCTTTGTTATCTGGGATTGTTCCTTTTAACCCTTGGAGTGTTGTGCCTGCAGTTAAGCCGGGTTACCTTCGAGCATGGAGCACTTACTTCACCTATAATTTCTGCGTTGGGTGCGCATGATCCATTTCTATAGTACTGCGCATAGGAGTGCTCATGTTGATTCACCTACTCAGTGGATTCTCAAAAGGGTATTCCACTAATTAAATTTTGGGAGACTGATGTGACCTAACATCCCAAGGTGACTATAAAAAGTAACACGTTTTTCTGCCTGTGTGTGTGTCTGTACAAGAAGCAAAAGTAACAGGTCTTCTGATATCACGTTTGTCACCCTAGGATTCATAACCCTAGATGGTTTCCTGGTTCCTTCCTATATCCTCATCCATTGGATTCCTTTGACCTCACTATGACTGATAGTTCGTGTTCAGATATAGATCTGCTGCCAGGGGCGGGAAGGCATGCACATTCTTGTCACCCTAGAGTAGGTTCTGACCTCTATTCATCTTGTTTTAAGGTCGTATTGCAGAAGAACCTATCACTGCACCATCTGAGATTTCCTCTACCCGCCCTAACCTTCACCCTGATCTTCGTTACTACACATACACAGGATGGAGGTAAGGGATGGTGGAGGTTATTCATATCGCCTCTGCAGGATCACTTCGCAAGCACATGGTAAGGCTCGCAAAGTTCTGACACCTTTTTGGGCACAACCACAATAGGCAAAACCCACGGAGTTGGACATGTAGATTGCTCAATGATATCATGCTTTAGTAATGTTTCAAGCTATTTTTCAACAGCCTCTTGTGGATTAAATGAAATTTATATCTTTGAGCGACATGACAAATGTCCTCCTTGATATGCAGTTGCATTTTCATAGTCTGAAGTTTTCCCATGAAACAACTACAGCAACTGACTTACTATTTTGTGATGCGCATTCAAGTTGTAGTTCATAGATTCACTCCCATATCAGCAGCAGTATTGAAACCGAGTATACAAGCACTTGACACAGTACCTTGAAGTACATGAATGGTTGGTTGTACTTTTGTCTTTTTGTGTTTCATGGTGTCTAAGAATTAACTTTGACTCTTTAAAGGCATTGATGCAGCTCATGTATACACTTTATTCTTCAATGGTGTGAAACGGGGAAATGGAGACAGTTTGTGTTATTTCTCATCATGCATGATGTTTATTGACACACCACTGTCAATAACAAAGGTTATGGAGCAACTGTTTACTTTTAGTGTAATTTTCAGACAATGTTTGGATGACTTTTGTAATTTTACTTGTTGACTTTTCTTTGACTTTTATCCTTCTCTGCATGCGGCGAGTCCCACATGCACACGATCTTTTGAGTTTTTGAGGTAAACATCGACATTTGTCTTCCTCACTGTCACTCAAGAATGAAACTGAGGAACTCTTGGACGAAAGTTTAGGCGACAATGAACTACATTTAGTGTTGATTTGCCTCAGATGATGTTGCTGCTTGACCTTGTGGGAATGCGTAGTACGTCACTTCTCGAACTTTCCGGCAGTTATTTTGTTTTCTCGTCATGACACACTTGGCCTTTTCTTTGTCTTGCAAACTGTTACAAAATGGTTCTCCTTCCCACAGCCTTTGCATACTTGTCTAATGGTGGGAAATTTACCTTCTCATGGAAATGAAACTCTACATCTAAAGCATAGTTTCCTTTTCTGTAACCCCTTGCATCAAGGTGGGCGTGGGTGGAGGACAGCCGGGTGCCGTCCGAACTCCGCTCATGCAATACAGCCGCACTGCATGAAAATTCGCGCAGCACGGAAATTGTTAAAGACATCACTTGGTGTCCTTCAGCTTTGTGTTTCTGCTTATGTCTCACGTTCATGACTGACTCATTCTGGGCACTTCCGTCTTCCATGTCAGCAGCTTGTCGATCAGCACGGACCTCAGCTTTAGCAGCCATGAGAACCCACTCCAGACTACAAGTTTCTTTCAGCATTCATCGACTGAATGAATCTGACAGACATCCGTCAATAACTTGTAGCCATATAGCTTCTTCATCATTAAATTAATTGAACTTAGTGTTTTACGAGCGTATCAAGTCTCTTAACAAATGTGTGGATTGTTTCACCAGCTTTCTGTCATTCCTGACTGAAAAGATATCTTTCGTATTTGATATTGGATTGAACTTGAGATTTGACGCTTCTTTGATTTGACTGTATGTGATTTGATCATTTCACGGTAGTTTCTTGATTACCTCTTTTACTCCTTCATCAGCTAGATTTTTTTAGCTATTTGACAATCATTTTGTTAACTGTTTCGTTTTTTTTTTTTTTTTTTTTTTACAGAGTTTTATATAGCGCAAACTTGACCCAAATCGGGTATCAGAGCGCTTTAGATGAGCACCAGTTGCATTGCATGAGAACACATTTATTTTTGTTAGGTAGAGGGAGATTAAGTGATTTGCCCAGAATCACAGAATGTTCAGCGTCATTGCCGAGGCTCGAACCAAGTACCCCAGATTAGAGCTCGACAGCCCTAGCCGCTAGGCCAACTCTTCTCCCGTGAGGGAGCTGATTCTATGGCAGGACCAGAGGGGAGGATTTTGATCCGCTGTCTTTATTTTCCAACACCAGCAGATTTAACATTACAGAAAAAGTTAGGGACCTTCCGGGCAAGGTTGCTGTCACCCCTGAGATAGGTGCCAAAATGGCCACTTTTCTCCAAAAGTATATTCGTGATCCCAAGAAAGAGGTCGAAGGGTCCTTGAAAGCTTGCCAGTACAAGCTCCTGGACGCCTGTGGTCCTCTCAAATGTCAGATCTAGCAGAGGAGGCAAAAGCCTCTGGTACCGCACTTTTCCCCCGGAGTCAGTCTCTGGCTGGGACCAGCAAGCTATTTTCTTCCTGGGGAATGAGAACTGCACCCTGGCTGCTTATTGCTTAAAGTGGACCCAAAACTAAGGGACTTGGTCTCCTCTGAGGCAGGAGCAGTGGCGGATGGGGGTCTTTTCGGTGAGCCCTTTGTGAAGGAGCTCACGAAATTTGTGTCCATCTTCACCACTCTTGAAATGGCGCAGGCCTCCATTAAAAGAGTGTTCCACCCAAAGGTTTTTGTCGAGGTCGGCCGGTGGCGCTCAACCGGCCGCTTCTACACTCAAGCCCCCAACAAAGGCTTCAAGAATTGCGGAAACCAGCCCAAGCAAGAATTCTTCCAGTCTCGCAGAAACAGAAGAGGCAGAAGCGCCAGAGGAGGAGGCAGAGGCCAGTTCCAAAATCAATCAGGTGAGTCTCTCCCCTTACCCCCATTTGCGGGTGAGGGGCAGGTTGGCTTTGTTCGCTCACAATTGGGAGAACATTACTTCCGATTCTTGGGTCCTTAAGACCATAAAAGGGCTCACATAGAGTTCTACGGGACCCCGAGGCAGGAAGGCCGGCCACGGCCTCTGGTTTTCACGTCAGCTCAGACGGCTCTGGTGGACGAAGAGGTTCACGATCTCCTCCACAAGGGGGCGATAGTGTGCTCTTCCCTCCACCCAAGCGGGTTCTTAAGCAACATCTTTATAGTGGACAAGGCAGACGGGGGTCAACGCCCGGTTATCAATCTAACGGAGTTCAACAGTTGGCTGGTTTACCGCCATTTAAAAATGGAGGGAATCCACCTGCTGTGCGACCTCCTGCGCCCAAAAGACTGGATGGTGCACCTCGATCTGAAGGACGCTTAACCTTCCGTCCCGATTTTCCCCCCGCATGGCAGGTTCCTTCAATTCCTGTGGAAAGGCCAGGTTTACGAGTTCACAACGCTACCTTTCGGTCTTTCCTCAGCTCCTTGGTGCTTCACCAAGGTGCTCAAGCCTGTGGTGGAGTACCTCAGAGCAAGGAGCTTACGTCTCCTGATTTACCTCGACGACATCCTTCTCTTGGCTCAGTCTTCAACCTTGCTCGCAGCTCCGGATGATGGTGCATCTCTTGCAGAGCTTGAGTTTTGTCATCAATGGGAAAAAAATCCCTCGATTCCAGCCCAGCAGACGACTTTTTTGGGGTTTGTTATAGACTCAGGCAAGACGACATTGAGTCTTCCAGGAAAGTTTCCAAGAATCGGCAAGAGCTCAGAAAAGCACGCTGGCCCGGCCCACCACGCCTCTTCGGCAAGTGGCCAGAGTGGTGGGCCTTCTGTCCTCCGCCATACAGGCCATCTTTCTGAGGCCCCTGTATTACAGGGCCCTCCAACAGTTGAAAGCCACCCATCTCAGGAGGGGTTTGCAGTACTCGGAACTCGTTCCCCTCACAGACGACCTGAGGTTGGAAATGCAATGGTGGCTGGATCACATGAAGGCCTGGAACGGGAGGGCCATTTTCGGCTCAGCACCGGACATCGTCATAGAGTCGGACGCCAGCAAGTCGGGCTGGGGGGCGCGTTGCGGGGACTCCTTTATCGGAGGAAAATGGTCCGCAGACGAACAACGCCGTCATATCAATTGCTTGGAACTTCTTGCCGGTTCCTTCGCCATCAAACGCTGGACAAAAGACAGGATCAGCTGCCATGTCCTTCTCAAAATGGACAATGTGTCCGCTGTCCGCTACATAAACCACCTGGGGGGGGGGGGGCACAAAATCCAAGGTCCTAGCGGACATGGCGTATCGGTGACGGCGTAGAATCTTCCGGCAGCGGCCAATGTGGTGGCAGACTGGTGCTCCAGACAGTGGTTGGATGGGAGTCTCTGGCAATTGGATACCAGAGTCTTTCAGAGGCTCCAGGCCCTTTGAAGCCCCTTCTTGAAGGACCTCTTTGCTTCTCGCCTGGACCATCAGCTTCCCCGGTTCTTCAATTGGAAACCGGATCCTCTGGCGGCTGTGACGGACGCCGTCCTCCAGGACTGGTCCCTGGAAAAGGTGTACGCCTTTCCACCGTTTGCAATGATCATGTGCCTCTCAGCGCAGTTTCGCCGTCAGCAGGCGAAGGTAGTGCTGATCACGCCTTATTGAAAGTCGCAAGTATGGTTTCCAGTTCTTCTGGAACTTTCTTGGGATTCTCCAATCCTTCTACCCCCTCGATCTTATGATTCTTCGTGATCCCCAAGGAGGGCCTCACCCGTTAGTCCTGCAGAATCGGATGCCCCTCATGGCTTGGAGGATTCCAGCTGCATGGGCAGACGGCACCAACAAACAATACCATTCGGCTTGGTCCAGATGGGTGGGTTGGTGCCTTAGCCGGGGTCAGGATCCTGTGGGGTGCAAAGTGGTCCACGTACTGAATTTCCTGGCTGCCCTGGCCACAGAGGGCTTGGCTTACCGCACCATAAATTTGTACAGATCAGCAATTTAGGCGGACCACGACCGGTCCAGGGCGTTGCAGTGGGAGAACATCTCTTTGTATGCAAGTTATTGAGGGGTATTCGATTATCCCAGCCTCCTCTTCCTAATTATTCACAGTTGTGGGATGTTAACAAAGTTCTACATCTTTAAGCCCTGGCCTTTGAATAGGTACCTGTCTCGCAAACAACTCTCTGCAAACTTTGCCATGCTCCTTTGTTTGGTCTCCTGCAGGACGGTTTCTGATGTGAGAGCTCTGGATCTCCCCAGTCGGGTTTCTTCCCCCCAAGGGGGTCACCTTTCATGTTTCACACCGCACTAAGTCGGACTCTAGGGTAATTTCGTACCCGGCTTTTAATAGACACCCTAAGTTGTGTGTGGTGCCCTGTCTCAAGGCTTATGAGAGCATGACAGATGAATATCGCCCTCACGGTGTAAACCAGTTGCTGATTTTTCTCAGGAAACCTTTCAAGGCTGGTTCTTCCCCCATCATTGCACGATGGGTCAGATGGGTCATGCACAAAGCGGGCATTGACATCTCGCACTTCGGTGCTCATTCAGTGAGAGGAGCAATGGCCTCCAAAGCCTTTACCCTCGGAGCTCGGCTCAAGAATATTATCAATGCCGCTGACTGGTCATCAGACTCAATGTTTAAAAGATTCTATTTTAAACCAGTCATTGAAATGGCTTACCTGGTGGTGGACAAGCTTTTAAAGAGCATAATCCTCGCCTCCGGTCCTGCCATAGAATGAAAAATGTCCTAGTAGACACAAAGGAAAGTTTCAATTCTATTAAAGACTCGGACGCGAGGATTATTCCCTCCCAGAATTCCTGAGGAATTAGTCGCTCCCCCCCCACCTTATTCTATGCATCAACTACGCCGAAAGGTATAAGTATTGGTTTCAATATCTTTGTTTGAGGGTGTTACTATTCAGAGTATAACTGTATTTGTATTGACAATTTATTATCCTTGTGCCTTTGTTCTTATAACTTTGCTTCTTATCGGTATAATACCTTTGTGAACCTTGTGATGGTTAAGTACTGATTCATTCGATGTTCTCTTAATTCTTTCAGGACCAGAGACAACTAAAACGGACTAATACAATTCGTTAATCTGGATGGTTCGCAGTCAAGAAAGAGGAGATATCTCAGCATTCCCCGGAACCTAAGGACATGTGTGGATGCTGACTGGTTGACCTCTTGGACTGACCTTTCCCCGGGCTTCCTGGGAAAGAGAGTTTTTTTCTGTAATGTTAAATCTGCTGTTGTTGGAAAATAAAGAAAGCAGAGCATAATTCTCGCCTCCGAGTCCTTAATAAAATTGAAACTTTCCTTAGTGTCTACTAGGAAATTTTTCATTCTAATTTATTTCTCTGTAAAACGCAAAATAGATTTTTTTAAACTGATGAACATGTTCCAGTTCATACATACTTTACATTATAATCTTATGCAAGTACCTAACCAAAAATTAACATGGAAATTCGCTGTTTTATACTGCATTCATTGAAAATAAACAAAATGGAATGCCTCTAATGGATCTTAACTTTTGTAAGTAGAAACATTTACTAGTACGTTTCAAGTGCTTGGGCATACTTATAAAGAAACTATCTTGTAAATGCAATCGGTGTTTGTGGTCGACTCACAATGCCCCCACTGGTGGAAGCAAGTAAACTAACATTAGTTCCAGATGCCTTTTCATAAACCAGGGTGATAAATCTTTCTACAGCTTGTGGCAAGACAAATATGTTGTAAACACGAAATACCAGGAAGGCAGTATTTCATTTTTATGACAGTCAGACAAATGAGCTATTACACAGAATGTTGTCTGGACCATATATCTGTCAGAAACACAGAGAACATTTCTTGTTGCGCGGAATCGAACCTGTGAGAGCAATGATCAGCAGAAGCCACGTGGAGTGTTCGGAAAGGTTTCATCTCTGTTGTGCCTAGTGTTTTGTTATTTAAGAAGCCATCTCGAGATCTAAGACCGTCTCACGTCTTATATCGGCAGTAGCTGTATCTGTCGGCGTCATGGCAATATTACACATACAGATCTGTGGCAGCAGTATTTGATTGGCCAGAAGTATAAGCGGTCAGCTGGATTTCACTGCGGTATGTAAAATGTGAACTACCGGATCAGCGCTAAAGTTACATACGATGCAATACGGTACTAATATTAAGAGATAGGCGATTTACTGTTGACGAATTGAAATACCGCCCGCAACTTTTACAGCAGACAATTTAAATGCTGTCCACACAGCTGTGTTCACATGATAGATCCCCTAATGCGGGAGACAATAATATAAGAAACTTGGAGTAAAGAGAGCCAACTGTTCCTACTGAAAAGTTCACTAGGCCTTTCATTATGGAGTATCCCAAAAAAATACCCATTTACCATCTTTTCACTTTGGAAAGAAAAGAAAAAACACTTCTACATTTCCAGTTTAAAAACAGATAAGTGGCAACAGAGACAGCGTCAGATTGACAAAGGCCATGCCCATCCAGGCACCGCTAATCTTCTCTCACTTTACTTCTCACTGTCAAGGAACATTTAGGGGTGACTAGGCATCGCTGCTGAACCCCTGGCATGCCCCTTGCGACCCCTGGCACTGCCTTTGCGCCCCCTCGCGTTAGCAGTAGCAAAATCAGTGGCAGGAACAGAAGCAGCACGTCCTTATGGACGTTGGTGGGGCCTTCACTCACCTCGATTTTTGTAAATTTTTTATTATACTAATATTGAATAATACTACATTATTCGCTATTAGTTCAATGAACAATGGAGTACAAATAGCTGGAATATGACAGCTGAGGTAAGTAAACAAAATGCTATTAAATGTATGTATGTTGTGTGTGTGCTTGCAGTTTTGAGTGTGTGCATGTGTGAATGAATGTGTGTGCATGTGTAGGCAGAGTGTGTGTGAGCGAAAGTGACATGTGAAGTCACTACCACTACCCCTGGTATTTTGAGAACCATGCTATATATATATATTTTTTTTTTTAAATCAGATTTTTATTTAATATATTCATCAAACAACAAATCGAGAGATATTACTCAGTACAGTCATATGGTATCATTAAGGATCTCAGAAGAAACAACATTGGGAGCATATCCCCAAGTGGTACTCTAAATGTATAACCTACAGTAGATGATATATATCAAATGGAGATATCCACAGCTGTACATTACTCTTCTTTGGCATAAATTCAGTTAGTCGGTCCATCCCAGTGTAGCATAATCATAGAAATTAAATATTGCACACTGTGACAACAACCATCATTGTATTAAAAAGATGTACTCTAGCTCCAATTGTCTACCACATTTGCACAGAGAGCGGGGGAGTATATATATATATATATTCATTCAAGTGCCCCCAAAGAACTCCCCTCTGGCCTCTGCTGTTTCTTTTAGGAGAAGGAGTTTTTGAATATTGTCTGCGCCAAGCCAGATGCGCAGCACAGATGACCCGGCTGTGAAAGTGACCCGGACAGACTGGCACCGCACTGCCTCGCCACTGCTTGTAAGGCTTGAGGGATGGAGAGGACCGGTGTCCGCCCCGACGTTCAGGAAGCACAAGCGGTGTGAGGTATTTCATCTCCGTTAGGGCGTTATGTGGCTGCATAACTGCCCCAGCACATTGGCTTCCTGAAAAGAAAGGCTGCAGCAGTACGAGGGGACCCGAGGAGGCGCTTTGGTTCCTGGGTACGAGATTGTGAGTCACGACATCCGAGCCTGCACAGACATTCAAGGTAGTAGCATCATGGCATTACCCCCCACACCGCCGACCCACATGCATGAACAAGTTGCATTCTGGGAGTTGAAGTTTGCTTAATGTCCCGCGACCTCCAACAAGTGAGCTGATTTTGCTTGGGGAGGAGCTCTTTGCCGTCAGCAACATTCAAAGAGAAGCAGGACTCTTGATTTAAACAGAAGGACTCCAGTCAGTGCAGGGCGCTGAGGAAGGCTACATTCATGCCGAAATGCATTCGATGCCACTGACCTGTGTATTTGTGCATTAAAGTGCCCCCAAAGGATTCCCCTCTGGCCTCTGCGGTTTCTTTTAGGAGAAGGAGTTTATGAATATATACTCATACACACAGAGCGAGGATTCCTGACGATTATGCATATATATATATATATATAAATATAAATATGGCTCCTCCATTAGGTAGGAGGAGCATTGTCCCACTGCTTTCTCGTGGTGCGATAAGCAGAAACATAAAATGGTAAAACGACTATTTTATGTTTCTGCTCATCGCACTGCGAGTAAGCAGAAGTGCCTGGTTGGGGGCGGGCGGTCCTGCCTGAGGGCAGGGGGGAGTGGGGCACTTTCTTTTTTCTCATGGCGGCTGCATGCAGCCTAGATAGAGAAAATGGCCTCCCCATAGGCGACTGTCTGGGCGCTGTCCCCACCTATCAGCAGCAGTAAAACGCAGGACCCGGCCGGGAGCGGAGGCGGCGCAGGATCCGGTAAGGTAATTCTTTTTAAACCCACCCCCAATCTACCCGTGAACCACTGCGAGCCATGCCGGCCGCGACTGGTGAGGCCTTGTATTGGAATATCAGTGAAGTGATACAAATCGGGAATGCAGTGTATAGGCAGAGCTGTCTGTGGGTACATGACACAATCTTGTTATTTAATAGTAGCTAGTGGTGTAAATCAGAAATTAGTTGCTAGGGTGGGGCTCGGTTTGTATCCTTGTGCAGCAATAGGGGTACTGTGGATCAGAACTGAGGTACATTTATAGGGTTATTGTTTGATTTCAGTGCTGGAAAAGCTCGGGGGAGGGTGAAGATCGAGGCACATTAGCAGATTTCTGTGAAAGAACCAGAACAGGGAGAGCAATGAACGCTGAACACCAGGAATGACGTGCTTTCCCAAAGCTGCGTATGGTTTACAGTACCGGAATGTAGGATAGAGCTTCACGAGAAAATTGGCGGTGACTGATTCAATGGGGAACACAATCTCCCTCATGCGGGTAGGTTTTAAAAAAACTCCATAAACTGTCTTTTCAGTTCAGGTTTAACAATATCTTGTATTTTCAACGTTTTTCTGTTTGTCGTTGAACATCTGAAGTCTGGGTAGGGACAGTCACCAATTCCCTGGCCCTGTTAAACCAAACTTTGAAAAAATGCAAAAATCTATTTAAAAGCATCCGTTATTCTTCAACGGTATGAATGAGTGATTGAATGCCATTTGTAGTGCATTGATATGAACACAACTTATGCTTGGAGTGTGGAGAGGTAATAAGTAGGTTTTGAGTTTTGTTTTAAAGTTGAGCTGGTTGGACTCAGCACAGAGGGCCCAAGTTTGGGCATTTCAGAACAGGGGTATTTGGAGTGGAAGTCTACCTACCCTTGACCTTTAGTGTTCTGTGGGTATCAATGGATATCTGGTATTTCACTGCATCAAAACGTGGACTGTCATGGGTGTGGTGCTGTATGTTGTTGGAGAGTTATTCTGAGTACATCTCTTGGATGCATTTGTGGATAAAGTAAAGATCGGTGAAGTTGATTTGGGCGTTGATGGTGAAAGAGTCATGTGCTCTCAGATTTTGTGCAGATGGAGTACCAATGGAATTCACTTGCCCTGACTCCTGCTGGACTCACTTGGGTTGGGTTCGTTGCCTCCCTCAACTGCTGCTGCCTAGCATCTTGGTTATATTATCCCAAGGCCCCCACTCTGACAGTAGAGTGACCTGATAACTGTTTGGTGGTGATAACATGCACTGCTCCTCGGCCTCTCCCAGTCTCACTCGTTGAGCATCTGCACTTGAGTGACTGTGAGTAAGTCACCCCAGTACTAGCTGCTGCTTGCTGCACTGTCCCACTGGTGCCAGTGTGTTTGTCCATCTGCCAGACTCAATCCATTTTCTCCTTTGACCACCCGCCACAACCTGCACACCCCAAAGCCGTCAGCAACTGCGCTGAGACCAGGTTACAACATAGGGAACCGGCCCCAGCCCCACAATGCCCACACTGTGCAGTACCAGTCTGACCTACCAGACTCAGGGAATGAACCCAAGTGCCGGGCTAGGTTACTACATAACGACAGCTGGTCACAGTGGAGGTTTGCCCATTCCACGCTAGACAACCAGGCTGAGGCGTTGACAACCACTGCCAGAGGCAACAGGAAGGCACCTTTGTCCACCCTTGAGACTATTTGTTTTTGAAAAGGTTGTCACATGAAGAAAACATCCCCGGCCATAGCATCTCCTTAAGTTCAAGCTCACGAGTTCAACTCAAATTTTAGTTTTCCACCCCACCACTTTTAGATTCCACCAACCACACATGTATGTATGTATGTATGTATGTATGTATGTATGTGTATATATATATATATATATATATATATATATATATAAAAACACAGAATTGTAGCTGGTCCCTTGCCTCTGTATCGGCGGGCTCACAGCAGGGGTAGCCACCCCCTTTCTTACTCAACACACTCCACCGGCGTATTCCTCACTTCAGTATCGGAAAGAACAACACAGGAGCCGTGGCCTCTATTCGTGGTGCAGTTTATTGCAGACACAACGTCCTACGCGTTTCGGAATATGGCTACTCCTTCATCAAGGGCAAACTTTGTGCATTTCAATGTGATTAATAAAGTAAAGTAATATGTCACGTGATAAAAACATAAACAAAATACTTCGCATTTAAACAATTTTCAATTGGTGTTTGTACGTGCATTCATAGTGATTTGAGTATGTATACAATGATCGCCAAGGCAATAATATAACACATTTTCAATTTCAAATGACATGGCTCACGGCAAAATTTCATGACATAAATCACCTGGAAACAGACCGTTTCCGATAAAGCATTGCTCCTGCCACTGATAACAAAATTCTATGTTAACATTCATTAGTATGACATAGAAATTTTCAAAATTGCGTTTATAGTTAAAATAAAATTGCCATCCATTATAAATGAGCAACTCAACTCTGGGAAGATTCGAACCCCCGATCTCAAAAGACTTACAGACGGGGTGTCCCAGCCCATTGCGCTATGCGATTTAACAAGGTTTAACAAGTGAAATTCAGAGAGTCATCTTATTCACTTTGTTAATAACGGGTACAAGTGTGACAATAAACACTGCCCCGAAACAGTACTGCCCGAGTGGGCTAAGGAATAAATTAAAGGCAAAAATGAAAATATCTGATAATCGTATTTAAACATTGGTGGTAGGTTCACATTACTGCCCTAGTGGGCCATATCCATATATATTGGCATGGGATGCTTTTTATAAAATTAAAGTTCATTCAAACAAAATTTAAGTCAGTCATAGTCATGCCCCAGTGGGCTACTGCATTGTTGATTGCCAGCGAAACCTTCCTCAGTCACTCTTGAGTGTGCACCTGTAACACCTAAGACAATAATAAAGGCAAAGTCCTATTAAAATCTTCATAATCCAAAAAACGTTTCGACAACACCATCTATAGGCAGATACAGGGGACGGCGATGGGGACCTGCTTCGCCCCCAGCTTTGCAGGTATTTACCTGGGGTGGTGGGAGGAGCAGGTAGTCCATAAGATCAGGCTATTTAAAGATCACACCGTCCTCTGGCTACGCTACATAGATGACATCTTCTGTGTGTAGAGTGGTACGGACACACAAGCAATTGAATTTGTGCAAGAGCTGAATAACAACCAGTTGAATCTCCAATTCACACATCAGATCAGCAAGGATACCATGGAATTTCTAGACCTCAAACTAGAGGTAAATAATAACACCATTGTTAGCTCGCTGTTCAGAAAAGCCACGGCTGGCAACAGCTTGCTCCATGCAGAAAGTTGCCATCCCCGCAATTTAATTTACAGCATACCTTTTGGGGAGCTACTACGAGCATGTAGAAACTGCAGTACAGCTGACAAATTTGAACAGGAGAAAGGAATCATGAGAGAAAGATTCTTGACACGAGGCTACAGCCCTAAGACCGTAAAGGAAGCCATCACTAGAGTAGAAGCTCTTAATCGTCAGGATCTGTTATTTCCCAAAACTACTGAGTCTCAGACTAAATCAAAAGAAACAGTAAGATTCATTACCACCTATAATACACATGCGTGGGAGGTGAAAAGAAGCCTCAGTAAATTTTGGGAAGTCCTAAAAACTGATAATGATCTAAGAGACTGCATAGGTGAACGTCCATCCTTAACGTTCCGGAAACCCAGGTCACTATGTGACCAATTGTGCAGCAATATGATTCCCAACCCCAAAAAAGTCAATGCTGTTAAAGGTTTCTTTACATGCAATCAATGCAAAGCCTGCAAATTTAGCAGCAGCATAAAATCACTTAAATTTAACAGTAATGAAACTCCTTGGATTATACAGAAGCATCTAAATTGCAATACTGAATATGCCATCTATACTTTGAAGTGCCCATGTTCAAAATACTACATTGGGAGTACCATCCACAAGGGTAAGAAGCAGGTGTTAGAACACCTGAGAGCTATTGGTAAAAATGATAAAACTTATCCGGTAGCTCGACATTTTTACAAGCATCACAAAAGCAATGCTAATCTCGTAAAATTTGCCGTTATCGATTGTGTCCCCCCAAACAAAAGAGGTGGGAATAGACTTCTCGAACTCAGGAAATTGGAGTCCAAATGTATCATAAGATTCAACACCATGGTGCCCCATGGGTTGAATATGGACGAGGAACTGTCAGTACATTTACATTGAATTACAAATACTTGTCTAGGATTTTTGCTGCTAAATCACCTTCTGTAAGATGTTTTAGAATTTTGAGTGTTTTCTTCATGAAACGTTTTTTGGATTATGAAGATTTTAATAGGACTTTGCCTTTATTATTGTCTTAGGTGTTACAGGTGCACACTCAAGAGTGACTGAGGAAGGTTTCGCTGGCAATCAACAATGCAGTAGCCCATTGTGGGCATGACTATGACTGACTTAAATTTTGTTTGAATGAACTTTAATTTTATAAAAAGCATCCCATGCCAATATATATGGATATGGCCCACTAGGGCAGTAATGTGAACCTACCACCAATGTTTAAATACGATTATCAGATATTTTCATTTTTGCCTTTAATTTATTCCTTAGCCCACTCGGGCAGTACTGTTTCGGGGCAGTGTTTATTGTCACACTTGTACCCGTTATTAACAAAGTGAATAAGATGACTCTCTGAATTTCACTAGTTAAACCTTGTTAAATCGCATAGCGCAATGGGCTGGGACACCCAGTCTGTAAGTCTTTTGAGATCGGGGGTTCGAATCTTCCCAGAGTTGAGATGCTCATTTATAATGGATGGCAATTTTATTTTAACTATAAACGCAATTTTGAAAATTTCTATGTCAATCTAATGAATGTTAACATAGAATTTTGTTATTAGTGGCAGGAGCAATGCTTTATCGGAAACGGTCTGTTTCCAGGTGATTTATGTCATGAAATTTTGCCGTGAGCCATGTCATTTGAAATTGAAAATGTGTTATATGATTGCCTTTGCGATCATTGTATACATACTCAAATCACTATGAATGCACGTACAAACACCAATTGAAAATTGTTTAAATGCGAAGTATTTTGTTTATGTTTTTATCACGTGACATATTACTTTACTTTATTAATCACATTGAAATGCACAAAGTTTGCCCGTGATGAAGGAGTAGCCATACTCCGAAACGCGTAGGACGTTGTGTCTGCAATAAACTGCACCACGAATAGAGGCCACGGCTCCTGTGTTGTTCTTTCCGATACTGAAGGGAGGAATACGCCGGTGGAGTGTGTTGAATATATATATATATATATATATATATATATATATATATATATATATATATATATCCGCTCCAACAGTCCCTCCCCGCAATGCTCGGGAATCAGGAGGCAGCACTCCAAAGATAGGTTAGCACAAAGTTTAATCTCACAAAAAACGCGCTTTCGGCACTCGGCCTTCTCAGTTATGAGACAGTGAGACGTTACAACCGTCCTTCATTTAAACACCACACGTTACGTAATGAATAAACATAGAAATGAGACTCAAAATAAATTAGGTATCCGCCATCTTGGAATGGGATCGGTATACATAATAAATGCATTGTGTTAGACCAATAAGTCAAATTATATAGCAAAAATCAATGTTATATATAAGAAGCCCAAAATGGCTAAGATAACTACATAATGTAATACATTTCCATGAGTCATCACTTAATCTCGCCCTGGATGGGCATAAACCATTCATTGTATTAGTAACGTGAAAATCAGTTCATCATCATTATGGAAAGAGACCAACAGAAAAAGCAATGATGCAGTCAATCCATATGATCAACAGTTCAATTTTGTAATCATACTAAGTGAACAGCTAAGTCCTCATGCATATTTAGTCCAGTAGGCATTTTGCTCAACAAGTCTATGATGCACCGTGATTCTAATCGCCTTAACTTCAAGAGTCTATCTCCGCCCCTGGCATTGACAGGGAGAGAATCCAAGCAGAAGAAGGTTAATAATTCCCTGTTGCGTGCATGCTCTTTGTCAAAATGTCTAGCAACTGGGTAGCTCACGTCTGCATTCTGGATGGCTCTCTGGTGTTCTAAAATCCTTAGCTTCACCGGATTGGTTGTGCTGCCCACATACCTTCTGCCACAAGGACATGTCAGACAGTACACCACGTAAGGCGTGGTACAAGTGAGGAACTTTTGTATTCTCTTCGGTTCTTTGACACCTGGTTTGCTGTATTGAGTGATGCGTTTGCTTCCTTTGCACGCCTTACAGCGTCCACAGGGAAAGAAACCCTTCATAGGTTCTATTTTTGGTTTGGACTTTAGTTCCTCATGGTGACTATGAACCAAATAGTCTTTTAGTGCTCTGGCTTTCCTGAAAGTCACTAGAGGATAGGAGGGCAAATCTTGTTTTATGACACTGTCCGTCATCAGGATATTCCAATGTTTACGTAAAATACGTTTGATTTCGTTGGAATTTCTAGAGTAGGTGGTGATGAGCCGAAATTGTCCAGTGTCTGCATTTTTATTATGCAATTTTTCTTCCAGCAACTTACTCCTCTCCAGACTATCAACTTTACTTAAGGCTTGTCTGAGTACCCCTGCCGCGTACCCTCTTGCTTTAAACCTTTGTATACAGTTGCTAGCCGCTTTCCTGAACTCGTCATCTTTGGTGTTATTCCTCTTTATTATGGAGCGGATATTGTTGTCGGGTGCACCCCCGACTGGCAGGCACCCGCCTTGGAGTGCAACAGGCTGGTGCGAGTGGAGCTTTATATATATATATATATATATATATATATATATATATATATATATATATATATATATATATATATTCAGAATAGGATATCCATTTCACAACACAAGGAAATCATCCGGCACTCGAGCAAGGGTATCGTTGTTTCAGGCTTCTTTATTTGCTTAAGATATATATATATATACATATATATTATATATATATATATATATATATATACTTTTTCTTTTTACTGAAAAAAATATAGGTTTCAGCCACATTATAGTTGGGAATTCGCATTTAAAAAACCTTAGAAATTCACTGAAAAAATCATAGGTTTCACACGTTATAGTTAGCTGGACATTTCACTCATACAAAACCATTGAAATTCCCCCGTTATAGTTAGTTCAGCTAACTATAACTCGCGCGCCCGCAATGCACTGCTGATGACGCTACATATTACATCACTCATGACATGGTCAGTGACATCACTCATGACATCACTGATGACATCTCAAATGGAATCGGAATTCGTAGTTCGACTGATTTTAGGGGAAGTTCCAAAACTCTGTGGCGCTTACTGGAGGTACCTGTTGGACTAGTTGGCCCCTAGGTGACCTCTGGATTGAAGAGGAATTAATTCCCCAACTTAAAACGCGCCAGAGGGCATGTTTGCACACATATCACCTCAAGCCCCACCCCCTACCTTCACTACTGTGCTAACGCACCACGTAGCGCGTTCTAAGTTGGGGGATTAAGTCCCCTTGCATACTGGGGGTCCCTGGGGGCCAACTAGCCCACCAGGAACCTCCAGTATGCGCCAGGGGGCTGCGTTGCAGAGAGGTGTAATGAGGCCACACCCTTTTTTACACCTCTCTGCAACGCAGCCCCCTGGCGTGTTTGCAGAGGGGTAACTAATTCCCCTTGCATACTGGGGTCCCTGGGGGCCAACTATCCCACCAGGAACCTCCAGTATGCGCCAGGGGGCTGCTTTGCAGAGAGGTGTTCTGAGGCCACGCCCCTTTTTATACCTCTCTGCAACGCAGCCCCCTGGCCCATACTGGAGGCTCCCGATGGGCTAGTTGGCCCCCAGGGACCCCTAAGTACGCAAGGGGAATTAGTTCCCCCACTGCAAACGCGCCAGGGGCTGCGTTTGCAGAGAGGTGCAGGAAGGGGGCCTCCTCCCGATCCAGTTTTTTTAAATTTTACTTTTAAGAAGGGGGGGCAGTGTAGCCCCCTTCTTTTTCTTTTTTTTTTGTTGGCCCTGGGGATCTCATCCCCTAGGGCTTGCCCACAATTTCTACCTTAAAAATAAAATTGGGAAGGGGGCCGCATGGCCCCCCTCCCAAGGCCATACTCTGCCCCGGGGACCCCACCCCCGGGGCATGGGCCTTTTAAAAAAAAAAAATAATAATTAGGAGGGGGGCTGCTTTGCCCCTTCCTGTGGCCACTTCTGGCCCAGGAGATCCCATCCCCCGGGTCAGGCCATTTTTTCTTTTTTTTTGGGAGGGGGCCGCGTAGTCCCCCTCCCGGGCGACTGCTGGCCCCGGGAACCCCATCCCCCGGGTCCTGGCCCTCCTCGTTGGGGGCCGTGGGGGGTCCCCAAGCCTCCCACGGTCCCTGCCAGCTCCCCGCATCCTGTGAGAGCCGGCATTACTTTTCTACTTGGGGAGCAGCTAACATGCTGCTCCCCATGCAGAAAAGCAATCTGCTTAGATTTTTGAAAGAGAGAGCAGGTTTCCTGCTCTCTCTCTTTCAAAAACCAAAAGCAGTTTGCTATGGTAGGGCAGAAGCCGCAAGGCTCCCGCCCTACCATAGCAAACAGCAGAGCACCGGGGGTAGGCACCCCGGGACACTTCAGGAGCCAGCCCTGGGGGTGGCAGTCCCCAGGGCCATCAAGGGCTCCATGAGGGGGGCTGAACGGGCCCCCTCCCAACAGTTAAAAGCCCCAAGGGGTGGTGGTCCCCGGGGCTGGGGGTCCCCCTATTTTGAATATTAGTGCCCGGGGAGGTGGCGGTCCCCGGGGCGTGTGGGGGGGGGGGGGGGGGCTTGAGCCCCCCACACAGTTTTTTTTCTTTTTTTTAAGGAAGCCCCGGGGGGTGGCGGTCCCCGGGGCTGCAGGGGGGCCGTGAGCCCCCCACATACATTTCATGGAAGCCCCGGGGGGTGGCGGTCCCCGGGGCTGGGGGGCCCCTCTGGGCGCCCCATTATTACATATAAAAGAAGCCCCGGGGGTGGCGGTCCCCAGGGCTGGGGTGCCTCAGAGCCCCCCACCCTATTAAGATAAGCTCCGGGGTTGGCGGTCCCCGGGGCTGGGGGGCCCCCGTTTACAAAGAGTCAATTGCCCCCGGAATATTCCCCCTCGCGGGGCTAAAAAAAAATGCCATTTTTTTTATTGGCAGGGTACGCTTACCCTACGCGTATCCCGCAATTTTAAAAAAAAAATATTTTTGGGGGGGCCTTGGGGGTCCCTGTGGGACCCCCTGAGCAGGCCTAGGGTGTCAGGGTGTTTCTACCCTGCCCCCTGTTGCGCACTTGTTTTTCAATTTACTTCTGCCTCGGTTCTACCGAGGCACAAGATGGCTGCCAACACTTCCTGGTTTGGAGTGTTGACAGACAGTTTACAGCCAATTAGCATGCAGCTCGTGCTCGTAATGATACGCGTATAATCCTTGGACGGTACGCGTACGGTACAACTTCGCAAATATATCTATGATGTTACTTTTGATTTTCTCAGGAACTACTGAACGGATTTACACCATTTAACAAAAAGCACAATCTATGAACCAAACTCTACCTTTTTGCCAAATTTGGTGTAATTCCGTTCAGCAGTTCGGGCTGTAGTCGTGTCTAAAGGTTCCTATGGAAAATTGCATGGGGAAAACATGTTTTGGGACCCCCATTTTTTCTTGGCCCCCACTTCACGAATCACCCCGCAACTTTCAGGGAAGGAGCGGAGCGGAGCGCCCCATCTTCTTTGAGAATTTCGCGAAGATTCGTCAACCGGCGCCAAAGTTATTCCAAATAGAATGTTGCGGATTTCCTATGGAAACTAGATCCTAACTATAACTACCTACTGGCGACCGCCAGTAGGATAGAGAGATATATATATATATAGATAGATAGATAGATAGATATATAGATATGCTATGACTAGGATGCCAGAGACTGACGTGCAATTACCAGCCCGGTGGAACTCTACCCACTCAACAATTAGAGCAGAAGTCAAATTTCTACCGATTGTTTAATGCATAGAACTTAGATACTGATGTAGAATAGGTTTCAGATCCCGGCCAATTCTGCCAGACAATGGAAAGGCATTACAAGACAGGATCGGCTCTAAAGTCAGTACTATCCACCTGCCTCTGGCCAAGCCTGATCGCTATACAATAAATAAAAGTGCTTTGACGGGAACAGCATAATATCACATCACCTACAGTAGCAACAATTCTTGCAAAAGATCCCACAAGTCCGGTCCAGTGGGAAACCCAAGATTAAAACTAGGGTCTTCTGCATTTAAAACTGGAAGATAAAAGAAAAGCACAAAAGAGAAGTGCACATTAAAAAAAATATATATATTCTGCAGGCTTGATGGATCTCTGTTGTGTTATTCTACTCTGAGCTGCATGTGGAAAGCGCCGGGACACTCACTTGAGTAGCCGTGCGCTATATAAACGCATTATAACATAACATAACATAACAATTGGGCATCAGAGAGGCACATACATTGAACTATAGAAAGAGGTGACTGTTCGAAAGCATCTGAATCAGTGTAGTACCGCTAAAGCACTGCTTCAGAATGCTCGAATACTTGAAGCAATTGTAGTATACTCACAGTGAGGCATATAAGAGTGTCATTTACAAGAATTAAATGAGGTTTCATAAAATCTATCAACATTAGAAACAAAATCTATGAAAAGTACTAAACAAAAGTACTTTTTCATAACATCGTATTCTATTTGTTTCAAATAGTACAATTTTAGTAGACGTGAAAACTTTTTAAGATAAAACTTCTGTTGAGTTGCGCTTCATTTTAGCCCTGATACTTCCAGTATGCCCATGAAAAGCTCTCTCATAATCAGATTAAGAGACAGTGCTGCTTTTTAGGTTTCGCCTGCGCAGAGCGCTGCATAGGAGACCTTTAGTCGTTGGTCAGCTCTTTTTCGAAGCACATACTTGTGCTTGTGGCGGCATAAACCTTGCGGGAGCGCGCTGGGGCGCACCACTAGCACGAGTGTGTACAGAAGCATTCCCAGGGTGTCTCTTCTATTCTGTGCACTCCCCCCACTCCTCCCACTTGTTGTTCATTTGTTTCGGGGCAGGAACACTCACGCTTGTTTTTTAAAATTGCTTTTCTAAAGCAAATCCACCAGTGGCTTTCTTTGCTCACATTTAAAGATTCATTTAATAAATTCCTCTTTGTGATTAGTGAATCGCAAATTTTTAAGTTACATTACCATTCTGAACTTACACTATCTTGTAAAGAATTTATTTATTTAAATTTAAATCGTGAAATTATTACTAATAGTGCAGCATGTATTTTTGGAAGAGGCATGAGATGTATTGAGACCGGTGCTTAGTCTGTGTAATACTGTCATCTACTGAAGGGATTTCATTGCTTTTTCAGTTCACATAAGCCGTCACAGAATCACAAGATTGCTTTCCATTCATTAGGCTCTGCCTCAAGGCTTAGAAAATACATCGATAGACACCCGCTGTCCTCGTGCCAAAACATAAATCAGGGAAACAATGACTCACATACTGTACAACCAAGAAAAGCTGAACGTCAAGCAGCAGCATCAACTTAACACAGCCCTCCACATGAATTGTGCAATGAATTAGCCATCTTTAGAAAAGACGGAGAAAAATATATACACACAAGGTTTTCTCGGTAGGCTAATTGAGTATGTTAGATTCAGAGCATAGAAACATACCGTGATCATGGAATAACTGTCTGGTTGACTTAATGCTCATATCCAACAAAATATAAATAGATAAAACCTGGTTTTAAACATCTTGGACTCCAGCCTCACCCCCACCCTCCCCAGAGTGCCGCGTCCCAAAGACACTGGTTTTCTTTCACCTGCTCTTTGGGATCCAGCTTGATATTCACTTGTTCAGAGGGCACCAACATCTTTTCAGAATTCCCTAAAGGAATAAACGCCTATTCTTAACTCCCATTTCAAAAACAAATGTCAACATTTAAAGACATTAAAACACCCATCTAATTTCCCCATATCATTTTACGATCCAACACATTCTGAATAAAACTACACCCAAGCCACCTCTTTGAGCTAAAAAAAAGATGTCAAATTCACAGAAACATCTGGAAATTATCCATTTCAACGAATCTCCTGGAAGACGCCCAAAAAGGAATAATTCACATACCCCCAACTAAGGCCCTGAACCTAATACTTAAAGTTTGACAAACTCAGACCCTCGGCACTCTGAAATGGCTCCTGTTTGGTGGGCAGGGTGGTGGGGGTGCGGCTATGTTCTGCTGGAACATCAGATAGTTTCCTGGGAGACGTAGTTAAATACAGCTTTTAATTCATCAAACCCAGTTTGTAGATTTTCTCCAATCGTTCTTCATTTCTATCGACACCAAGGGTTTGGAGCATGTCAAATACTAAAATTTTGCTATGTCAATTTGAGTTCCTTTCCTTTTATCAAACATATAATCATTGTTTATTATCCTATTCGTCATTAATCTTCCTGTGGCTTTTGCTGTTTTCATTACATATTTTACTGTTATGGGATTTATTGGACTTATGATTTCATAATCAGTTTCATATTTTGATTCTAATCATTATTTACTGTGCAGGTCATTTAAATTTCAAGGCTGTGTGCTGTTTTTCCAAATTGTTCCAGAGTAAACATGCATTGGCAAATCCAGTAAGCCGCGCCCCATGGACCTATTGGGTCTAATGCAGCAACGGAGGAGAAATCAAAAGGCTTCATGATGCGACTGCTGGCAGTCACGTCATGCCGTTCCACTGGCACAGGCGTTCATGCTGACATATGTGAAAGCATGCATCAACACATGCATGTAGGAGCAGAATGATGCGGGCCGATTTTCTTCAGTTTTGTAGTTAACCTGCCAAAAGAGTTGAATTTTGAACAAAAAATACTGAATGAAAAATTAAAAACAAGCACTGGCATAGCCAATAAGTCTTGCCTTTGGGACCTTATAAGTGTTTAGCTATGTAACAGTTGAGGTTGTTGCACCAAGGATATTGTGCTGGATAACTAAACACTTATAAGGTCCCAAAGGCGAGACCTATTGGCTATGCCAATGCTTGCTTACATTGACTCCCTTGACCCAGGTGGCAGTCAGCATAGGCATTTTCCTCCCTTAGGAGGCTATATGTAAGCGGTTTACAGTTGTAATACATTCTACTTGATAGGTGAGTGGGAGGGAGCACATGTGTGCCCTGAATTGATACACTTAATATCTGGGCCAGTGCCTGAGCTGATCAAAAACAGAAAGAACGATGCAGTGGAGCAATGACTGAGGGCGGTATGTATGGATGCATTATCAGGGATCCTATACCTTACATCAGCTTATCAACTTCAGAAAGCCCTGAAGACCCAGCTTTTCTTGGAAATACCATACAAAAACCTTCTCCGAATGAGTACTCTGGTCCTCTAACATTTCTGCAACCCTCCACTGAGTCTAGCTTCACTGTACAAACCATACCAAGAAGACGACAATGAGCTGGATTTTACACGTTTTTGCACTTATACATTTCAATAGAATTGCAATAGGACAGATCCAGTTTGACAGAATCAGGATATTTGGGAGGTTAGGGTCGCAGACTGAACTTAGCACTGAGATATCAGCCAGGTGGATGGATTTTCTGCAGTTATAAGGTTATGGCATTGGTGGAAAATATGGAAGTTCAGGGAAGGGGTAGCCAACAGAAATTCTGGAAGCACCCACAAAGTCTAACTTGAAGCATATTTACAAATATTCACACTTCATTTCCCGCTCTGAAAGCAATCACAAAAATATTCCATAAAAGATTGACGTGGAGGGGTATTAAGGGTGGGAAAGTTCAAACACTCCCTTAGCTCCAGCAGGCATAGAAACAGTGATTTCTCCACATAGAATCTTTTACTGACGGCGTGGGAAAAAAACGAGGACAGGATGTGCACATGCATATTAATCTAAAATCTAAAGATAGGCCGCCTGGTGACAATTTGCAAGAGTACTAACTAAATGAAGTAGGAAGGCACCTTTTAGGTTCACAAGTTCTGCACAGTGCCATGTGTACACCTGGGGATTTTTGTAATCCCTACAGTAAGTAAATCAACACAAATCATCGACGTAAGCACGTTCATTTTAGAAATGAACGGCAATAAGTGTAGCTCCTGCATGTGAACTCAGTGGCAAGTGCATCTTCACTCTGTTGCCACTACAGAGTGCATGTTGAGTGAGGGCAATGACGAACCTTTAAAATCAATTCAGTTTGCAGTGCGTGCAATGCAAATTACAAATGAACTAAAATAAATATTATTTACATTGGTCAGGCAGTAGCCTGCCAATTCTACTAAAATACATTTACCTCAGGTGGGCCATCTCAAACACATTAAGGGAATATGCTTACAAATGGAGTGTTGCTCAAATAATTAAGGGGCCAGTTCTAGCTCACCTTTTACGATAATATCTTTTTATCCTGCTTTCTATTTTTTTGGTTCTACAGTAAGTAAGTAAGTACATTTTATTATGTATAGTTAAATTTTATTATGTATAGTTAATTAAAACCAATACAAGCGTTACATTTAAAACAATTTCTTAAAATGTGGTAAAAAAGATAATCTGTGTAATCGTCCTTATCGAAGACCATGCGGTGAGAGACCGAGAGTGGTTATCTAGCTGTGTTCCCTGAGCCGGGGCGGGCTGGGCAATTCTAGCCCGATGTTCGTCCGTTGGGTGCCAGAACCAATGGTTGCTGCAAGTTGTAGTTTTGATAGTCTTTGCTCTATCGTAGTCAGAAACGTGAAAAATCTACAATTCAATTTTGTGTTCGCAGGGTTCAAGCATGCTAGCACAGCCTGCCTTTGCGTGCTGGTCCCTATCTGCTTGAACTGGTCCCTTAGTAGCTGTCGACGGACTTGTCGGAGCTTTTCGCAGAGACAGGTCATGTGGAGTATGTCTCCCGTTGCTAGGTTGCAGAGCTGACAGACTTCGTGGCCATTGCTCCTGAGCCATGGTGGTTGATGCTCTCTGCTGGGCAGGATCCCCAGTCTGTATTTCAAAAACGTCAGTTTAGTGATTTTTGGGTATCCCTTGCTGAAGTAAAGTTGTGGTGTCAGGGATTTGTACGGGTTTAGTGTCATCCACGCGTGGTTTCTTTTAGCAAAAGTGGCCTTGTCCTCTATTAGGGAAAGAGTTTTTACGTTTTTCCAAACCGCTTTTTTAAACGGGTTGTGCCCCAGTTGCATGTCCCAAAGTGCGGATGCCTTGACAGCCCCCAATGCAGCCTTCAAGTAGGAGCGTGCCTGAGATACATCCCTGCTTTGTATGTCTTGCCACAGCATCACATTTAAGGTGTCATTGGAGGCAGAGCGGAGTTTGTGGCAGCAGATGATGTAGGCTCCTTGTCTTGCAAGGTCTTGTTTTTTTAGGCCGAACTCCAACCTCTTTTGGGCAGGCGAGGTGTAAGACGGAAGTGAGAACAGAGTTCTATATGCTTTTACCTGGATGTTATCTAGATTCCTGGATTCTCTTTCTCGTAGAGCCTCGCTGCCATAGGAAATTGAGGGGAGCAATTTGGCCTGAATGACTTTTAGATATGGTGTCAGGGTTGGCCCCGATAGTTGGTTTGCTAGATTTTTCAATGTGATGGCGATCAAGGCCCCTCTTCTTTTAGTTTCCTCCATATGCCTGACGAATGAGCCGTCGGTGTTAAAGATAAGTCGCAAGTATTTGTATTCGCGTGAAGAGTCTATTGTTTGGGCGCCCAGAGTCCAGGACTTCTGGTGTTTGATCCTGGTATTGATCGACATCGTACGCGTTTTACTTAGATTGATTTTTGGGTTATTTTCCATTGCGTAGCTGTGCATTTCGATCAGCAAATTCTGGAGGCCAATATGTGTGTGACTAAGAAGTACCACGTCATCCGCGTATAATAGATTACTTAGGGTTTTTCCTCCCAGCCTCGGAGAGTGGGAGATGCATGTGTCTAAATCTAAAATCTGAAGACAGGCCGCCTGGTGACAATGTGCAAGAGTACTAACAAAATGAAGTAGGAAAGCACCTTTTAGGTTCACAAGTTCTGCACAGTGCCATGTGTACACCTGGGGATTTTTGTAATCCCTACAGTAAGTAAATCAACACAAATCATCGACGTAAGCACGTTCATTTTAGAAATGAACGGCAATAAGTGTAGCCCCTGCATGTGAACTCAGTGGCAAGTGCATCTTCACTCTGTTGCCACTACAGAGTGCATGTCGAGTGAGGGCAATGACGAACCTTTAAAATCAATTCAGTTTGCAGTGCGTGCAATGCAAATTACAAATGAACTAAAATAAATATTATTTACATTGGTCAGGCAGTAGCCTGCCAATTCTACTAAAATACATTTACCTCAGGTGGGCCATCTCAAACACATTAAGGGAATATGCTTACAAATGGAGTGTTGCTCAAATAATTAAGGGGCCAGTTCTAGCTCACCTTTTACGATAATATCTTTTTATCCTGCTTTCTATTTTTTTGGTTCTACAGAACTGACAATGTATTATGCAAACTCACATATTCAACAAAGGGTACAAAGGCAGCATGAGACAGAAAATACATATAAATAGTCTGTGTGGAGCCACCAGTCTTTCCCTGGAGGCATCAGAAAACAAACTCATTCATGTCGTTCCTTCACCGCATGGGCTGAAGCAGCAAAAATGTGCACAGCCCTGGCCCTCTCACGAATAGGCCCTGCAGGCAGAATTCATAAATGGCGCAACGTCGTCGTTCTGTACACAGCACCTGATAAAAGCGGATTCACCCTAAAGGAATGCCTGTCAAAGCTAACTCACAGGGAGTGATTTGTAAATGTTGGTTTAATTAAAAGGACCTGCTACTAACTTGCAGCATGAATTTTCTTAATTTATAGAGATCCCCTCAGCCACCCCAGTCCCAAGCAGAAAACCGGAAACCTGATGTAAAAATACAAAATCCAGCAAAACCCATCCTGAGGCACGACTGACCGAGGAAGACTGGAAGTCTGAAAAGTCTAAAAATGTAGAGGTGTAACAATTAACTGTCTTATTCATCACATTTTAGATTATTGGACGCGGGTGATAAAGCTATGTGCACGAGCAGGTTTAGTTTAAATATGCAAATTGCTTTTACTCGAGTGTAGAACCACTGTTGACATTCCTTTAAGATGATTTGACATTCATACAAATAGTTTCTGATAAAAAGAGTGGGGAATGTGGCCTAGTGGCTGGAGATCCCGTCTTTGGAACCAGGGGATCTAAGTTTGAATGTGCTCGACTCAAAATTGTATAATTCAGAGCATATTACTTTATTTATTGTGCCTGGAAAATGTTAAATGTGCTGTAACTCTACTTGATGCACACGAGTCTTGATCGTTTCCCAACATCTCAAATAATGTACAGCGTTCCACTGCTCCATAGCTAGGTTAATACCAATACGTACAATATTTTGTAAAGACTCAATCAACTCCTAGTGGTGGAGGCCGAGTGTTCCAAGACAGGAATGCCATGAAACTTTGTATATAGCCAAAGGCTAGGTATTCACAAACGTTTTCCTGACCAATGCATCCCTGGGCATTCTCAGACAGTATGTGCAGACAGCCCAGGAGGCACGAGGCAACACAGGTACCAGGACCATATAACAAACTTTTTGTGGCACTATGCCCGTTCATTTCAGCGTGAGAGGGAGTCACTGCAGGGGCCCCGGTGCGCTGCGGGGACAGTCTGGGGGCTTGCTGAAGAGGTCTCCCCCTTCTGAGACTGCGGGTGGAACGGGACACGGATGTTTGGGGTGCCTGCACGGCTGCCATTTTGTGCATTGGAGGAGCGGTGCTGCGGATCGGGCGCCCGCAAGGGTGGTCCTCGTCCGTGCTGGCAATTGATTTATAGGGGGAGAAGACCCCTGCGGCCATGGCCACTGAGAGGCAGAGCAGTACATCAGCGTCTCGGGACTGGAGGAACTGTCCAGGTCTGCTGAAGCGGCGGTAGGAGGTGGCGAAGCGGCAGGAGTGGACAATCTGAGGCAGAAGGAGGGTTGTCTGGAGCTGGCACTTGATCTGCATGCCGGTGGTGGCAAGGTGAGAGCGACTTCTGCCACTGGAGGCTTAGAGGGGTCGGCAACTGACTGCTAGTCTGTGGGGACTCCCACTCCCAGTGCGGCACCAGGACAAGGAATGGGAGCTACTGGCTGCGAGCTCTGGCCAGGGCACGGAGACTGGGGGTCTGGGACCGCTGCATACAACCAGGTGAGGTGGCCGTTGCTGCTGGTGCTAGGGCGCACAAACTGAGAGGCCGACTGCTATGACCCACGATCAACTAGCGGATGGCGTGTGCATTGGAAGGCTCAAAGAGACACGCAGTCGGGTGCATAAAAACAGTAGGCTGAGGTGCGGCGAGACTGTGCAGACTGCACCTGGAAGCTGCGGACTGGAAGAGGAGTTCTTGATGGGACACTGGCATCATTGTAAGATCACGGAGGTGGGGTGATGTGCAGGCTGCAAGGCGCGCTGTACTGTGTGACTCGCGCCGTTCCCCCTATGCAATATTCATGCCCTGGTATTCTGCTGACCGCGAGTGGTGTATGAGTGCAGACTGGAGCTCTACTGCTGGACTTGGGGCATACGAATTGAGGGGTCACCTGCATACTTTTTGTATGATGCCCGGTGGAGCTACCTCACTAGCTATGGGGGAGATTGACTTTGGGCTCCCTCCTTTGACTATCACCTACCCAGCCGGACTTCTGGCTAACGCGCCCACGTCTCTCCTGACCTTACCTTCCCCCTCCCCCTTCCCCCAACCCTCCCCCTCTCCGCTCCTACTCTTTCCAGCTTCTGTCCTCTGCCCTCACATGCCCTTGCCCTTTGTCCCCTCCCTTTTTTTCTGTGAACCTCTTTCTTCGCCACTTGAGACTGATCTATTTTGTCTGATGCCCTTTGGAGTTACCTGGTTTAGCTATAGGGGAGAAGGGCCGTGGATTCCCTCCTTGGTCGTCACCTACCCAGTCGGTCTTTAGACAGACTTCCTTTCGTCTCTTACGGTTGTCTCTTCCCTTATCCTCACTCTCTCTTCTCCCCTACCCACCACTACTTTCTCTCTCCTTTCTCTCCTCCGCTAATGCATTGCTGACTGTTTGATTTAATGTTTACTTGTTGTTCTTTTTCTGGTATATTGTTGAACCACATTGTTGCACTTCCTTTAGTCTCTCCTGTCATATCCTCCCTCTATTTATGTCTCTCCTTCCCTCCTCTGTCAATGTATTGAGACTGAACTATTTTGTCTGATGCCCGATGGAGCTACCTGGTTTAGCTATAGGGGAGATGGGCCGTGGATTCCCTCCTTGGTCGTCACCTACCCAGTAGGTCTTTAGACAGACTTCCTTTCGTTTCTACGGTTGTCTCTTCCCTTATCCTCACTTTTCCTCTTCCCCTACGCCCCACTACTTTCTCTCTCCTTTCTCTCCTCCCCTAATTGTATTGCTGATTATTTGATATCATGTTTACATGTTGATCTTTTTCTGGTATATTGTTGAACCACATTGTTGCACTTCCTTACGTCTCTCCTGTCGTCTCCTACCGCATCCTCCCTCTATTTATGTCTCTCCCTCCCTCCTCTCTCAATGCATTGAGACTGAACTATTTTGTCTGATGCCCGATGGAGCTACTTGGTTTAGCTATAGGGGAGATGGGCCGTGGATTCCCTCCTTGTTTGTCACCTACCCAGTTGGTCTTTAGGCACACTTCTTTTCGTCTCTCCTTATTGTCTCCTCCCTAGCTCCTATCCTCTCTCCCCTGAATCTCTACCCTTGCCTGCTAATCTGCCTACCCCCTGTCCTTTGTGCCCTTTTGACTAAGCACTCCTTCTCCCCTTGTTGGGGAAAGATCCAATATTTATACTCTGGAGTCTCAGCGAACCTGCTGAGTGAGTCCACTGCGCCAAGGGAGCCACTCACACTTGAGGTATGTTATGTAAATGTAAATGTACAGGAATTTATATAGCGCAAATCATCGAGCGGTTTCTAAGCGCTTGCTTAGGAAACCCGTCCTGGTTTTCCCCTGTGAAATAATACCGGCAGGGTATCCGCAAGGTGAAAGCCAGGCATCCAGCCGCGAGGGGCCGTTGTGGAGATTAAGCAAGCTATTGCCCAGAGTTGCAGAGTGTGAACCCGTGAATCGAGTAGGCACCGGAGCGAGAATTGTCAAGTCCATGGACATTTTTAGGACTCAAGACCCCGCCGAGCCGGGAATTGAACCCTGGCCCCGGGCTGACCTCTGCTTCCAGGTCTGCCTCCTCTAACCAGTGAGCCACACTTCTCCACATATGGCACCCCTTGCCAAAGCACTCCCTCTCCCCTTTTTGGGGAAGGATCCAGTATGTAGGCCTTGGAGTCTCAGAGACCCCTCTGAGAGAGTTCACTGCCTAAAGGAAGCCTCTCGCAATAGAGATAGGGAAGGGATACCACTTCCCCTCGGATCACAGCTTACTGGACTTTGGACATTGCCTTGACTCGTCTAGCGGTTTGTGTCCCCGTCACCCTTCTCCTCCTCTCCCCATGCTGTCTCTCACCCTCCTCTCCTCTTTCCCGCCTTCATTATCTGTCTACTTCACCTTCTCCAACCCCCCTCCCCTGAATCTCTCACCTTGCCTGCTTTTCCCCTTACGTATTTGTGCTTATTGTTTATCTCGACCTTACAAGTAACTATGTTGCAATGCTCCAAGAACTGTGAACCTTTGTAACAATGTAACCTGTAACTATGATCTGATGCTCATGTAAAGCACTCTGATACCTCCGGGTCTAGCCAGCGCTATATAAAACTTAAAAAAAAAAAAATAGCTGGATAGAATCGTAGTATACCCCTAGTGTTCAACAGAAAGTTATTGGCTGAAATCACGTCCCTATTTGTTTTGCAACACAAAATAGGGTTTTTGGTCTGGGCATAAAGTCCCACCCTGGACATAATTAGAAATGTGTCCTTATCAAGGACAAGATTGATTCCTTTACCTAGGAGGAAATGTGCAGGAAACACCCCATCAAAACTGACTGATGGGATCCTAGGGAAAGGATCCGATTCTACATTTTTGAGGGTCGAGCTAAAACATGCAGTTTTACCATGCAGTAAAACCGAAACCGCACCTTACTCTTCGTTGTGACCTGTGGAAATGTAAATGAGGACATAACCTTACCCTAGGGAAAACCTGCTAAGTGCGATAATGATTTTACTACCCCCAACCTTCCCATTTTCCGCTGACTTCAGAATGACGGAGAGAAATATATGGTATTGATGTGTTTGTTTTCTATAATGTACAATCCTCCAGTGAGAAAAAGTGTATATTTTTCACTTGGGCAATTAGAATCTAATAAGAATGTAACTTGAGCACCACCTACAACATTGTTTAACATTGCCCCTTCCCTGTGAAATAAAAGAACAAACAAGGGAACAGAGGTAATTTTAAACTGACCCATTTTGACACGATTAACCTTTTTGTTACAACTGTCTTGAAACCAGACGGTCTCCCTCCAGCTGGAGGAACTTACATCACTTGGAGAACTGAAAACTCAAGTGATAAAGACCCCATGATGATGCTATTCAACTAACAGACAGAGCAGAGAATCAATATATACAGCACCCTGAGTTAGTGTGAATGAGGATCTCCAGAGCAAAGATCATAAGACCCTGGAAAAGTAAGACATGTAATTCATTCTCCTCTGATTATAATCAAAGGGTTTATTTTGCCAGATCGAAAGGGATGTTTAAAACTGCACTACAGGCTGCAGTGGCAGGCCTGAGACTTTGATGGGTGGCACAATTAGAGCTGCAGACCCACTAGTAGCATTTGTTTGTGTTGAAATTATTTTATTGGAATCGCAGAAATCAAGGGGAATAAAACCAAATACAATCAGCAAAATACAGGAGAATGATACAGCTGTCAAATATGATACATGTGAATCTGACAAAATAGAAAGGGGGGCAGGGGTACAGAGCCAGAGTAACCGAGAATCAAAGAAACATATGAAAAGGGGGTGGAGAGGGGAGGGAGAAAGAATAAGGGGCAAGGCAAACTATGGCAGGGAGGATGGCTAAGAGGGTCAGCTTTCTACGATAAAGGGGGACCATATAAGGAGGAACTGGTCAGCCATATGCATTAGGTTATAAATCACCTTCTCATAGGAGGCAGTCTTGAACATGGCCGCGAGCCATTCCTTGTGGTTTGGGACTTGCGGAGAAGGCTAATGAAGTAGGCCAATGACGAAGAATACAGATTGTGAGGGCAGTGGTAAGTAGGCAGTAAGCATGGTGTGTTAACCGGGGGAGGTACGCCAGGTCGCGCAGTAGAAGCAGCCGAATCGTAGTGGAGTGGACATATCCATGGTCTCCCCCATCGTGGACCTCACTGCAGCCCAGAAAGAGTGGACTGGGGACATTCCCCTAAAAGGTGAACCATGTCATAGGATGCATGGTCGCATCTTCAATAGGAGGAGAAGGGCAGCAGGCCTGCGGTGTGAAGCTGCCTTGGCATCCAGTGCCACCCCTGCAGAAACTCAAAAAGGCTATAGTTCATTTGGGCCTCTTAGGTTCCCCTCCAGGGCCTCCAGTAGCTCCAAGCAAATAAAATAAGATAATGGACGGAGCACTGAAACTTTTCAGACACTCACCCCCAGTCACTATTAGATATGGGTTATATGCAGCATCTTTATTTAGCTCACTTCACCCAGTTCAGACCCTGCCATATGTAAATCAGTCTTGACACTGCCCCTAATGGGAATAGTCCAGCCTGAACTGCCAACCCAGGTTCTCCCTGAATGGAAAAAAGGAATATGAGATGTTATTTCGCATGCCATTATCCCGCATGCTATTACTACGCAGTTATTACTTAGCAATAACAGTTACTACGCTAGTTTTTACCACGCATACCATTACATTGAAAGTTTTAATGTATGCGAAGTAAAAACTTGCCTAGTAATAAAAATGGTATGCGAAATAACAAGTCCTATTTAAAAAAATTTTTTTTTAACACAACACTATATAAAATACACTACCCTACACATCTAAAACACAAAAACACTACTAAAACACTACCCTACACTACTGAAACACTACAATACCCTAAACACTAAATCACTAACCCCTGCACTAACATACACATTCCCCTACTCCGCTCCCTACATTCACTATATAAAATACACTACCTAACACTACTAAAACACTACACTACACTACTGTAACACCACTACATTACCCAAAACCCTAAATCACTACCCCCAGCACTAACATACACATTCCCCTACTCCGCTCCCTATACTCATTCACTACCCATCACAACCCGACACTACACTAAACACTAAATTAGTAAACTACACTACACTAACACAAATCAACACTACATCACTACCCCCTGCACTAACACACACATTCCCCTACTCCGCTCCCTACACTCACTATATAAAATACACTACCTAACACATCTAAAACACTAAAACACTACACTATCCAACACTAAACCACTACACTACCCTACACTACACTAACACTACAACACTACCCTAAATCACTACCCCCTGCACTAACATACAGATTCCCCATCTCCGCTCCCTACACTCACTATATAAAATACACTACCCAACACATCTAAAATACTAAAACACTACTAAAACACTACATTACCCTACACTACTGAAAAACCACTACATTTCCCAAAACCCTAAATCACTACCCCCTCCACTAACATGCGCGTTCCCCTACTCTGCTCCCTACACTCACTATATAAAATACACTTCCCAATACATCTAAAACACTAAAACACTACTAAACACTACACTACCCTACACTACTGAAAATCCACTACATTTCCCAAAACCCTAAATCACTACCCTCTGCACTAACATACACATTCCCCTACTCCGCTCCCTACACTCATTCACTACCCATCACAGCTCCGACACTACACTAAACACTAAATCAGTAAACTACACTGCACTAACACTACAACACTACCCTAAACCCTAAAACACTACTCCCACAACCCCCAACACTACTCTACACTACACTAACACAAGTACACAACCCACTACTCTACACTACACTAACACAAGTACACAACCCACACCTCTACACTAACATAAGCCCCACTTACCACGCGTTGTTCAAATGTTCTCCCCCTTCCGGCTTCCTCCGTCATGAGCAGGCGCAGAGAGTGGCGACCGGACCCGGAAAAGCAGCAAGACCCCTCACTTGCGCAAATGGCTGCCGCGCATGCCGCATTACTACGCATTTGATGTAACAGAACGCGTACTAAAGGCAATGCGTTGTTACATTGCATGCGTAGTAACTGGAAAAAAGCATTGTGGGACCGGCTTCGGGGTAACAGCCCTCATCAGCTAGGCTAGCTTGAATCCAGTGGCACAGTGAGCAAGGGACCCACATTTGAGCATACCCTGTCAACTTGGGGCGAAGAACGCAAACACAATAAGATAACGGACAGAGCTCTGAAACTTTTCAGACACTCACCCCCAGTCACTATTAGATATGGGTTTAATCAATTTTAGTTATTTAGCTCACTTTGCCACCCCAGTTCTGATCGACCCATATTTATTTAGAGCATTTGTATAGCGCAGCTATCACCTTACAGGTATCCTGGCGCTGAGATAACTCCTAAGATGGATGCACTGGGAGGCAACAATAAAGTAGCCAAAAGTTTAGCATTTAGGAAACAGCCAAGTTTTGACCAGTTTCCTAAAAGGGAGAAGTTCCTTTGATTGGCGGATGGCCAGGGGCATGCTATTCCAAAGTTTGGCAGCTGCGACTTTGAAAGATCTACCTCCGGTCCTGACCTATTTAAATCTCGGTACTTTTACATGACAGGCCGTTGTGGATCGGAGGGCTCTGGTTGGAATGTACCAGTCAAACATGGTTTGCAGGGAGCTGGGCCCAACTCCCTGCAGGGCTTTAAAAACAAGACAGAGGGATTTAAAGGCCACTCGCTGTTTCAATGGGAGCCAGTGAAGCTCGGCCATTGCCGCGGTGGCTGAGGATCTCCTAGGCCAACCCAGGGCCAATTTGGCAGCGGCAGATTGAACTCTTGGAGTCTGTCTAGCAACATGGACGGAGCCTCGAGTAACAGCGCATTACAGTAGTCAAGGCGACTGAGAATGGTACACCTGACTATTAAAGCCCGGGCTTGTAAAGGGAGAAGTGGCAAGATCTTGTGAAGGGAGCGAATGAGGGCCGAGCAGGTAGACACTGTTTTCGCAACCTGGGCTTCCATACTGAGTTTGTTATCCATCATAACACCCAGATTGCGAACAGTGGTGACCGGCTGTGGCTTTTCCGAGGATATGCAAATCAGTCTTCACCCTTCCCCTCATGGGAACAGTCCACCCCAAACTGCCAAGCCAGGTCCTCCCTGGACTGGAAACAAGAATCCTGGGACCACCTTCGAGATAACACCCCTCATCAGCCAGGCTAGCTTTAATCCAGTGGCAAAGTGAGCAAGGGACCCACGCCTGACTGTGCCAACTTAGGGTGAACAAAGCAAACCCAATTAGATAATGGACGCAGCGCTGAAACTTTTCAGACACTCACCCCCCAGTCACTATTAGATCTGAGTTGAATACATCATTGTTTATTAGCTCACTTCGCCACCCCAGTTCAGACCTTGCCCTTCATGGTAACAGTCCAGCGCGAACTCCTAAGTCTGGTCCTCCCACGACCGGAAACAAGCACCCTGGGACTGGTTTCGGGATAACACCCCTCATCAGCCAGGCTAGCTTGAATCCAGTGGCAAAGTGAGCAAGGGAGCCATGTCGGAGCATACCCTGCCAGTTTAAGGCGCCACCCAGTCATTTTCCTAGTATTCCACCTGGAGACGGGCCTCCTAAACCTCTCTGAGGTGCTCCACTTGCAGCTGTGAGTAAAGATAGCGCATCAGAAGGTTATACAGTTCAGACATCATGCCCTTAAACTGGCCCCATGTATTAAGGTATGTGAGCACTGGGGATTGGGGACAGTCCAGGGTCGGCGGCCCAGTCAGCTCATTAGGCAGTGGCGCAATTGCATGTATTGCCAGTGCTGAGTTTCTGGCAGATCGAATTCTGCACAGGACTTGAGTTCACCCCAAGAAAGCAGGTGTGTCACGTGTGTCACGGTATGGATGCCTGTATGCGTGCCAGGAAGTCCAGTCAAGCAAGTACTTGCTGATGCAGGTGCCATGGTTGCGTGAAATTTGAGCTCTCTCATTAAGGTATGCATCCACAGAGAGTAGCTTGTGGGGTTGTGATATGTTCTGTACATTATGTACCATATGGTTCAGAGTTCCAGTCCCAGAGGGCACGGGCTGGTAGAGGGGGAGCACTCCGTCCAACCATTGACAAGCTGATTTCAATCGTTACCCATAATGGGGGATCCAGAACCTGGGTGTGCATGAATGCCAACTGCACCAGGAGGAGAGCCATGCAATAGTGCTACATGGATGGGAGGCCCAGCCCCTTGGCAGACATGTGGTAGCATTTAATGTACAGGATCTAGGTACATGGTGTACCAATTACTAGGGACGTACAAGAAAACTAAATGTGTCAATTACTTGTAGGCCTGAATGTACCATGTTTAAGGAAGGCAGAGAGCACAAGAACCTGAGTATTGGTTAGCAGTGGTAAAGTGCACAGAGTCCTAAAGACGAGTCAAGATAAGCACTTGAGCCCATTGAGAAGTCTGTGACCACAGTAGCCTGAACCTGTAGACAGCTGATTGGGAAAGCCCTTGGAAGCGCAGCAGATCCTGATGCACTGACTGGAAAATCAATCAAAAACAGGGTAGCTCTTGTTAAGAATTGTGGTGGGCGGGGATCCAGTTTACAGTAAACAAAATAGGGTCACGTCCACCAACCATAAATTATCTACTCATTCATAAGTGTTAGACATCCAGATTTTATCTATCATGTAGCATGGGTAATGACTTACAAAGAACATCAATTATTTGTTTCGAGCTTATTTTCGGGTTGAGTCACATACACAAAACTGTATGTACAAATTAGACACTGTCAAACAACAAAATAGAAAAAATTCATGTCAACATTTACAACAAGTATAATATATAACATATAATCATTATATTTTGATATGAACATATAAATGCAAACGCCTGACTTCTTTTAATAAAAAAAGGCAATTCCACGAGATCTTCCTCGGGATCAGCTCTGAGTTTTGCAATCTGAGTCACAAAGGGCAATTGATTAATGGACGCGATTCTTACAGTAGTGAATTGATTTAAAATCAAAGAATCTCACAGAATTGCCTGTCCCACTAGAGATTGATACATATAGACACACCTGGAGGGTATTTTCAGGCCGTCTCAGCTACATTCAATTTCAAATAAGATAAGCTTGATAGACACTATAACCCTATAATTGGGTATACGTATATACCCCTAGTTGGGACTAGAGTAAAAGAATGCACAATGTCACTAACAAATGCAGTTTTTTAAAAGGAGTCAGGCATCAGCATTTCTAAGCTGATATCATTACATAATGATTATATGTTATACATTATACTGTTGTGAATGTTGACTTGATTTTTTTCTATTTTGTTGTTTGTCGGTGTCTAATTTGTACATGTAATTTTCTATATATGTGTCTGTTATATTGTGATCTTGCCTTATCGCAGGGAATACTGTGACATTAGTGTCATGGGTTACTTCACTGAAGGGATAGTATTCAAAGGTCGCACGACTAAGGGAAGAGTTTATGTAGCAGTATCTGGACCTCCAATATTAGGGTGGTCCCACCAATATGATCTGATCATTGTTGTAAATCCTAGAGCCAGAGAACAAGTAATAGTTGTACTGTTTTAGGAAGGTTCCGCTAGCTGCTCATGCTGAAGTCAAGTCCATAATTATTCATATACTTAGAGACAAAATTATAGAAACCGATATACGCATCCCAATGGCTATCTCCAGTGGTTATCACCAAGAAGGTGGAATCTTCTCTAAGGTTCTGTTTAGACTTGTGCATTCTGAACAAACCAGTAATGATGAATTGCTTTCTACTGTCTAATTTTAATGAATTGCTATCTCTGATATCCGACTGCAAGTTCTTTCCCAAAACAGACCTTAGGAGTGCCTACCATCAGGTGAAATTATACCATAATTCCAAGCCCTTGACAGCCTTCATCACAACTGAAGTTGTATTTCAGTTCAATAGATTACCATTTGGACTTTCTTCAGCTCCAAGTATGTTTCAGAGGCTCATGACACGCGTGTTGGCTGGTATCACTAACTTAGTCTTCTTTCAAGAAGGATTTTGCAGCAAGTATTAAGTCGTTTAGCGGATGCAGGCATGACTCTGTGCAAAGACAAATGCAAATTTCTAGTCAGGGAGGTGGACTATCTAGGCCATTTGATTACTGGGGAAGGTATAAAGCCTAAATTTAATCTAATCAGCGCAACTGTTAATGCTTAAGTTTCCAGTGACAAAGACATGTTAAGATTCTTCATGGGACTCCTTGAATAGTACTCGAAGTTTGTGAGGGACTTTGCTGAAAAGTCTATTCCAATGAGGGTCAGACTTAAAAAAGGAAAGAAGTTTGTGTGACAGAAGATCCAGCAGATGGCGTTTGAGCAACTCAAAATGGACATTGTAAATGCTAATTTGTTAGTTCCTCTTCAATGTGGTTTAAGAACTATTCTAACTGTTGATGCGAGTGTGAATGGTTTAGGGGCTGTTAGGCTCAGGTGCATGGACGCTCTGAAAAAACTGGCTTTCTTGTCACGCTTGTTGACTGAGGCGGAAAAAAAACACTCAGCCATTGAGCGTGAAGAGCTAACAGCAGCATGGGCTACTAACCATTTACGGATGTCTTTGTGGGGTGTGAATGTTGTGTTGAGAACTGACCATAAACTGCTATTACAAGTGTTAGGAACCAATGGATCTACCCGATGTTCCGCTTGTTTAGCAAGGTTGGCTGTACAATTGAATACCTATTAGGTTGGAAGAATAATGTGACAGACTGTTTGTCTCGTTTGCCTGATAAGTTGGCTGACGAGTACACTTTCGAAATAGAAGAAGTAATAGCGGACGTGGAGGATGCGGTTGACGGTTTACACTGGTGAGTGTCCATGAGTGAGCGGAAGGTAGCCCTGGAATCTGATGAGGTTCTTAGGGCAGTGAGGGAGTTACTCAAAGGTGAATTGAGAAGAGAAAGCACGCAACCGCAGGCAGTTAGACCTTTTCATAAGTTACTGAATGTATTTTCCCTAGTGAAGAATGGCCTTATCATGCGTAATGAAAGATCTGTGCCGCCTATAGCTGCGAGGGAGAAGCTCTTACAGCTAGCTCACGAAAGACATTTGGGCCAAACTCTTATCATTAAGAGACTGAAGGATTAATTTTGGTGACCTGGAATGGATGTTCAAACCAAGGTGTGGGTGGAAAGGAATGAGACAAGCAACAACTCAGAAAAAAGACTTAGAGTTGGCTTGGGGGTGACGGAGTACAATCATGTAGTTGAAGCTGAGCGAGCGTGGGAAAAACTGTGTTTGGACTTCATTGGCCCATTTGTTACCCACTAGAGCATGAAAGGTATGCATCAGTCTTAGTAGATGCCAGATCTCATTGGTTGGAGGTAGTTTGTATGAGGTCTATCAATACTAGAGCTATCATTTCAGTGATGGGGGAAATATTCAGAAGGGAAGGCATACCCTCTAGCCTAATCACAGATAATGGTACAGAGTTGACCTCCACGGAGTTGCAAAGTTTTGTAAATAGTTTGGACATTAAACATACACGTACTTCACTCTATAACCCACAGAGCAACGGTCAAGTTGAGAGACTCAACAGCTTAGTCAAAGGAACCATGGAGCTGGCATTGACATGCAGAAAGACATGTTGTAGGCATACCGTACCACAGTGAATTTCGGGTCAGGAAAGACACCTTTCAAGCTTATGAGAGGCAGGAAACCAGGTACCAAATTAGTCCCGTCGTGGATGTGTGAGTGTGATTCCAAAGCCATAAAAAATCTCAAAATTTCTTGCAAAGGTCAAAGTTTGATTAGCGTTTACGACTGGGTAAAAGTCAAACTGGTTGGAGTCAGTGGAGGTTTATCCAAATTTCGTGGCCCATATAGAGTAAGGGAGGTGGGTGGCAATTGGGTAAGACTGGAGAATGGACAAACTTGGAATCTCAGAAGAGAAGGTCTTGTTGTTCCTTTGTCTCAGGAGGAAGAAGGGAGTCCTTGCTGGTCTATCATAGATGACAATGAGTTTGTGAGATCTCAAGACAAGGACACTAGGAGAGCTGCGGATATTGGAGTGAGTGGTGACGACTTTAACACATGTGGTGTGTGGGTGAGGAGACCTCCAGCCTGGTGTGGCGATTATGTTTTTAGTTAGCTTTTATGTTTGTGTTTTATTCCATCCTTCTCTGTAGGTCCATTCCTGTGTGTTTTGTTTTTGCTGTAGTATATCTTGTCTGCGTTGTGTCTCTGTCACCCTTGGTCTCTGTTTCCCTAGTTATCTGTACCTTTCCTTGCATATTTTGTATTTGTGTTGTGTTGTTCTTTGGTGGAAAGAAAGGGGATATATTATATTGTGATCTTGCCTTATTTCATTGAATACTGTTGATGTCACACTGCTGTGAGCGATGAAATCATAAGATTACATGTCGGACATTTCAGAGGTTGGAGTCAGTGGTGCCTGACCGAAATGCAGGTTGTAATGCTAATAAACTTCAAGAGACTTACTTACAGTTTTGGAGTGCACTATTTATTAATACAGTGTTTTAATCCCAGAATAGCTACATACAAAGAATTGTGAATAACATGTTCTTTGGAAGTCAACATGTTGAACACCTAAAAATGATATATAATGTTTGGTTTGTGGAGGTGCCCCTATTTTGTAGTTCATGTACTCAAACTGGAAAATATGCACTTGAGTCAAGAGACTTCCTTGACGTTGCAGGCACAGTCTCATTAAACTTTAGTGGATAGCTCTAATTGAAAATCTGTCATGAGACACCAATAGGATGTACTTCGTGCAACAGGCCCAAGACCTGAGCTTGAGTTGGAAAGATTGGAACCATCAGCACAATATCAATGATCCTCTGAGGAGAGAGGCTTTCATAAGATTGGTCAAGCACAACCCCAATAAAAGTCAATCTCTATGTGGGAGTGAGGTTAGACATCTAGATTTTGAAGGAAAATCTCAGAACTAGCTCAGTGAATAGCAGTTTGTGTCCCAAATAAATAGTCTCTAGCAATATCCACATTCAATAACTATTACAGTATACAACCCATTTAGAACGCCCCATAAACACCCCACAAATGTATTCTAGCTTTCCAGGGGGCAGCTTAAACAACTGCTTGGGTAGGGAAATAAGAGATAAAATATTTAGTCTTTTATATAGGCCATGATCCTCTTGTCACCCTACCCCCATCTCATTTTACCAGTATCAGTGAGACTCCTGGAGTGACCAATTAAACAAAATAATTGTAAGGTGCATATAACAGGAGGGTGTCTATAAGCTAAGTGGTGAACTGATAAAAAAACATCTCTTCAACCTTTTCTTAAACTGATCAAGGCCATCATACTCCCCTTCCAGTGGGAAGATCACTCAATATTTTCTCCTGATGGTGCTCTCTTTTGACTCAGGGGTTATAGGAAACTTCTTGCTGGGAGGGTTTGCAGGTTCCATCAATGTCCTAAATTCATTCGTTGCATCACACCATAGAATATGTGGTAAGATTGTGGACAAATTACAATTATTCATGGTTGACCACTTGGTGCATGTGATACATTGAGGAGGGGGGAGGGGGGGGGGCTGCGGAAAGACTCAACAACTGCACCCAGTGGTAAACAATATAATTACACTACATAATATACCCATACTTCGGAAGACTCTTGCTGCTGCTTACAAAGTAGAAAAAGAGCATCTATATGTATTACGTAAAAAAATAACATGTATTTTCAGGAAACATGAGTGGCCCATAGAAAAATAATGTGCTGATCAAAAACATGGCTAAGCTATGGTCCTCTACAGCAGTCCATGTACTGGTCACAGTTAGCTTAGGAATATGCAAAGCCCCAGAGAAGCTGGAATTGGCTCGAAAACACAAGAGGTCCTGATACATTAGAATTAGACAGGTTGCTTAAGAACATATATCAGCAAAAACAGTGAGAATTCCCACAAAACTCCCCTCTGAAGCTCTAGAAATCAGTATGCATTTGTCTTGCTCATTTCATAATCTTTAGTGTAATGATAAGACTGGTACTAACGTAAACAATATCAAGATTTGAATATTTGTATAATGCAAACTTCCTTCATTCCATGCTTCTAAAAGTGGATATAAGTGTGAAAATGAAGAGACACTAATTATGGCTTCTGACAGTGCTTCGGTTTAGTAGGACATGTATTTATGAAGACAGCATTCCATACATAGTAATATTCGATAGTTACCACATGTACTAACACGCATACACAGACACTACAGTCTAAAGCTGCCTTTCTACAACCTGGCAGGCTGCATTGGTCACTTTAAAGGCTTGCTAAACTAAACCTAAAGGACTTACATAAAGTGTTACACTAAGTAATAGTTCTATTTTGAGTGGAAATGTACATTACCATACATTTCATACCTGTATTTGACAAACCTACTATACAGACTGATGGGTGGGTGAACGGGGGAGAACAAGTTTAAATACGAGTGTGAAATAGAACACCTTCTATACTTAAGAGTGTTGCTCTCAGGAATACTGCAACTTACACAAAAAACAGAAGAAGCATGCCACACACATGTTAGTTGTTGAGAAAAAATAAAAGCTAATATTGGATGGTATTCATATCCTGTTCAGGCCTATTTTGAGAAAGATAATGGAAATGAAGCACAAGGATACAGAATAACGTGTCTAAGATTAATATATTTGGTTAAGTGGGTAAAACAGATTTCATCGCAGGTTGTCAGGTTTCATGTTAAAAATGTAAGGCCCTTATTGAGTCAGGTCCTGTTGGATAAAAACAATCTGATAATAAGGTGTACGTAATTTATCGGATTAAATAATTGTTGCATATTCCCAGTTTTTGGGGTATCAAATGTGGATTTAGGTGCTTACTGCACCTCAATCCCTATGTTCAAGTAAATACCTGTGACTTTTGTCCTTGTTAACATCCAGCAGTTTTAATAAGGCAACATTTAATTAAGGTTTTGATATTTATTGCACATGATAATTATCGGCTGTGGTAAACATAGCATCACATGTAACTACAATTCCTGAACAAAAAAAATTGTTTGCACAGGGATCACATATTAACAAGCCACTCACTTGTAATCAGACCCTAAGATACATATCCTTCCATCGCATAATGCCATCTATCAATTTTAGTACATCTGGTAATGCTAACGGAAAAATGAATACCAAACGAGTTCCAAATTCATTAACAGATATATCGCATGGCAATACTTTGAAAGGGCATATTCCTTTTGTGAAACCTCTTCGCTGCAATCTGTACAGAATATGGAATATAACGTTTAGGGTCTCTAAAACACCTTAAGTCAAGGGCCGCATCAACTATATGATGTTACCTATTGAGGGTCACACACATCAATATAAGGTAACAATATACACAGAACTTAAGGGCAATGATAAGAATATCTTCCGCCAAATACACCATGCCCTGAAGAACATAATATAATGTGCAAGTAAATAATGACCGTATAACACACGTGACACCACAAAAAAACCTGAATATGAATGAACTGCTAATCACAAGCATGTGAATGCGGATTGCTAAAGTCAAAATAGTTAAAAATGTTAAATGTGCTCTTTCACAATCAATTTATGTGAAATAGGCTTTGTTTTTAATCAGGAAAAGTCTCCACGAGCTTGCTGCTGATATATTCTTTCATTTTAAGACTAAAAGTAAATTCAGCAAAAGCAAAACATTACACTGGGACACTGCCGAAGCACGACAGCAAGTAACTTTAAATGTGTTGCAAAATATCCCAGTTTGCTGCACATACAAATCATAAGCATACTTTTGTGACTGTAACTGTGCGATCAATCAAAAATGTACAAAATAAATGTAAGCCTAGAGTACCTAATAGAACCATTTTACATAGATTACACCAGTACAATTCTAAATAAAATTTTCAAATTACAAAAATTCCATTCGTGCAGGAACAATATTATGTCAAGATTTGAACAAATGGTCCTGTACACATTTTTAAAACCCGGTACAAATGTTGAGTTTGCACTTTCCTGGCATACAAATTTTGGTGCAAAAATGTATCGATAATACTTCCATCAATGATCTTGAAATGGCTGTGCAAAATGGCGCCAGTGGATTGTATGTCATTTGATTTTATGAGTTTCACAAATAGAATACAGGTGAAGCATTTTTTCTGACGTTGCATCCAACTGCTTATGTTTGAAGTCAGAAGCAAAAACCAAGACAGTAGGTCAACATTACAATGTTCCACTACACTTAAATTATTTTGTCTGACCAAAATCTCAATTTTGGTAAATGCTTACCCAGCACTTTCAATAATTTTTCGACAAATTAATAAATTAAAAATCTGAAGGAAGCAAGACCATAACCTCTCTCTCTCTCTGATATACTAGGCAGAGCCTTAAATAAAATCAGAAGGTCCCTGGAATGCAATCTTATTTGAGAAAAACTTCACTTCAAATCTGGAACTTTTCATTTTAGACATCCTGATTTATTTATCTAAAAAATAGCCCTACACAGAAAAAAAGAGGAAGTATGACTTATTTTTTTAATTCATTACATAAAATTCCAGTCAGTACTTTTCTACTGCTTTCATCGGAAAATGAATAAAAGAACAGGAATAGTTACATTTACACTTCTCACCATGTGATATTAGCGTTAAAAGAAAAACAATAACAGAGAACATTGATCACATGTCCCAATTGCTCTCTCTTCCTCAGCCCTACGAATTTGTTCTGTCCATTTCAAAATAAGATTTACAATTAATTACGATAAGTTCCGAAGTCAGAATCTGAAGGATAATCTCACCAATTTCTAAATATTGTTTAAACTCCCCTTAACAACATTTTCCCAGAAGTATCTCAAGTCAAAACGTATTTGGTGACTTTTCAAATGAAATGTTGCTTCATCAGGGGAATTTGTTATATATGTTCACCCATTGCAATAAACGGGAAACTGTTGTAAGTGAAAATGTCCCAACTCGAGCATTGCTTAATGGTAGTTAAATCATTAAACTCAGACTGGGTTTCACTCTATATGAACGGAGGACCATTAAGTAAAAAATGTCCAAAGCAAGCAAGATTTCTTTATCGAAATGAATATGGAATGTTAACTGGCAACATTCTACGAAGTCAAATAAGCAGTATGATTTACAATTATTCAGATGAAATAAGAAAAGGCCCCCTACATGAAAAAATCATTTTCCAATCACCTGTCGTGTCCAACGTTTAAACCTAAAATTTCTCCTGAATTTCAAAGCCTTATTCCCAAATGACTAGTCAATTGCAAAATTGTCTACTGATAGAAAATACCGAATCCCCATATAACTTGCACAAAATTACACAGTGCTGAATACGAACAACAAGTATTTCGAAGTCTCTGTAAGATTCACTACTACTTTGTATCACCACAAATGTATATTCAGAGAAAGAGTGGCAGGATTCTGTCTTCTTATAAAAGTGGAGGACTGATCAGTGTGCAGGTTCTAGGCCCAATTATGAGCAAGACATGCTTCGCTGGTTAATAGCAAACAAAAAAACAGGACCAGCTTCCCTTACCCAAACGACCCCCCCCCCCCCACCCCAAAGAAAATATAGGCCATGGTCCCCAATATCCACCCCTTATATGGCAGAGAAGAAGATAGGCGATCCTCTTTTGTGTGACGATGATGCATTTAATAGTCTTGAAATATTGATTGAATATGGTACCTGTGTATTCAGAATCAGGAGAAAATGGAGGAAATGCATGTTCCTTTTCTGACCACTTTATCATGAACAACAATGCCCATCCAACAACTGAATTGCAATTATGATACCACTTATTTTGCATTCTTCTAGACACAGCATTTTTAGTTCAAACAACAAAATGTAATACCAGAATAAATATGCTCACAGAAAAAACAACGTTTTTATATACCGAAAAGAGGAATGACAATGTTTCCTGCAAACAAATATGAAAGAGCTCCTTGCCACTTTTGTCCAGTGTGATGAACATATTTGTTTTCAGATATGTGTGTCAACTGACCCTATCGCCCCTCTATTTGGCACTGCAAATCAAGGGACTGCCAGAGAAAGAATGCAAAAGAAAATTCAAGGGTATGAACAAGAAATGTATTTGCAGGCAAGATACAGCCTTACTCTGGTAACCCATGAGTAGTTTGGATTTGGCAGGAAAAACATTTAAGAAAAAAGTCATTGTCCAGATCTTTGTACTGGGGTGAATGTAAGACATTGTACTGCATTCTGTCCATCAACTGTGTTCTTTGCAATTTTCACCCCGAGTGGGCTGGGTATGCTCAGACGTGAGTCCCAGGCTCTCCACATCACTGGAGTCAAGCTATCCAGGCTGAAGAAGGCTGATAGCCAGAAACCGGTCCTTGGATGCTTGATTCCGGTCTAGGAAAGACATGGCTTGGTAGTTCGGGCTGGACTGTTCCCATGAGGCACAGGGTCAAGGCTGATTTGCATATAGCCATTGTCTGACCTAGGGTGGTGTGGAGTGCAAATAAACGATGGATTTAGGCCCAGATCTTTGTACTGGGGTGAATGTAAGACATTGTTCTGCATTTTGTCCATCAACTGTGTTCTTTGCAATTTTCACCCCGAGTGGGCTGGGTATGCTCAGACGTGAGTCACAGGCTCTCCACATCACTGGAGTCAAGCTATCCAGGCTGAAGAAGGCTGATAGCCAGAAACCGGTCCTTGGCTGCTTGATTCCGGTCTAGGAAAGACATGACTTGGTAGTTCGAGCTGGACTGTTCCCATGAGGCACAGGGTCAAGGCTGATTTGCATATAGCCATTGTCTGACCTAGGGTGGTGTGGAGTGCAAAATAACGATGGATTTAGGCCCAGATCTTTGTACTGGGGTGAATGTAAGACATTGTTCTGCATTCTGTCCATCAACTGTGTTCTTTGCAATTGTAATATTGCTCCAGGATGCTTAACTCCATTGGCCACCCACAGGGGTATAGCTGTCATGCAAGCTAGTTCTTCAACTGAGAAGGAAAACGGGAGGAGTCCTTCTTAGGATAAGCTCTGACCTAGTCTCTAAATGAAAACAGACTGAAAAAAACTGCCTGCCAAAATTTCTACCATGCACAAATTCCTTCCTACAAAGATTTTGATGGCATACTCCCATGATTTATTCTATCAGATCCAAAATTATATATATATATATATATATATATATATATATATATATATATATATATATATATATATATTCCATGTAGCTCCTCCTCGAATCTCTCGCCGTCTCAGGCACAGCACAGCCTCGCACACCAGCAAGCAAAGGAGACGGACCACAACGAATCAGCATCGGTAAGTTTATTGATGCACAGAGAGCAGCTAAGCGTTTCTGGCAAGTTATGCCCTTGATCACGCTGCAACAGGCACAACAGACAAAATGCTTTTTTTATGCAGTGTTAGAAGGAACACACCCTCACAGTGACGTGATACATCATGTGATGAATAGACAGTGAAGACATACTGCCACTGATAGCTAATGTAATTGAATCAGCACATACAAATATTTACGGATAAATCCAGGATTCATGTGTGTATACTACAAAGGTATGACTAGTCTAAATACACAATTACGCCAATAAGTTCAACAGAAACGAACTGTATAAATACAAAATACTTATAAGACATAACTGTTAGACATGTATAATATGATACACAGTGTGCCTATATAGCTTAACACCATCAGCGCTTATGGTTTTCCCCCCCCTGCGCTGAAAATCTGGAATTCCCACTAATCATGACGAGCTCAGCTCGGCATGAGTGTACGAGAGGTGTACCTCATGACGAGCTGAGCTCGTCATGAGCGTCGAAGGTGTTAAAAACAGTGGTAGACAATAAAGTGCTAGGTGAGAGTAAAATATGTGCAAAAAGTGCGAGAGAAAAAGTGCAATACCATTCATTATAGAAGAGATAAAAACATCATGATATAGAAAACTTCTCAGATCCCTGAGAACAATCAACTGCATTTTATCTATGAGTATAAATTATCTCTTAGCAATAAATAGCATAAAAATGTATCAAAAATATGTTAAAAACCCAATAAAAACACCTAAACCGTTATCAAATAATATATATACATATATATACATTGAATAATATACACGTATATATATACCTGAGAATAAAATTGTGATAAATACAATACTTCATATCATCAATAAATGCGCAGTCAAATAGAAAAATGGAAGAATATGTCAAGGACTAAATTGCATATAAACCACACTTAAAGATCTAATTTCATAGTTCAACCCATATGTATCCAATTGTAAAAAAAAACCCTATATAAAAAAAGGTGTTAAAATACAAGGACACACACACTGGAGGTAGAAATTACACAGAAGGAGGGATAAATATACTGTACACCGGAAATATAACAAATACTAATTGACTCTAAAATGTGTGTAGGAGGACAGATATGTCTGGAACAGTATCTAGACCCAGCCTCAACCTCGAAATAGGGAACCTAACTAAGAGGGAGTAGATCCAAGATGCCGAGTACTAGATTCACACTGAGGAAGGAACCGCAAAGTAAGAAAAAGGCATCATAAAAAATGATGCATTTCCTCAATGTGTTCAATCCATTAGGCCAACAAGTGTCTAATTCAAGAATCATCTTCGTTTCAAGCTGCCTTAAAAATGATTCCCGGTCCCCACCTCTTTTAAGAGGGGGTATAGCTCCAATCACAAAATATTTCAGACGAGAGATCGTTGTTATGGATTCTTTTGAAGTGACGAGCTACCGGATAGGCCGGGTCATTGTGTAGAATGGCGCGTAAATGCTGTAAGATCCTGACGTGCACCTGGAGTTTGGTACTTCCCACATATCTTAGCCCACAGGTGCACATCAGGACATACACAGCATAGTCAGTCTTGCAATTAAAATTGCCAGTGATAGTTCTAGGTTCTATATCGAATGGAATAGAGTAATGAAAGTATTGATACTGAACCTACACGCGGGGCAGCTAGAACATTTGAAAAAACCCTTAGATGGTTTTAACCAGGGAATTTTGGATTTTAATTCAGGGGTTGCTTTGTCCAAAGCAGAACCCATACTTCTGGCCCGTCTAAAGGTAATGGTAGGGTTGGCCGGTAGTCTAGTGTTCAAAATGTGATCACTGAGAACAATAGGCCAATTCTTTTTTAGTATTGCTTTTAATTTTCTGTCCTCACTACTAAAGGCAGTAATCAGGCGCGGACAGTCCTCTCGGATTCCAGGATTAATCTCCTGATCTAGTTCTAACTGGGATTAAGGGAAAAGGCTCTGTCTGGATCGGAGTTTGGACTTTTCAACTGCCTTGTTCAAAATAGTATCAGAATATCCCCTGACTTTTAAACGCGCCAACAACTCTTTGAGGCAGTATTCATAGTCAGAGGGAGAACTGCAGATTCTTTTGAGCCTGAGAATTTCACCATAATGTATCCCTGTAATAGTATGTTTTGGGTACATACTTGCCGCATGGAGAGTCATATTCCCAGCTGTAGATTTTCTATGCAATGTAGTGTTTAATTTAGAGTTGGCAATATAAACCTCTACATCCAAGAACTGCATCTTATGTTGATCAATGTGTGCTGTGAAGTTTAAATTCATGGAGTTGTTGTTAATACTCTCAATAAACAGTAGTGCATCATCTTTAGAGCCTTTCCACACAATGAATATGTCATCTATATATCTAAGATAACATTTCACCTGATTGTTCATCCAGGTAGAGTGTAGTACGGTGAGGACCTGCTCCTCCCACCAGCCAACGTGCAAGCACGCATAGCTGGGGGAGAAACAGGCCCCCATCGCCACTCCTCTTAGTTGTCTATAGATATCTTTGCCGAAGGTAAAATAGTTATTGTGCAGACACCATTCAATGAGTCCCAAAATGACTTTGTTATGTTCATAGAACGCTATGGGTCTTTTGGCCATATAGTATTGGATAGCATTTAGACCTTGAACATGATCAATACTGGTATATAACGCCTCGACATCTAGAGAAATTAACCACATATTGTCGTCCCATTTGATGTTGGCAATTTTGAGCAAAAAGTCGCTGGTGTCGCGTACATAGCTGGAAAGGTTTTTAACAATGTCTTGGAGGAAAAAGTCTATATACTGGCCAACCTTCTCACCCATACTTTTAATAGCGGACACAATAGGCCTGCCAGGCACTGGTACTACACCTTTATGTACTTTTGGAATTAAGTATAGTGATGGCATGATAGGAAATTCCGTATACATAAACTTATACTCCTCAGAAGAGAAGTCCTTCTCTTTTCCACTGGGCTAGCATCTGTTGTAATTTACCCTTGGCATTAGAATATTCTTTCTGGGAAGTCCTGTAGCAGAGGGGGTCATTTAGCTGTCGTTTGGCCTCTAATATATAGTCCTGCTTAGGCCAGATAACCAAATTTCCCCCTTTATCTGATTTCTTCACCACTATTTTATGATTTTCACCAAATTCTTTATCAACTTCACATATTCTCTTTTCATGTGTGTAATTTTCTTTTTAGATTTAGTGTTGGTCTGTTTGTACAATTTTTTAATATCATTGGTGACGCAGTCATGGAAAACATCAATGGCGTCTTTAGGCATCAATGGTACATATTTCGATTTACTTTTGAAAGGGCTTAGCCCTGCTCCTTTTCGTAAGACGGAGATCTTGCTTAAACGTGCTTGTGTAGAAGCATCAGGGTCACCCTCAGAATCATAGGGGGAAGTTGGTCAGCATTATCAACAGTATCCACTCAGGATCCCCTAATGATGTGTGCCCTTTAGCTAAAAAAGACATCATGAACGACGGTCTTATTGATCAAATTAGACACTTGATCACCTTATCCTTCCAAGAATGCTACGTTCCAGAGGCTTGGAAGACAGCACAAGTTATCCCTCTCAAAAAAAAACCTAATATTCCGGTTACCCAATATCAAAATCTCAGACCCATCTCCCTCTTGCCACAATGCGCTAAAATTATAGAAAAAATAGTCAACAAACAACTTATGGCTTTTTTAGAAGAAGGATACATACTTCATTCCACACAATCAGGTTTTAGACCTGGATACTCCACGGAGTCCGCAGTTCTTTACTCCACGGAGTGTATTCGCAAGATGGTAGATGAGGGGGAGACAGCTGCACTTGTCATGCTAGACTTAAGTGCAGCTTTCGATACCGTGCTACATGACACTCTGTTGTCCCGACTATCCGACATTGGAGTGAGGGATCATGCTCTTGCCTGGTTTAAATCTTTCCTCTCCAAAAGATCATTCCAAATACATTGCCCACCCTTCAAGTCATCTTCTCGCGACGTCAGCTATGGGGTTCCACAGGGCTCTAGTTTGAGCCCTACCTTGTTCAACATCTATATGGAACCCCTAGCTCGAGTCGTAGAGAACTTTGGGGTGGGCATTGTCAGCTATGCTGACGACACCCAGCTCATGTTCAAGCTCACTCCAGATAGCGAGAAATTTGCCACCAATTTCTCTAGCTGCATGGCTGCGGTCGCTACCTGGATGGATAATAACTGCCTCCGTTTAAATGGTGACAAAACGGAGGTGCTAGTGGTAGGGAACAAAACCTCAATATGGTCCCAGGCTTGGTGGCCTACTACACTGGGTGAGTGCCCCCACCCAGTCGAAAAAGTCAAAAACCTAGGGATAATGATTGACTCGGATTTGTCGGGAAAATCACAAGTCAATAAAACAATAGGCAAATGTATGGGCACGTTAAAAATCTTGCGAAAAACTATCGATCTTATTCCCATTGAAGCAAGGAAAACTTTAGTGCATGCACTAATAACACCCCACCTGGATTACGGAAATGTTCTCCTATTAGGTGTGAATCAAAAACAACTGCACCAGCTTCAATGCATTCAAAATGCGGCCGCCCGCATGGTACTGGGCTTACCAAAAAGAACATCCGCCACAGCGGCCTTGTCTATGCTGCATTGGCTCCCAGTTAGAGAAAGAATTAGATTCAAGAGTCTCTGCTATGCCCATAAAATTGCACACAACAAAGGACCAACCTATTTGAGAAATCTTCTCACTATCCATCGTCCTACCAGAAACCTCAGATCCTCGGGTATGTCACAATTTAAACTTCCCCGGATCTATAGAGCAAAACTGGGTGGCCGCTCCTTTCGATTCCTTGGAGCAAAACATTGGAATGCCCTCCCAGTTCATCTGAGAATGGAACCGTCAGAAACCCTTTTTAGAGCTAAACTAAAAACTCATCTCTTCCCCCATTAACATTTGGCGGTACTCTTTTCCGGTGGGCCGTAGGGAGTTTTGACAGCAATTAGCGCGGGGATACACAGCTGTGCAGCCATGCGCTTTATAAAACGCTTTATTATTATTATTATTATTATTATTAAGTGTTTAAATCATTGGCATCCAGGAATGTGTGCACATCTGATGCTGCTAGTGCACTAACACGGTCGTTGTTAAGTTCATCAGGTATATTATTAGCACTTGAAGTCTCTTTGGTAGATTTTAGCGCAAAATGTTTTTTCAATTTGAGTTTTCTTATGTAACAAAATAAATCAACTCTAGTCATGGCATATATATATATCCACTCTTACATCTCCTTCGTTCAGGATTCGAAATGACAGGACACAGCGGGCTTTATTTCCAATTTTAATGTCGGGCTTGCATGACCGGTTTCGGTGAAATGCCTTTTTTAAATGCTTATCAGTCCAAACATCATTTTCCCATGTTTTTATCTTCTTGTTAGGCTCCTCCTTAACCAAGTGGTGGTTGGCCCTCCCGCACCTCGTGCCTTCCGCTTGCGAATAGCAGGGGACTACCAGTCCCATAATGCCGCAAGATGATGCCTCGATGCAGCGAGTTTGGGAAATGATGCGAATTAAAACAGTCTTTGTGCCCCTTCTTTCTTCCACCAACCTCTATCTTTCAAACAGTTCTTCGAGGCGCAATTCGAGTGACAGCATCTCTCACCATCTTACAGGTTTGTTGTTTCGCAGTCATCCAGTGACTTTCTAGAGGGCGCGGTGAAGGGCCAGGAAAATACTCCGCTGCCACGGCTACAATCAAAGAACTTCCCATGTTTCCTGGCCACAAATAGGAAAGGGTCCTGCATGCGCATCATAGGGAACGCGGTAACATCCACTCTTACATCTCCTCTGTTCAGGATTCGAAATGAGAGGACACAGCGGGGCTTTATTTCCAATTTTAATGTCGGGCTTGCATGACCGGTTTCGGCGAAATGCCTTTTTCAAATGCTTATCAGTCCAAACATCATTTTCCCATGTTTTTATCTTCTTGTTAGGCTCCTCCTTAACCAAGTGGTGGTTGGCCCTCCCGCACCTTGTGCCTTCCGCTTGCGAACAGCAGAGGACTACCAGTCCCATAATGCCACAAGGTGCAGCGAGTTTGGGAAATGATGCGAATTAAAACAGTCTTTTTGCCCCTTCTTTCTTCCACCAACCTCTATCTTTCCAACAGTTCTTCGAGGCGCAATTCGAGTGACCGCGTCTCTCACCATCTTACAGGTTCGTTGTTTCGCAGTCATCCAGTGAATTTCTAGAAGGTGCGGTATAGACACACACACATATATATATATATATACATATATATATATATATATATATATATATATATATATATATATATATATATGTAGCAAACCCCGCTACCTCTCGCCCGGAGCCCAGTCCTGGATACCGCAGCGCAGGAAGAATATATATAGCAAGAGAGAGGTTTTATATATATATATATATATATATACATATATATATATATATATATATATATATATATATATTTTTTTTATATATGTATATCTGAAGGTCGATGGAAGAATAAATGGGTAAATAAGTGTCTAAATGGATGTTTTTTTGTACATTTGATTGTATAACTGACTTATTAAGTGTATCTTAGTGAATACATGTATTAGTGAGTAATGTTTAGGTTTGTAAATATCTGCAACAGTGTCTCACTTTGTGTATAAGTGGCTGCATGGGTTGGTGAATAGCAACACAAGTGTCTATATGGGTTATTAGTTTTTTTTGTGGATAAGAATGAGTGTCTGTATGGTTTGGTGGGGGGTATTACTTAGCGCACAGATGCATGAATGACTGACTCACTGTTTGTATGTGTTTTGAAGACAGCATTGTGCAGGACTGTATGGGTGGATGAGTGTGTGTATGGGTGTGTTAGTGAGTGAATGACTGCCTCAATAGTTTCTTTATGAGTAAGTACATATGTTTTAAACTAGTATATGTGAGTATTGATGTATATAAGTAAGGATATATGACAGTGACAGATTGGAAGAGTTCCTGTATAAATAAATATGTGTTTCTATAACTGATTGTTTAAGAGAGTAAGTATGTGTACTTTCTGCAAAAGTGTAGTGGTGTGTGTATAGCTGTATATGCAAATAAATGGATGTTTGATAGTTTATTTGCATGTGTGAGTATGTGGGTCAGTAACTCTATGGATGAGTGTTGGTGTTTAACAGGATATATAGGTGTATGAGTACATATGATGAGTGAGTACATATGATGAGTGAGTACATGTATGAGTGGCTATATAGAACTGTTGGTGAATGAGTGGATGTGTACGTAGATTTTGGAATTACTGAATAGGTTGTTTTAACTGGTATTGGTATCTCCATTTTTTTGTAAATGTTAGTTTCTATTTAGGAATGTGTGTATCAAGGGTTATATTAGGGTGAGAGGAGGTCTGCCACTCTTTCACAAGGATGATGTCATCAGTGATGTCATTTGAGATGTCATCAGTGATGTCATCTGTGATGTCACTGACCATGTCATGAGTGATGTAATATGTGATGTCATCAGCAGTGCATTGCGGGCGCATGAGTTATAGTTAGCTGAACTAACTATAACGGGGGAATTTCAATGGTTTTGTATGAGTGAAATGTCCAGCTAACTATAACATGTGTGAAACCTATGGTTTTTTTAGTGAATTTCTAAGGTTTTTAAAATGCTAATTCCTAACTATAACGTGTCGTGTGTGAAACCTATGGTTTTTTCAGTGAATTTCTAAGGTTTTTAAATGCTAATTCCTAACTATAACATGGCTGAAACCTATGGTTTTTCCAGTGAATTTCTAAGGTTTTTTAAATGCTAATTCCTAACTATAATGTGGCTGAAACCTATGTGTTTTTTCAGTGAATTTCAAAGGTTTTGTAAATGATAATTTTTAAATGTATTAATTGTTATTTTTTTATACTGATTTACTTCATTATTATAAATTATTTATTTTTAGGTATTTTATTTTTTAAATTACATTACATATTTTTTATATAATTTGAAAAATATTTTTTTTAAATATTGAAATTGTAACTTTTTTTAATGTATATATATTTTATATATATCAGGCAATTCAAGTTACTGGTAAGAACAGTTAAATTTACTTTTCAGAAATAGTAGTGGGCTGAAAGATGCAGCACTGAGGTATCTCCTGATAACAGGTGAGTAAATCGGAATTCGTAGTTCGTCTGATTTTAGAGGAATTTTTTTAAGTTCCAAAATTCAACACAAAAATTTCTAAGTGAAACCAGTCAATGTTAGCCTATGGAAGGAAATTCAAGTTACTGTAAGTATGGTTAGAATTACTTTTCAGGATCAGTAGTGAGCTCAAAGATGAAGCACTGACGTTTCTTGTGATAACAGGTGAGTAAATTGGAATTCATAGTTCCGCAGAATTTATAGGAATATTTTGCTCAATAGTGAAGGGAGGGGGCGGAGCCTGAGGTAACATGTGTACATGTGTATAAATGCGTGCTATTTTAAAAAAGATAAAAAGTCGAAAATATTATGAATTAGGAAGGGGCGAGTGTGACTGGGTAGAAAACAACTATCATAGTTTAAATAGGGGATTTTAGCGGCCATATTGGGTGAGTGTGTGGGGTATATTCAAGATGTATTCTGGGAGAGAAACAGGTATAGCAGTGTGCAATAAAAGTATACATTATATATCGGTTTATCATGTGGGTGACACACATGATAATTCATAATTCATAATATTTTCAACTTTTTAACTTTTTTAAAATAGCACACATATATACACATGATCTCGCGTTTTATTAGATTAAATAATGTGTGAAAATCGTGATCACATGAACTGTATGTATCCCTCCGTCGATCTTTGTATGATCGTATTTATGATCTTGAGTAATGCGCTTTGTATAGCTGTAACTTTAGCCTCTTGTGTTTATAATAATATTGTAAACTCTTTGTGACCCCCAACGACGCGATCACGTGTCCCACGTCCAACCATTCACAGACAGGCTTTCTTTCTCTACAAATTTGCCACAACATAATTTCCGAGAAGTGCATAGCGATCATGTGACCTATAACACTCTAATCCCCAACCTGATTTCATTTTATTAGATACCACACAAAATAAAATGGCTTCCATTCGCTCTAAGAGCTCGAGAATACACCGATAGGAGAACGCTGATTCCGCCATAGTCTACCTTTGAAGTAAGTCTTACTCCGTCTAAACGTACTTTTTATTAGGAGATTCCAAGTTCACAATTCGTTTAGCGCCCAAACTGACCGCACTTCCATGCCGTTCGTCCCAGACATTTCCACCAATTTATCAATATTTTTAATGTTACTCTTACTTGTTAGCTGAGATTCGAAACTAAGGTGACAAACAAATAGAATACAGTTTGTTATTAATGACACACCAATACAATTAAATGTATGCTCGATTGACAAACTATTAGTGGTTTAACTTGAATGTATTGTTATTTTTGCTGAGACTAGTTCACTAAGTTTCCGTTTCTTTCCTTTATAGACCCATGATGAAGGGTCAACATCTAGACCCGAAATGCATTGGGTAAAATGTAAAACTATGATGAAGTAAAAAGAAATAATTGAAAGCATGATGGAATATAATGAAATATGAAATAAATATTCATTTGGAAAAAGAAGAAAAATTGCATGAAATTATTATTACAGCGAACAACTGAGGAAACTTTAATGTTATTGAAAAAAGTGCGCACATCCAATGTGACAGGGTTGTCTGTCTCACATAGTTAAGATTGTTTTTTATTCCACATTGTTCACTTGTAGAGAACTCTGTGGTCAATGCCCATAAGAATCGATTACTTAGATAAATTGTACGTTGGGAAATGTAGTGTTCTGGTCACCTGGACAAATCTGGCGACCCTACCCATTTTTAGTACAGACATACCCCTCTCTCGCTTTCTTCATTATGTTCCTCCAGACTTCCTTTTTATACCTATTTGGACCGATGTTACAACTTTGTCAACTCTGTTAAAAAAAATAATTTAAAAAACACACACACGCCGGGAAGCTTAAAGCCCAACATGTGATTAATACACAGTAAAAGATAAAATACAATTGTCTTTTCAACTGACCAGAACTCAATGCAATATGTCTCGCCTTTCATTAAGTTAAAGCCACTTGCTTTGGTATACAATACCATTAACAAAGCAAATGGCTTTAACTTAATCAAAGGCGAGCCCTATTGCATTTTCAATGCTTGTTTTTGTACTGTGCGCCCAAGAGCATTAGAGTCCACATTACACATACATAGAAATTGTCTCCCTTTATAGGCAGAGAAGATTGAGTGATTTGACAAAACCACCAGTTGTGGATCTGAGGCCGTCATTCAACCCAAGGTCCGCAGCTATGGTCACTAGGCCACATCTCCACCCTTCTACGTTTTCACGTGCTACCCAATTTTTCGCCTTTATTTTACAGGCAATGAAATATAGTGCTCACTAGTAATGCACCTTTCATGAATGTCATCTTGTCTGCTATTTTTCAAAGGTTACTTTGTGCACTGAAGACTCCTACACACTCAAATTCACCCCTGCTCCCAAAGCAACAGATTTCTGAGCAGCAAAACAGTTGCCAACTGTCAAACATTTTACAGCTTAATTATAATTATCTACCATGTCGAAGCAAGCCACACCTGGGCGTTAGCTGCAACTATGGGACGAGAATGAGCATACAATCTTTCCCTTTAACTATTTGCAAATCTTGAAATATCACTGCAGATGCAATCCTTCGCTCAATTAAAATGCGTTCAGCGCACATTATTTGCAGCAGCATGTTTCTTAGTGGTTAACTTCACACCTTAGATCTTGTAAAATCCTTACTTCTCTTCTGAATGATGCTTGAAAGTGAAGTGCATGAATTATTGGAAAAAAAAAAAACTAAGAAACCACAGTGGAGGAAACGAAATCATGAAAATCCAATTTTAAGGAAAAACAGTTTTACAGAAATACAAATACATCGAAAGCTAAAGGAAACACTTTAAGAGAAAAATTATTTTAAAGAACGATCCGAAAATACATGAATTAAACTGGAGTGGAGTTTAGGACTAGTGAGGGGTTTTGGTTTCAAGGATGGGATGCTGAGGAGTTTTCAGGGGTCAGGAATCGGTGAAATTCAGATATAGGGATTTTTAGGATTTAGTGATGGGTGGAGTTTAGGGCCAGTGATGGTTTTTAGGTATTAGGATGGCTGGAATTTGGGGGTGGTGAGCTTTTTAGTGTTAACGGAAGAGTGGAGTTTAGGAGTGGTTAGATGTTTTAAGGTTCAGGGTAGATGGAGCAGAGGGGAGTTAAGGGAATTTTAGGGTTCATGGATGGACAGAGTTTAGGGTTGGTGAAGGTTTTTAAGGTTCAGTGATGAGTAGAGCTTAGGGATGGTGAAGAGTTTTAGGGTTCAGGATTGGGTGGATTTTAGGGTGGCGAGGGATTTTAAGGATTCATGAATGGATGCAGTTTAGATGTCGAAAGGGTTTTTCAGGGTTAAGAGAGGGGCAGATTTTAGGGGTGGTGAGGGTTTTTTAGGAGCCATGGATGGGTTGTTAAGGGCAGTGAGGTTGTTTTTAAAGTCTGGGGTTATAAGAGGTCAGAGATGGGTGAAGTGTAGAGGTCAAAAGGCTTTTAGGGTTAAGTGATAGGAGTCGTTTTGGTATACAGAGGGTTTTTTAGGTTGTGGGCATGAGTGAAGGTTAGGAGTAGAAAGGGCTTTTAAGGTTCAGGATGAATGCATTTAAGGCATGGTGAGGGGTTTTAGTGGACAGGGATGGATAGTGTTTGAGGGTTGTGAGGGGGTCAGGGATGGATTGCAGAGAAGAAATCAGGATGATTTGGGTAAAATGAGCACAGTGCATGGCAGGGCAAATCAAGTGAGTCAAGTGTACCAATGAAAAGGTGCACACTGTTGCATTGTTTATTTTAAAATAAAGCAGGATTTCAAAAACAAAAACCCTTGAGCTACCAAAGGGAGGCAGGAGAACAAATCTGTGAGGTACTGTGAAGTTGAAACAGAGAGATTGCAGCACTAAATTAAGATGGGATGTACTTTGCTTACTTACCTAATAATGTCCTATTTACGCTCCGGAAATCCTAAATGTACTGCCATCAATGGCAAGACTCTACAAAACTGAAGGAGATGGAGTTTGAAATCTCCCAACAATCCCTCGGTGTATCTAACTAAATAAGATGGCACCACTGCTTTGTTGATAAGGGTGGAGGTTTATGGGTATTTCATGGGTGACAAGAAAGAATTGACCACATTCTGAAAAGTAAAGCAGATTCTGCAAGTCCTTTAAATCTATCCAAATATTACGGTATCTATGGGTTGTACAAACTGAACTTGAAAAAAGCGGGCAACATTAGATTACCCAAGTTGCTTTGAATATCAAATTAAATACCGGTTTAAATCTAGTACCGATTGTTTAAAATGCCAGTGTACGGTTGGTATTTGAAAGTTGGTATCAGAAAGTGACCCAACAGCCTTGCTGCTTAGATTACTCCTCTAGTAGCCTTTTGAGACAAGGATTATCTTTAGGGTACTCCAATTTCTAGATAAATGAAGAGGCAACTTGATGATAAAAGCGCTCCACATTTTCAGATTGGCACCTTACGGTCAGCTGAACTTCTGCTTCAGAAGAACCTTCCTTCTCGTAAGGAACAATAGACATTTTGCCAAATCACGTGGCTATACTGTGACGTATTGACATATTTCCAATCGTACAGCGCCCACATTAGTGCCTTTAGAACACACTGAATATCAAGAACCAGGCAAGTCTTTTGTGCAATCTTAGTTGTTGGGATTGTCATAATACCTACAGGCAAATGAGCTGCAATGTCCTCTTCATAAAATAAAAAGATAAACATGACCAGATTCAGTATCTGAAGTATCTGCACAGAAAAATTATTCTGTCCTTTAAATGGTTCTGAAAACTATGTCTGGATTAATCCTCCCAACATCTCCATCATAGTTGTATTCAGGTCAGCATCTATGAAGAAGTTCTGCCTTCCCTGCAGACGTGGCCAGGATTTTTCTCAATTTGTCCAGATGAGCTTTCCAGCATCCAGGATCACTAATCCCATCCCTGGATCTATGCCACACTGCAGCACTTGGTCGGAGTTTATGAGTGAGTGAGCTGGGCCCATGTCAGAGGCGTCAATCTTCAGAGAGCTGTCTACATTAATAGCCTTCAAACAGCAGCAACCCTCTCATTTGGCTCCAATGATACACTTTAAACTGTTTTTAATACTATTTTACATACTACAGGTTCTGTTTTTATCACCCCATCAACCCCCTTCCTTTCCCTCGCATCTCCTCCAAGCCACTCCCACCAACATGGAGGGTGCCACATTTGTTCTTGACAAGGCGCTATGTCATTACTGTAAAATAAATGTGCCTCAATCACTGGTTCAGGTGAAATATCTTTACCATCTCCCTATCCGAAGGAAGGCGTTAGCCAATGCCAGGGAGTGCATGAAGGTCTGAAACCGTAATCTACATAATAGTTTGGATCATTGTGTGCCATCGGAGCCTGTGTCCTCTAGCAATGCACACACCCTTCACCTCCCAAGTATGTGAGAAGATGAATGCCCATAATTAGGAACATCGAACAGAAAGTGTGAGCATCCAGTAAACTGTGAGGGTTACTGTGTCTACTTTGGTGGCCCTGCTTTTCACTACTCCTGTCTTAACTGTCATAATATAACTCAATAACTTGGATCAGAAAACCAGTGTCAATGCTTCTCTGCAGACTACTTTGATGCTTCCCAGTATCCAGTCGTACAAAGCGCATACTTGCCTTCCTTAGGGCTGGGAGGTGTTTGGCATCTCAGGTCTTTCATAACTAAGCAATGCCTCAGGCAGGCATCGCCAATAATCTTGTCTTCATTAAGTGAAGAATTATTCTGGCAGATTCATTTTGAATTTTCCTGTCGGCTGGACTGTGGTTTTCTTTGTACCAGCTGAAATGGACATGCAAACCACTACGGAGTTGGTAAATCATCACAAATCTTGCTCCAGAACCAACGATTCTTCCATGATCCACTCCATGTGGTCGTTTTGATTACCAACAGTTGAGAGACGAGCGCTGCAAAATGTGAAAGTTCTGAATACATTTCTTTGCCTCCAGATGAATCTCCTATACCTAACCTGGTGTTTCAGATTAATAAGAGAAACGTGCTGTCTCGAGTAGAAAAGGAAGCAGGGGAAAAGTCGGCTGAATTGATTTGTGTGCAGTCTTGGCAGAGAGGACCAGTGAGAAATCTGCTTTTGGGTTCTTGTGCGCCAGCTAACAGCCCGAGAGCATCACTCAACAATACCATAGTAGCCTGTGAAGAAATAGCAATAACTCCTCCACAGATCTCATTGACTGTAAGGTGTCAGTCACAGCCAGACCAATTTGCTGTGCAATATCATACGATTTTAAAGTGTGTTTGTCATTTACCTAATAAATCACAACTGTATACAATTCAGTGGTGTAACGAAAGTTGAGGTGGCACCACCTGAAACGCACACGGATAGGTCCCCGCTTCATATTTAATCCGCAGCTATTGGGCCCTAGTACTCTGCTGAAGAGGGACCCCTGCAGCTCGGGGTCCCCCGCACCGCAGGGGCTGCGGGGGACTTGTGTTACCTGATACAACTGCGTGTTATTAAGTATTACAGCATCTTCTCTTGTTCCAAAATCGGCAAGTAGCCTAAGAACGGGAGAACATACCGACTTTTGTCCAGTAGAGGTAGATCTTGGTGAACACTGCTTTTTACTTTAACCCCTTCGCTGCTAGGCCTTGTCCCCCGTGCTAAGTCTTGTTTGACTATTTGGGGTAGTTCGCGCTTAGGCTCCTGTAACTTTTTGTCCACATAAGGTATTCCTGCCAAATTAGCATCCTTTTCTTCCAACATCCTGAGGATTGTAAAGTTACCCAGGGTTTGTTGATTCCCCTGTAGGGTACTGAGAAATTAGCCAAAATAAAGATAGATTTTGGATTTTAGGGGAAAAATGGGAAAAAAGTGCTGTAGAAGAAAGCGTCTGTTTTTTTCCAGCAAATTGTATTAACAAAGGGTTTGTGGTGCTAAAATCACCATATTCCCAGTATCCAGTCGTACAAAGCGCATACTTGCCTTCCTTAGGGCTGGGAGGTGTTTGGCATCTCAGGTCTTTCATAACTAAGCAATGCCTCAGGCAGGCATCGCCAATAATCTTGTCTTCATTAAGTGAAGAATTATTCTGGCAGATTCATTTTGAATTTTCCTGTCGGCTGGACTGTGGTTTTCTTTGTACCAGCTGAAATGGACATGCAAACCACTACGGAGTTGGTAAATCATCACAAATCTTGCTCCAGAACCAACGATTCTTCCATGATCCACTCCATGTGGTCGTTTTGATTACCAACAGTTGAGAGACGAGCGCTGCAAAATGTGAAAGTTCTGAATACATTTCTTTGCCTCCAGATGAATCTCCTATACCTAACCTGGTGTTTCAGATTAATAAGAGAAACGTGCTGTCTCGAGTAGAAAAGGAAGCAGGGGAAAAGTCGGCTGAATTGATTTGTGTGCAGTCTTGGCAGAGAGGACCAGTGAGAAATCTGCTTTTGGGTTCTTGTGCGCCAGCTAACAGCCCGAGAGCATCACTCAACAATACCATAGTAGCCTGTGAAGAAATAGCAATAACTCCTCCACAGATCTCATTGACTGTAAGGTGTCAGTCACAGCCAGACCAATTTGCTGTGCAATATCATACGATTTTAAAGTGTGTTTGTCATTTACCTAATAAATCACAACTGTATACAATTCAGTGGTGTAACGAAAGTTGAGGTGGCACCACCTGAAACGCACACGGATAGGTCCCCGCTTCATATTTAATCCGCAGCTATTGGGCCCTAGTACTCTGCTGAAGAGGGACCCCTGCAGCTCGGGGTCCCCCGCACCGCAGGGGCTGCGGGGGACTTGTGTTACCTGATACAACTGCGTGTTATTAAGTATTACAGCATCTTTTTCTTGTTCCAAAATCGGCAAGTAGCCTAAGAACGGGAGAACATACCGACTTTTGTCCAGTAGAGGTAGATCTTGGTGAACACTGCTTTTTACTTTAACCCCTTCGCTGCTAGGCCTTGTCCCCCGTGCTAAGTCTTGTTTGACTATTTGGGGTAGTTCGCGCTTAGGCTCCTGTAACTTTTTGTCCACATAAGGTATTCCTGCCAAATTAGCATCCTTTTCTTCCAACATCCTGAGGATTGTAAAGTTACCCAGGGTTTGTTGATTCCCCTGTAGGGTACTGAGAAATTAGCCAAAATAAAGATAGATTTTGGATTTTAGGGGAAAAATGGGAAAAAAGTGCTGTAGAAGAAAGCGTCTGTTTTTTTCCAGCAAATTGTATTAACAAAGGGTTTGTGGTGCTAAAATCACCATATTCCCAGGCAGACTTTTGACAGAAAATCCACATTTTCTACACAGTTTTGGCATTTTACTGGGACATATCCTATTTTTCTATTTTTTGTGCATTCAACCTCCTTCCTGTTAGTGGTACAAATGGGATTGAAACCAATAATGGATCCCAGAAAGCTATACACGGAAAGTAGACAAAATCCTGAATTCAGCAAGGGGTCATTTGTGTAGATCTGTCAAGGTTTACATATAGAAACTAACAGTTGAAATAAAGAAATATTTAAATTGAGTTGAAAAAACAGCCATTTATGCCAACGTTTTCACCTGTAACTTCTTCTAAATATGGCTGATTTTTGAAAGCGATATACCGTTACGTCCGCTGGACCCTTCTGTTTATATAGGACTTATAGGTTCACCAAGAACCTGAGGCACCCAGAGACTATAACTGAGCTGCCCCCTGCAATGGTTTTTCATTGTGTACCAGGACTATAACAATTAATTTGATAAAATACAAAAAGTAAAAAATAGGTATAAAAGACACCTATATATTTACACAATGGGAACTAAATATAGTGTTTGAAAGCAGTAGTTATTTGCTCACCTCTGAAATTGTAGGTATTCATACTAGAATGTCAGAGGACATTTTTCAAAATGACTTCTTTTTTACACATTGTCTACATTTGGAAGGCAGAAATGCATAGAAAGTCAATTGGTAATAACACTTGTTCTATATTTCTGTATTCCCCAAAGTTTTCTGAAAAAAATTGTACCTCACTTGTGTGGGTAGGCCTAGTGCCCGCGACAGGAAAAACCCCAAAACACAACTTGGACCAATCATATTTTTACAGTGAAAACTGATCTTTTTTCACAATGTGCCTAGCTGTGGATTTTGGACCCTCGCTTAGTCGGCACCTAGGAAAACCTACCAAACCTGTACATTTTTTTTTTAAAAAACCTTTATTATGTAAAGAAAGAGACAGTTACAGACCTACAACCACAGAGGCTGGTCAGTCGAACACAACAATATCAACATCAAAGTACACAGCTCTTCAGCCGACAACCCGGGGGTCCGGCAGCGATATCTCGTGATCTTGTAAAAGCAGGTGGTATAAATAGGATTAGTGAAAGGTTTCACATTTTCATTTTATATAAATAAAGCAACAAACAAAACACAAAGAAGATCGAGGCATTACTGTGTGATAGATTGGCTGTCCCTTATGGCAGTGGGAGACGGGCGGAAGACGTGCTACAATATAAAAGAGGAGAAATACCGGGGAGGGTGGGGGGGGACCCAGGGGCAAAACAATACGATGTAGTCGACAAAAGCTAAGTATAGGGAACGCACAGTCAAGGGAGAAGAAGCGGATCTGGAATGTCGGTGAATGGGGGGTGCAAATCTCTCCACGGTATGCATTCCATTGACCCCAGACCCTACCCCATTTCTTAGGTCTGCCACGGGAGACATATACAGTTTTTTCCCTGAACATGGACCAGTCCATGTTTTCTTTCCATGCTAGGAGTGACGGCGGCCTCTGAGAACCCCACAACTGGGCTATATCTCGTTTAGCAACCATATTACCCAATGTGACCCATTGAGTTTGAGCAACAGTACAGTCATTCGGCTCCCAAACATTCAACAGACAGCGTCTGGCCACAGGCAATAACACACACCTGTCACCTCAACCATAACCGCATGCACTCGGCGCCAAAACGTCGCCACCTCCGGACATTCCCAGAGGATATGCAAAAATGTAGCCAACATACCACATCCACGCCTACACAACCCATCCACAGAGAAACCCATATGTACCAGTCGTGGGCCCGTGACATACACCCGATGCAATATTTTAAGTTGCACCAACCTAAGACGTGCCGGAATCGCGACCTCTTTGGGGGAAGATATCGCCGCCTGCCAGTCTTCATCGTCCAGTTCTAGCCCGTCACTGGTCCAAGCATTCCGTAATTGTAGAAGGAGATCCGAGCGATCGTTGATCAGTTTCTTATAGATAAGAGATATAGTGCTGTCGAGGACGTATCCGTCAAGCACTCTATCCTCAAGAGGAGAGGACTCCGGGATCGTAGTGTCAGCCGGGAAAACCGAGTTAAGCGCATGGCTGACTTGAAGGTACCGGTAATATTCCCTGTCGCTCAGTTTATATTCCCGCTGGAGTACCTCGAAGGTCTTAACTTTGCCCTTGGCCCAAAGGTCGCCCACCCTGCTGATACCGATGAGATCCCATCTGTCAAAACCCTTCGACGTCCACAGGCCACCCAGCGCTTCCGCGGCGTACAATGGGGTCGATTTCGTCAGTTTATCTGTCCCTCCCGTGGCGGCGGTCGCACTTCCCCAGACTCGCACCGCAACTGCAGTAGGGCCTGTGAGGTGCTTCCGGTCGGCTCTAGAATAGAGCGCTCGATTGTAATCCCCCCCGAGCAGTTGCCATCTGTCCATCTCAAACGCGGGGTTCGGGACAGGGCCGTACATAGCGTGGTTCACAGCACTCAACTGGGAGGCCCAGTAATAGCGCTTGATGTCGGGCAATGCGATACCTCCATCATACCATGGCAAAGTCAATTTCGCCAATGCGATACGCGGTCGCCCACCCCACATCAACTTCCTCTGCAAGCCCTCGATCTCTCGAAAATAGCTAGCTGGTACCAAATCAAGTGTGTTTTGAATGGCATACAGGAAGCGGGGGAGAGACATCATTTTGAACAGGGCCGCCCTTCCCAAAGGGGAGAGTGGCAAGCCACACCACGCCGCAACATCCGACCGAAGCCGGGAGAGCGGAGGCAGCAAATTCCGCTCGTAGCCGGCTTTGGAGTCCAGTGAAATGTAGATCTTCAAGTATTTAAAGTCAACTCTAGAAACCGGTATCGGACAAATGCGGGGAAGAAGAGGCTCATCGTCCGTGAGTGGATAAATACAGGTGTTGGCCCAGTTAATGACCAAACCGGAATTCCTCCCAAAGGAGCGTAACACATCAAACAGGACACCCAACGACTTACGAGGAGAGGTAAGATACAACAATATATCATCGGCATAGAGTGATATCCGGTCCTCGAAGTCAGGCAACCATCGAATGCCCTTAAGCGACGGTTCCCAACGTAGCCATGCAGCCAGGGGTTCAAGGGCAAGCGCAAAGAGGAGCGGTGACAAGGGGCACCCTTGTCTCGTTCCTCGTCCGAGGGTGAAGGGCTCCGAAGCCCTGCCATTAACCACCACCTGTGCCAGCGGCTGCTCATGCAAAAGCTTAATCCACCCAATGAATTTAGGGCCGAAACCAAACTTAGCAAGGGCAGCCCACAAATATGGCCACTCCACCATGTCGAAGGCCATCGAGGCATCAAGGGAAACCAAAATGGCCGGCTTTCCAAGAGACCCCGCCCTTGCTAAGACGCCATGGAGGCGACGTAGATTGAGCGCTGTATTATGGTGGGGTATAAATTCAGATTGGTCCGGATGGATCAAGTCAGCAATAACCGTAATCAGCCGATTTGCCAAAAGTTTGGCGAGAATTTTGAGCTCAACATTCAAGAGCAAAATCGGCCGATACAATGAGCAATGATCACGGGGCTTGCCATCTTTATGGATGACCACAATAGATGCCAATCTCTGATCTCGAGGAAGAGAGCCGAGATCTCGCGATGACAGGAACATCCGACAAAGATGCGGCGCTATTTTGTCGGGGCATAGTTTGTATAATTCCACCGGTATCCCATTCGGGCCCGAGGCCTTCCCGGAACGAAGTGAACGGATAGCGAGCGCTACTTCATCGGTGGAAAAATCCGCCTCCATAAGCTCCTTGTCCAAATCCGACAGGCTAGGCAGGGCGATATCTCGAAGCAATAGATGAGAGTCCTCTTCCGGCCTATCAGAGACCGGCGCATAAACCGCCTGAAAGTGCTGGGCAAAAACTTGGACTATATCAATCGGGTCCACGACACGCACACCATCCATCCGTTCAACCACAGGCACCACCCGGTTCAATCTATCCTTTTTGTCCAACCATGCAATCAACTTTCCCGCCTTATCTCCAACATCATACAAACGCCCCTGTTGCTCACGGTGCATCGCTTTGGCCGCATCAGTAACCAGCGCCTTGTAGTCAGATTGTTTCAGGGCCAGAGAATGCACCACCTCCGGAGTGACCCCGGACTCCATCTGCCTTTCTAAGTCAGTGATTACATTTTCCAGATCCACCACCGCAGCATTCTTACGCATCCTTTCGCTGGCAATGAGGGACAAGACTTGACCCCAAATCACTGGTTTATAGGCCTCCCACAATGTAACAGGGGAGGATACCGGTCCCTCATTCTCAGCGAAGTAGTAGTCCATACACTTCACCACCTCCGACCTGATTTTAGGATTACGAAGGTGCCAGGGGTTGATCGGAGCGATCCGGCCCTCGGCACCCAACTGTATGTCGACTGTAAGCCAAAGCAGAGAGTGGTCAGAGATCCCCCTGGCCAAATGCCTAATTTCCCGTACAGAGACCATCTGTGCTGCTGGTACCAGATTATAATCCAATCTCGATAGACTCCCATGGGCTCCCGAATAGAAAGTATATTGGAGCTGTCCAGGGTGCAGTTGCCTCCAACAGTCGACTAGACCAAGCGTATCCAGGAGCTTCCCGAGCCAAAGCTGTGCCGCAGGCAGGGCTCTTGGGGGGCTACGGTCTTCATCCCCACTAACTACAGAATTAAAATCGCCACCCACTACCAGTATGCCGTCAGGAAACCCCAGGATCACATCACCCAAATCAGCAAATGTGGTGGACTGCAGGCCAGGGGGGACATACACAGACAAAATGGCAATCGTTTTCCCTTCCCACCGACCCGTAATAGCCGCATAGCGGCCCCTGTCGTCCAACACTATGTCATCTATCTCCAGGGGGAGGGAAGTTCGTACCAGGACCCCCACCCCTCTCGACCCGGAGGTAAACCCTGAGTGGGCCCCGTCTGTTCAGTGCGTGGCATGTATTTCCAACCAAGTGCGTCTCCTGGAGTAAAATCACATCTGGGGCACAGCGTTTCAAGTATTGCAATACAATACCCCGCTTTATCCTATCACCAAGACCGTTAACGTTCCAACTCAGCACCCTAAGCTCCCCCCCAATCCCCGCACTGGGCACCCAGCCCCCCCCCCCCCGCCAGGGAACAAGCACACAGGATAAAAGACTGAACATAGCGCGGCCTCGAACAAAACAAAAGGGAAAAGACCCCCCCACCACCCCCGAGGAACCCTGAAAAGCACACCCCCCCCAACCTGCACCCCTGCGTTAGACCAGAAAGCCACCCCAACTTGCAGTGTGCCTGTCGCCCCATTAAACTAACCTACAAGAAGAGAGAGAAAGTCCCCAGAGGAGGAAGAAGAGGCCCGATTCCCCCCACCCCCGGGTATCCACATTATAAAGCAAGTCTATTATAAAGCCACTGCTTAAGTCCATAGTAACCAGCTCGCCGATGCAGACTCACTACTCCTGTTCAGCCAGGCCCCCCTCGGCACCTCTCGAGCTCTCGCTGCTCGTGCGGTTTGATGGCAATGTGTCCAACCAGTCACTGACCACTTCGGGGCGATCAAAGGAAAACGCCGCTCCTCATATTCGATCCTCAGTTGGGCTGGAAAAAGCATAGCATACTTCAGTTCCATATCTCTAAACCGTCTCTTCACCCCGGTGACCCATGTGTTGTTTCTGCACCGCCTGGGTGAAGTCTGGATAGAAACTGACTGAGGCATTGTCAAATTTAGTGGGACCCATAGTACGTGAGGCTTGCAGGATAGCGTCCCGGTCCCGAAAATTAAAGATCCTGGCGATGATAGGCCTTGCTGCGGCCCCCAGTTTGGGCTTCCCACCGGGAACTCTATGTGTTATTTGATATTTGATATTTATGGGCATTTGTAAAGCGCAGGCGTTCGCTCCCAGGGGAGCATCATGGCGCTGGGCGAGTTGCGGAGGAATAACTGAGAAAGTGGGGTGAATGGAAAGAGAGAACTAAATGGCAGCCAAGACAGAGGAGTCTGGTAGTTTGTAGACCCATGTCTTGAGAAGTTTTCTGAAATTGTTCTCATTGTCAATGTGCTCGCTCCACTGTAAAAAAGTTGCTGAGGCCCTTAGGCACAAGATGTTTCAGGACCAGATCCTCCACCAGAAGGTCTGTGGATACATCCGCAAAGTTCTCCGGAACCCCCGCGATGCGGACGTTATTGCGCCTGGCCCGGCTCTCGAAATCCTCCAGCCGGCGGGCCAACTGGTCGTTGGAGGTACGGTGAGTGCGAACCTCAGCCTGGAGGTCCGAGACATCAGTGGTCAAGCTTGCAGTTTTAATGTCCAGAGACTTGACCCGTTCATTCGTCTTACCCAGGTCCGCCCTAATGAGGTTAACCTCGATCGCCACCGTGTCGATCTTCGCAGCGAGGGTTTCATATTGTTGGCCCATAGCCGTCCGAACACTGGTGATGGCGCCCATGATGTCCTTCAGTGTCGGCTCCTCCGATGAAGGAGTACCATCTCCAGTCCCCTCGAGAGCCTTACTCGCTCCACCTGGGGACCCTTTTGGGCGAGTGTAGCGCTCTATGGTCTGGGTTTGAATAACACCCCCACGATGCGTGCCCTTGGTGTTCCGCTTCTCGGCATCTGCTTTGCCTGCCATAGTGGGCGATGAATTCCCACGGAGCCGGTGTGATCTGGTCAAAATGATCCCGCTCTCGATGGTCCTCAAGGGCAAAAGGGCTAAGATCCAAAGCAAGCGTAGGATCTGTCGCAGGGACGAGAAGTCGAATGGGGCGGCCGTAGAGCGCAGTCAACAATGGCCCAAAGCGAAACCCAAAGTACGACAGGGGCTGTGAGGGTGTCCCACTGGCCGTTGTTGTTGAGTTGCCACCTGGGTACCTCGGGGACTCAAGTCCGGGGATGATCTACGATGTAGGCCGCAAACTTCAGGATGCAGCAAGTCCGGTTTTCGGCGTCCGATTTGATTTCCGAAAAAAGTTCTCAGGATCAGCAGGGCATAAACAATAAGTACCCGTCGTTCAAATTAGGATTTGTGGCAGGATAGATGCGGGAGGCGAAGAGGGTCTCAGGAGCCCTTTGCTCACGCGTCCATCTTGGAACCGCGCAAAGCTCCTCCCCCTGTACATTTTTTTAAACTAGACACCCAGGAGAATCCAGGATGGGGTTACTTGTGTGGCTCTCACCAGTTTTGTTACTCAGAGTCCCTTGCAAACCTCAAACTTTCTATTAAATAAAACACATTTTCTGTGATGGAAAGTTCTGGAATCTGTGGGGAGCCACAAACTTACACCCACTCTGCATTCCCTCAAGTGTCCCGATAAAAAATGTACCTCACTTGTGTGGGTAGGCCAAGTGCCCGCGACAGGAAACGGCCCAAAAAGCAAATTCGGCACATCACATTTTTCCAGTGAAAATGAACCCTTTTTTTTGCAATTTGCCTAGCTGTTGATTTTGGACCCTCGCTCAGCCGGCACCTAGGGAAACCTAGCAAACCTGTACATTTTTAAAAAATAGACATCATGGGAAATCCAGGACGGGGTGACTTGTGTGGCTTTTACCGGGTTCTGTTACCCAGAACCCTTTGCAAACCTCAAACTTTGTAAAAAAGAAAAACAAATTTTTCTCACTTTTCTGTGATGGAAAGTTCTGGGATCTGCAGGGAGCCACAAACTTCTACCCACCCAGCACAACCTCAAGTCTCCCGATAACAATGGCACCTCACTTGTGTGGGTGGGCCAAATACCTGCAACAGGGAAGGTCCCAAAACGTATTGTGGAGACATCAAAATGATCTATCACAAAACAATCTGGTTTTGCAAAGGGGTTACCTGCATTGTTGGTCCTGGGCTTGGCGGCAATCTAGGGAAACCTACCAAATCCAGACAGTTCTGAAAACTAGAAACCAACGGGAGTCCAGGGAGGTGGCAATTGTGGCCAGGTCTGAACGGGGTGGCATGGTGAGCTAAAGAATTATAGATTTAACCCAGATCTCTTGACTGGGGGTAAATGTTTTGATTTGTTCTGCATTCCGTCCATCAATTGTGTGTCTTTTGTTTTCTCGCCCTAAGTGCACCAGGTATGCCCAGACGTGGGTCCTGGACTCACTGTGCCACTGGAATCAAGCTATCCTGGCTGAAGAGGGGTGAAACCCTGAAACCGGTCCTAGGATGCTTGTTTCCGGTCCAGGGAGGACCTGGTTTGGCAGTTCGGGCTGGACTGTTCCCGTGAGGCACAGGGTCAAGACTGATTTTCATATGGCCAGGTCTAAACTGGGGTGGCATGGTGAGCAAAAGAATGATGGATTTAACCCAGAAGTTTTGGCTGGAGGCGAATGTTTTGATTTGTTCTGCATTCCGTCCATCAATTGTGTGTCTTTTGCTTGTGTGGATCCTCCAATGTTATTTTACCCAGAATCCCCTGCAAACATCAAATGTAGCTAAAAAACTCTAAATGTTCTCATATTTGTGTGTGGGATCACCGCGCAGGGCCAAATTTCCTACCACCCAGCACTCCCCTCAGTCTACCGATAAAAATGATACCTCACTTGTGTGAGTGTCCAATGCAGAGCCTGCCTAAAACGTATATATAAAAAAATATGGCCCATAGATCTCGCTGTGCTATCTCCTCAATCATGACGTTTTTGGCCCTTCTCAGTCGCAGGCTCTTGGCCCACCCACACAAGTGAGTTATCATTTTACTCAGGAGACTAAGGGGAATGCTGGGGGGTAGGAAAGTTGTGCAGGAAAGGTGATCCCTCACAAAATTGTGAGAAAATGTATTTCTTGTTGTGAAATTTGGGGTTTGCAGTGGATCCCGAGTAAGAAAAATTTGGGGGAGCCTTGAAAGCTACACCTCACTGGACTCCACCGGGTGTTTAGTTTTCAGAAAAGTTTTGGTTTGGTAACTTTCCCTAGATAGCTGTTGAGCCCGGGACCAAAAACGCAGGTGACTCCCTAGCAAAATCAGGTAGCTTTGCAATCAATAATTTTGACGTTTCCACAGTACGTTTAGGGCCACTTCGTGTCACGGGCACTAGGCCTACCTACACAAGTGAGGTACCATTTTTATCGGGAGACATGGGTGAATGCTGGGTGGTATGAAATTTGTAGCAGCCTTGTGATCCCACAACTTTGCCACATGGAAAAGTGAGGAAAACGTGATTTTATTAACTAAATTTGAGAGTTGCAGGGGATTCTGGGTAGGAAAGTGTAGGGAGATCCATGCTAGTCGCACCTCCCAGGACTCCCCTGGGTGTCTAGGTTTCAGAAATGTCTGGGGTTGGCAGGTTTCCCTAGATGCCCGCTAAGTCCGGGAGCAAAAACGCAGATGATTCCCTTGCAAACCAAGGTAGTTTTGCCATCGATACATTTGAAGTCTCCACAGTACGTTTTGGGTCATTTCCTGTTGTGGGCACTCGGCCTTCCCCTCATAAGTGAAGTACCATTTTTATCAGGAGACCTGGGGGAAAACTGGGTGGTAGGAAATTTGTAGCGGCCCGGTGATCCCACAACCTTTCCACACAGAAAAGTGAGGAAAATTTGATTTTTCTAGTTAAATTTGAGGTTTACAACTCTGGGTAGGAAATGTTGGGAGATCCACACAAGCCGCACTTCCCTGGACTCTCTTGGGTGTCTAGTTTTCAGAAATGTCTGAGTTTGGTAGGTTTCCCTAGGTGGCCGCTGAGCTATGAAATTATGAAATGACATCAGCACGTAAAGCACGCTGATTGCCATTTCAGTGAAACAATCCGAACAGCCTCGGGAGCTGGGAAAGCTCTTTCCCAGCTCCTGAGGCTATTTTGATTGAAAGGAAATCACTCTGGTGCCCGCACCAGAGGGATTTCCTGTACCACGTGCGTGGACAGTCGGGATCTGTCCGACGCACATGAGCACTGTACCGTCGGCCGTCTGACGCATGGAAAGAGTTAAAATAGCTGGTTGCAGTTTTGCATTTCGTCCAACCCCCCTCCTCCCCCCCCTCCAAACTCGTTTTTGTCATTCTCTGGCCCCACCAACCTTGACCATACAACTCTTCCTCTATTTTTCGGGCAGTGGGAATAATTTACAAAATTATGGTTCAAACGTGTTTTTACAAATAACTGCTGCATAGGAAACATAAATGCTTGCCTACAACTTTGTGGCCTGTACGGTGCAGTCATGAAAATCATTTAACTCTGCATCTTCCTCCACCAACATCAGTATAGGCCGGCCTAACTTTGTTGCTTCTCTTAGCTATAAAAGCAAAATTGGCCAGCAATAGGTCTTTAGGGGGGTTAGACTGTGCGTATTATCCTCAGTGCTTGAAGTTACTTTGGGTAGGAGGGTATGTTTGAGGGTTGACCACACCCAGAATTATATGAGTCGAACCTGGAAATTTAGAACTAAAAGATTCTACCTATGCCATCCAGGAGGCCCTCCAGTACAGATGCAGACTGAGGCAATACCACAGAAGGTGAATAGGGTGCCATCGGTAACGCATCCCCTACAGCAGTTACATTTATCCTATTCCCATGTTTTAGATAGTGTGATGGATCTCTAAGTCACTGTTTTGTATAGAGATTCTTGTGTAATATACGTCTTTTCTGTGTTGCATGCTATGATATACGTATGGAAATTTAAAAGGAGAAACCCTTTCAAAGAAAAGGGATAGGGTTTTAGGCACTCTAAGAAAACAACAGTTCCCTTTTCCTAAATTTTTTAGAGGTATTGAAACCACTAAGGGATTTTTAATCACCAATTTCAAGGATAAACCTTATGTTGTATCCAGAGTTGCAAAGAGATTGACAAATTTACAAATAAAACATTTTCAAAAGCAATCTATCAAAGACAGTTGGGACCCACAAACACAAATATTGCATTCAGAGTTCTTTCGCTACGCTGGATTGATGAGAATATGCACATTCACAGGAGAGTTTTTTTAAAAAAACAATTTCTTTATTTAGTAATATGACCGACCATTTGAATTTAAAAACAGAGTACTTCACATTTATTCAATAATCACATTAAAACTTAAAAATACAAAAACATGAAATGTGTCGACGCAGCGTTTCGGTGATGTAAGTTGTCACCTTCTTCAGGACAAGATTTCAATTTAAAATCACTATGAAATTAAAAATACAAGATTTACAGTTACTTCATATCTCCAGTGCAAGGAATTATATTAAAAAAACATTTTTTTTAAAAAAACATTTTCAAACTAAATGGTACGGCACTTCCTATATAAATCACATATGATCTATTAGTTTATTAGGCATGTGCATCCTGATCAATCTTTTAGTTATTCTCAAAGGGGTCTTGGTGTCAAAAAACAGATATTTTGGGGTAAAAAAACCCAGATATTTTGGGGGCAAACCACATTCATAAAACCATTGACAGATATATGAAACATTTGTGAATCTTGCAACCTGCTACGGTATGACCTTGTTTGGTATCCCTCTGCAAAAAACATTTATGCATCCTTGACACCATTGGAAGTTGTCTATTAGAAATGAGAAACCCCCATTTTAATTTGGTGGCTTTTCAGGGCTATTGGGTTTTACTGACTGAAAAGGACCTCCTGCCCACTATGTCTATCAATTGACGTCTCATCTCATATTATATTTTGATGGTTCTTTAATTACTTGAAACTTGATATTATTGTACATACCTACTTAGTAGTTCAGCAATCGCTTTTATCAATGGGCGATTTCCGGAATTTTTACAACTTTAATTCAGATTCTGAAATTAAAACACGAGTGTCATGCATTTATTCAAGTCTTTATCATTATTCAAAAGTCATTCAATCGCCTGTTTATAACTACCTTGTTTCTATGTCTTTCATAAGGGTAGAGGTTTCAAATTGTTGTTCCCCTTGAAGTTCTTTGAATCAAAAGGTCGTGTTCTCTGTATTGTGAAAAGGTATTTCATTCTCATTACTCTTTTATAAATGCCTCAAATCTTCGTTCATTTTTAGTAAACGAGACCTAAAGGAACAGTTAGGGTGAGATTATCTTCATTCTTTTAAGTCCTTTGTTACAACTAAGGTGATATGTCCCTCATGTGTCTACCGTTACATGGCGTATCTCATCTATACTTTTAGAGCCTTAATTATTTTCAAACTTACTAGTTTTGTTGAGGGCTTATTTACCTGGATCATTCTATTACGATCCTGGAGTGGACGGTCGTTTTAACTTCTTGCCCAGCCGTACTGTAGGGCAGTATCCCTAAAAAAATATATATGCGAGGATATATTACAACTCCGCAAACTTCTCTCAGTTTACACGAAAAGCTCATTTGGTTATTGTGACTTTCTTACCTTGCAGCTGTTTGTTATATTTATCTGAATGCTCGCACTGTCTTTTTATTCTCTACTCTAATTTGCTTAAGGCAGTAGAGTGCCTTAAGCAAATTAGAATAGAGAATAAAAAGATTTTTTTCTATTTTCAAAACCCTTGTACCAGAAGCCCAAGAGTGTTTAAGGTTTTAAGAACAAGCCGCCAACCAAGAAACAGTGCGAGCATTCAGATAAATATAACAAACAGCTGCAAGGTAAGAAAGTCACAATAACCAAATGAGCTTTTCGTGTAAACTGAGAGAAGTTTGCGGAGTTGTAATATATCCTCGCATATATATTTTTTTAGGGATACTGCCCTACAGTACGGCTGGGCAAGAAGTTAAAACGACCGTCCACTCCAGGATCGTAATAGAATGATCCAGGTAAATAAGCCCTCAACAAAACTAGTACGTTTGAAAATAATTAAGGCTCTAAAAGTATAGATGAGCTACGCCATGTAACGGTAGACACATGAGGGACATATCACCTTAGTTGTAACAAAGGACTTAAAAGAATGAAGATAATCTCACCCTAACTGTTCCTTTAGGTCTCGTTTACTAAAAATGAACAAAGATATGAGGCATTTATAAAAGAGTAATGAGAATGAAATACCTTTTCACAATACAGAGAACACGACCTTTTGATTCAAAGAACTTCAAGGGGAACAACAATTTGAAACCTCTACCCTTATGAAAGACATAGAAACAAGGTAGTTATAAACAGGCGATTGAATGACTTTTGAATAATGATAAAGACTTGAATAAATGCATGACACTCGTGTTTTAATTTCAGAATCTGAATTAAAGTTGTAAAAATTCCGGAAATCGCCCATTGATAAAAGCGATAGCTGAACTACTAAGTAGGTATGTACAATAATATCAAGTTTCAAGTAATTAAAGAACCATCAAAATATAATATGAGATGAGACGTCAATTGATAGACATAGCGGGCAGGAGGTCCTTTTCAGTCAGTAAAACCCAATAGCCCTGAAAAGCCACCAAATTAAAATGGGGGTTTCTCATTTCTAATAGACAACTTCCAATGGTGTCAAGGATGCATAAATGTTTTTTGCAGAGGGATACCAAACAAGGTCATACCGTAGCAGGTTGCAAGATTCACAAATGTTTCATATATCTGTCAATGGTTTTATGAATGTGGTTTGCCCCCAAAATATCTGTTTTTTTTTACCCCAAAATATCTGTTTTTTGACACCAAGACCCCTTTGAGAATAACTAAAAGATTGATCAGGATGCACATGTCTAATAAACTAATAGATCATATGTGATTTATATAGGAAGTGCCGTACCATTTAGTTTGAAAATGTTTTTAAAAAAAAATGTTTTTTTTAATATAATTCCTTGCACTGGAGATATGAAGTAACTGTAAATCTTGTATTTTTAATTTCATAGTGATTTTAAATTGAAATCTTGTCCTGAAGAAGGTGACAACTTACATCACCGAAACGCCGCGTCGACACATTTCATGTTTTTGTATTTTTAAGTTTTAATGTGATTATTGAATAAATGTGAAGTACTCTGTTTTTAAATTCAAATGGTCGGTCATATTACTAAATAAAGAAATTGTTTTTAAAAAAAACTCTCCTGTGAATGTGCATATTCTCATCAATCCAGCGTAGCGAAAGAACTCTGAATGCAATATTTGTGTTTGTGGGTCCCAACTGTCTTTGATAGATTGCTTTTGAAAATGTTTTATTTGTAAATTTGTCAATCTCTTTGCAACTCTGGATACAACATACGGTTTATCCTTGAAATTGGTGATTAAAAATCCCTTAGTGGTTTCAATACCTCTAAAAGATTTAAGAAAAAGGAACTGTTGTTTTCTTAGAATGCTATGATATACACCTCTCTCCATTTCTTCCCAGACAGCTCCTTATTCCTCTACTATCCCCAGTGCCCCTGATATTTAGAGGGAGTACTATTTGAGCTAGCAATGTATTAGTCAGATACCATTTTTTTATTATTCTCTCAGGATAACATCCACTGTTCAAATTTAGCAAGGGGTCTGCAGGCCATAGAACTGATAGAGCGGTTCAAGGTCCAATGTCTGACTTGAGTACAGTGGAACCATTCAGATTCCGGAATGTCATTCTGTGAGTGAAAGTTAGTGAAGGCCCTGAGCTCCGAGACAATAAACATGTCCTCAAATCTCTTTCTGCTCCATGTTTCAAAGCTGCAGTGACTGAGATTACGGGATGAATTTGGGAATTCGCTGTAGATTCAGTGGGTAAAGGATTATCGTGATTGACTCTCTCTCTCTCTCTCTGAAGGTCTTTCTCAAACCACCAATATCACCTTTGTGATTGTGGAGGTGTAAAGCCTCTAGGCCCTATTTTTTGTGCACCCATGGGAACTGGCCTACATAGACCCCATATACTGCATGGTCCCTTAAACATCAATGTTTTATGGCCTCATTTGCATATATTTCAACTGGGAGGCGGGGTAGTACGTCGTAATATTAGGCATCCTGACCCTCTCCCCCACTTTGGTGGGTTTTTGCAGGATCCTAGATGCTATTCTATGTTGTTACGCTGACCAAATAAAGTTGGCCAAGATGGTCTGTATCTGGCAGGGGGGGGTGACCCCTTGGCTGAGAGCGAGAGAACTTAAAGTGTATTAATGATGCACGGGAGTGCGGCCATTTTTATGGCAGCTATACAGCTCAACCAGGAGGGGGCTCCAGTGTACCAAGTTGAAATATCAGAACACGATGATTTGAGAAGGTACGATCTAGTGTAGAGGTGAGCTGCATTCCTATGTAAGGGATGGAAGTTTCTAATCATTGAAAGGGTAACTGCTGCTTGAGTTCGGGGACCTGATCTCAGGAAGCATAAGGTTTAAGACTGGCAATTTATTAAGATTTCTTCTGAATTCTAAAACTCTACCATACGATTCTAGTTTGGCCATCATTGCTATCATTGTGCTGTCAGTGGATAGCTGCCATCAGAATGTCATCAGCGCACATAGCCAGCTTGTATTAATTTGTTCAGATACAGACCCCTATATATGTAACCCCTGATCCTTGTAGCCAGAGGCTCCAAGATTAAATCAAATTTAATGGGGAGAGTGGGAACCCCTTTCTTGTTCCTCTACCAAAACTGACACGGTAAGAAACCAAACCAATGCCGCTTATCATTACTGAAGTCTTTAGTTAACAGCTTGACACACAGCCCCTGAATCTTGTTCAAAGCCCAACTGCAATTAGTGTCTCGTCGAGGAGGGGCTACAAGATGTAGTGAAATGGCTTTTTAGCTTCTAGTGACAACAGAAAAGCCCTTTCTTTGTTTTGTGAACATTGTCCACCAGGTGCAAGATGGTCCTGATGCTGTCCCTACCATTATGTCCAAAGACAAATTCAGCCTCTTCTGACTATCAATCGCGGCATAATCTATAACTTACTAAATTACTTTATTTTAAACTTGTGAGTTTTGGACATTCCATATTTTGTCACATATCATTGAATTATATTAACTGTCTGTACTTCTCCCCAAATGGCTTGGCTGCAAGTTTTCAATGGAAATCCGGCTGTTATTGAGATTTGAAAATAGCTTTTTGTAACTCGACCGAGGATAATCTACATAACGTTGGGTGAGTGACTTGTTCCAGTATACAGATTCCTTTTAGCTAAGAGAAAGGACTATTCAGCTGTACGATTTTATTGTTGAATAATCCACTATGTTTTTTTTTCCTCTTTGCAGCAACTTTCAGGACTAACCAAACTCAGGCGGTGTTTCACCTGACTCTCTGGCCACAGGCCCAAATACAAACCAGACAGTACACTTATTAGAGGGGAATGACAAAAAAACCAAACACCCAACCCTTAAGGTAAAGCTCCAGTCTTTTAACAGTGGGAGCAACCAGGCCATGCTGCGGTTCTATGTGTTTATATGCCCTCAATATTCACTTTGAAACTGATCTTAGGTGATTAATCCAATTGTAATTAATTTTCCAGCCCTATTCTTATAATGATTTGGTTTTTAAACTCAGGGCATTATTTTTGGAAACGCCGAGTGTAATCCTTCCTGTTTTATTAAATATTATTATATTAATACACGTAGGGATACTCCCTTATTTATTCCGTTCCTTAATTTTAGCCCTTTACTCTGTATCCATTTATCCTTTCTTAATTTGAACCAGTTTTAAAAAAAAATCATTCCACTGCATTAATTTATTTAACAGATGTCCCCAGGCCCCATAACTTCCTTATTTTATTATTCCCTATTTTTCAATTTTCCGTAGCTCTAACGTCTAAAACTAAGCAGTGTTTTTACCAATGTTTATCAATTGTTTTGGGTTCCCAATTTAGTTACCCGGAATGTATTTGTATCCTTTTATAATTAAACCAAGAAAAAAATGACCTTCAGGATAAGACCACTAGTGAGTATCAACCCATTTCCCCAACTTTTCGTTTCGTTTAAAATATTTATTTCAGATACAAGGATCCATAAAACACAGTACACCAGGTAACAAAGTAAAAACAGTTGGATAAAAGAAAAGGTAAATACCAGCAGTCTCATACAAGCAACAGTCCCACGATCAATAAATAAAAGACAACAAATATAAGTATAAGGAAAACGCAGGAGGGTTGGAACAGCATTCAGAATTGATACAGACAAGAGAAGTGTACTTTTAAGGCATCATTGCTTCAGGACTTTGACACTGCACATGCGGATAATCCAAGCAGCATCCAGAAATTTCGTCATCCCAACAACAATTACCTCTCTCATGTCTGAACGTAAAGTGCGTAGTGTTAGTACATAGTGACGAAAAGCCTAAAGTTTACATACTGGCCTTATCCATAGTTTTCGTGGTCTATTGTAAGCAGGGCAAAAAAAAGCAAAATGATGCGGCGTTTCCTCCGCTAAACTGCAAGATGGGCACGTTAGAGGTACAGTACCGCGCACCCCAATTTATACAGAAACTGTTTAACGTCAGAACCCCATACCTCCATTTTAAAAAGAGTTGCAAAGGGATGGGACCGGGAAGGATATAAAAAAATGAATCATAAGCTTAATGTCTAGGAAATAGTCAGTTAGTCTACCTGCTTTGACATATTTCAGTTCCCTTTGACCAGAGAAAGAGGAACTTGTTTAGCTGTGACAGAGTTATCCCAGAGCAAAGGCACGTCTACCTTATTACAGCGTAGCCTTGCTATAGGCAAACCAGCCAATTGTCTCGCAACATGAACATTTTAAGAGTGCTCTGATGATAATTCTTCTGTTATGATGTCAGGTGGTCCCAGGAATCCTGATTTTCTCTCTGTGGTAGGGCTTCCGCGGGGTACTGAGCCACTTCATGTTTATTACTTTTCAAAATAATTTCTTACAAATAATTTATTTCATCAAGCATATGTTTGCACTGATCAATTCATAAACATTCTGTGTTTCCGTTCCAATGCATTTCGGGTTACATACCCTTCGTCAGGGAACAACCAGCTGAACATTGATCAATCAGCTAACAAAAGCCGCTAGACGGCCGACAGCGGTGGATTGGATGCCCCCACAATAAACAGATGGTACACAAAACTATGGAACTTAGTAGTAATGGAAAAAAGTATTACATAGATGATCGGTGCAACATATTTGGGTACATTTAGTAGTCCTTGATAGACCATCTCATGGGAATTGAGGGAGATTCATACATCTACACAGGGTCTGAGCTCTAGATCTAAATTACAGAACATGACTGCAATGGGAACTATACACATGGGAATGTCCTCCACGGAAAATGAGGAGTGAAAATGCAAGGGCCCGTAATTGCTAGATAAGATCAGCCCAGTGTGTGCATGAGCGCCGAGAGCTGGGGAAGTTAAGTTTCTTCTGTTTTGGGGGACCATATGTCAAAATGGGAGATGTTTTTCAACATATCCACAACATTGATTTGCCGTACTGTACTTAAAAGTCTCAATAAATTCACTTGAAACTAAAAATGCAGATGCTTCGTAGTTTGAACATTTACCCTAACATGTACATGGTGCCATTGAGGCTGCAGAACAAGGCATTTGATAGCTTGGGCTCAGCCAGCTGGACAGCGTATGTCTTCAGAAATGCATTGGAGCCAGAAGAAGAATGAAAGGGGCTTGGGGCACAGCCCCTTCCTCAATATTAGCTTCCCCATGGCAAGGGACATAAGCAAAATCTGTGCTTTGAGGCTCCATTGGTTCTGCTATGTTCCAATTGCCATTCTTCCCATTCCTTCTAGAAGTGTAGCACTGAGTTGCCCCTGTGGTTTGATCTTTACTATATAAGTTTCATGGACATATAAAGAAAACGATCAATCATTAACTCAGTATATTTTGATACATTCTCTTCTTTGATTCTATTGCAGGACCGGAGGCTCCAATTATGCTTATTCCTTCTTCGCTTTATTACAACAGGAAAACACAGCAACCATAAAAAGCACCAAAAAACAACTTTTCTTTCCAAATCCAGGAAGAACAGTTCCAAAAACAGCAACATTCCAGTTAGGAAACTACAAAGTCCATGAGTCCACGGGCGCAGACCAGAAGGAGTTCTTCCACAGTGTCCCTGAAGCCCAGATAGACGCTCCATCTCTACTGCTCCTCCTCTTTTTTCGCTGCTGGTCAGCCAGATAAGTCACGTTTTTTCTGTTCTCTTCTGTTTTCTGTATAACTTGGGCTCGCGCGGCTCGCCGTGTGTGGTGATTGTTTTCCTTTGATCATATTTATTGCTTGAGGGTGTTTCTGGTTGTTGCAGATCCGTGTGGCCGCGGAAGCGTTCTTGCTTCTTACGCGGAGGCCGCCTTTTATGTATTGTCCCTCGGAGGCACGCTAAGGGGATCCTCACACCTCGCTGCTCCTGCAGCGCGCTCGCTTCAGTCTGAGGGGGAGCGCTGTAGGAGCAGAGTCTCCGTGAGCCTTGCCTCGCTGCCACACTTTGAAGGCCCCAGGTTCGGGGTCCGTATTTCAAGCATTTGTTTCTCTACGCCCCGGCGGAGTTCCGTAATGCGGTGTTACTGCGTTTCCGCCTGAGGGCTTTTTGTTTTGACACGCTGTGAGTGACACGTTTTTTCGGACGCGCAGGGTGGCAGTTATGCCCGCTCACGGTAGTGAGGGCCTCGCGCGTTTGAGGTGCGTGTCCCTCAATTTGCTGGCTAGTGGCCGCCTCTATTAGTTCAGTCCTCCGGGCTGCCCACATTGCCCTTCTTTAAACTGATTCTTGGTCTGGTTGTGAGGTGCTTACGGCCCTCTAGCGCTTGTACTGGTCTTGCTGAGCGCTGATAGGGGATCTTTGCAACAATGGAGGGCTCCTATGAGGAGGAGGAAGTGCACGAGTGCCTTCCATTTGATGATGACTTCTATGAAGCAGTGGATAATTCTATTTACTGCTGCGTCAACAAAGTCGTGGGGCCCATGGAACAGCGGTTGATGGACCGCATTGTTCAGGAATGCGCTAAGCTAGGCCAAGCCCATTTAGCCACTCAGGCGGTCCCCGCGTCATCCCCTGCGGCCGCACGGTAGGCCCATTACCTAAGAAGGTTTGTGTGCAGGGCGGTACTGGGGAGGCGCAGGGGGTTGACACGGACGCTTTTGAGCGGTTACACTCTGCCTTTCTGGCTAGAGGGTCCTATGCTCCCCCAGCGCTTTCGTCGCCCGTGATGCCCGCAGAATCTCCCTCCCCCCTTCTCCGGTCCCGGATGGAGACTCGCGGTGTGACACGGGTGGGGACGACAGGTCCTCGCAGTTGTGGAGACCGGACAGTTCTTCTGCAACACTGCCTCAGGATGCTTCTGGTATGCTGAATCCGGATAAGATAGCTAATCCGCGTTCCGCTGCCTGGGCACCGGGAAACAAGGTTGCGAAGTTCGTGGCCAGCCGCCTTCGCAAGCCACTCCAGAAGGAGGCCCGTGGTTGTTTGAGGGCCGAGTGTCATTGGCCGACCTTGGAACATAAGGTGGCCCTCACCCCTCAGTTGGATTCTAAAATGGCGACGTTTCTCAGCAAGTTTATGAAACACCCACGGAAAGGAATAGATCGGTCCTGGCAGGACAAGTTGCTGGATGTCGCCGGGCCACTTACAAAGATTCTAGACATGGCTGAGGAGGCCAAGGTGACCGGTTCTGTTATTTCGCCGGAGGTTCTGTCTAATTGGGTCCAGCGGGCAGTTGCTTTTGTGGGGAATGCGAATTGCGCAATCTCCACGGAGCGCCGTCGCTCACTCTTGATCAAGCTGGATCCGAGCTTGGCTTCGGCGGAGGCGGGCCCATGGCAGAGGGAGGCCTTTTTGGGGATCCCTTCGTGAAAGAATTAGGCATGTTTGTGTCCACCTTTACGTCCCTGGACAAAGCGCAGTCAAATATTAAAAGTGTGTTTCAGAGTTGTTTTTCCCATGGGGCCGGGCATGGGAGGGACCACTCACCAGGCCGTGGAGGGCACCAGCAGCAACACCCCAATAAGGGGCAAGGCTTCGGTAGAGGGCAGTATAACTCCTCAGCTACCTATACAGACTTCTACCCAACCCGTGGGCAGATCTTCAGAGGCCAAGGAGGCTTTAAGGCCAATTCCGGTAGCAGCAAAAACGGTAAGTGTGCTTCCGACCGAGCATCTGCGTATTGGGGGGAGTCTCCAAGCTTTTCAGGAGGCTTAGGCGGCACTGACCTCCAATGCATAGGTCTTGCAGACCGTATGCGGTTTTCACATCGAGTTCTATGACACTCCGCATTAACCAGTTCCCCCGCTTCCCATTGTTTTTTCAGAGGAGGATGCGCGATTGGTCGACAAAGAGGTGTCAGACCTGCTTCAAAAAGGGGTGATTTGTAGTTCAGAGTTGCATCCCCATGGGTTACTAAGCAATCTGTTTCTTGTGGACAAGGCAGATGGGGATCGCTGTCCGGTGACCAACCTGAACGAGTTCAACGGGTGGTTGGTCTACCGACACTTCAAGATGTAGGGGATCCATCTGCTCAGGGACGTCTTTCTTCCAGGCGACTGGTTGGTTTGTTTGGATCTGAAGGATGCTTATCTGGTTGTCCCTATTCCTCCTCCGCATCGCAGGTTCCTTCAGTTCCGCTGGTGCAGCCAGATCTTCGAGTTTACCGCTCTTCCGTTCGGGCTGGCCTCCGCTCCATGGTGTTTCACCAAGGTTCTCCATCTGGTGGTGGAATTTTTGTGGGGACAGGGCGTTTGTCTCCTAGTCTATCTCGACGATATGTTGCTAATGGCACAGTGCCCGTCCAGGTTGAATATTCAACTGCAGCAGACGGTCTCTCTTCTCCAGGATCTAGGCTTCATGGTCAGCAGCCAGATGTCCGTCCTGTGCCCGACCCAATTTCTGGTTTTCCTCGGTTTGGTCATAGACTCGGTGCAGGCCACATTGAGTCTGCCGGCTCGCAAGATGGCAAAGAGTTGTCACTAGTTGCGCCAAACCATTTCCAAGACCCAGACTTCTCTCAGGCAGATTGCCAGGCTGGTAGGACTTCTTTTGTCACCCATTCAGGCAATCTTCCCGGGTCCCCTGCATTACAGGGCGATGCAGCGTCTGAAGAGCTATCATCTTCGACGGGGCCTCTCCTACGATCAGTCCGTGCCTCTTATCGGTTGAGGCCAAGGAGGAGATGTCCTGGTGGTTGACTCACATGGAGGCTTGGAATGGCCGGGTGATTTTCAGTACGGTTCCCGACCTAGTCATAGAGTCCGACGCCAGCAGAGCAGGCAGGGGCGCCCGTTGTGAAGATTTCTCCACAGGCGGCGCGTGGTCATTAGAAGAGCAGTCTCTTCATATCAATTGCTTGGAGCTCCTGGCGGGGTCCTTCGCCGTTCGGTGCTGGACCAGGGACCGGGTGTCGTCGTGTGTGCTTCTCATGATGGACAACATCTTGGCGGTTCGTTATGTCAATCATCTGGGGGGCACGCGCTCTCCAGCGCTAGCGAACCTGGCGAAGGAGTTTTGGGCTATTGCCTCTCTCACCATATCTCTGTCACGGCAGAGCACTTGCAAGGGCAAGCCAATCAGGTAGCAGATTGGCACTCCCGTCATCTGCAGGACTCCAGTCTATGGAAACTGGACAGGCGGGTATTCCAGTGGTTGGTCGGTGTGTGGGGTCCCTTCTCGGTGGATCTGTTTGTGTCACGTCTAGATTATCAGGTTCCCCGGTTTGTCAGTTTAAAAGCCGGATCCGTTGGCAGAGGCAACAGACGCCTTTCTCCAAGATTGGGAGCCGGAACAAGGGTTTGCGTTCCCGCCATTTCCGATGATTGTGCCCGCGGCGGCCCAAGCGCGCCGGAAGAAAGCGACAGTCGTGATGGTGACGCTGTTTTGTTGGGCTCAAGTGTGGTTTCCAGTTCTTCTGGAACATTCTTGGGATTTTCCAATCCTACTCCCCCACTTTCCTAATCTTCTTCTAAATCCAAACAGAGAACGCCATCAGTTGGTTCTACAAGGGTCTCTCCGTCTCTTGGCATGGCGGCTTTCCGGTGATGTTGGTCACTCCCAGGCCTTTCGGGATCGGCTGGCCTGCAAGGTCCTGTTGTCCGAGGCCTGGGTGGATAACACCTCAAAGAGATGTTGTTCAGCTTGGTTTAAGTGGGTACGTTGGTGTCTTCGAAGGGGTTTGGATCCCGTGGTCGCGGGTGTCGTTCCCGTCTTGAATTACCTGGCGGAGTTGGTTACGAACAGTATGGCGTATTGTTCGGTTTATGCAGCGCATTGTTCGGTGGACGAGGCCCCGATTGGCGCACACCCTTTAGTGTGCAGGCTCTTACGGGGGGTCCGGTTATCCTTACCGCCGGAACCGAGATATTCCAGGTTATGGGATGTTAACGTGGTTTTGAATCTTTTCCTGTCTTGGCAGGTAAACAAATACCTTTCGCTTAAGGAGCTGTCAGCTAAGTTGGCTATGCTTTTGTGTCTGGTCTCTTGCCGGAGAGTTTCGGATGTGCGTGTGTTGGAAATTTCTGCGCGGGTTTTTCCCCGGATGGGGTGACTTTTACGATAAGACGCCGTACTAAATCTTTGTCACAAACAATTTCATATCCAGCCTTTTCCTAAGTTGTGTGTGGTGCAGTGCCTTAAGGCCTATGAGGATATGACGCAAGATCTTCATCCTCCGGGCGAGAGACAACTCTTGATTGCCCTTCGTAAGCCTCATAAAGTTGTGCCCTCGCCCACTATAGCTAGGTGGGTACGGTGGGTCATGCAGGAGGCGGGCATTGATATAAAGCAGTTTGGTGCCCATTTGGCCAGAGGTGCCATGGCTTTTAAAGCTTTCACTCTCAGGCGCGTCTGGAGGATTTGATGTGGGCAGCAGACTGGTCCTCGAATTCCACTTTTAAATGGTTTTATTTCAAACCGGTGGTGGATGTGGCGCATTTGGTGGTAAGTAAGCTTTAAATTAGCATAATCGGAGCCTCCGGTCCAGCCTTTGGAAGGGGAATCGAAATTTGCCTAGCTATAGTAACGGTAAGTTTCAATTCTATTAAGGACATGGAGGTGAGGATTATCCCTCCTGCGACACTGTAGGTGCGAACCCACCCGTATGTGAGTAAGTAACCTTTTTAGGTCTCGACTATTCTATCCCGTTAGGGATTGAATAGGCGAGATTATAGTAAGCAGTCCGAAAAGTCTACCTAGCCTGCGGATCGCATACAGTTCATGTGAGGCAGGCGTGTGAGGCAGGCGCTTGCACATCAAACACCATCGGCATCAGACTTCAAAGGAAGCCGCTCGCACACCACCATTTGTCTGAGCCTCGGCATCAAACTTCAAAGAAATCAGCTCCCAAGCCGCTCCCCCGCCCGCCCCTCAGACTTCAAAGGAATGCGCTCCCGCTCCCCTGACCCCCCCCCCAGCCCCCTCCCCGACACAGCAATGCTGAGAGCTTGTTTTTTTTCCATCCATTTCGCCAGGAAGCCGTGTTTTGTTCGACATTCTCTGCACCTTTCTCGTTTTTTTTTCTGGACGAAAGTGAAAGCCTACCGTGCTTGTTTACAGTAGCCTTGCTCCTCAAATGCTGTTGCTGTGTTGCCATCTCTTTAGGGACACAGCTTGAAAACACTTGACTTGCTAGCTGCAATGCTACATCTGCTATGCTTTGCCTCTAGACACGTTGATCCCTCGCAGACTGTGATGACTCTGCCCCTCCTGATTCTGAAACTGACCAACACAGTCACCACGCAGTCTCTTCTGTCTGTCTTATGATGTCTGCCCTGCCACCCTTTACTTCCGACCCTCACCCTCACACCTCCTCACCCTCATACCCTCTCACCCTCACACCGCTCTCACCCTCACCCCCTCACCCCCCACACACCCTCACCCTCATACCCCCTCACCCTCACACACCTCCTCACCCTCACAATCCCCTCACACCCCCTCATCCTCACCCTCACACACACACTTATCCACCCTCACCCCCTCACACCTCCACACACCCTCACACTTCCTCACCCTCACACAACTCCTCACCCTCACACCCACTCACCCTCACACCCCCTCATCCTCACCCGCCCTCACACACCCTCTCACCCTCACACTCCCTCTCACCATCACACCCCCTCACATCCCCTCACCCTCCCTCACACCCCCTCACACCACCTCACCCTCACACCCCCTCACACACCCCCTCACTCACCCTCTCACCCACCCTCACACACCCTTTCACCCTCACACACCCTTTCATTCTCACACACCCTCTCACCCTCACACTCCCACATCACTCAGCGCCACCATAGCATCAATCTGTGCAACAATTCAACAACACCTGGTTCAAATATGTTCTCTCAATGTTTCAAGCTTTATTACAAATGTAACAAAAAGATGTTAATATTTCACTTCTGTTCTTGGATTTTCGTCACATTAAAATACACTGAACATAATCTTCACAAAAGTTATTTACAAATCTTTAAGCTAATGCCATTATAAATTACAATAACTTTTATTTAAGTATTAATTATTGAAAAAATGTAAAGCCATTGTTATTTGTAATATCAATACATGTAAGTCACGTAAATACAACACATATTGCATTACAAATGCTATAGGTGTCACATTTGCGAAAGTTATAACTATTGGCATTGTAAATGACACAGCTATTAATTCCGCTATTTTCAAAAACAAAACAAATTAAAAAATTGTCATTTACAATACCAAAATCTCAAACTTTCCTAATGCGAGACCTATTGCATTGCAAATGCTTGCTTCTGATTATTTCTTGACGACAGTGTGGCGCTGTTCCTTCTGGTGATTTGGTTTTATTAGTTATTCCTGCATATGGCGTGTGAGGCAGGCGCTTGCACATCAAACACCATCGGCATCAGACTTCAAAGGAAGCCGCTCGCACACCACCATTTGTCTGAGCCTCGGCATCAAACTTCAAAGAAATCAGCTCCCAAGCCGCTCCCCCGCCCGCCCCTCAGACTTCAAAGGAATGCGCTCCCGCTCCCCTGACCCCCCCCCCAGCCCCCTCCCCGACACAGCAATGCTGAGAGCTTGTTTTTTTCCATCCATTTCGCCAGGAAGCCGTGTTTTGTTCGACATTCTCTGCACCTTTCTCGTTTTTTTTTCTGGACGAAAGTGAAAGCCTACCGTGCTTGTTTACAGTAGCCTTGCTCCTCAAATGCTGTTGCTGTGTTGCCATCTCTTTAGGGACACAGCTTGAAAACACTTGACTTGCTAGCTGCAATGCTACATCTGCTATGCTTTGCCTCTAGACACGTTGATCCCTCGCAGACTGTGATGACTCTGCCCCTCCTGATTCTGAAACTGACCAACACAGTCACCACGCAGTCTCTTCTGTCTGTCTTATGATGTCTGCCCTGCCACCCTTTACTTCCGACCCTCACCCTCACACCTCCTCACCCTCATACCCTCTCACCCTCACACCGCTCTCACCCTCACCCCCTCACCCCCCACACACCCTCACCCTCATACCCCCTCACCCTCACACACCTCCTCACCCTCACAATCCCCTCACACCCCCTCATCCTCACCCTCACACACACACTTATCCACCCTCACCCCCTCACACCTCCACACACCCTCACACTTCCTCACCCTCACACAACTCCTCACCCTCACACCCACTCACCCTCACACCCCCTCATCCTCACCCGCCCTCACACACCCTCTCACCCTCACACTCCCTCTCACCATCACACCCCCTCACATCCCCTCACCCTCCCTCACACCCCCTCACACCACCTCACCCTCACACCCCCTCACACACCCCCTCACTCACCCTCTCACCCACCCTCACACACCCTTTCACCCTCACACACCCTTTCATTCTCACACACCCTCTCACCCTCACACTCCCACATCACTCAGCGCCACCATAGCATCAATCTGTGCAACAATTCAACAACACCTGGTTCAAATATGTTCTCTCAATGTTTCAAGCTTTATTACAAATGTAACAAAAAGATGTTAATATTTCACTTCTGTTCTTGGATTTTCGTCACATTAAAATACACTGAACATAATCTTCACAAAAGTTATTTACAAATCTTTAAGCTAATGCCATTATAAATTACAATAACTTTTATTTAAGTATTAATTATTGAAAAAATGTAAAGCCATTGTTATTTGTAATATCAATACATGTAAGTCACGTAAATACAACACATATTGCATTACAAATGCTATAGGTGTCACATTTGCGAAAGTTATAACTATTGGCATTGTAAATGACACAGCTATTAATTCCGCTATTTTCAAAAACAAAACAAATTAAAAAATTGTCATTTACAATACCAAAATCTCAAACTTTCCTAATGCGAGACCTATTGCATTGCAAATGCTTGCTTCTGATTATTTCTTGACGACAGTGTGGCGCTGTTCCTTCTGGTGATTTGGTTTTATTAGTTATTCCTGCATAAAACAGGTCCAGTTTGGGTTTTGACGCATATCTTCCTGTTGCAGGGAATGCTGGTGCGAAACAAGACCAATGAAATTATCGCGTAGCAGGTCGAAGAAAGAGGAGGAGCAGCAGAGATGGAGCGTCTATCTGGGCTTCAGGGACACTGTGGAAGGATTCCTGCTAGTCTGCGCCGTGGACTCATGGACTTTGCAGTTTCCGAATTGGAATGTTGCTGTTTTTGGAACTGTTCTTCCTGGATTTAGAAAGAAAAGTTGCTTTTTGGTGCTTTTTCTGGCTGCTGTGTTTTCTCCTGTTGCAATAAAGCGAAGAAGGGAAAAGCATAGCCCTCGCCTTCGTGACCTTAATAGAATTGAAACTTACCGTTACTATAGCTATGCAAATTTCGATTCCCCTTCCGAAGGCTTGTTTTGTGCAAAAGCGCATCCAAAGGCTTCATCTACCACAATGTGGTGGGAGGAACTATTTAAAAATATAAATATCAACAACAGGAAACACATGTCTATAATTAGGGAGAGATATACAACTAAACACAACACGTTGGAAACATGGCCTATTTTTATTTAGCAGCTACTTGTATTAAATTAGCATTTTATAGCGATGTCCTACCTCTTGCGAGGTCCTAAGTGCTTTCTGGGTGGTTGAGTAAGCAACTATTGACTTTGCATCATTTACATAGCCCTTCATGCGTGCCTCAGTCGTCCCATTTACATCAGGTTGCGGATTACTCTTGATATGTTTCAAAGGCTTTTGTTTGCAGTTTTGCCTAAATAGATCAAGCTGGTTTAGGTATGTGAGGTGCTAGTTGTAGAAATAAGCACCGTGTAGTGAAATATTGATGTGCATAAGGATAAGGGTAAATAAATGTAAATACGGGCCCCCTGCTACTAATGGAGAGTTTATTTATTTATTTATTTTTGGCATTTATTAAGCGCGAACAATTGCCCGCAGGCGTCTCGGCGCTGTACTGTTTTACCCTCCTATATGATCTGTACAGTTTTCAGAGATTAAATAGCCAGGTTTTCAATTTCTTTCTGAAGGACAATAGATTTGGACTTGATCTTATGTTTCGTGGAAGCATGTTCCACAATCTTGGGGCGGCAACTAAAAAACGTCTGTCTCCCCAGTTGACCAGTCTGGTTCGAGGCACTATCAGGTCATTCTGTCCTGCAGATCGTAGCATTCGAGTGGGAATGTACGGGACGAGATGGTCGCATAGGAACTGAGGCGCTTGATGTTGCCGTGCTTTATAGACGATACATAGCGTCTTAAACTTAATTCGGTTCCTAACAGGTAGCCAGTGGAGACTCCTCAAGGATTCGGATATAGGTTTGAATTTAGGAATGTTGAGGAGAAGCCTGGCTGCTGCATTCTGGATTGTCTGCAACTTCTTGATTGTTTTCGCTTGGGCATTTGCAAACAAGCCATTGCAATAATCCAGCGCTGAAAGGACCATTGCGCTAACCAATGTCTTTCCCACATTGGTAGGGAGAAACGGAAGAATCTTCCTCACCAATCGTAGCTTGTAGAAGGCATTGGAGGCTGTCTGATTTGCGTGAGCCATGAAATTTAGGTTGTCATCAAAGATGACACCCAAGTTTCTCACTTTCGTAGCTGGTTCAGGTACAGCTCCGAAAGATGGTGGCCACCAAGTGGGGGACCAGCTTGGGCTGAGGTGGCCAAAAATGACCACCTCGGTTTTGTCGGAATTTAATTTCAAGCAGTTTTCGGACATCCATTTTCCAATGGCCAGCATACCTGTCTTGAAATTTTCCGCCACTGTTTCCCCGTCATTTCTGACAGCCAGTATCAGCTGAGTGTCATCCGCGTATGAAGTAAGGTTCATCCCGTGCGCTTTGATGGTATTTGCGAGGTCCGACACATAGATGTTAAATAGTGTCGGACTAAGGGATGAACCTTGTGGTACCCCACACGGCAGTGATAGTTCAGCAGATTCATACTGGCCCAGTATGACTGCCTGGGATCTTTCAGCTAAAAAAGACGCTATTAAGTCTTTCGCTGTGCCTTGCACGCCCATCCTTTCGACACGGTTGACTAGGATCTTATGGTCAACCGTGTCGAAGGCAGCTGATAAGTCTAAGAGCACCAATAGTGCAGTTCCACCTTGGTCTCTAATTAATCGGATGTCGTCTGCTGCCTTTATGAGGGCTGTTTCCGTCCCGTGGTATTTACGGAACCCGAATTGTGTTTCATCGAGCAGGTGGTATTGCTCGATGAATCCCGCAAGTTGAACGTTCATAGCTTTCTCAATTACCTTCGCGATAAAAGGTAGGTTGGCTATAGGCCTATAGTTTTTTAATTCTGCTTTGTCCAAGCCAGGTTTCTTCAGGAGTGGTTTGAGTAGTGTTTTCTTCAACTGATTAGGGAAGATTCCTGTATGGAACATGAGATTGGTCATTTGAGTGATAACTGGAATTACAGTATCTATTAGTGACCGAAGGGTGTTTAAAGGGCAGGGGTCCAAGGCTGATCCAGATTTGATTGTTTTCACGATGTCTTGGATATTGGCATCTGTGACTTCTGCGAAGCATGAAAGGGTATTGCTTGGACGGGAAGTATTTGTTTTCCTGATCCTTTGATCTTCACCTTGGTTAAATGCTGAAAATATGTCATTTACTTTGGTGAAGAAGAATGTTGCTAGTGAATCACAGAACTCTTGTGAGCAAGGAGGGTCAAGATCTGGGGCACATCCCGCAAGATGTTTAGTTATTTCGAAAAGCTTTTTTTGTGAGTTTTTGGCGCTTTCGATTTGCTCTGTATAAAACTTCTTTTTTGTCTCTATTATTAGAAGTTTATATTGGGTTAAGAGTTCCTTGTACACTATCTTATCCTTATTATCATACTTTTTTCTCCATATTCTTTCTTTGTTCCGGCATTGCTGTTTCAATTTTTTGAGCTCTTCAGTGTACCAAGGGGCTGAAGGGGTATTTCTATTTCTGGACTTTCTTTTTTCAGGTACCAGTTTGTTGGCCGCCTGGTCTATCCATGTGTAATATTGTTCGACAGCGGTATCTGGGTCATCTGCCCATTTGGGAGTGGAGTTCAATAACGCCTCCTTGAAGCAGGGAATATTGATATCTTTCCAGACCTTAAACAATTCTCGCGAAGAGGATGTAGAGGGTGTTGTAACTTTGTTTATTTGAATGGTTGCCAAAACCAAATAATGATCAGACCATGTCATGGGTAAGATATCAGACACTGATATATTTTCCAAGTTGGTAAAGATACCATCTAAGGTATGGCCTGCCTTATGGGTAGGTCCTTTCACCAGCTGAGCTAGACCAAAGACCTCCATTTCGGATTGCAATGAAATGGTGTCCTTGTCTTCGCCACATTCCAAATGGAAATTAAAGTCACCTAACAGAGTTATCGAGTTGTCAGTGCCAGAAGTTTCTAGAAACTTCCCCTAGGCAGGGAAATAATGCACAATGCAAGTTCCTAAGGCAACTCAGACATACTATGCAACATAACAAATATCAATTTCTAACATAAGGAGGGACAAAACAAACTTTGTCTAGTGCAAAATACAAAATTGATTTTTATTGAAAACTAGATTATATATTTAAGCAAGGGCATCCGCCCGAAACGCATCAGTCCGCTACGCTGTTAGACTTGATCTAAATAAACATCTATTGCCTTACATTGGGATTCGAGTGGTCTTTGTTCGCCAGACAGAGTACTATAAGTGCAGGACTATCTGCTTGTTCAAATATATATATATATACTTAAGCTAGTCTCTAACCGCTGTGGAACTTCGGAATCAAGCGGTGAGACGTCAAGGGGGCCCGGGAGAAACCTTGTTGCAGCAGGGACACTGTGTGATGATGACTGCACCTACACACACTTTTGCCGAGATCGCCAGCAAACCATTTTACGGTTTCCAAGAGCCGGCAGTATAACACTTACCTGGCAGCCAAGCTGGTGCATGCTGGGAAACGCAGCCTATCGCATGAGGCGGCGTCAAGGTGTTCAGGAAACAAACTGGCTCTGCTGGGCTGCTAACCAATGGCAGCAAGATGGATCATTCAAAAGTAACAGGAAGCAGTTTTCAGTGAAAGGGCATTTGATAAAGGGACTCTTCCTGAAATGCGTCATGCCGCCTGTGCTGAAATAAAGGTTTTCTCTTTGGACCCCCCCCTGTGTCCCTCCGGTTCCTTCCTATGGGAGTGAATCTCGTCTTGGATCTAATTTTCATGCAAGCCCTGTGAGTGATTGGGGGACCCGTCCCGTTTATGGCCTGGGTTCAAGGGCATCTGCTTGCAGTCTTTTCTTTTCCGCCAAGGTATTGGCAAACCCAGACCCCCGCTAAACCAAAGGACAACAGCAGCGTTGTTGCATCTGCAACCAGTGACTTCACGGGAGGGGCAAGCCTACTTAAGCTAGTCTCTAACCGCTGTGGAACTATGGAATCAAGCGGTGAGACGTCAAGGGGGCCAGGGAGAAACCTCGTTGCAGCAGGGACACTGTGTGAGGATGTCTGCACCTACACACACTTTTGCCGAGATCGCCAGCAAACCATTTTGCAGTTTCCAAGAGCCGGCAGTATAACACTTACCTGGCAGCCAATATGGTGCATGCTGGGAAACCTAGTCTATCGCATGAGGCGGCGTCAAGGTGTTCAGGAAACCAACCGGCTCTGCTGGGCTGCTAACCAATGGCAGCAAGATGGATCATTCAAAAGTAACAAGAAGCAGTTTTCATTGAAAGGGCATTTGATAAAGGGACTCTTCCCGAAACGCGTCATGCCGCCTGTGCTGAAATAAAGGTTTTCTCTTTGGACCCCCGCCTGTGTCCCTCCGGTTCTTTCCTATGGGAGTGAATCTCGTCTTGGATATATCACATGTAGAACAATCAACACTGGCAAACCACAACCATATCATCATTCACTCTTGTTGCACACTAATCTTTCCCGACAATCATCATAATTGTACATTTATTGTTATGTTGCATATTATGTCTGAGATGCTTTGTGCATAAGGATGAGGGTGCCGCAGAGTGTGAAAACACCCCTCTGTATGGGTGGTGTTAAGTCAACCAAACAGCAGGACTTAGGTAATGATCCCGAGGAAGGAATGCATTCATGATACAGAAGTGACAGGAGAGGAGGAGTGGTAAGGTCAAGGAGAACGAAAAGGCAAGCATACTTGGCAAAGGTACTAGCCCTAGCCCGTTTCAAGACTCAAACTAAAAATCACCAGAGGATACCACCCTAAACCTTGGTGCGGGGGCACAATACCCTGGGAGAAAAGGCTAAGGAGTCAGGTGAGTGTCGGTGAATGGAGGTTGCGTCGAAGAGGATGGAGACTCCCCAGTGCCATGGTTACCTCAGACAATCATAGGACGAGCCCTGAATTCAAGCTGGGAGGTGTGGTTGCGAGCAGCTCAGGGGCACACACAATAAGCCATGTACAAAACCGTACCACACATCCCAAGTTTAAATATTGCTGCATAAATGGAGTCCCGATATCAAAATGATGTACCGTATCATCCAAAATGTAAACGTTGTTACTAATTAAAACATACACTGTGCCACGGTTTCACTACTGGTCTCGAAACTGTACCCCTCAGGTGGATTACAATGTACTTGCTTGAGGCACTGCAACTTCGGATCCTGGAGTTGGACAACAAAGCCAAGGGGCAACAAAGCCTAGGGGATTCGCTTGCCAGCACCATCTCTTCAGTGGAAGACTTCATTACCCTACATAACGTTCTAGCAATGGAAGAAGAGCTTTGAAGAGAAAGTTGGAACGCAACATTCAAGAGCCAGTGGATATCCAGTGGGTCCCTTCACTTCAACTATTCTGATGACTGTACTCATTTAATGAGAGGAGTGTGCCAGTAAGGGAAGGTCCTGCAGTAACCTGCAATCACCATTAAGGTCTTGAAACAAGTAGGTGATGAATGAAAGAGAAGGCAGGAAGGCTGAATAAGAATAGGAGAAGCGTGTTCCAGAGGTTCTGAAGACATCAACCAACATCAAGACTAATATCTGTCAGCTGATGGCTGGTTGGGCAGTGATGCCGAAATTCACTCTCCCCTAGCACAAGGACTAATACTGGCATTTAAAACATGCTACAACTCGTCCATGATCGGATTACAAATTATAATTTTCCCTTAAATTCATAAAATACATTCAGAATGCCCCTTTATTTTGGCTTACATCATGCACGGACAAGCCCATAATGAGATATTTGCAAAGCTCTCATAATGCATATGTATTATGACACATCACAGGCAGGAAATGAACACCACTAAGCAATCAACAGAGTTCATATTATGCACATCCGGATCTGTCGTACACACTGCATCGCTTAGTACTTACACAGCAACATTATTCACAAGGCGATGTGTGTTTCAGATTCCAATGCACGCGCCTTTGCAGGGTCATCTATTGCACCTCAACGCTGATATACGCCATGATTTAATATCCCACCCCTGTGACACCAAGAGAGCTCTAAAAAAAGTCACAACTGGGATACTGAGGTGGTTCTCGCAATGAACCTATATCCTGATTCGCATCATGAATGAGCATGCCGGAAGTGGGGCGCTACACACACCGCTCAGAAACACGCATTTTCAAATATGCATCTTCACGTTGTTAGTTATCCAAAGAGTTCTTACAAAGTCACCCGTAGATTGCAGTATGGATTCCTGCTTTCTGCGGACACATCTGCAGAACCCTCATTCGAAGTGCACTTTCCTCTCGCTGCTCTGAGAGTGACAAGGGTCTTAAAGTGCCTCCGTCCGGTTCGCAGCTCGCCTCTGTTCGAGGCTGCGCTGTGTGCTGCACTCTGTGTGCTGCACTCTGTGCGCTGAGGCATGCCCCGGTTACTTACCGGTAATCTTCATTACTCCGAGTATAGTCTTCCTCGCCACATGACTTACATAGTGAGCTTCAGCTCCACGACAGAACCCTCCAAAGTAAAAAAAGCCTCCCACCCCCTCCCAACATGGCCGACCAGTCACACCTGACCTCTATAAGAGGCGGGCCGGCCCAACCAACAGCCTGAACTACCAAGCAAACAATGAAGCCGATAGCCAGACAGGGAGGGGGGGAGGGAACTCATGTGGCGAGGAAGACTATACTCGGAGTAATGAAGATTACCGGTAAGTAACCGGGGCATTACCTCCTCGTTAGTCTTCCTCGCCACATGACTTACATAGTGAGCAAATACCCAAGCCAACAAGGCTTCATTGACCACCATAAGAACAACACCACACGGTGATGCAGATAAACCAACACAAGGTGGAATAAGAATAATGAAAAGAAAACAGGAATTACAGGAAACCTGAATCAAGACATAAAGAAAAAACCATCAAGGAGCCACAGCTCCCGCACTCAGAATGGCCCCAGAGAAGTCCCCCGGGGACAGCCAAGACAACGCGAAAGTGTTCCACGAACATGTGTGGGGACGAGCACGTCGCCGCCCGACAAACAACCTCAGTGGAGACCCCCTTGAAGGAGGCCCAGGACACAGACACACTCCGAGTGGGCCGACCCCGGGCCCCCGCCGGCACCGCTGAACCCAGAGATGCATAGGAAAGGACGATAGCCCGTTTCAGCCAGCGACACAAGGTGGAAAGAGATGGCTCGTGGCCAGAACGAACAGGACCGAACGTCACGAACAGGCTATCACACCGGGAAAGGGAAGACGTGCGCTCAAGAGAAGTCAAAACAGCACGCCGGACATCCAGCAATGACAAGGAAGGATTCGTGTCGGGAGGGAAAGAAGGTAATGACACCTCCCGAGACCAGTACACCAGGGAAGGAACCCTGGGAAGCAAACGGGGTACAGGATGGAGAAGCAACCTGTCCGGCAAAACCCGCAAGAAGGGAGGGGAGCGGAGGAACGACCCCAGCTCGCCCGATCGCCCAGCAGACACCACTGCCACCAGGAAAACCACCGCAAGGTGAGGAACCGCAAAGCCACCGAGGCCAGGGGCTCCAAGGGCGGACCCCGAAGTGCTCGTAGAACGAGAGGGAGAACCCAAGGGGGAGACAGGCAGAGCGCCCGAGGGCGACGGAGAAAACAACCCCGGAGCCAGCGAGCCACCAGGGAATCCAGCCCGTCGAAAACCGGACTGCGGAAGGCCCGCAAGGCAGCCCACTGGGCCCTCAGGGAAGAAGGGGCCAAGCCCAAGGAAAACCCCTCAGTTTCAGTAACGACCGGGGGAGACACGGGAATGTACAAACACCCCACACCCCCGGCCGCCCCCCCCCCCCCTGTAAACCTCTGGCACGCTACAGCAGCACCTAACCGGCCCCACAGGACCGGGGGAAGGAAGAGGGGGGGGGATTTGAGTCTAAGGCAACAGGGACCGCTAAAGCAGGATCCTCAACCCCAAACCCCAAGGACCAGCAAAGCAGGCCCATCTTACCTGTACAGCGCCTCTGGAGAGAATCGCGCAGAACAAAAAAAACAGGATGTTGGTTGGGCCGGCCCGCCTCTTATAGAGGTCAGGTGTGACTGGTCGGCCATGTTGGGAGGGGGTGGGAGGCTTTTTTTACTTTGGAGGGTTCTGTCGTGGAGCTGAAGCTCACTATGTAAGTCATGTGGCGAGGAAGACTAACGAGGAGGTAATTAACATTACCTATACAAATGTTTTTGAGCTAAAACGTTCGAGAAGGGAATGAAAACAAACTCCCTTTCTGGTGAGATTGGTCAAAGGATTTGCACGTTTTCTGCAGTAATCAGCAGGTTTACACTTTCAAAACTGAAGGCTTGTTCAGTATTTCAGCATTTCAATGTTATGTAAATAAAACAAATAACATTATCCATTAAAATAGCACCTGGTATTAACTGCCACAAAATAAACTAACTTTTAAAAGAGCAGTACAAATGAGGTCCGGGTTTTTTCTACATTCACTTACCTTGTCTGGGAACCAGGCAGCCTTTGAAATCGGTACTATTTGCTGTATGACCGGCCTCTTCATCATCCTATCACCACAGCCTCCAGGTACTTTTTTAATGGTTTTTACCGCTACCTCAACCCCTTACCAACCTCAACTTATTTTCATTTTTTTAAATTGATACACCATTGTCTTATTTATAACCGTGAATGCTACATGCTTTCATATTATTAATTATCCCTAACCTAGGCCTAAACGTAACGCTTGCAGCGATCGCTGGTTTTCATTTAGTTCAATGCATGTAATCGATTTAAATGTCATATATGATTGCTCTGAATGCGTGCCATCGCAGTCTTCTTCCTAATGTACGTACGTAGTAGTCTCGGCGCCGGTACATACCCGCTTAAGGACAGAGCCGAGAGCCGAGGGCACGGGGTACATCCTCATGCCATGGGCGGAAGTCCCCGTGGAGGCAGGGGCTGTGAGCTCCAGACCCCCACCTTCCATCCTTCTGGTCAAAGGCTAAATGCTGGCTTCAGTTTTAAATACACATTACGCACGAGCGCCTCTATAATGGGGAAACGGGATTCTCTTCTGGGAATCTGCCTTGTAAAAACACGTGATTTGACGATGTCGCTTTCAGCAAACACTGGCTTGAGCACACACTATGTTAACTGCAAGCTCCAGCTGAAGACGCAGGCGTAGAGAGCTAACGGAACCGGATTTGACATAACCTGTAATCAGCATGTTTGTCAACATGTCACCTTCTGTCAAGTGCTGGAGGTGCTCTCGAGCTGCGGCCTTGTTCAAATCATTATTTAAAGCGGACACTCCACGCAGAGCTACAAGCAATCAAGTGCACTCTTCATTAAAAATAATTATCCGCTATCTGTTCATACTCCACTAAAACACCACCTTGTGCTGCAGGGACACGCGCAGTTTGAGAAGCAGGGCCACAGCAATGAAATATATACATTTGGAGTCCACGGCTGCCTCTTTTTAATGACTTCAAACACGGGCTGGCTCTACTGATTCAGAATGGGAGCATATTATGTATGCTTTTTTGGGACTTTTCTTTAAAGCAGTCAAAATATTTGGATCAAGGGAGTTCGTGGCATTAACACAGAAAATAAAACAATATTTCGTTTTTATGCATTTACAGAAGATTGCCTTGACTGGGATCTGAGTCCAGCGCACCTGTGTCTCAGGACAGGATAAGCTCAGATTAAGATAGGGTTACCAAGTTTTCCTGCTGTGTCACTGAAAACCACTACAGGCTATCCCAGCCGGACAATGGTCCATTGGGGCCCGCCGTATTCGTGTCTGCTCCCCATCATTAAAGGCGGAAAGCAATAGCCACTTGAGAAAGCCCTTCGCGTACTTTATCCGTGCCCCTTAAATCTAATGAAAAGTTCCAGCAAACCTGCATCTACTGCCAAAAGGCATATCCTTAGATAATATTCCTTGCATTTATTTCAGTAACTATCGCAGAGGCCATTCCCAATAGCACACTATGGGCCAGATGTAGGTGGCCAAATAGCTAATGCTGAAATTCGCAAGTAATGTAGTAGGTGAGTTTAAACCTACCAGCAAAATAAGGAATCGCAAAATTGCGATTCCTTATTTTGCTCTTGTATTTAAGGAATCGCAAATCGCGATTCCTTAAATGCAATGTAAGTAGCATCAAATAAAGTGCACTTTAGCCTTAAAGAATCTCTAATGACCACCACCAACTTCTAGTTGGTGGTAATTAGCGATTTCCTTTAAAAAAACATTTTTTTGCTTTTTTTGAAGTGCCATGTGGCACACATTCATGCCTTTGGGGCATGTGTGTGAGCCACACGTGCACACATACACATTTCAAGGGTGCAACAGGGTGTCCTTTGGACACCCTGTCACCCTTGAAATAGTGCCTGCTATTTGCGATTCACTAATAGCGAATCGCAAATGGAGAATATCTTCCCATTCATTCCTATGGGCCTCCAAGCCCATAGGAATGAATGGGTAGGTATTCCTTATTAGCGAATCTCAATTTGCGATTCGTTATTAAGGAATATTGAAGATTCGCTATTATTTTAGCGATTCCTACCTACATTAAATTTTGAGATTCCTCCACAGCGAATCGGTAAAATTCGCTATTAAGGATTTACAAATTTGATTTTACCTATATCTGGCCCTATAATATTTCAATAAAAAGTAATTGATTAAATTAACGAGTTTAAATGAAATTATAAGGAAGTAACTATTATGACGGCTGTCTTCATGACGAGGTCTGGACACACACCTGTGTATTTTAAACCGGTAAAGAATCCAAGGTAGCTTTCATGACAAACATCAAACATGCAGCACAACAATCGTCTAAAGAAACATGGGCTTGCTTACACGTGGAAAATAGAACAGCTGCTATTTAAGGCATTGGGTGGGAATGCCACTGCTGATAGTTTTTTTGTAACACTTAAAATACTGCTTAAAAAGAGGAGAATACACAAAACATATTAATTCCAAGTCAATGAATTGGGGGGAGGGGTGGTCGCCCTGTACATAGGTCAGCAGAGACTTCACCACTCCTCTACAGAGTTGTCTACTTCTCAGAAGAGGCTATTATTTTCCTGGGTGAAAATGTCTGTGTCAGCATCTATTCTAAAGTATAACATTCACCTGAGTAGGCAGTAAGGAGATGAAGTGCTGTTAACGTATTTACCTTTTACAGAACACAACTCATGCAGTACTTGTAGTTTACTGGCTACCACAGGCCTCTACATAGCTGAAGCTACATCCATGAAGGCACATAGAGCCAGATGTGCAAAGAATGAAGTCTATAAAAGTCGTCGCAAATTGTGCACCAACTTTCGCTGAATCCAGTCTGTTTCTGTAAACCGACCTCTCTGCTAACTGGTCGGTTTGCAAAATACCAATTCGTAGTGGGTTGTAATTCAACTTACTCCATATAAATGAATGATGCAGGTCGCAAATTGCGACCCACTATGAATCTTTGCCATCACAGGGATGGTGGCCTGCTGAGGGTAGCAGACCACCATATCTGTGATTGCTTTTAAATAAAGCAATATAAATATATAAAGAAATAAAGGACAACACAATTGTGAATTTATCTACTACCACGCTTACTACAGCGGAAAACCAACTATTAAGCCTGGGATTATCACATTGCCCTTTGACAGACTTTAATTACACTTCCACCAGGATTGATGTTTTTTGCTACATACGAAAATTGAAACTACACAAGTTTTTCAATATAAAAGACGGATTGAACAACAGCACGGAGATTAATATAGAACCTTCTGGTACTATACTTGTGGCCCGGGATGCAAAAGCTTTATTAACCTTGCAACAAATGGGCAATGACAACAGCCACATGGATTGCAACTTGTCCACGCAACAAGAGCTAGTGGAAGCAGAAATTGAGCAATCCGGTGCGGGCATGAGCCCGTTCAAACCCACTTCTTGCTTCATACCAACTATGCCTAGAGACTCTATCGATTCTTTCTACGAGGTAGTCACATCAGACCTGAAGGAACTATATCACCAGGTGAAACATCGAAAAAGAATTAAAAGTCATAAAGAAATGCAATATTGGGCCCTCATATCGAAACTTAAAAATGATCACAAGAACATTGTGTGTAGCTCTGATAAGGGGGGCAACATTGGCCTCAAGTACAATACATTGCTGAAGCCAATAGGCAACTGTCAGATACCACATGTTACCAGATCTCAAATATGAAACAATATGATCAGGCCAGAGACTCCTTAAAAAAGAGGCTCCACAAATACAGAAGAGAAGGCCTAATATCTATGCAGGAATTCAAGTTTTTAAATGTTGACCAACCGATCATGCCCAGGTTTTACCTAATACCAAAAATACATAAGGGAATCCTACCAACTCCGGGCAGACCAATAATTTCTGCCATAGGCAGTATGGCAGAACATTTGGCGCAATTTGTCGACTATTTCCTGCAAGACCTGGTGACCAAATTACCTACTTTTATCAAAGACACTGGCGATTTTTTGAAAAAAATCAAAGATATTCCATGGACAGCAAACTTATTGTTTATAACTTTGGACATAGAAGCTCTTTATACGAGCATTGAACATTATACAGGCCTGATAGCGCTAGAATATTTTTTGGGCACAAGACCTCTCCATTGTTATAACCACAACAAAATTATATTAGAATTTGTAACATGGTGTCTCGTGTCTCCATCACAATTACTTTGTCTTTGGTAAAGATGTGTACCTACAGAAAAGGGGTGTAGCCATGGGGTCCTGCTTTTCCCCCAGCTATGCGTGCTTGCACGTAGGCTGGTGGGAGAAGTTGGTCCTCATGGGGGAACACCTTCAGACATTTTCGGAGCATGTAGCATTATGGGTTTGTTACATTGACAACGTGTTTATAATTTGGAAGGGTGATGAAGAGAGTGCCAAAACTTTTGTTTTAAGCCTTAACACTAACTCAGTAAACTTGAGGTTCACATCACATCAAATATCAGCAAACATGCTGTACACTTCCTAGATATTAGGGTGTCTTCAAAAGGCAATAAACTATTTACCACCCTCCATAGGAAAAGCATGGCGGGGAATTCGACTCTCCACGCGAGTAGTGCCCATCCACGTCATAGTTAACATACCCTATGGAGAACTACTTCGCCTTAAACAAATCTGTAACAGTGAAGAAGAATTTCTTAAATGTACTTCTGACTCACTGGCCAGATTCAAGGCCATAGGGTACAGTGATAAGATACTCAATAAGGCAGTTAATAAAACCAAGCAAAGGACTAGAGAGTCGCTTTTCCTGCCTAAACCTTCCAGTAGTGACATGAGGGAAGATCCAGCAAATTTTAACATTAGGTTTATCACATCATTCAGCTGCCAGGAAAGAAAAATAAGAGCTATCCTGAGTAAGAGTTGGCCTATATTAATGACAGATGGAGTTCTGTCATCACAACTCCCCAGCAATCCTAATGTTACTTTTCGTAGAGGCCCCTGTATGAGGACATTAGTTTCCAATCCTTTTCCTGAACTACCCAAGAGCACATCTTGGTTTAAACCCCGGCCAGGGTTTTTTAAATGTTCAAGTTGCAGGGCATGCAAGTTTGGCATAAACACCACCCAATACAACACCCCCTTCAGTCCTGTTCCATTGTCCATCAAAGGAAACTACCGTTGCAAGACAGAGTATGCTGTTTATGTTCTGGGGTGCACCTGTGGCCTGAGGTATGTTGGCAGCGCCAGGCTACAGGTGCATGCCAGAATATTGCAGCATCTGCACGCAATTGTCAACAATGACAGTTCGTACCCTGTCGCGAGACACTTTAAAAGCGTACATAACAACAACCTACAGTGTCTCACTTATTTTGTGCTCACCTCTGTACCCAAACCTCGCAGAGGGGGAGACAGGGACAAAATGCTACGACAACTTGAATCATAAATGATTCTAAAACTAGATAGCAAGGTTCCTAATGGACTTAATACTACAGAGGACCTTTATCAATTTTTGTAGGGCTCTACAAATAATGAGGGGGTGCTGACTAATATTGCAATTCTGGGCAGGCATCTGAGATTATAACATCCCAGTCCAGATTGCCCCCACCCTCACCAGTACTTTTCTGTAATGATATAATTTGAAATGTTCTTCTCTTTTACCTCATTCTTTAGATTTTCCAATCGCTTTTTATGACACAGGGTAATACAGTTCTGGCTTATTAAATCCAGCTGTATTAGTATGATTCACTATACCATGGCAGTCATTGTTGGTTCCCCTTCAATACATTCATTTTTTCTATTACATTCAACCACCTTCTCAGGCCTAGGCCTTTGGCCTTTTAACAAATTGGGGCTGCCATCTAAAATAGATGTCCCCAATGGGAATTAAGTTGGTTTCCCAGATTCTAGATCTAGTTACAACAGTACTTAAATTATTAGCATATGATGCACTAATTAACTTGTTTACATTGCGATATTTTGCACACTCCATAAAAGGAAAGAATAGTTTTTAGGAAATATGATATTTCCGAGCAGATTTTAAGTACATGAGATATTACTTTTAATATATGACAAACTATTTGCACAATTTCCATTGTTTACAAATGCGATACTTTGCACATCTATATTATGCTGTTAACTATTTTTTAAACCATTAGTACTGTATTTACCTAGCGTGTTAGAACATATATTTTCTTTCTGCATTCATGCAGGTATACATTTCCATTAATGAATTTAATCAGGAATATGTTTGTTTTGAATTATCATTGTGGTATTGTTGCATAAAAATTTGAATGAAAGGGGACCTTACGAATTTCCATTCATGGAGCCATGTTCACCTTATAGTATGTCGTTTATGTTTGTATGTCACATGGTGTGCGCTACAGAATATAAGAATAAGGCATTTTAAATTGCATTTCACTGTGATCAAGGGCATCCGCCCGAAGCGCGTCAGTCCGCTGCGTGCTTTTTGAACCTGGTGCAATAAAGTCATCTTGCCTTACTTTGGGATTCGCTGGTCTTTGTTCGCCACATGCTGGAGGTTCAAGATCGTTTGTTTGGAGATATATATTTATATATATATATATATATATATATATATATATATATATATATATATATATATATATATATATATATATATATATATAAAACATATTTTTTCCCTGCAGGGCATTCCTCGCGCCCTCCTGGAAGATAATCAGCGATGTCCCATAACAGCCAAGCCAGCAGCACAACCCCAAGCGTTTCGGTTTCTACAGAGACTTTGCTCACGAGACTGACTAAAACCACATTTTTTTCTTTTTTGTGAAATGTAAGTAACATGGATCCAAAAGTGACATCACTTCCTATTCAGGGCAGCTAAGCATTTTGGTACATGTAGTGCAACAAAATAATAACAAGTGATAAATGAATCTGACATTCACTATTCAACTGTTTTTGCAAGTTACTTCAACCGCATTGTATTACAGTGTTTCCTTTTTAAACGCCCATAAATTGTTGATGTTACCAATGAAGATCTAGCGATTTTTTGCTATTGTAAACCTATGCAGCTCCGCTTGCCATCGCCTCTGAAGCCCTCTAGTGGGCATCTACAATATATTACCAAATCCCACTGATTGCAGTCACTGCTTTATAGTGATCACGTTGCAACATTATTCCAACTAAACAAGCCATAGTTTACTCTGACCCTCCGGTGGGCCTACCTAATAACTAGTGCCTACATTGCTCAACCCTCCAGTGGGCACTAGGAATTTCACTATTTACTTTCTGAAAACATTTGTGTCACAATCCTTATTCTACTTTATTCTGCTTTGATGCACTGCCTCATTCTTGACAATTACACACCAGCTAGTTGTTCTCAGTTGGATATTCCTCATGACAGTTATATTGGTCTACTTTTAACACAACATTATTGAATGCAAGGATTAGGAACCCCACAAGGACTGAATATAAAATCTTTTTTCTAACCCCAACCCACACCTTAACACCTTCAGCGCGGCGTGAATTTTCGCGCTGTGCTGAAGGTTCTAAAAAACGGGCGTGGTCGTGATGGAACGGTTCCGTCATAAGCACAGCCCAACCGGCGCTCATGACGGAACCGCTCCGTCATGAGCGTCGAAGGGGTTAAAGGAAAAAAGGGATGCTGAAAAAAAAAGAGAAGTTTAACTAACAATTTTAAAGAGGAGACATTGGTCCCTGGGACCACTGCCTACTCTTAAAAAAAGTTTTCGCAACATTCACAAAGGGGAAGGGGTCTCTTGGAGACCCATCCTATTTGCAAATGCCTCACCACTGCCCGTCAATAGTGAGTAAAACATTATATTGCAACCAGATTTGGGTGCAACACATTAATATATAGTGTTCTGATGCTGTATTTGGAAGAGAAATCCTAAACACGCCCCTTCCAAATACTGATTTGGTATGCAGTCGCAAAACCAAATTGCGACTCAGTAACATGTTAGAAAATTGCAATGTAGTGTTTTCACACACCTAAATGCCTTTTTGCCATTGTAAATAGCCAGATTCTGTTACCTGTACCTTTTGCCAGATTCTGTTACCTGTACCTTTTGCAGAAAGTGTTTGTACGTCAGGCCCATAGAGCGCTGCCACACCACACTCTCACAGTAAGCAAAGCCCAAGAAGACAAAGCAAAGACAGACAGACTTGAGCCAGAGGTGTAGCCTGGATCGGCTCTAGCGCCCAACTGAAGAACAAGCTACGGCCCTCTTTCCGTCTCCGCTATGCAGCTTGTTAATCAAGCGTTGCCATAGCCAATAGGTCTCGCCTGTGGGCCTTATAAATGTTTAGCCATGCAGCCCATTATCCTGGGTGCTGTGCAGCCAGGGGTTGAAGAGCTATACAATTACCACACACCGGTTCCTGTAGTCTGATTCAGGAGTACATGGTTGCCTCAGAAAACATTTATGGGCAAATTCCATAGCTTTGCAAAAACAGAAAGTAAAGTGCCTTGATACAAGTCAACAGCACTACAACATTCTGTGGGTGACTGTATCACTAGAGTATTGAGCAATCTATGAAAAAAAACAGTGAAGTACTTTCCAATGGCAGAGACGTCACATCCCTCCTCCCAGAGTCCTCTATTCACCAGGTGCCCTTCTCCAGAGTTTTCAATTCAAAACACTGCCAGCACCATCTGTTTACCAGAAAGCCCCCAGCCCTGCCCTTTGTCCCAGCCCCCTGGGTATAGGAGCACTGGACATAGCAACAACAACAAAATGCTCATGTTTGTCAGGCAGAGGGGAAATAATTAATAAACAGGGACAGCGTCTTCATCACTTAATCTCAGCACACCTGTTGGACCTGGCCTCGTGGCGTGGTCCCACTCCTCCAACATGGCGGGTCCCGAACTACCTCGACCCCTGTTCCCCGGCCGAGAGCAGCACCATCTACCCTCCACGAGAGCCGCCCCTCCGGGCAGCCCCCAGCTCTCCCCCGTTGGAACTCGACAACCTCTCCTCAACACTCTCGGCTGGTCTGAACCCTATCCCGGACCACCATCTCAGGCCCAGACTCCATCTTGGGCCCTCCACGACCCGGCCGCGTGGCCTCGGCCCGACCCCAGCCGCAGACCCAGCGAAGCCCCGACATCGAGGCACCACGATCCCACCTGGGGGTAACGAGACCACTTGACGGATCAATGGGGGAAAGAGTTTTGATGGTCCTCCAACCACCCCCCGACGCTTGGTTTCGATCGCCCCCAGCCTCCCTGGGCGTTGGCTCCACCCCCCTGCTGGGTGTCTGGACACGCACATCCTGGCCCCTCCGACCTCCCAGTGCGAGGGTCCGGGCATCAAAGGGCGCCAGACCTATAACTGGGGCAGTTCCGGAGCAGGTCGGCAGTTGTATCCTGGAGTCGAGAGACACTGCGACAAACTCATCCGCGTGGAACCTGTAACCACCTTGGAGCCCTGCTGGCGCTGCCGCAGCTCATCTTCGCCGAACTATCCTTGGCGCCCTGCTGGCGCTGCCGCGGCCCATCTTCGTGAAACCACCTCTGGAGCCCTGCTGGCGCTGCCACGGCCCATCTTCGTGATACCACCTCTTGAGCCCTGCTGGCGCTGCCGCGGCCCATCTTCGTGAAACCAACTCTGGAGCCCTGCTGGCGCTGCCGCGGCCCATCTTCGTGAAACCATCTCTGGAGCCCTGCTGGCGCTGCCGCGGCCGATACCGAAGAACCCCCCAGCTCGAGGATTGAGAGCTGAGCGCAGGGTATACCTGTACCAGGCTGGTACCAAGACTGTCCCGCTACCCCCTTCCCTCAGAGACTAAGTTTGAGAGTATCCCTGGATCCAATTATCCCTGTACTGCTACGATAAGCCTGCCTACAAGTTCTGATAAAAACGTTAAGAACCTATCTTTGTGTAGTGTCCATCTGTAGGGGGGTGATTGCTCGTCTGTACGATCTTAGGAGAGGAACCTCGCCAGGAGGCCTCTCACCCTTGCTCGGCCAACCCTAAGATCCCCTTTCCAACAGCACCTAAAAACAAAAAAAAATAAGCTAACCTTGTGCAATATAACTAGCGCTTTTGTTAAGCGCTTCAATACCTTTGAGTCAGTTGAGTTCGCGCTCTATAAAAAGGTATCTCACCTTGGGTAATGTAACTAGCGTTCATGTAAAGCCCTTCAAAACCTTCAGGTAGCTCGAGTGCACAGTATGTAATGCATCACATCCATGGGGAGCTTCTGTGAATGTGCTTTAAATTAGAGCTCTGAGAGACGAATGGCAACAGGAAGAGGCAGCGAGGCAGGCATGCAGTGATGTGGGAGGAGGTGGGAGCGACAAATGCTTCTCTCATCTGTCATGCCAGGTAAGCTGTTGTTTCATCCCTGAGCCCGGAGCCTCGTAATGGCGCCCGGACAGGGCGATAGCAAGTGAGCCTGCCTGTGGTGAAAGCAAGGGCCCTGGGGAGTCGGACGAGTTCACCCACCTTCCGATGTGTAGCGTGCCGCAAAAGGAGTGGAGGGAACAATGGCAATCTAAGCTTTAAGACCCACACGACGTGCCAGGGAGCTGCCCTCTGCTGCTGACGGACAGCGCAAAACTCGAGGCCGGGGCTGTTGGGTCTGGTTCCGTACGGACGGGGAGGAGGGCACCGCTGGGGCACTGGTGGAAGTCGTCCTCAACGTCGCAGTGCCTGAACAGCGGAACAAAGGAAGGTGAGGAGCTTACTGTGGGAGTGACCCCTACGGACATATCATTTAGCGCGGCAATGCCATGGTCGGGCACCTGAGTCTGCGAAATGGCGCCTGCGCCGTGAGGAGGAGGAGGGCGGCTCTGATGCTAGGCTCCAGTGGGCAGGATTGACAGACACAGCGGGGGATCCCTGGTGGCCCTCAACCCCACGGAAAGCGATGGAGCCAGGTAACCGCAAGGGGGCCCAGCGGCGACATTCTATCTACGTGCACCGGGGGACCGGGCCCGGCCCATGGACAGCGGCGTGAAAATCGAGGCCGGGGCTGCGGGACGATTCCTGTGGGAGGATGCAGCCACCATTTCGAGAGCCAGGCACAGAGCTGACGGACAGCGCAAAACTCGAGGCCGGGGCTGTTGGGTCTGGTTCCGTACGGACGGGGAGGAGGGCACCGCTGGGGCACTGGTGGAAGTCGTCCTCAACGTCGCAGTGCCTGAACAGCGGAACAAAGGAAGGTGAGGAGCTTACTGTGGGAGTGACCCCTACGGACATATCATTTAGCGCGGCAATGCCATGGTCGGGCACCTGAGTCTGCGAAATGGCGCCTGCGCCGTGAGGAGGAGGAGGGCGGCTCTGATGCTAGGCTCCAGTGGGCAGGATTGACAGACTGTGATGTCGGAGTATTCTGTGTTGGAATATTGGGGGCGTCATTAGGGATCTGGAGTGTTGAGGGTGGAATGTACGGGGAGGCTGGAGACGGTTGAGGAGTCGGGGATTTGAAGAAGTGGATGTTGTTTTTCCCTGACTGCAGAGTTGCCAATAAAGTGCTTAAAGATAATAATTGACTGAGACCAATCTCTACAATTTTGGCGACGGAGGATTGGGGCAACTCTGTGTGGACCCACTGAGGAGGAAGAAAAGGATTGAAGAACAGTAGCAGGAAAATGAGAAAAACCATCTATTTATGAACATTTTGAGGTGAGCGGTATGGCGGTGTGAAGAAATTAACAAGTTTTGACGATTTTGAATTCGTGAAAGGAAGAAGAAAGTACCGTTAAGCAGCGTGTGCCGGCTGGAAGGCGCGTGCGGCGTGAGAAGCACTGAGTGGCGCGTGGTGTGAGAAGAGGATTGCGCAGCCACTGGAACACTGAGACACGACGGTGCCCGGCAGCAGCGTCTGAGCGAGTGTGACGCGCGAGGGGAGGCGCGTGAAGGGCGACCTGGAAGACAGCGTTGTCACGCGCAAGCGAGGAGAGGCACTGATTGGCCAGCGTATGACGTCATCACGTCGGCGGCCATTTTGGAAACCGAGTTCCCGGTTTTAAAGGGAGAAAACAACGATAAGCGGAAAATAAGTTAATGTTGTCGCCTTAAAAAAAAAAAGAAAGGAAACAACGGGAAGCAGCAAAAGTTAATTAAAGGTTCAGACAAGCTACAATAAAGTTGAATAAGTGCCCATTTGTGCACTCTTGTGACTGTATAAAGAAAGAAGTGGAGTAAAGTAAAGTGGAAACAGTTCTGCATTAAAAAAAAAATGTGTGCAGCGCAGACATTCACTTTGACACCGCCTATACCATTTTTAACGGAGCCTGGTGAACCAAAAATAAGATGGCAAGAGTGGAAGGTATACTTCAAAAATTACATGTTCACCATAAAAAATGAGGAAATGACACCGGAAATTAAGAAGGGAATACTATTGCATTCTTTGGGACCGGAAGGTATTAGACAATATGAGAGGATGCAGAAAAAAGAGAGAAGTGATGAAGAAGCAGATGTATATGAAAATGCTTTGGATGACTTAGAGAGGTACTATGCGCCAACAGTATGTGTGGCAATTGATAGATACAAGTTTTTCAGAAGAAAGCAAGAACAAGATGAGGAAATTGATGACTATTTAGGAGTTCTGAAAATAATGGCGGAGAAATGCCGATTTGGACAGATTGAGGAGGAGTTAATAAGAGATCAGATTATTATGCTAACAAATAATAAGAGAGTTCAAGAAAGGTTATGGACAATGGGAGATGGAACACTCAACAAAGTGTTAGCCGTGGTAAGGAAGGCTGAAGTATCGGTCAGATGTGCGAAAGCGGCCTTAGATGATGAGAAGGGAAAGGAAAAGGAGGAGGTGTGTGTTGTAAGGAAAACTACAAGGACGAGCAGTGTTGGTGCAGATAGGAGAGACGAATTCAATGAGAGGGAGTCGGAGAAGAAGTACCTTCAAGGCGCGAAGGATGAATACAAGAGAGAAGGTGGATCCAATTTAGCATGCTATAGATGTGGAAGTTATGCACATTTGGCGAACAGTCTAGCATGCAGAGCAAGAGATCAGAAGTGTACAGTTTGTGGATTGGTTGGTCACTTTGCTAGAGTTTGTTATAGAAGGGAGAAGTCTACAAGAATTAGATATGTAACAGAGGCAGAAGACGAGGGGAAGAAGAAGGATGAAGAAGACGATTCGGATGATGACGTTTTCATTGTAAAGGATTTTATCTTGGAAGTGAAGAGTAATGGAACGAGCAAACCAAAGTGTGAAATTATGGTGGCAGGAGTGACCGTGACATTGGTGGCTGATTCAGGATCACCTTATACGATTGTAAATTTGGATATGTGGAAGGAGAAGTTTGAGAAAGGAATTGGCTTGGATTTAATGGAAAGTGACATCAATCCGAGAGGATTCACTGGGAAGAAAATTCCTATTCTTGGGTGTAGAGATGTCCTTTTTGTGTTTAAGGGGAGAGTGGCAGAAGGAAGGATGTATGTGGCAAAGTATGGGCCAAGTGTCTTAGGATGGAAAGATCAAGCCAGTTTGAAAATAATTCTCAATCCCAATGCTAAAGAGCAGGTTATGGTACTGGAAGAAGATGATGAGTTTGGAAAAAAAACCAAAGGAGAGTACAGTGAAGTGGTTTCAGATAAAATTGGTGTACTTAAGGAGTTCAAGCTTGGGTTCAAGTTGAAAGATGAGACAGAAGATGATGATGATGTGATGTTGGTGGCAGATTCGGGGTCACCTCACACTATGGTGAATATGGATATGTGGAAAAGGAAATTTGAGAGGAAAATTGGTGGGAAGTTAATGAGGAGTGACATTAATCAAAGGAGTCATACTGGTGAGGTTGTGGGGTATAGAGATGTGAGATTTGAGTTTAAGGGTAGAGTGGTGAAAGGGAGGATGTATGTTAAAGAGCAAGGCCCTTGTGTTTTAGGTTGGAAGGATCTTGCAAGTTTTGACATGATATTAAATCCTAACACAAGAGTACAAGTTTGGATTTTGGATGTTGATGTAAGTGATGAGATGAGGAAAGAGGTTACGTGTGAGTTTAGTGATGTTTTCTTTCCAGGAAAGTTTGGTGCACTGGAAGAATTCAGACACAAATTTGAGTTGGAGGAAAATGCTTTGGCAGTGAGTTTTAAAGTGAGAGACGTTCTGTTTGCAATAAAGAGTGAGTTGGAGGTGGAGTTAAGGAGATCAGATGTGTGTGGTATGGTTGGAAGGATAGAGTCTTTGATGTGTATGTCTCGAGTTGCTGTGGCAAGGACATCCTTCTTGGATTTGAGTGAGTATTATTCCTTGGTTGTCAGGAACTTTTCGGAGGAGTCATATGGTGCAAGACAACTATTGGTACAGAGAAGCAGATTTGAGGGAGGTGACAAGTGTACATCATTCATGGAGGTTGATCTGGATTTAAGAAGTGTTTTGATGGTGGATGCCAGCGGGGAAGGTGAAGTTTTGATTCAAGAAGAGGGGAATGGGAAGGAGGTCGTAATTGGTTCAGCGTTTGTGTGTTGGAAGTAGAAGAAGGGGAGGATAGTTTGTGTCTGTGTGTTGGAAGTAGAAGAAGGGGAGGATGCTGGTAGCGGTGTTGGAAGTAGAGCTTTGTCTGGTCAGCAGGATGTTGTATTTGGAGGTTTGAGGTAATTGGAGGTTTCATTCTGAAATAGTTTGGGCGGGGAATGTGGTTGAGTTTTATGAAAAATAGGAATGTTTTAATGGGTTAAGCAAAATGGGAATGTTATTATATATTTAATGTTATTATATATTTTATATTTTATGAGAAATGCAAATGTTTAATGTGCTATGCTAAATGGGAATGATATGTTTTTACTATGTTATGCCAATGGAAATATGTTTTTTTTCTTTGTTGTTGTTTTGTTTTCTTTTTTATTTTCCTTAAGGGGGAAGATGTGTGATGTCGGAGTATTCTGTGTTGGAATACTGGGGGCGTCATTAGGGATCTGGAGTGTTGAGGGTGGAATGTACGGGGAGGCTGGAGACGGTTGAGGAGTCGGGGATTTGAAGAAGTGGATGTTGTTTTTCCCTGACTGCAGAGTTGCCAATAAAGTGCTTAAAGATAATAATTGACTGAGACCAATCTCTACACAGACACAGCGGGGGATCCCTGGTGGCCCTTGTGGTGTCTTAGCGTGGACACGTTCTAGTGTTTCCATGCAATGTAATACAATCTACACCCACCCACCACAGACGTCATGGTGTCACATGACGCTGCCAATAAAAGAGGCTGAGCGCACGTGCTCAGGACCTTTCCTACCACGCATTCCTGGTGTCCGTGTCATCCTTGCTGCGCCTACCATGAGGGCCCAGGGCCCACACTTTCAAACATTACAATGGCGACGAGGTCGGTAGTGCAACCCACGCGTGCCACTACCAAACACTGAGGAAAGGGGGAGTGGTGCCTGCCTGAAGGGCACCCCCTGCAGCAAGGCACAGCGAGCCGAGAAGCCGGTGCACGTCGGAGCCCAGCAGCCACCAAGAGGCGACCAGCTAGCCGACTGAAGCCACCCGCGACGGCCGCCACCAACAGGGGCCGCGAGGAATGAGCGGACCGCCCAGAGCCCACCTGAGACGGCCGCAGGGCAATAACCCCACCAGAGTGGTGCATGGACCGGGCGGAGTCCACCCGCCACGACCGCGACGCAGCATCTGGCCTGCCGGCCGAAGGTGAGCCCCTGGCGGGCGAAGTGCCCAGCAGTAACTGTGCCAATATATAAGCAGGACCAGCGGAGCCTACCCGCGGCCTGCCCGAGTCATCCCCTGCCCCCGCCGCGTGTGTAAAGGAAGCGGCGGGGCCCAGAGTAAGCCACGGCGCGAAGGGAAGGCGGCCGGACCCGAAAGCTAACTAAACCAACGAGGGGGAGGGAGCGGAGTAGCTAACCGCCTCCCGACCCCCCTCGCGACGTGGTCCAGGCCAGCGGAGCCCACCCGCGACCGGCCGGCGGCACCTCCACCGAGGGAAGACACAGCAGCGCCAGCGGAGCCCACCCGCGACCTGCCGGCAGCACCCCAGCGAAGAAGAGACTCAGCAGCGCCAGCGGAGCCCACCCGCGGCCCGCCGGTAGCACCAGAGAAGGACATTCACGGCAGAGCCAGCGGAGCCACCCGCGGCCTGCGAGAAGCTAGGCAGGTCTCCGCCGTGCAGCGTGAGTGAGTTGAAGCTGCAGCGGCGGGAGACCGGCGAAAGTGGGGCCAACGGAACAGCGCATTTAAAGGCAGAGCCGGCGGAGCCCAACCGCGGCCTGCCTCGAGCGTCCCCCGCCAAGGAGGAGTGAACGGAGCGACGCGCTTCCCAGCCGGAGCACAACACCTTCACCCCGCCCGCGTGAGTACTGCCGAGGCGGCTGCGGACGGGGAGAGGAGGCTAAGGAAAGCAAGCGTCTGCAAGCGGCCAGCGCCGCCAAGAGCAAGAGGCGCCCCCCCCCCCCCTTCCTCGTGTGCTCCGTGCTAGGAGCGGAGTGCACGGGAGCAAGGGAGAAGCAAGCGCCTGCACCAAGCCAGCGCCGCCGTCGCATGAGAGCACCCTCCTTGTGTGCTCCGCGAGGGGCAGTACACCGTCAAAGCGGTTAACACCGCCAAGTTCACGCAAGCCCCCACCGGGACACTGAAATAAGAGGAACCACCGGGGCACCCACAAAAACTGCCAAAATTGCCCCCAGCACAAAAGCCTGCACGAAAAAAACAAAGGGGATACAAACTGTGCTTTTGTAAGGCCTTCCGGACTTCATTACACTGATGCTTCAGTACATTTACATTGGTGAACACTACGGCAAGGGAAAATCACTCACCCATTTTCAGCAGCAGCTTCAACCCCCCGGTGCACTGAAGCAGTAGAGTGCACATCCCGGGAAAGACAAGACAGGCTGTTCAAAAGATCCAGCAACACTGCCACCCAGTGGCCAAAAGTATTACTGCACCAACATCTTGCAGCACAGAAACAAGCACTGCTCAACGCAAAAGAACTTAGCACCATCTAGCGGCAACAGACGGAGTAGGCCCCAAGGGAAAAAACATCTCAACGCCGCAATCCGGAAAGCGCGCTCCGCGCAGAAGACAAGGAAGAGAAGACAACAAACACGCACCAGCAAGGAGTCGGCTGACGCCACTTCCAGAGTGACGTGGGAAGAGGCACTAACGCCTCACCAAGCATCCAAGCAAGGACGAAACGTCTGGAGAAGACAGCTGCCAAGCACTGGAGGTATGATCAGGGAATAAGACTGCCGAGATCAGAAGACGGAGAGAGCTGTGACTTCTAGTGGCCACAGGAGATCACCGCAGAATCAACTAACGCCCGCCAACGGTCCGAAGCAGCAAACTTCTGACGCCATCCAAAGCAGCAAGTACCCGACGGTCCAAAGCAGCAAAGTACTGGACGTCAGCCACAGCAGCAAGAAAACGACGCCAGCCAAAGCTGCAAATACCGACGACACGCAAAAGTGTCCGAGAAGCCTTGAAAAGTACGGGCGCAGACAACGCGCCACGTGGCAAGGCGCTGCCCCCACGAGATGGAAGAAGGGCACAGGTAACGCCACAGTGCAGAACAGTTACCGAAGAAGACCACTAAGCGTGGCACCCCGCCCCCACGAGATGGAAGAAGGGCACAGGTAACGCCACAGTGCAGAACAGTTACCGAAGAAGACCACTAAGCGTGGCACCCCGCCCCCACGAGATGGAAGAAGGGCACAGGTAACGCCACAGTGCAGAACAGTTACCGAAGAAGACCACTAAGCGTGGCACCCCCAGAAGCCGATCCACAGAAAGATCGCGTACCAAGTATGACCCGCGATGGGTTCTCTAAACCTACATTAGAAAGTCCGAGGGACGACCAAAGAAACCTGCCAAAACATCAGCAGGAGCGGACCGCCAAATGGTCCAGGACGTTTGACCTAGCCAAGGTCTCCAAACACCATCCCACAAACGTCACCTACAAGAATCTAGTGAAGAGGGTTCGCGACGCCAACTCAGGAAGCTGAGGAAGAAGGAGGAAGTGTTCCAGTCGGGGACAAACCAGGATCACACATGCAGCGGGCGCGCCCTGCATGGAGGAGCCAGGTCAGGAGAGAAGATGCAAGATTGGACCGAGAGATGTCGCGAAACAGGAAGGGAGAAATGGAGAGATCCGAGTGGCACGTCTGCCACCGCGGAAAGAAAGGAAGAAGAGGAGACATCTGCGTGGCACATCTGCCACTGCGAAAAGAATGGAAGAAGAGGAGAGATCTGCGTGGCACGTCTGCCACGGCGAAAAGAAAGGAAGAAGAGGAGAGAGCTGTGTGGCACGTCTGCCACAGCGAAAAGAAAGGAAGAAGAGGAGAGAGCTGTGTGGCACGTCTGCCACCATCAACAGAAAGGAAGAAAAGGAGAGATCTGCGTGGCACATGCCACAGTGAAAAGAAAGGAAGAAAAGGAAAGACAGGTGGCACCCCTGCCACGGCTTGAGAGCAAGGAAGGATATCCACGTGGCCGTTGCCACAATTAAGAACAGAAAGAAGTATATCCCCGTGGCCGTTGCCACAGTTAATAATAGAAGGAAGTAATCCACGTGGCCGTTGCCACAGTTAAGCAAGGAAGGAATAAATCCACTTGGCTGTTACTACAGTTAAGAGTGAAGAAGAAGTCAGTGCGCAGTGGGTCCCCACAGTGAGCCCAAGGCCAACCATCATTCCACGGCGAACCACAAGAACTCTACCGCACCCGTCACCGCGGAGGTCAGCAACAGAAAGATTGTGAGTACAACGGGGCTACCCAAGGGCTTGCAGACTGTTTCCATCAGCACCACCAACCAAGCCAAAGCGGACAGTTGTTCCCCTAAACAAACTGAACTCCATCTGCCTAATTCCAAGCAGCGGCAGATTGAAAAGCTTGGCGGAACTGAACACTTCACTGCATCCTGAGATATATTATTTTCTACAAATGTAAACTCTGAAGTTGAGTCTTTTCATAGATTAAAAGGGGGAGTGATGTGGTGTCTTAGCGTGGACACGTTCTAGTGTTTCCATGCAATGTAATACAATCTACACCCACCCACCACAGACGTCATGGTGTCACATGACGCTGCCAATAAAAGAGGCTGAGCGCACGTGCTCAGGACCTTTCCTACCACGCATTCCTGGTGTCCGTGTCATCCTTGCTGCGCCTACCATGAGGGCCCAGGGCCCACAAATTCAAACATTACAGCCCTCAACCCCACGGAAAGCGATGGAGCCAGGTAACCGCAAGGGGGCCCAGCGGCGACATTCTATCTACGTGCACCGGGGGACCGGGCCTGGCCCATGGACAGCGGCGTGAAAATCGAGGCCGGGGCTGCGGGACGATTCCTGTGGGAGGATGCAGCCACCATTTCGAGAGCCAGGCACAGAGCTCCTATGGTGATCCACCCGCCGATGCCCGGGGAGGCCTTATGGTCAACGGCACGGGAGGAGGGGAGAGTGCGGGGGGGGGAGGGAGGGACACTAGCTGTGGACTTTCATACACAGCCTGGAGACGGCCTGCGCAGTGGGGAAAGGCCTTGGTCTGGGCCTCAGCCGATCCCCCAGAGTGGTGCCCTCTGCAATCAGCGCAGCGGAAGGAAGAGGAAGAGCCACAGTCTAAGACCTGCAACCGGCACCTGGAGACCGAAAGCACCGGGAGGGGGGCCTGGCAGGTGGGGCTATTAGGACTCTTGTAGCGCAACTGGGTGCGGCTGTGGGGGGTGGCAGAGGGGCCCACCAGCTGCTTATGGGAGTGCTCCGAGTCCCTAACATCACCTGAGGCTGAGCCTGATTGGGGGAACCAGAAGGCAAGGACAATCTGGAGTAAGGGTCCCATCATTCCAGACAGAGCACATAACAGGCCATTCGGGCCGAATCTGTAGTCAGAGGGCTCACCCAAGCAACGGATCAGCAAGCCACCGGCGGCCAGTGACTACCTGCCTCATCTGCGTGCCGAAAGGGGCGTCCCTTGTACACCTCTGGGTCACCCTACCTGGGTTAGCGACCCCTCGTAAAGACAGTGGCTGCGTCAACACACATGAATCATAAGGGGCACTTCACTAGAGCCCCCGGAGGCCTTAGCGAAGAGACACCGGTGCCCCCGAAGCGAGTTCTTTGGCACAGACGGTCCGCCATGGCCTCGACGCGCAAGAAGGGAGAGCGCACACACACGGACATGCTCCTCAAAGGACCAGGTAGAGGGGAAAAGAGCCCTCCTTCCCCTCCCCGATCAAAGCAGCCACTAGACAATGTAGACTGAGAAGTACCGATCACTTGTGCGTTTTTGGAATCACTTTTTAACTCCCTGCGAGAAGATTGCCACACACACAAGCAGGAGGTAGCAGGAGAAGTGAGGGAGATACGGCGTGATGTGGACAACCTGGGGGAAAGAGTGGCTGCAGTGGAAGACAACGACCATACCAGGAGCGAGGACGTGGAGCACCTTCAACAGGAACTCATCCGTCTCAAGGACCAGCAGGTGGATCCCCAAGCGCATGCAGAGGACCTCGAAAATAGATTGCAACATAGCAACATACGGGTCCGGGGGATCCCATCGTCAGCAGAAGGAAAGGATGTAGCACTATACCTGCAAGGCCGTTCAGGGACATACTTGGGGAAGGCCCGGACTTTGTAATTCGGATCGACCGTGCGCACAGGGTAGGCCCGCCACGACGAGCGCCCCCCCAACATCCTGGCCTTTCTGCCTGACTTCCCCTTGAAAGAGTGAATCCTCAAAGAAGCTAGCCTGAAACAACCTATACAGCATAACGGTCACCCAGTGGCACTCTTTCAGGACCTATCCTCCATCACCCTTCAAAAAAGAAAGGCGTTTAAAGAAGTCACCTCCTTCCTGAGAGACAAAGGGGTATCCTACTGCTGGGGCCACCCCTTCAGACTGATCTTTAAATGGAATGGCGAGCTGCATCAATTGAGGTCTCTTCAGGAGACTTGCGACCTTCTGGGCCTCCCTCACAAGGACTGACGCCTCCCCACCCCAATCTCAACAATCACGTAGCCGGGGGTGGCAAAGAGTGCGGCGAAGACGTACATCCACAGCCAGCCTGAAACCAGAGCCCGCAATTCTGTCGCATGAAAGGACAGCGGCCGTGGTGTCTAGAGATACCTCACGTCTTGCTTAATTTGACAGCCAGATAGGGACACATTTGCAGGGATACATAGCTGGCTGGGGGCGGGGGCCGAGGGGTACCAAGGCTGCACGCTCATAGAGGTAAATTCACCAAATGCCTGCAACATGTAACGGCAGGCATTGCACTATGACTGACTGTTGGGGTTGTCAAGTTGGGGGGAGGGAGGGGGGCTTGGTTCAGTAAGGAATTATTGAGGCCTTGGTTGGAGGGTGTTGGTTGGGTAAGGGGGGTGGACATTGGGGGGGACTTTGGGGCAGGAGGGGAGGGAACCGGTGTGCCACACAGGGAGAGGATTTGGGAGAGACACCGCCGATGCCGCCGCGGGGGTTCCTCCCCATTGACCTGGCTTTCTTTGGGTTTAAGACACTATGACAAGCTCTTCACTGAAAGTAATTACGCTGAATGTCAAAGGGCTCAACAATCCCATCAAAAGAAGGGGCCATTTTATCATATTTGGAGAACTCAGGTGCCTCGATCTGTTTGTTGAAAGAAACTCATCTCTTACCCAAAGATTGGCATAGACTGCACTCCCGGGCGTTTCCGCAACAGTTCTACTCCTCTACCACTGATAAGAAAGCCAGGGTCCCTATATTGTTGGCTAGACATTTCCGTGGACAAGTGGGGGACAAGGCAGCCGAAATTAAAGGTAGGCTCCTAGCCTATAATATACGGGTGAGCAGCATGGCCTTGATAGTGGGGTCCATATACGTCCCTAACTCTGGGCAAGAACTCTTTCTTCAGGGCGCCCTATCTGAAACTATTTGTCATCAAGCACGATTAACTCTCGTAGGCGGTTATGAATAAGGAGGCAGATAGATCTGGTCACCGATTTGGTTCAACAGCTGCGCTTTCATCAGAGGGGAAACACTGGCTAATCAGTAGGGTCTGTCTGATCTTTGGCGGGGTCTCACCCTCACAGCACACACTATACATTTTACTCCCATATGCACCACACTTATGCTAGGCTAGATCACTTTATAGGATCCACAGAACTTGCCACGCTAGACTGAAGTGGACATTGTTCCTGTTGCGCTCTCAGATCACGACGTAGTAGTACTTACCTTAGTCACTCCCCAGACTAATACGCAGAGAGGACGTTGGCGCCTGCGGGAGGCCCGCTTACAACGGAAGGGAGTAGGAGACACATAAAAGCATAACTGACTATCTCACACTCAACAACAAGCCGGATGTACCCCTGAAGGCGGTGTGGGGAGCACTCAAGGCAGTAGTAAGGGGGGGGAACTCATAGCTATTTCAGCGGCAGAGGGCAAAGAACGCAAGGAAAGCGGGACTCACTATCAGCTCAGGTAGCCGAACTACAGAGGGTGCATAGTCGAACCGGGCCCCCAGGATATGGAGGCCTAAAAGCTGCTAGGGCGCAACTTGCCGAATTAGATTTGGACCGCGCGGGATATGCTACCCTGCGGCTGCGACACACATATTATGTGGGAGGTAATAAAACGGGGCAACTGTTAGCGAGTAAGCTTAGAGCGCGAGTCCAACGGTACAAAATCTCTACCCTTTATGACGCTCAGGGTCGGATGCTAAGTGACGACAACAAAATAGATGAGGCCTTCAGGAAATTCTATGCCTTGCTGTACAGCGAGGATCAATCTATAGACCAGGAGGGGGAAGCCCATCTCAGTGGGGTAGCGACAAATGCGCTCAACGCAGAGGGGGCCGCATCCCTAGACGCACCTATTAAGATAGAAGAAGTGGTCAGCGCAATGTCACGCCTTAATAAGCCTCTGAAATCGCCAGGACCAGATGGCTTCTTGGTCGGCTTTTACAAAGCGTTTTGCCCATTACTGGCACCGCTACTGACTAGACTCTTCAACTCCTTCCAGGGGCCAAGCTCGATACCCTCTGACATGCTGGAGGCCGACATTATAGTATTGCCTAAGCCAGGCAAAGATGCTACCCGATGCGCTGCCTATAGACCCATCTCCCTACTCATTCTCGATCTCAAACTCTTTACAGGGGAACTAGCAGCGAGATTGGGCCCGCGCTTACCCGGCATCATCAAGCCGGACCCATCGGGGTTTGTTCCTAACAGGCAATGAAGCGATAACACCAAGCACCTCCTGCATTTAATAGACAAGGCTGACTATAATGAGCCCGACGCCATACTCTTATCTGTTGACGCCGAAAAGGAGTTCGATAGGGTGGATTGGGGCTCCTTGGGTAAGACGCTGACGCACTTCGGCATTGGAGATCGCTTCAGGGCATGGGTTGCCAGCTGTTACGATAAACCCAGAGCAACGATCCGCGTCAATGGCATAGGCTTGCAACCTTTTGACATCCGGCGAGGCACCAGACAGGGATGTCCACTTTCACCCCTCCTCTTTGCGCTTTACATAGAACCTCTAGCGCAGAGAATCGGGGATAATCCTGATATAGTGGGCATCACTTTTGGAAGGGAGCCACATGCGATTAGCCTATACGCCAACAACATTTTGGCCGCACTTGACAACCCCAAGCAGTCAGTGCCCGCTTTCTTAAAAGAACTGGAGGTCTTTGGGAAGGTGTCCGGCTTTAAAATAAACACAGGGAAATCCATGTTCCTCCCATTAGGTCGTAATGCACGCAGGTTTGATGGCTCGACTCCACTATATGGGGACCTCCTGCCTTATGCTTCGATCCCTTACTTGGGGATCACACTGATACCGACCACCAAGCAGACAATCAAGCAAGAGTACTTAGATCTCCTCTCACAAATACAGGGAGATCTGAGGAGGTGGCAGCAACAGCCTATGTCACTACTCGGCCGAGTTGCAGCGGTCAAGATGTCCATCTTACCCAAAATTCTCTACATATTCCAGACCATACCAGGGAGTCCGCTGAGGGGAACCATACGGAAGCTGCTGGACTCAGTGCAATATTTTATTCAGACCGGGAAGCGCCCAAGGATGTGCAAAGACCTGTCCCACCGCCCTCCTAATGAGGAAGGTCTGGGGATTCCTAACTTGCTGCGGTACTTCCAAGCATCGCAACTGCGTTACTTACTAGAGTGGAACTGCCCTGAGTTGGAGAAGAGATGGCTCTTCCAGGACAGAGCCATGGCGCAAATATCGCTATGGGAGATTCCCTTCTTGAAACATTCCGACAGACCAGCTTACCTCAATAAATCCCCCATCACGCGAACTGTACTGCGAGTATGGGAGGCGGTGGCGGTCAAAAAGGGCCTTACTATTTTTCCCTCACCACTTACGCCTCTATTTGACAACCCAGCATTTGAACCATGACAGGAAGGGCGGGCGTTCCAACAGTGGCATAGCTCCGACTGCAGGTTGGCGGGGCACTTATTTCACCTTGATGGCTTCCTCCAGTTTTCTGACCTTGCGGAGTTATATGATCTCCAGGCGCCGCAGCGTTATCAATACTTTCAAATTAGGCACTGGCTGACACAGCAGGAAATTCGCCCATTTGTTGGCAGGAATCTCACGGCATATGAGAAGTGGCTAGTTACCAAAACCTCAGACCGACAAATGATCACAGAACTTTTTCAGATGTTGGGTCACCCAGCCATCCTGCAGCGCTCGGCAGGCCAGAAACAATGGGAACTTGAACTGGGGAGAAACCGCTCGGACAAGGAATGGCACACCATATACTACAGGGTCAATCACACGGCCAGGAATACTGCCGGCAGGGAAACAGCAGTTAAGATCGCGACCTTTTGGTATTTGACGCCGGTTAAACTTCACGAGGGTAACCCGGACCGCAGCCCCACTTGCTGGAGGGGATGTGATGAGTTAGGAACTTTAACCCACCTATTGCGGGAGTGCAGAGACGTGACGGACTACTGGACAGCAGTCCTTGACGATATTGACAAACAGTTTGATACGGAAATTCCCCACTTTCCTGCCTACACACTCCTAGGGCTTCCGAATACAATCACATTCCCATTAAAGTCAATCAGGGGGGAGACAGATGGGGCTGGCTATGGGGGGCGCTGTACAGGACATACTCTTGCTTTGGGGAACTCAAAGGTGTCCCACACACACTGGCTGGTTACACAAACTGGTTACACAAGCATGGAGCCGATTCAAGCTAACATTACCCAATCCACAGCATCCTAGACCGCCATTTGGCAGCCTATCTTTTCTCTCTTGGCGTCAGAATTCAATGAAGTTACTTGCCCGAAATACCTCCGCCTCCTGCGGCTCACGGATACGTCCCCGGACGATCCCCCTAATATTTAGACATACGAAGATTCTCTCACACAGCATTTGTGAAGGGCAGGGTTGTGGCACACCGGTTGGGGAGGGGTGGAAAAAGGTGTGGGGGTTCCAAGGGGAAAGGGGTTTTTGTTGTTATTTCTCTTCAGTAGTTTTGAGGGGTGGTTGGGTGGAAGAGCAGTGGCACCACGCCCAGTCATGCCTCCATGGACACAACTTATTCCAACAAACTTCTCGCTAGGGGAAGGGTTAGAGGAAGGATCTCCTGTGGTGGCTCGAAGGGTGCCTATGAGAATTGTATTGTATGACACCTGCTGCATTAGAAAATTCAATAAAATAAAGTTAAACAAAAAAAAAAAAACCAGATTGTTTGTTGCAATTTACACCGGACCCCCCTCAATGTGATTTTACTTTACTTCACAAATGCAATCCCTCACATCCTGGTTTTGGTTCAATAACTCCCCCCCACCCACCCAAAACAACAAATACACAGGAAAAATTGCCATGCCATAAACCGTATATGCAGATGCCCCAGTGTAATATGCTGTTTATTAACCATTATTGAGGGAGAGGAGAAGCATCATGACATGGCTGTATGATTAAATAACCTGATGTAAAATGTGACTTCGCTAAATATCGGGGGTATGTAACCGAACCCTCTTTATCCTTTTTTTTCCATTCTCTTGACTTCCTTTTTTGGATGTATTTAAAATCAATAAAAAAAATCATGACATGGCTGTACGTCTCTCCTCATACTCAATAGTAAAAAAAATAGCACATAGCCTGAAGGTCATGATCAGCAGGCAATGGCCACCTCCATGGGTTGGGTTTAGGGCCTAGCTGAAGGCCAGACTCTTCAGTCAACCCCCACAGAGCACAGCTGCAGGCCATGCGCAGCGTCCATTAGCTGCTTATGGTAGGTTGGGCTCAGAGCCTATCTTAAGGCCCTGCACAGCAGGAGATACTCGCCTGCAGTAGGCTGGATATAGTGCCTGGCAATCAAATAATACCACGATACCAGACAGGATTCCGGCCAAACTCAACAATGGATAACGTCATAGCATTATCATATCTGGTAACTAAGGCCACAGAGGGTGTAAACCCAACCCGATACGCCTGCTTCGTTGACTATAGTGCGGCCTTTGATGGCATCGACGGCAACATATTGTGAGCAAAACTTGCGAAGTGGGGGATACCAAGGAAACTTCTGGCAGGGCAGCCATTATGTCCCTCTATACTGGTACATGGGTCAGCACTAAGCTCACACAGACACACGCAACTGACAAGATCTACACGAACAAAGGGTTAAAACAGGGCTGTGTGATTGCGCCAACACGGTTTAACCTATACACTGGGGACCTGGGAGCTGCACTCTCAAAAAACAATATTTTCCCACCCAAATTGGGTCACCTTTGAACACCTATTATGCAATACGCAGACGACCTTGACATCCTGGACCAAACCATAATAGGCATGAAGAGGACTCTGGAGATAATCTCCAAAGCAATGCAAATAAAACCAAAGTATTGATTTTTGGACATAAATAGAAAAAATCCTTGCTGGGCTAGAACATCGGACCACTAAGAATTGCAAAAGCAAATTAAGTATACCTAACTGGGCGTACAATTCTCAGGCACCGGTAGAACAACATCCCTGGCCAAATCATTTTAGACAAAATCCGCTAAGGTCACACATGCCCTATGCAAAATACACAAGAATCTTGTGAGACATTCAACGGAGGTCATCTGAAGAGTAAGGCAAGCCAAGCTTTTTTTCAACAATTAGCTATGGCCATCTGGCCTTCCCGGGCCTATTGTCCGATAAACTTGAGCACTTATATATCATGGCTTTCAGGAAGGTCTTTAGGCTTCCATTCTCGACAAGGCGTACACTGATTCGACTTGAGTTTAACCTGACATCAATGGACATAGAATGCAAAAAGACATAGTGAAGTTGTATCACTATGTGAACAAGGCTAGCCCGGGCACCATGAGGGAAGCACTTCAAATACTCTTCACAGACCAAACCAGTCGATGGACTAGGTACCTTGCTTCAGCTCACAAAACACTATGCCTGACAGCTGATCAGACAACAATATTACATTTGCCAACAGCTAGCCTAAAAAAACGTTAAAACAAGCATTGGCATAGCCAATAGGTCTCGCTTTTGGGACCTTCAAAGTATTTAGTTATGCAGCACAATATCCTTGGTGCAACAACATCAACTGTGCATGGCTAAACACTCATAAGGTCCCAAAGGTGAGACCTATTGGCTATGCCAATGCTTCTTATTTTTTGTTCTTGGGGGAAACCGGACTAGTGCCAGGAGGGTCAAGGGTGAGTGGCAGGGAGATGAGGAGTGAATGCCAGGAGGGACAAGGGTGACTGTCAGGCCATGGGGGTGAAGAGTGAGTGCCACAGAGGTGAGGCGTGAGTGCCAGGGAGATGAGAATTAAGAGTCAGGAGGGACAAGGGTGAGTGCCAGGGAGGGGAAGGGTGAGTGCCGAGAAGGGGGAAGTGTGAGTGCCAGGGGTGAAGGGGTAGCTGCCAGGCCAGGGGGTGAAGGGCTAGGGCCACGGAGATGAAGGTGGAGTGCCAGGGAGATGAAGGTGGAGTGCCATGGTGGTGAGACGTAAGAGTCAGGAGGGTCAAGGGTGAGTGCCAGGGAGGGGAAGGGTGAGTGCAATGGGTGAAGGGTAGCTGCCAGGCCAGGGGGATGAAGGGCTTGCGCCATGGAGGTGAAGGGTGAGTGCCAAGGGGGGCGACTAGTGAATGCCAGAAGGGACATGGATGAGTGTAAGGGAGGTGACAATTGAGTGTCACACAGAGTCACTGCTGAGTGCCAGAGAAGGAGAAGGGGGAGTGCCAGGTGTGAGGAGTGACTGCCAGGCCTGAGGGGTGAAGGGTGAGTGCCAGGGAGGTGAGGGGTGAGTGACAGACTGCAAACAGTAGTGAGCAGGGGTCTAGAAGGAGGTGCGGAGATCATCACCCGGTGTGTGCCAGGCAGGGGCGCACCAGTGCCAGGCCAGACTAGGGTGGATGCAAGAACCTCTAAAAGGCGGGTGCCAGGTAACTCGTAATCTAAGTACAGGAGTGGGGTGCGCAGGAGAGAGTAACATCTTTAAACAAGAAACTATTGAAAATCCTGAATACTCCAATTTATGGTCTTGCAACCTTATGTGGAAAATATTTAGCAAATGAATGGGCTTCCGTAGCGGACTTGCAGCTTGTTACAGCAACTTATTGAGATAAAGTTTGCATTGCAAATAAGCCAAAGCTAACACAATTTGAATTAGTAACAGTAAGATACGCAATGAAGTAGAGACAAGTTAAAAAGCACCCCAGAATTGAACCGAGGATACAGAATAATAAAAATGGGGAAATATTGGTCTCCTTTTCACAGCTTACAGCCAAAAAAACAGGGTGTTGTGGAAGACTCTGATTCTGGTGGAAGCAGAATTTTTAAGAGTCAATTTTTCATAAACCTTTTTGATGCGGTTGTGGTTGTGTGTGTGTGTGGTTGTGGGTGTGGGTATGGTTGTGGGTGTAGTTGTGGGTGTTGTTGGGTGTGGTTGTGGGTGTGCGGATGGTTGTGGTTGTGTGTGGGTGTGTGTGGTTGTGTTGCATCTGGTTGTGTTTGTGTGATTGTGCGTAGTTGTGTATGTGGGTGTGGTTGTGGGTGTAGTTGGTGTGGTTGTGGGTGTGCGGGTGGTTGTGGGTGTGCGGGTGGTTGTGGTTGTCTGTGGTTGTGTTGTGTGTGTGGGTGTGGTTATGGGTGTAGTTGGGTCTGGTGTGGGTGTGGTTGTGCGTTTGTGGGTGGTTGTGGTTGTGTGTGTGGTTGTGTGTGCGTGTGGTAGTGTGTGGGTGTGGGTGTAGTTGGGTGTGGTTGGGTGTGGGTGGTTGTGGTTGTGTGTGGGTGTGTGTGGTTGTGATTGTGTGTGTCATATATGTGGTTGTGTGTGTGTGGTTGTGGGTGGTTGTGTGTGGTTGCGATTGCTTGTGTCGTGTATGTGGTTGTGTGTGTGGTTGTGTGTGTGTGGTTGTGTGTGGTTGGGATTGTGTTTGTGTGTGTGGTTGTGTGTGGTTGGGATTGTGTAAGTGGTTGGGATTGTGTATGTGGTTGTGTGTGTGGTTGTATATGGTTGTGTGCGTGGTTGTGTGTGTTTGGTTGTGTGTGTGTTTGGTTGTGTGTGTGTGTGGTTGTGTGTGTGGTTTTGTGTGTGTGGTTTTGTGTGTGTAATAGTGTGTGTGGTTTTGTGTGTGTAATAGTGTGTGTGGTTGGGTGTGTGGTTGAGTGTGTGGTTGAGTGTGGTTGTGTATGTGTGTGGTTGTGGTTGTGTATGTGTGTGGTTGTGGTTTTGTGTGTGTGGTCGGGTGTGTGTGTGGGTGTGTGTGTGGCTGTGTGTGTAGTTGTGGGTGTTTGTGTGTGTATGTGGTTGTGTGCGTGTGGTTGTGGGTGTGGGTGTAGTTGGGTCTGGGTGTGGGTGTGGTTGTGTGTTTGTGGGTGTTTGTGTGTGGTTGTGTGTGTGTGTGTGTGTGTGTGTGGTAGTGTATGTGGTTGTGTGGTTGTGGGTGTAGTTGGGTCTGATTGTGGATGTGGGTGTGGTTGTGTGTGGTTGTGGTTGTGTGTGTGGTTGTGTGTGTGTGTGTGGTAGTGTGTGTGGTTGTGGGGGTGGTTGTGGTTGTGTGTGGGTGTGTGTGGTTGTGATTGTGTGTGTCATGTATGTGGTTGTTGTGTGTGTGGTTGTGGGTGTGGGTGTGGGTGGTTGTGGGTATATGGTTGTGTGTGTGGTTGTGATTGCTTGTGTCGTTGTGTATGTGGTTGTGTGTTTGTGGTTGTGTGTGTGGGTGTGTGTGGTTGTGTGTGTAGTTGTGTGTGTTTGTGTGTGTATGTGGTTGTGTGCGTGTGGTTGTGGGTGTGGTCTGGGTGTGGGTGTGGTTGTGTGTTTGTGGGTGGTTGTGTGTGTGGTTGTGTGTGTGTGTGGTAGTGTATGTGGATGTGTGGGTGTGGTTGTGGGTGTAGTTGGGTCTGATTGTGGATGTGGGTGTGGTTGTGTGGGGTTGTGGTTGTGTGTGTGGTTGTGTGTGGTTGTGTGTGCGTGTGATAGTGTGTGTGGTTGTGGGTGTAGTTGGGTGTGGTTGTGGGTGTGGGGGTGGTTGTGGTTGTGTGTGGGTGTGTGTGGTTGTGATTGTGTGTGTCATGTATGTGGTTGTTGTGTGTGTGGTTGTGGGTGTGGTTGTGGGTGTATGGGTGGTTGTGGGTATGTGGTTGTGTGTGTGGTTGTGATTGCTTGTGTCGTGTATGTGGTTGTGTGTATGTGGTTGTGTGTGTGTGGTTGTGTGTGTGGTTGTGTGTGTGTGGTTGTATGTGTGTGTGTGTGGTTGGGATTGTGTATGTGGTTGTGTGTGTGTTTGTATATGGTTGTGTGTGTGGTTGTGTGTGTGTGGGTGTGGTTTTGTGTGTGGTTGTGTGTGTGTGTGGTTTTGTGTGTGGTTGTGTGGGTGTGGTTGTGGGTGTTGTTGTGGGTGTGTGGGTGGTTGTGATTGCTTGTGTCATTGTGTATGTGGTTGTGTGGTTGGGTGTGTGTGTGGTTGTGGGTGGTTGGGATTGTGTTTGTGTGTGTGTGGTTGGGATTGTGTATGTGGTTGGGATTGTGTATGTGGTTGTATATGGTTGTGTGTGTGGTTGTGTGTGTTTGGTTGTGAGTGTGTGTGTGTGGTTGTGTGTGTGGTTGTGGGTGTGGTTTGTGTGTGGTTTGTGTGTGGTTTTGTGTGTGTGTGGTGTTGGGTGTGTGGTTGGGTGTGTGGTTGGGCGTGTGGTTGGGCGTGTGGTTGGGCGTGTGGTTGGGCGTGTGGTTGGGCGTGTGGTTGGGCGTGTGGTTGGGCGTGTGGTTGGGCGTGTGGTTGGGCGTGTGGTTGGGTGTGTGGTTGGGCGTGTAGTTGGGTGTGTGGTTGGGCATGTGGCTGGGCGTGTGGTTGGGTGTGTGGTTGGGTGTGTGGTTGGGCATGTGGCTGGGCGTGTGGTTGGGTGTGTGGTTGGGCGTGTGGTTGTGTATGTGTGTGGTTGTGGTTTTGTGTGTGTGGTCGTGTTTGTGGGGGTGTGTCTGTGGGTGTGTGTGTAGTTGTGGGTGTTTGTGTGTGTATGTGGTTGTGTGCGTGTGGTTGTCTGCGTGTGGTTGTGGGTGTAGGTGGTTGTGGTTGTGTGTGTGGTTGTGTGTACGTGTGGTATTGTATGTGGTTGTGGGTGTAGTTGGGTCTGGTTGTGGGTGTGGGGGTGGTTGTGGTTGTGTGTGTGCGTGCGTGTGGTAGTGTGTGTGGTTGTGTGGTAGTGTGTGTGGTTGTGGGTGTAGTTGGGTGTGGTTGTGGGGGTGGTTGTGGTTGTGTGTGGGTGTGTGTGGTTGTGATTGTGTGTGTCATGTATGTGGTTGGTGTGTGTGCGGGTGTGGGTGTGGTTGTGTGGGTGGTTGTGGGCATGTGGTTTTGTGTGTGGTTGTGATTGCTTGTGTCATTGTGTATGTGGTTGTGTGTGTGTGTGTGTGTGGTTGGGATTGTGTATGTGGTTGTGTATGTTGTGTGTGTGGTTGATTGTGGTTGTGTGTGTTTGGTTGTGTGTGTGTGGTTGTGGGTGTGGTTTTGTGTGTGGTTGTGGGTGTGGTTTTGTGTGTGGTTGTGTGTGTGGTTGGGTGTAGTTGTTTATGTGTGTGGTTGTGGTTTTGTGTGTGTGGTTGTGTGTGGGTGTGTGTGTGTGTGGGTGTGTGTGTGTGTGGTTGTGTGTGTATGTGGTTGTGTGCGTGTGGTTGTGTGTGTGTGGTCGTGTGTGTGGTTGTGCGTGGTTGTGTATGGTTGGTTGTGCGTGGTTGTGTATGGTTGTGTGTGTGGGTGGTTGTGTGTGTGGTTGTGTGTGTGTATGTGGTTGTGTGTGTGGTTTGTGTGTGTGGTTGGGGTGTGTGGTTGTAGGTGTGTTGTGTGTGGTTGAGTGCGCGGTTGTGTGTGTGTGGTAGTGTGTGTGTGGTGTGTATGTGGTTTTGTGTGTGGTTGTGTTTGAGTGTGTGTGGTTGTGTTTGAGTGTGTGTGGTTGTGTTTGAGTGTGTGTGGTTGTGTGTGTGTGTGGTTGTGTGTGTGTGGTTGTGTGTGTGTGTGTGGTTGTGTGTGTGTGGTTGTGCGTGGTTGTGTGTGTGTTTGTGCGTGGTTGTGTGGGTGTATGTGTGTGGTTGTGTGTGTGTGTGATTTTGTGTGGTTGTGGGTGAGGTTTTGTGTGGTTGTGTATGTGGTTGTGGGTCTGGCTGTGTGTGTGTGTGGTAGTGTGTGTGTGTGTGTGTGTACTGTAATCCATGCAAGGTGCGTGTTGGGAGCAATTAAATTAGGCCCGATACCAATTTGTATAGTTGGTAGGCATTGACGAGAAGTAAATAAGTGGTCGTGCACGGAAGAGACTACAAAGTTTGAGACCAATACGTTTATTCATAAGACTAATAATAATAATACTATTTTGATGCAACTTGAAAAAGTTTGCACACCATGGTAATTTACATTTGGATTCAAACGAAAGTGATCGGAGGAGATGTGTTCTAGGGTCAACATGTTTCAGCAATTCTTGACACAGATTTTCATTGCTTTCATCAGGACCACAGTAATCTATTTGCTACTACGAACTAGTGATCTAGATGTCTGTATCGGTAGCTTCACCTTTCCAAGTTGGGGATTGCTGGGAATAGTGAAAACATGGAGATATTAAACAGAAGTCTTGTTAGCAAAACACCGCATTCTTGTGCTTGTATAAATGTACTAGCAATCCCAACTTGGAAAGGTGAAGCTACCGATACAGACATCTAGTGGATACAGGTGATCTAAGTATCGGTTTTGAAATGTATTTATAGTTTTGAGCACTCCTTTTTTTGCTTTAAGAGCACTAGTTCGTAGTAGCAAATAGATTACTGTGATCCTGATGAAAGCAATGACAATCTGTGTCAAGAATTGCTGAAACATGTTGACCCTAGAACACATCTAGTCGATCCAAGAATATTTGGGGCACCAGGCAGGGATGCCCTCTCTCGCCTCTGCTGTATGCTCTGGTGGCGGAGCCGTTAGCCTGTGCGATCCGAGAATACCACTCGTATGAGGCCATCAGCTATCCAACGTACAAGATAAGAATATCCACCTACGCTGACGACACCCTGCTTTACGTCAGGGACCCGGCTAATAACTTATCTTCAGTCCTAAGGTAAGTGGTGCCCTTTGGTGCACTCTCCGGACTCAAGGTGAACTGGTCAAAATCAGTGGCGTTCCCGCTCACTCCCGTCACTGAGCCCTTCGACATGGAGTACCCGCTACAGTGGTCTACTGAGCCGATCCGGTATTTAGGCATTATGCTGCACACTGACCCCGATGTTCTGGTCAGAGAGAACTACGGAGTGGCCTATAGCAAACTAGCGGATGACGTGGAGATTTGGTGCAAACTACTATTATCTCTAATGGGACGTATAGCCATAATGAAAATGGTGGTACTCCCGCAGTTCCTATTTCTCTTCAATAACATCCCTATCGTGTTATCCAAGGCCTTTTTTGCTACGTTAACCAAACTCCTCATTCGCTTGGCCTGGGGCGGCAAACAACCCAAAGTGAAGTGGGAGGCCCTAATGCTACTGTATGAGCAAGGGGGTCTGGGAGCCCCAGATATGGAGAGGTATTACAGAATTGCGCAGGCTACCCATCTCCACACGTGGATCCACGGAAGTCCAGATACACCGCACGTGATACTGGAAAGACTGTTTGCGGACCCTGAACCCCTCCCGGCAACGGTATGCGGCCCTATGGACCGCAGAGTGGGGACACTGGACTCTATTATGACAACTAACCATGCTTGGCATTCCCTACTGCGAAGGCAGGACAAAGAGTTGCTGTACTCACCGCACATGCCTATACACTGGGTGCTGTGGCTACCCACTTTAGTAGAGACAGGGGTATGCGGTGCCCTCCGCAAGCTGGGTGTACACACGGTGGGTGACCTGTTTGAACAAGGCAAGGTTAAGACATGGGATCAAATCACGCGGGGAGGGACACAGCCCTCGTTGCTGCAGCGATTCCAATTCCATAGAGTACGAAGTGCATTGCTGGAACTGTTGGGGCCGGATCTGGAGGAGCCGCCCGAAATCCCGGAGCTGACGTGTGTCATCAACACGGCTGCACCCCAAAAAACTCATAACGAAGCTTTACAAAATAGGTAATGAACACACGGCACTGCGATACACTAAGGCGCGATTAGCCTGGCGAAAGTGACTTAAACATCCATATAGACGATAGCATGTGGACATACTGCTGCGCAAACTCTAGGAAAATATCACTAAACAGACGGCATCGCCTGGTCCACTTCAAATACTTGCAGCGTGTCTACTACACGCCGGAGAGGCTGCACAGATATGGACTGCGTGAAAGCCCGGAGTGTGAGAGATGTCATGCCCCAGTGGCGGACTTTGTGCATATGGCCTGGGCTTGCCCGGGAGTGCAGACATTCTGGCGCTTGGTATTTGCTGAATTGGGCACTATAGTTGACTTAGAGCTGGCCATGGACCCTGCCCTCGCCCTGCTTGGGTTCTCGAAAGGGGTGCCAGTGGCAGTGCGAAAATTGGTAGACATGGGCATGCTAATTCCAAAAAGAGTGGTAGCAATGTGCTGGATGAGGGGCCCCTTACCCACAATGAAAAGATTGTCCAGCGATATGTTGTTCTGCAACACGCAATCAGAAGTTTATGGTGAGCTGCTTCCACCCAGGAGCCGGCCTAAGAACATCTGGGGACTGTACCAGACCTACATATATTCAAAAGACCCAGTGGAGGAGTCCCCAGTGCAGGCACGGGAAGGGAAGTCGGATCTGATTGACACAGGCCCTCAGGTAGTGCAGGTGTAGAGGGGCGTTGTGGAGGCACACAATAGAGCCGGGGACCCGGGGAGGTGGACACCAGGGTAGTCCTTCGTCTCCTGGAATTGGTCAGGGGGGGCCCCCCAGGGGGAGGTTGTGTCAGGTTGTAGTAGGGGCCCAGGTAAGCCCAGGAGGCGGTTTTGGAGCTAACTCAACAGGGCTAGGTACTCCATTCAATTCAGTTGCACAGCCATGTAACCGGAGCACCAATGGGGGAGTTGGGGTTTTGGGACAGGGTGTTTTTGGGGGGAGTGAGGGGGCGAAAAAGTTAAAATATAATGTTGTATGATGTTACAGATGGGGCGGAGTGCTGACTGCCGTCCCTGACACCTATTTGAGTATGAGACTTGCAAACTGTTTGCCTTTTTGTTATGTGCTTTACAGACCAGTTTTTACTGTAATGCCGGCCTGAGAAGGGTTGTAGGCGAACAGCTCTGTATGTATTGCATCCTGCGAATAAAATAAAATTAAAAAATTAAAAAAATCAAAGTCCCCATGGCAGCTCTTTCCAATATTGTGTGAACCAATTGGGGGGACCGAAATGATAGAACTACACAATCACCCCTCAATGTTTTAGTCGAAGTACCCACCCATCTAGCTCGTCTGACCATTTTGAACTCTGAGAAAAGATGATTTTTTAGTTATACCCTAGATGACAGAAAGTAGAGGGATTTATTTCTCAGAGTTAACCAATTTTCAGTGGTATTAGGAGAAATTGGAGGTACATTTGTTAAAACCACTGTGTACGGTGTAGCTTCTGGAGGAAGATTTAAATTAAAGAGATTCAGTGTTTCTCCTTCCCCATGTTGAGGCTCTGCTGTTCTATTTTGTGATGGTGGTACAAGCAAAGAAACATTCGGAGTTGCTGTAAGTGACTCTACGGACCCTTTATCATGAATTAGAGTATCTCCCCTTGTACCATTTGGGCCAGGCCGATCACTAGGCTTTGGATTCAGATGATTGGACTTTGCTAATGCTTTAGTTGGAGCTGATGTTTTAACTGGAGCCGATGTTTTAACTGGAACTGTCATTTTTACAGAAGCTGAAGAGCCAGTTTTAGAGCATGATACACTTGTATGAGGTAGGGACTTAGCCTGACTGGAGGTCGTTTGTTTATCAAGTTTACCCTCGATGTTAATTAGCCTTGATTCTATGTTCTTGACTTTTAAGGTTATGGGCTCAAAGAAAGTCATTAATAGAGTCTCCATTCTCTCCCAGAAAGGTTCATCATTTAGGTCTCTATTAGTAGTTTTGAGAGGGATAGTCTCTGGGTGATCATTCGTCTCACTCCCTATACTCCCGTTTAGATTTTCTATGGATTTATTTTCTATAGATTTATTTTCTTTAGATTTAGTGTTCTTTTTACTGATTTTGTTTGACTTGCTAGGTTGCCTGTCTCTGGCAATATGTTTTTGTTTAAATCTAGCCTTCTGCCCTCTAGTTCTCATACAGGGACTGTCACTAATATTTAAAATAGGAATTGGACTTCCTAAAATTTGTTGACCCTCATTATCTGAGGCATCCTCATTTAGGGGAGTAGGATCGCCAATCTGGTTACTAGGAGATAGGGAGGGGGTCACGGATAGTCTTACAGTTGAAGGTAATAAATCGTTAACGTCCGTGGAATCCCTGCAAGACCTCTCATTTATTGGGGTTATACTAGTTCTTCTAGGCAAGACAGCGAAGGAGGGGGCTAATAAGGAGTCCTGAGACTTAGTAGTCAGCGTTGTCATGTTTGAATTGGCTAATGGGGGAAGGAAACCGGATGGCAGGGAAAGACGCCTTTCCGTGCTTTCGATAGCAGAAGCGACCACCCCAATCGTTTGCTGCAGCATTCGATCTATGGCTTTCAAAGTAGGTGGGGGGGATTAACAGCTATTTTATCTTTGGCGTTTTTCACCAGAATTGCTAGACAATGAATCCAATGGGTTTAAAAAAGTAGCTCACGTACAAGTGCACTATGTTAACACACTAAATATATATTAAAATACGTTACACTGATTGCATCAATAATAGCAGAATAAAGATAATACAATGAATAACTATATTTATATTATTACAAACCACAGGCTTGGAAATCAAATAGCGGTGGCCCAGCCCAGCCTCTGCCGGCCACAGACGGCCCGCCCCCTGCCCGGGATCAGCCTGTGACCGCCCGTGCGCGTCCCGCGAGGCGGTGGAAGCGACGCCCTTTTCAGGCACCTCCGGGCGCATTTGGGGGCGTTGCCAGCTGAGGGCTCCTGGATGTTGTGCTGCTACGCTCCCCCCGCTCTGCGGCTGCGGCTGCGCCTTGTAACCTGCGGCGCTTGCGGCGGGGGGGGAACGGCAACTGGGCAGCGTGGCGTCAAGATTGTGCCCCGATAGAATGAGCAGCAAGGGACTCGCCAGGCAAAAAGTTGGTTACAGGTCCACTGCGTCCTGTAAGTCTGGCAACCCACTCTCCGGTCAAAGCGACGCCCTTTTCAAGCGCCTCCGGGCGCGTTTGGGGGCGTGGCCAGCTGAGGGCTCCTGGATGTTGTGGTGCTACGCTCCCCCGACTCTGCGGCTGCGCCTGGTAACCTGCGGCGCTTGCGGCGGGGGGGAACGGCAACAGGGCAGCGTGGCGTCAAGATTGTGCCCCGATAGAATGAGCAGCAAGGGACTCGTCAGGCAAAAAGTTGGTTACAGGTCCACTGCGTCCGGTAAGTCTGGCAACCCTCTGTTTAAATCTTAGGGCCTGTTGAGTTACATAATCCACTCCTAAGAGCACCAGCGTTTCTGTTAGGATTATATTTTCTCCTAGAATATCCCTTATATTATTTTCCACTGAGCTCCAGTAGTCCTATAACACTGGGCATGTAAAAAAGACATGTAGGTCATTCGCCTTGAGATAGTTACACCTTTCACATCTTGGCACCAGCTATTGCACACATTTTGATAATCTATGTGGTGTCCAATATAGCCTATGCATGACAAAGAAGTGGTGTATTTTGAGATTAGCTGGAGTAACAATGTTGTATAGGAGTTTAACAGAGTCAAACCACAAAACCTTCATGCTTCCCTCCTGCAACACCCCTGTCCAGACCTTAGATGGATCTTGAGTTTTTTCCTCCTCTGCCGCCAGTAAATATCTCTACCACATTGCTACTTCTTTAGCTTTCTGTGAGGAGTCCTATATTAAAGTCTCAAATTCCCATTTACCTCCAGCTTCATGCCCTGTCATCATAGCCCATGAGGTGAGCTGTGGGTACTTGAACCTTGAGAGCCTGCTACCTGTCTTAGTATATAAAACTTCCCATGGGACCATTTTGCCTTCTGAGGTTAGATCACCCCATTTTTGACTCCTGCCCGCTTTAGAGGTAAGCTCAGGGCATCCTTGCGATATTCCGCTGTCCCTGGGGAGTTCCACATTGGAGCGATAGCCAGTCTTGAGGATTCGTCTCACTGCCAGCTATAGGCTTAAAGCTGTTTTCAGCACTTTCAGTCTTACTTTTTAAAAAAAATTCTGAGGTCCAAATTTACAGAGAAATGCTCCACCGGCTTCTTTGGTCATTTCACTCAAGATTAAGCCCCACGTGGTACTCTCAGGTTCTCCCACCAGCATACAAAAGTTCTTCCATTGAAAGGCCATACAATAAAGCCTAATGTCTGGTAATGCCAGTCCCTCTTTTTTTAAAGATCTTTTTTCCAAGACAGCCGTATCCCCCGGGAAGCCCAAATAAATCTAGAAATCTTTCCTTGTATTTTCGTAATTTTTTCTTTTGGGAAGCTGAGTGGTATACCGTTAAAAAAGTAAGTTTGTTTTGGTAGGACTGACATTTTAATCAAATTGACCCTCCCATATATAAACAGTGGTAGATTTTTCCAACTGGCCAAATTCCTGTCTATTTCCTTCATAACACGCTTCAGGATTACTGGGGTGATCTTGTCAATCTTCTCTACAATTAATATCCCTAAATATTTTATCTCCGGGGAAACTCTGCCACCCCATCCGTCCACATTCCAACACATTACTTCTGTTTTTTGTAGGTTGACAAGATACCCTGGATGTAGGCCAAATTCGGCAGTCAGATGTTCTAATCTTGCCAGTGTTTGTGTTGGGTCCGAGGTATAGACTACAAGATCATTTGCGTATAATGCTATTTTACTGTGGGTCAGGTGTTGGTGTATGAGAATGATCTTATCATATAACCTTAATTTGTGTGTAAGTGGTTCCATATATATATATTGAAAAGAAGGGGGGACAGGGGGGCAGCCCTGTCGTGTCCCCCTCCTAATTTCGAATCCTCTTGTTAGTACCCCGTTCAGCAGAATTTTCGCAGAGGGTTGCTCGTATAGTTTTTGTACTGCACCGATAAAGTTAGAGCTAAATCTCATTATGTCTAAAACGGCCCACAGAAATGACCAGCTAACCCGATCAAATGCTTTGGCGGCATCTATTGTGATCACCGCCAAAGGGATTGATCTTTCGACCACTAAATCTATAGTTCCTATTAATGTGAGTGTTCGGTCTTGTATCTGTCTCTGTGGGACAAATCCTTTCTGGTCAGGGTGTATCAGTTGTGCTGCCTCCTTAGCTAATCTCTTCGCCAATATACCAGTATATAATTTTAGATCCACATTTCATAAGGATATAGGTCGATATGAGTCTGGATTTTTCGGGTCCTGAGCAGCTATTAAAATTAAGCTTTTTTACTGTCTCATCATCAGAATATACATCTTGCTGCAATATCCTTTCCAGAATCCCTATCTCCTCCTCCAATTTTTGTAATTCAGCTTGTTCCCCTTTGTTCTTATATGCAGCCAGATTTTGCAATACCCCTCTGGGATAGGCCTTATAACTGTACCATACAGTGCTTATTGGTGCTGAATTGGCATTAATAATGAAGAATTCCACCGTTTTTTCTTTCAGAGTGGCGGCAACTCTTGGGTCAAATAAAATTGTTCTCTTCAAGGTCCATCTGCCACATTTCCTTACAGTAATCCCCTCCAGTGTGATACTGACCATACTATGGTCCGATATATGACCAGGGCATATATGGCCATCCTTCATTGGTTGATAGAGAATGGGCAGTGAAAATGAAGGACGTCCATAGGTAACGAAGCTTTAATTCTTATATGCATGTTTGATCACTTTATAGCCATGATTATGAATGCTTTTAACTACCGTAAATAAATAGCAATAGTCTGGGGATCGTTATTTGTAGGATGAGATAAAAAAAAACAGCAATTAAGAATTTCCCCCGTTTAAATGGAGAATAAATCACCGAGATGTTGGTGCTTAACAGACTAAATATGCATGTCCTGGTATTTTCCTGCTCATTTCCCCCGTAAATATGGGCAGGGGTGATCAACAATAAACCTGTTCAAAATTCTGAGGGGTCATAAAAATCTGATCCACTAACAACTGCGACACCCATGTACAGAGGGGGTTTTACGGATGCCTCAATTTTCTGAAACACGTGTAATCGAAGCTTGTGTATAAAAGTGCTAGCCAAGCTAAAAAGGCTGACCTGGTGGGAGAGGCACTTTAGTATTTCTTTCCCGTACATACACCACCAGCACGGGGGCCTAATGATTATACAGACACTCCACAACACGCTGATCAGCAAAGGAAAAGGTAAATTAATGCTCATAAACACCAACAGCTGACTACTCTTGTCCTGGACAGCCTCACATTACAGCTTTTTTTATCCAACATGTTCGAAGAGCCCTTGAAACTCAGCAAACAGGTTAATAGGACAGAATGTCTTTGGTGGAATGTAAGATAACGTTAGGAAACCCTCCAAAGTGGACAACGATAGTTCATAACTGGCAAATGCAGCCACAGATCTCTGAGAGGACAGTCATTGTGGCAGTCAAGGACCGAGGAATCAAACTGCCTTTAGGGTTGCAAAGCCTATCGATCATAAAGTCAAAAGTCAAAATGCACTGAAGATACTCAGCGAATTGGAAAAGCCTTTCTGACTCACAAAAATACTTCTATGACCCAATACGACTCATACATGGGAGACAGCGTGAAATGGGTGTGCCCCTCCTGTCTGTGAGTCCACAGTTAGGTGTCTGCAATTGTGGTAAAAAACCATGGCAAGATGAACATCACCGAAACTGGTGTGGTGACAAATTCCCAAAGTGGAAGCTGTCAGTGTGGGATACTTTCCATTTTAAGGATGCTGGGCAGGATGCAGGTGGTAAGCCACTTGTACAGGTGTCTACTGCATATGCCCCCCAAATCTCATTTCTTACATGTTAACATAAAAGAAAGAATTTCTTATTTTTAAAGGATATGGACGTTTAAAAATTGTAAGGAATGCAAGTGCATCCAGGCCTCCGTATCCCTACATTTGCAACCCCATGAAAGGGGAGGGAAAATACCTCCTGCTCATAAATATTGTTGATGGAGGTTTTGCTATCTCGATATTTTGCAATGTGACTGATTAGTTCATCAGCTCCAGTGTAAAATGTCGCTAAACTGCACACCGGTGTGCAAAAACACCAAATAGTTTGTGAGCTGGGCTTAGTACACTAGGCCCCTAGTGCACCACTCTTCAAGAGTAGGCTGAAGACAACATGGTAAGGAAGAAATACTTAAAACTCACGTCAGATGTCGATTGAGACGGTCGGATTTTTGGGGAGAGCACCATCTTTGTAATGTCTACGGGGGACAGGAGGCCCTCTTTCACAAAATTCACCTCAAATAAACCAAGATGAGAGAGAAATATTTTTGCACCATAGAATGGCTATTCAATTAACCAAGAACTCGGACCGCCAAAGAAGCTAAAGTTCACAGAAGCCACCTTCAGGATGCCTCGGTCCAGAGTCTCTGGATAGGCAAGGGACACGGAGTGAAGATTTTTAAATGACAGATTAATGTGGCAACCGAGATTCATCTTTCACAGGTGCTTCTTTTAGCTGGCATGCAAAAGAGGTCATTTGAACTGATAACGCCACACAGTATTGGAGCCTGGCAGACCATGCAGGCACAGTTCACAGGTATACCACTATTATGGCTGATGAGTTCAATCAAAAGCAAACCTTTTCCATATGACAACCATGTGAGTCACACTGCAGAAATATAGCTCTCTTTCATTTCATGACTGACAGCTGTAGTCACCTACCCTTTCTCAACAGGTGGTTTAAGACATTAAGATATCCTTGGACCACTGAGACTATAAAAAGACTTCAAGGTATGCTTCACATAGTATCCGATTAGGAGTGTACTAAATAAATACCTCACAGTTGGAGTACTGCCAATAAAAATGAGGAAATCCATGCAAAATGTGTACTTTCTGCCCTAAATTCTGCATGACTTGTTTTTTACCAGCCATTTTCCCCACAGATAATTTCAGCAGGTGCACTTGCTGACGTTTATGTGCAGAAAATAGTGGGGTGCAGTGATTTCTACATAACTTATAATTCTGACCGCTACGCAAACACCATTTGAGATTGTGCAGGGATCGGAATTTAACCCCAACCCTGTAATCAGGGAGTTAGTGAAAATAAGGGCAAAGGGAGCACAACAAAACAGCAACATGAAGAGTTATCATCTCAAGCACAATGTGCTTTGGTAGCAAATAACACTATTTCAAAATGGAGGAAACTGTCTTATAACGGGCCAGTTTAGGGGCGAAACTGGATGGAAAAGAGCAGTCTGGTCTTCAGCCATCTACCTCAATGCGCATTTCTGAGGACTGCCACGTTTTCAAATATTATTTGGGTTCCTCTCAGAATCACACCTCGGAGCTTCTTCCACAGATTCAAAATACTTTGCCTCGGAATGAGAGGAATCTGATTTTTTTCTTTCAAAAGGGGGATTTGGGGCGGGCAACAAAACGTTAAGCACTCCAGATAAAAAAAACTGTATGTGAAGTATTAATTACGTTGCCACCAAAAAGTAGATATCAAATAAGAATAGACGTGCAGGGAAAGTCGAGGATCTCTCTTGTCACTCATGGTGGTACTGCACTATGCTACTATTGTCGAGACTGAACGTATATCTGCAACTTTCTAAACTACCTTAAGCAAATGGGCACTTTTTTCCTTGTAAGATGAATTCTATACTATGCCAAGTCAATGTTTGCACCGGCACTTGTTTGTATACACTTTCTGGTCTAGAAAGAATCTAGCATATAATCACTAACATTACTCTATTTCACTTATTTTTATTTTCTTCTAGCTTTTTTCCCTTCTATAACGTTAGGGACTACTATTGCGGCTAATAAACATGATGTTGAATTGAAACATGGGTGAACATAAATATGACTCTTAAATAGGTACTATGACAATTTGCGACCATTTGTGTACATTCAATTTGTATATGAATATGTCCATTGCTTGGTGTAAATTAAAGTGAAAATTTTAACATTAAGATATGTCACTGCACTTCCTTGCTTTGGTCTGAATAAAAATACATTACATAAAAATATATAGTACAAAGTATATAGGGCAATTTGGAATGTAAATAAGTTAGGACCGTCTTTCTTGTCAGAAGAACCCCTACAGTCACTGTTTCAAGTCTCAGAAGAAAGAACAGCAAAGTTCAGGCCAACCCCCACCTTACCCCACTGCATACAACTAGTGAGGAAATCCTAAGGTAAAATTCGGCGACCAGGAGCTTACACACGGTTCTAAGCGATTCTCTACTGCCATCTTGTGACATATAGAAACACTGCACCCAAGCGTTTAAATTACGTTTTACATTTTATAGTACCACAAAAATCATACTTTCGATTCTACATTGCCTCACATCTTGAAAGCCAATAGGATATTCTACCGGGAAGTTTACTCCCGATTCCCTCACAATTTGACATATCTACATTAAAGAACCCTATAAGTGGAATTTCTAAAATGTAACTTTTATATCCAATGTTATGTTTAAAATATTTCACTTGTCTTTATTTTGTTTTCCGTGATGAAGGGCAGTTGCTCTCCATTTTTGCTCAAGGCATATAGGTTTTATCAAAAGTTGTGTATTTTATTGTCCACTAAAAAAAGCCTAAATGGTAACGATTTTTGTTGTGTCAAAGCGAGGCATTTTCCATTTCACACTGAGCCCTTTTCTCAAAATTCATAAAGGAAATAAGGCCCGGTAGCTTGAACTTCCGACCTCAGAACTAGTAAACCAGGTTCGAGTCCCGACCTCGGCTCAACAACGTCCTGTGATTCTGGACGAGCTACTTAACCTTCCCTTGCGTCCCGAAACTATGTGTAACATCTCGCTCTCATGTAAAGCGTTCTAATGTCTTGGGACCAAGATCCGCTATATAGAGATGCAAATAAATACAAAACGATGTCTAGCAGGCAAAATTCCTAGGAAGCCCACCTATATTAAAAGCAATAGCAAAATCCCTAGGATTTACCTTTAACTCCTATCTGAATCCACAGGACGCATCACAGTTTAAAATATACCAAACCCACAAGGTACCAACTGCACTTAAAAGATAATTAAGCCCATGTCTCCATTCAATGAATTAAAGTAAGTGGTACAAGCCGTGTCTTGAAAGTAGGAAGGCTCTCAAAGCTGGTCAATGGCACAGAAAGTAGTAGCCACAGTAGCCCCAGGAGCCAAAACGAGCAATCTAAATACACTATTATCGATCAACTGGCATTTGCAGGTGGCTGCTGGAAGCAAGAGCCGACCACTAGATATTTCTGCACTGTAATAAGAGCATTAGATATTCCTGCACTGTAATAAACGATAGTAATTGAAGTTCCTCATGTGGCTCACAGAATAAAAGAAGTAGATCACAAGCTATCCTCTATTACTAAAAGCCCTCCTCCCCAATCATCTGAAGTCTTGTCAGCATCTTTTACCACTAAACTAAAAAATTGCCTTTCCTTGTTGAATATACAAGTTCACACTACCACAAGGTTAGGGTTGTGCGAAATAAATGCATTAATAAATACATTCAAAGAATGCAGACAGCACGCAAAATAAATACCATGGACCTTATGCCAATGGCGACCAACGTAGGGAATCCGCATGCAACATATTCAGGCTGTACACTTAAGATACATTTATATTGAATTAATATAAACAGAATACATTTACATAATTTAGACAGTGGTTATTGCAAAATCTGGCATAGATCATAGCTAACATACCATGTGCACCCCACCCCAGGACCTACATAGGACATTCCTGATCTACCAAAAGAAACACAAACAGAAATTGCAACATAAACCTAAAAACATTATTCACCGATTATATGGCCTAAACAAAGGATTACAAAATGAAAAGAAGCAAAATAAAAAACAGAACAAAGCAGAAAAAACAGGGACAGGTCTTATTTATATACAAAAATCTCCTAACAGGCGTGACCTGCCCTTCTTGCATGAAAGAGTATATTAATTCGTCTTGTAAGTAAGCTGTCGAGGTTTGAGAGGTTCTCACATATGTTCCTTCGAGCTCTCCTGCGATGTTACAAAATCCCTAAAGACATGACTCCGCCTTGTTATAAGAGGCGATCTGACCGCCAAGTGATGCTGCTTTTATAGAGATTTTAGGGCTGGATTGATCGGGCAGCTGTCTGCATACCTACTGTTGCCAATTCCATAAAATACACATAGCGTGGGCTTCAGCTCTACCCAGAAGAGTATTACTCACTCAACTCATGCTACTGGCTGTTATGGGTGTTATTAAGCAGCCCAGGGAGTGCCTCCATTGCAATGCATGAGCACTATTTTAAATCTCAAAAGTACACTGAAACATATACACATATTCTTTACCTCATAGATGCATTGTATATAGAAAGCAAGGGTTTTGTTTTACTGCAGCAGGCTCTCAGGACTCGCAATGAAAGCCAAACCTACTGGCTTTGACGGCACCTGCTGTATTAACACTCTGTAGTGTTACACAGTAAAAAGAGGGATCATGACCTAACTCAGTAGCTTTCATTGGTCGCATTTGTGTTCGGACATCACCAACATAGCCATTATGTCCAGGAACTACATGACAGCAGCGGGGCAATGTTTTTTACCCATCGTTCTGGTACAGTTCTTGATAGCAATTAAAAAAATATATTTATTTATATAAACATATAATTTTTTCCCCCATAGGAAAAATACCATTCTTGACATTCCTAATAAAGCTGTGCGCGTTCAGTGCCGCAAAAAAAGTACTCCTGGCTTTTAGAAGGGTTCATTTCCTTGCCTTTTTCAAGATAGGAAGCCGAGAGGAAATATGTATGAATGCCAAGAGAGGCACGATGTAGTAGGAATTACCGACACTTTCTATGGACATCTTCCATGACAAACCAATCCTAATCCCTTTATCACTTCTACTACTCTTTACCACAGGGGTACGCCAATTGCCACTTTACAATTGTCATTTCAAGAATCAGATTTCTTTCTAGTATCCAGAGATGCTTTTATTTAATGCAACGGCATAAAAACTTTGAGAATTGGATCCTGTATTTAAGATTCATTTTCTAGATTGCACGTGCATACAGATGAGGTAGAGAGAGTTGCGAAACAGTGAGTGAAACGGAAGGGTGCACAGACGCAGAGCTGGGTAGAAAAGAGAGAAGTAAAGAGAAAGGAGCGCCGTAGAAGAGATCAAAGAAACAGTTTATTTGTTTTATCTTTAAATTCCATCATCTGCCTGAGAGCACAACGTCCAGACGTCAAATTAAAAAAGAATATTTTTTATGCATACCATTATCACTTTGTCAGGTGCCCCCTGGGAAGGTGGAGCCCAGGGTGATTACAACTTTGCCTATATCTTAGAAAGTCTCTGTGTCCACTTCATACAGTCCAGGTCTCAAACATTTTCTTCTGTTTCTGGCCTGGGAGCATTGTAGCTATTGCATTGGACCTTAATTTAATTTAATTTAATTTAATTTAATTAGCGCGACGGAAACGGAGCTGCGCTCTACCTGTTTACTTCAATCTCAATCTGCATGTTTAAAGCGCCTGTGACCTTTTTCTGTGCCCCAGCCTCACTCGACTTGTCTCTACCTCCATTTTGTTTGTTGTTGTTGCCCTGAGCCCTTCCTCCTCGCACCGCTCCCGCCTCCCTGCTGCCCCTCCCACCCACTGACCCTTACTGTAGACCCCGTAGGATTTCCAGCTGTGACCGCCCCTGACTTCGTCAGATACGGTCGCTCCCACGCTCCCTGGCTCCTGACTGTATCGTTACCCTTACCTCAAACCATCTGTGTACCTGTGCATCTGCATTAGCGCTTATAATTTGTGATTTGTTCTTCTGCATTAGCGCTTGTGATTTGGGATTGGTGATTTGTTCTTCTGCATTAGCGCTTGTAATTGTGAATCTGTTTCAGCGCTAGTGATTTACTTCTCAGTCCGTTCAGTTTGTGGCACGTTTCAGGTATTCTGCAGCGCAACATAATTCAGGCAATTTAATTAGCGCGACGGAAACGGAGCTGCGCTCTACCTGTTTACTTCAATCTCAATCTGCATGTTTAAAGCGCCTGTGACCTTTTTCTGTGCCCCAGCCTCACTCGACTTGTCTCTACCTCCATTTTGTTTGTTGTTGTTGCCCTGAGCCCTTCCTCCTCGCACCGCTCCCGCCTCCCTGCTGCCCCTCCCACGCCCCTCCCCCCCTCAAAGCGTATTAATGACAGATGGTCCCACGCACAGCGTCCACGTGCTACGGCCGCGCCGAAGGTGCGCCAAAGGTAAGCCTGTCTACGCCCGTCCGCGCCTGGACCGCGCCCAGCGCCAGAGCCCCTGGTCCTCGTAATGTCCACCCCTCCCGCATTACTTACGACGCCTCCACCCTCCTAGCCCTTAACCCCGGCCGTTCCCCCAACTGCGTCCAAGCCGCTCCTGGACACACCCATGGACCCTTTTCCTGCAACTCCTGCAAGTTCGACGGCACCAAGAATAACTCCTCATCTACGAACACACAACAGTTATCCGACCCCAACCACCTACAATGCATCCTGCTCAACACCCGCTCGGTCCACAGACACGCCATTGACCTCTGGAATCTACTAGACACCATCTCGCCGGACGTCGCCTTCTTAACAGAAACATGGATGAATGCCTCTTCAGCCCCAGACATCACCATTGCCGGAAGGCTATAAGATCATTCGCAAGGACCGTACCGGCCACACAGGAGGAGGCATCGCTATCGTCCATAAGAAATCCATCCGCATCTCAACCAGCTCAGACGTCAATCTCGCCAACTCTGAACACCTTCTCTTCCAGATCCACACCGACCCCAAGACCACACTCAGAGGCACCCTCCTTTACAGGCCACCAGGACCCCGCGCACAATTTAGTGAAGACATCACGGACTTCATCACTCCACACGCGCTCCCCTCCGAGGATTACATCCTTTTGGGAGACCTCAACTTTCACCTTGAAAAGAATAACGACCGCAACACCACCACCCTTCTGGACAACCTCGCAAACCTCGGACTTAAACAACTTGTCACTACCCCCACCCACATCGCAGGTCACACACTCGACCCTATCTTCACCTCCAGCAAACATGTCTCCTTCAGCCACACCACAGCTCTCCTTTGGACTGACCACAGCTGCGTTCACTTTACCTACAACAAGCCCACATCCAACAACCACCCCCAAACCACTCTGCAAAGAAACTGGAACAAAGTCACCATCGACCAGATCTCCTCATCGCTTCTTCAAAACCCCCCAGACCACTCCTCAAACCCAGACCAAGCAGCCACCAACCTCACCCAATGGTTATCCAACAGCGCCGACATCCTAGCACCACTGAAAAAACGACAAATCAAACTAGGCAGCAAGAGGACCTCCTGGTTCAACGATGAGCTTAAGAAATCCAAGAAACTCTGTCGATCCCTTGAGAAGGCCTGGAAAAAAGACCCAACCACTAGCACCAAGGACGCCTTCAAAAACGCCACCCGATTACACCACCAACTGATCCGGAATGCCAAGAAAGCCGCTTTCAAGGACCGACTAGATAACAACGCCCACAACAGCAAGGAATTATTCAACATCGTCAAGGAATTTACCAACCCCTCTGCCAACTCCAACGGCATCACCCCCTCTCAAGCCCTCTGTGACTCCCTAGCCTCATTCTTTCACAACAAAATTGCAGACATCCACAACAGCTTCAACAACCGACCCGAAGACCAACCCACCCAACCCCCTGCTGGACCCCCACCCCCCCTGAACATCCTCAATGACTGGAAGCCAATCTCCACTGAGGACACCATCCGTCTGATGAACTCTATCCACTCAGGATCCCCCACAGACCCATGCCCTCACCACATCTTTAACAAAGCAGACTCCATTATAGCACCGCACCTCCGAGACGTCATCAACTGCTCCCTCAACTCCGCTACATTCCCGGAAAGCTGGAAACATGCCGAACTCAGCGCCCTCCTGAAGAAACCCACAGCTGACCCCACCGAACTCAAAAACTACCGCCCTATCTCACTCCTTCCATTCCCAGCCAAAGTCATCGAGAAAGCGGTCAACAACCAGCTCGCTGCATTCCTCGAAACCAACAAATCCCTCGACTCCTCACAATCCGGCTTCCGAGCCAAGCACAGCACTGAAACCGCCCTCATCGCAGCAACAGACGACATTCGAACTCTACTGGACAATGGTGACACAGTCGCCCTCATCCTCCTCGACCTCTCCGCAGCCTTCGACACGGTCTGTTATAGCACCCTTTTACAACGCCCCAGAAACGTCGGAATCCAAGGAAAAGCACTGGAATGGATCACCTCGTTCCTCACCGGAAGAACCCAGAGAGTCCGCCTCCCACCATTCAAGTCAGAGGCCACTGAAGTCATCTGCGGCGTACCACAAGGATCCTCACTCAGCCCCACCCTCTTCAACATATACATGAGCCCCCTTGCGGCCATCGCACGCCTACACAACCTCAACATCATCTCCTACGCCGACGACACTCAACTGATCCTATCACTCACCAGAGACCCTAACACTGCCAAAACCAACCTGCATGAAGGAATGAAAGAAGTAGCCGAATGGATGAAGCACAGCCGTCTGAAACTGAACTCAGACAAAACTGAAGTCCTCATCCTAGGCACCTCCCCCTCCGCCTGGGACGACTCCTGGTGGCCAGAGGCCCTCGGAAAAGCACCCATACCGACGGACCACGCACGAAACCTGGGCGTCATCCTGGATTCCTCACTCTCGATGAACAGACAAGTCAACGCCGTTTCTTCATCTTGCTTCAACATTCTTCGCATGCTCAAAAAAACATTTCGCTGAATCCCCACCGAAACTAGAAAAACAGTCACCCACGCTCTGGTCACGAGCCGACTGGACTACGGAAACACCCTCTACGCCGGTACCACCGCTAAACTCCAGAATAAACTCCAACGCATCCAGAACGCTTCAGCCAGGCTCATATTAGACATCCCGCGTAAAGAACACATCTCTGGTCACCTGAAAAACCTCCACTGGCTCCCCGTCAATAAGAGGATTACTTTCCGGCTCCTAACCCACGCACACAAAGCACTCTACGAAATCGGACCCGAATGCCTCAACACACGACTGTCCTTCTACACCCCCTCCCGCCAGCTACGATCCTCCAACCAAGCCCTTGCCACTGTACCTCGCATCAACAAAACCACCATGGGAGGTAGATCCTTCTCCTACCTGGCAGCTAAAACCTGGAACTCACTTCCCACTCACCTTCGCCTTACTTAGAACCACCTAGCATTCAGAAAGCAACTCAAAACGTGGATATTTGACAAGTAATTCCCCACCCTTCTTCAAGCGCCTTGAGACCCTCTGGGTATGTAGCGCGCTATATAAATGATCTGACTTGACTTGACCTGGCAGATATGGGGCAGGTTTGAAAACTGCTTAAGGCTTTGCAAGCGGTGTTATGCTTTCACTTTTGTAGAAGATATTACAACAAATATGATTTTCTCTTAATGTATTTGCGCTGAGTGCTTTGTCATTGTTTCACTACGATTAGCTCAAATAGTAAAATATCTTTGGTACGTAAATTAATAGACGATAATCATATGAAAGATGCATGAAAGAAAACCATGCATTTCACATTTGTACAGTTTCTCCTTTTTATTCCATTTTCTTATTTCATGCTTGTTCCTTTATGAAGTAAGCAACCGGTCAGCCAGCAAGTGTTTCGCCCCGTAACAGCACACAGGCCTGGGGCTTTTTCAAGGCTTAACTTCACTAAGTAAAATACTGCATTTCAGAAACAAAATTGTTGAAATTAGTGGCAGCAATGTGTTTTTTAAAGTAAAAAAAGCTCAGGTCTAATTTTTAGAATTCTTTGTTTCTTCATGGGCCAGGGTTATGTTGGAATCTGGGTCTGTTTGATTACCCAACTCACATTATGCCTGTATTATTTGTGATTTCAATCTGTTTTACTCAGCTTCACAGCTGGAAAACAACCATCATTGGCCACCAAGCTGCTCACTGTATTAATATTGTTTCTCAAAGCAATAACGTGTCTGACCAAAAAAGATGTATACAGGCTTTATCCTCAGACTGGGGGAGGTATGGAGTGATGTATAAAGGACAGCATGCATGAAGTGGGAGGAGGGGGAGAAGGCTGCAGCGAGAAACTATACATCATAAAACAACCTATCCATTCCTCAGGCACTCAATGCTAGTCAGCCATAACTATGTAATCATTTAGGTAGAAGCTTGCCCTGGCTCTTCTGGGTAATCTTGTCCGTTGGACTGCAGGAAATCTTGGGTAGGTTAGATCTGTGTAAATTAGAAAAACAAGGAGTGAGAAGCTAAATTTGGGCAAGCCTCAGCTTCCCTTAAATGTAGTAATCGGTACAAAACAGAGGGAACGCCTCACATATGATGAACTGTGATGTTCTATGAGTGCAATGAACCCTAACAACAATGTAAGGGGTCATTGTACCCATTGAACATCACACTGGTCTTATTCCAGCTATAGGATCTTATTAATAAACAAGAATAGGGATCCTGAAGGCTTTTTTAACTTTCACTTAGGTGTTATAAAGAGTTCCGCTTACAAACCGCGTTGAGCCCATCCACTCACACTAGGTGCAGTGGGTGAGGATCGATGATGAAGCATGACACTGGTGGTACTAGTGGGTGAGGATCCTAATAATATATCCATGTGATGCAAGGGTCGCACCGATTCACGTGGGTGCTGATCCCTTTCCACTTTGATATATATTGAGACCTGATAATTTGACCCCTCAAACCATTAGGAGTTCATCAGTTGTGTGGCTTTCCCTCTTTTGAGTACTGATTATATTTGTGTAAATACATAAACTCTCACTCAACTGCACAGAGCCTTGCCAGATACCACAAAGATGAGTTCATGTAAAAAAGTTGAGTTTTTTAATTGATCTTGCGTTTTTTTTTCTCTCTGTTGCTCAGCTCAGTCCAGAAAGATTTGCGACAACGCAACCTCTAAAAAGATAAGTCTCTCACTTTAGTCACTGCATGTGTCGCTGATTTCCCCATGTGATAGGTTGCCCAGGTTCACAGCGATAGTGACAGTATCAGAGTTCTTTGGTCCAGAGCCTCCAATGGGGATGTGGGCTTACTTGCTGATTTATAACGGTGCAGCAGGGTTGATGTGAAGTAAATCTTCCACCTGGAAGTAAAAATGGTCAATGGAGTGCTATATTTTCTCTCTATATATATACCTTGCCACTGGACATATCCAGCTTTTTCGTCTCTAAATTTTCTTTTCCTTATTCATCTCTCTATCGCTCCCTATTTCTCTACCTCACTGTACAATCATACCTCTCTTACTGTATAGACTTCTCTCTCTTCTTTCAAGTGACCTCATCTTTCTCTTGCTATCTTCTCTCTCTTTCTACCTCACTTACCTCTAGCTCGTCTATTATTTTTCTCCTTTCTACCTCTTTCCCTATACATTGCAGGAAAGACACTCAGAATAACTTGATGAATATATTTAGTTGACGAGTTCATAATATTAAAATACGAGATATGCCTATAGTACCTGAATTGTAGTTTTAATTACGGTATACTTGGAATTACAAAACATTCCCCTTTACAACTGGCATTGTCTCTGCAATCGCAAAATCGAAGTACTGCTCTGATAGATCTATATTCAAACTTGACTCTCCCTGTGTATTTCCTTTCTTGCCCACCCCTACAGCCAGCACACACATCTGTAAGATGCTGGGGAGGGAGGGACTTCGAGCATACTCAGCAGCAGAGCAACTCAGATGGAAATCGTATCGGCAATACGAAAACAAAAGCAGACAGCCTTTCGTTTCCCGCGATTCCCTCTGCCATTCCAGAATATTCTCTCTCTCTCTCTCTCTCTATACACATATATACATACACACACAAACGCTCAAACACCAACGTTATCATGGGTCCAGAAATCCACTTACTGCACGTTTCTGAAGGAAAACTTCATGCTTTTGGTGACAGGCATATCAGACTGGTGGGAACGGCAGTGTGTAAAATATACCCTAAGTGATTCTTCCACCTGGCACAGTACCGCTCAGACTGGCAGCGTGATTCTTAAGCACAACCGACCTGTACACACCTTTCCAAATCTAGTACAGGCCAATGGAGGAGCGTTGACTGTACTGTGACCGTCCTCCCATGTGGTACTGGCCACCGAAGGAGCACCGTTTCCTCGCAGAGTCTCTTGGTAAACCGCTTCCAAGGATATGTAGAAGCTACAGATGTCCACTACCACAAAATAGACCAGCCACTTTGTAATGCTTGAACTCTTTAATCTGCAAACCACACAAAAATGACCTTTGGTGTAGCAAGTGTCTCTTGGGAACGAATGAAAGCAAGAAAAATCACCCGCCTGCCCAGTTTAGGAGTTTAAAAAACACCCAGCTATAATCTAAGTACAATCGGCCACTCAGACCTCTGGGGCCTAGTGAAGTGTACTTGCTGCACTATTGATAGGTACGCCCCTTCAATAAGTGCGGAGTATGATAGCATTAAGCATCCACTGTGGTAGCATGCTGCATATAGTCCCACTAGCCGTTTACTCCCCTGATTAAAGTACCTAGAGTTCTAGAGTTGTTCTCCATTTTGTCAACACAGACACACCCTTTTGGCAAGACCGCATCAACAGTCCTCCCACGTCCAAAGTCGGCTGCATCTGTTGCTTTCCCTATTGTTGAAAATTCATGCCTTAATCCTATTTCACTTTATTCATGAAAAGGTCACCCCGAGTGAAACGAACGGGACGCGATAGCTACCCCACGGATGAATACGGCTTAAACGTCTGCTGTAGAACATGCAAACAGCAAGCTGGCAACCTCGGAAGTACGAGGGAAGATTATTATTACTACAATAAATATAATGACTTCAATTCATAAAGGGTTTGCAGCGACTTAGTCTTGCAGTACTCACTCCTGCGTTGGTCCTGGATTCCAGGAGTAAGACAGGGAACTATGGGAGTAAGTCACCTACAAATATCTCTCTGAATAGCCCACGATGAGTTTATAGGGCCCTTGCTAAGACATATTTTGCAGTTTCATAGTGTAGCACATACTATATGCTATTATTACTCAATTGAAAGAAAGTCAGTTTCTAGACCTCAGACGGATGAAAGAGAGCATAACACAGCCATTCTGGAATTTAAAGCTGTAATTTACAGATTACAAAGATTTCAGCAGAAGAGGCACGATTAGTAATGCTTTTTCTAAAAGTAGGTGCATCTTTCTCCAATCTTAGATGTGATGTACTTATAATTACCAGGAGTAAGACTTGCTTCCTCGTGGTTTCCGGAAGAAAACACATCCTAATCTTCAAAAGGACTCTCAAAAAATAATTTATAAATCAGGCTTGGATATTCTGTTGTAAATCACGTCTAAGATATAACTACTCATAGACACAGCTTTGTGAATTGTGCCTTGAGTATTCAATTTCACAGGAACGAAGATGGCTTTTGTCAACTCCGCTCAGGAGCTCCTGTATATTTATGTTATGCATATTTGTAAAGCACACGGCCACCCACAAAGGGTATCCTGTGTGCCTAGCCTTGCCTATGGTAGGTTGGTCAGTTGAAAAGCCAAGTATTTTACTTCTTGAGAAACTAAAGAAGAGAGGAGGAGGCTCTTGTGTGAAGTGGGTGACCATTCCACACTTTATGAATGATTTAAGACCAGCCATCCTCCTGATCTTGTTCGGAGTATGAGTGGGATGTGTGCTTGTAGGAGTCCTGCAGGCCGGAGGGGGTCTGGGTGGTTGATTTTAGAAGATGCAACTGTTCAGATGGTGGGGCCTAAATTGTGTAGTTCCTTGAATGTGTGTGTGAGTAGTTTGAAATGAGAGCGTTTGTGTATCAGGAGCCAGTGGCACTACCTGAGGTGTTGTGAGTTCTGTGTGGGAGGTTCAGTCTGAGCCTGGCTGAAGAGTTGTGGATGGTTTGTCGTCTTCTTGTGAATTGCTTGACGATCCGAGAGTAGACGGAATTCTAGTAGTCCAATTTGGTGGTGGCGTGAGTGACAGTTTTTGCAGCATTGATTGGTAGACATTTGAAGATGTTTCTCGACAATGTTGACTTGTGTGGTCTTGTCCAGTTTGCTGTTGATGATGGGTTGATAACTTTGAGCAACAAATTAATCTCAGTATCTATTTTGACTGTTTTTACATTGTCAGTCATTACATTGCATTACATTCTTAACTTAAATTTCCCTTTTTAATGTATATATACATTTGTAAGAATGTAATAAAATATTAACTTTTTAATACTTTCAGTGAATAAAAAAATGCAGTAACATTATTAAGTAAATGAATTTAACAGTTAATTCAATTAAATTCTATTTTCCAACTTATCATTATGTAAATTTGATTACCCACCCGATCCCCAAAAACATTGGCTATCCCATAACATGGCCTATCCCCTAGACACTAAAGAGCCCCTACCCATCTCTGAACCCTAAAAATCCCTTACTATCTTACCCCTTATCCATCCCTGAACCCCAAAAACAAAAACCCCTTACTACCCCCTAAACAAGAATCATCATTGATACCTAGAAGTGACTAACTACCTGAATACACTACCCATATCCAGGACCCTAAAACTCCTTACTACCCCTTAAACATGGACCATCCTTGAACCCTAGCAACCCTTTTCTACCCGTATATACTACTCATCCTTGAACCTTAAAACTCCTTACTACCCCTAAAAACTTCACCATCCCAGAGTCCTACAACTCTTTACTGCCAATAAAAACTACCATCTCTAAACTAGAAAAATCCTTTCTATCCCAAAAAACTACCCTCACTGAATCCCAAAAATATCAACTCACCCACAAATACTATTCATCCTAAACCCTACAACCCTTTGCATCGTTAAAATCTAAACAATTTTTAAAAACATGTACCGAGATATGAAGTTATATATTATAGCATAATTGTAGTACATGCTTATTCATAATTATTAATTTCCCAACTTTTGTCATTACATTTTAAATTACATTTAACTTACATATATGTTAGTAATGCCAGTTAAACATATATTAACTTACTTTAATAATTTTCGAATAAATTAATTCAAAGTAATACATTTCAAATACATTTTAAGGTCATCTTACATTATATGTGTGTTCGTGCACAAAGGGTTTGCAAAGACTTACTCTTACCCACTTTTGTCCTTCCCTACACTTCTTCCCTAGGCATCTATCTTCTTTTCCCTCTTACTTACTTATATGTATATATCTATATACATATGTGTGTGTGTGAGTGTATATATATATATATATATATATATATATATATATATATATATATATATATATATATATATATACACATATATATATATATATACACAAAAAAACCATAGGTTTCACACATGTTATAGTTAGCTGGATATTTCACTCTTACAAAACCATTGAAATTCCCCCGTTATAGCTAGTTCAGCTAACTATAACTTGCGCGCCCGCAATGCACTGCTGATGACGTCACATATTATATCACTCATGACATGGTCAGTGACATCACTCATGACATCACTGATGACATCTCAAATTACATCACTGATGACATCACTGATAACATCATCAAGTGAATGTTTGTCTTTCTGAAAAATAAATCTTTTTTATTTATGTATATCTAAAGGTCGACGGTAGAATAAATGGGTAAATAAGTGTCGAAATTGATGCTTTTTTAATAAAAATGATTGCATAAGTGACTTATTAAGTGTATCTTAGTGAATACATGTATTAGCGAGTAATGTTTAAATATGTAAATATCTGTATCAGTGTCTCACTTTGTGTATAAGTGGCTGCATGGCTTGGTGACTAGCTACATGAGTGTCGATATGTGTTATTAGTTGGTTTTTAGAGTATCAGTATGAGTGTCTGTATGGTTTGGTGGGGGGGTATTACTTACCGCATAGATGCATGATTGGGTGACTCACTGTTTGTATGTTTTTTGAAGACAGCATGTGTGCAGGACTGTATGGGTGGATGAGTGTGTTTATGGGTGTGCTAGTGAGTGAATGTCTGTCTCTATAGTATCTTTATGAGTAACTACATATGTTTTAAACTAGTATATGTGAGTATTGATGTATATAAGTGAGTATATGTGAGAGCAAGAGATTGTAAGAGTTCCTGTATAAATAAGTATGTTTCTATAAGTGATTGTTTAAGAGAGTAAGTATGTGTACGTTTCTGTAAAAGTAAGTGTAGTGGTGTGTGTATAGCGGTATATGCAAATAAATGGATGTTCGATAGTTTATTTGCATGTGTGAGTATGTATGTGAGTAACTCTATGGATGAGTGTTGGTGTGTAACAGGATGTATAGGTGTATGAGTACATATGATGAGTGAGTACATATGATGAGTGAGTACATGTGTGAGTGACTATATAGAACTGTTGGTGAATGAGTGGATGTGTATGTAGATGTTGGAATTACTGAATAGGTTGTTGCAACTTGTATTGGTATCCCCATTTTTTTGAAAATTTAGTTTCTATTCTTGAATGTCTGTATCAAAGGTTATATTAGGGTGAGAGGAGATCTGCCACTCTTTCACAATGATGATGTCATCAGTGGTGTCATCAGTGATGTCATTTGAGATGTCATCAGTGATGTCATGAATTATGTCATTGACCATGTACTGAGTGATGTAATATGTGACGTCATCAGAAGTGCATTGCGGGCGCGCGAGTTCTAGTTAGCTGAACTAACTATAACGGGGGAATTTCAATGGTTTTGTATGAGTGAAATGTCCTGCTAACTATAACGTGTGAAACCTATTTTTTTTAGTGAATTTTCAAGGTTTTTTAAATGCTAATTCCTAACTATAACGTGTGTGAAACCTATGGTTTTTTCAGTGAATTTCTAAGGTTTTTTAAATGTTAATTCCTAACTATAACGTGTCTGAAACCTATGGTTTTTTCAGTGAATTTCTAAGGTTTTTTTAAATGCTAATTCCGAACTATTACGTGGATGAAACATATGGTTTTTTGAGTAAATTTCAAATGTTTTGTAAATGATAATTTTTAAATGTATTGTTATTTTTTTTATAGATTTAAAACATTATTTTAAATTTTTTATTTTTAGATATTTTATTTTTTCAAAGTACATTACATATTTTTATATAATTTGAAAAAAATGTTTTTTTAATTATTGAAATTATTTTTTTTTGTTATTTTTTTTAATTTATGTATAGTTTATTTATCAGGCAATGGTATCCTATGGAAGGAAATTCAAGTTACTGGTAAGTACAGTTAAATTTACTTTTCAGGAATAGTAGTGAGCTGAAAAATGCAGCACTGAGGTCTCTCCTGGTAACAGGTAAGTAAATCGGAATTCGTAGTTCGGCTGATTTTAGAGGAATTTTTTTAAATTCCAAAACTCCACACTTACAAAAATTTCCAAGTGAAACCAGTCAATGTTAGCCTACGGAAGGAAATTCAAGTTACTGTAAGTATGGTTAGAATTACTTTTCAGGATCAGTAGTGCGCTCAAAGATGCAGCACTGACGTTTCTTGTGATAACAGGTGAGTAAATTGGAATTCGTAGTTCAGCAGAATTTACAGGAATATTTTGCTCAATAGTGAAGGAAGGGGTCGGGCCTGAGGTAACATGTGTGCAAACACGCCCTGTGGCGCGTTTTAGATTGGGGAATTAATTCCTCTTCAATCCTGAGGTCCCCTGTGAGCCAACTAGCCCACTAGGTACCTCCAGTATGTGCCAGGCAGCTGTGTTGCAGAGAGGTGTTCAAAGGGCACGCCCCCTTTTTACAACACTCTGCAACACAGCTCCGTGGCGCTTACTGGAGATACCGGTTGGACTAGTTGTCCCACTAGGGGACCTCTGGATTGAACAGGAATTAATTCCCCAACTTAAAACGCGCCTCAGGGCATGTTTGCACTTACATCACCTCAAGCCCGCCCCCTACCTTCACCACTGTGCAAACGCATCCTGTAGAGTGTTCTAAGTTGGGGGATTAAGTCCCCTTGCATACTGGGGGTCCCTGGGGGCCAACTAGCCCACCAGGAACCTCCAGTATGCGCCAGGAGGCTGCGTTGCAGAGAGGTGTAATGAGGCCATGCCCCTTTTTACACTTCTCTGCAACGCAGCCCCCGGGCGCATTTTCAGAGGGGGAACTAATTCCCCTTGCATACTGGGGGTCCCTGGGGGCCAACTAGCCCACCAGGAGCCTCCAGTATGTGCCAGGGGGCTGCGTTGCAGAGAGGTGTAAAATAATTACTTTGCCCCGTGGGTGGCGGTCCCAGGGACAGTGTGGGGGGATTGGGCCCCCCCACAATTCTTTTTCACTATGCCCCCGGGATTTGTTTCCCCCCCCCCCCGAGGGGGTAATTTGAAGAAAAGCAGACAGTTTTTTTCACGGGGTACGCGTACGTACGCGTACGTACACGTACCCCGCAATTCTTTTTTTAAAAACAATTTTTTGGGGGGCCTTGGTGGTCCTTGTGGGACCCCCTGAGCAGGCCTAGGGGGTCGGGGTGTTTCTACCCTGCCCCAAGCACAAGAAGGCTGCCAACACTTTCTGGTTTGGAGTGTTGACATCCAATGAGCATGCAGCGTGTACTCGCAAAGGTACGCGTACGTACGTGTACCTAAGCTGACCCCGCGATTTAAAAAATGGCTGCTAACACTTCTTGGTTTGGAGTGTTGACAGACAGTTGACAGCCAATCAGCATGCAGCTCGTGCTCGGAAAGGTACGCGGACCTGTACGCGTACGGTAAGCGCCAATAGATATATCTATGATTTTACTTTTGATTTTCTCAGGAACTACTTAATGGATTTACACCATTTAATAAAAAAAAAGGGTGATCTGCGAACCAAACTCTACCTCTCTGCCAAATTTGGTTTAATTCCGTTCAGCCATTCGGGCTGTAGCCCTGGCTATAGGTCCTATGGAAAATTGCATGGGGAAAACACGTTTTGGGACCCCCATTTTTTCTCAGCCCCCGCTTCACGAATCACCCCCAAACTTTCAGGGAAAAAGCGGAGCAGGCCATTTTCTTGGAGAAATTTGTGAAGATTCGTCAACCGGCGCCAAAGTTGTTCCAAATAGAATGTTGCGGATTTCCTATGGAAACTAGGTCCTAACTATAACTTCCTACTGGCGACCGACAGTAGGTAATAATATATATATATATATATATATATATATATATATATATATATATACATATACACACACAATTCCTACAAATAAACTGTACACATACTTAAACATGTATACACGATGAAATAAATGGCTATGAACTTTAAAAAATAACTTACCAGCGAAGTAAAGTAATGAGTAGTGAAGAAGTGCTGAAAACGTACCTGGGATGTAAAGACTTTCGATATACTTACCTGTGAAGTAAAGGTCGCATACCGCAACAAATATTCATTTGCGTGCATAGGTTTTTGTCCGTGCATTGATATAAGCGACATTCTGTAAACTTGCAATCTATAAAGAATACCACCCCCAAAAACACACACGCCTGCACGTTTCTTCAGCTTTCAGACGCACTGGTTTGGCTTCCGGCGCCGTTTCTGTCTGTCTACCTTCTAACATTCAGCGGGTAACAAGTGCCGCATAGCATTCACGCACTGCTATAAATCTTACCAGACAGCAGCATTAAAAAGGCTTAGGAAGCTATTAATTACAGTAAATCATGCGGCAGTGTTTACGAACAGGCTCATCTGACAGTTTAATGACCATTTTTCGTAATCGACAAGCTGCTTCTCTAATTAATTGTGGGAGCACACTGTACTGTTTTCTAACTGCCTTGCTTTTGTTGCCTAAATAAAGCTAACACCAGGCGTCTTATGACCAGGCATAAATTTCTCCATATCCCCAGGAGACGTTTAACCAAAAGGAGGCAGAGTGTAAAATGACGCTGTAAAACAAACCTCGGTGGTTAACGAGCTGAGCAGAAATATTTTTACCGTGCCTGCAACACACACATTCAGACTCTCAGCCATCGATTATGAATACAGCAGCTGCAGCGCGGAAATGTCAGACAACATAGGCACAACTAACGCAAACAGACGAGCATGTGTCAGGTCAGCTCTTTTTTCAGTCGGTTATATGTTGTGATAAAAGTATGTAGATCTGCAGCAATGTTACACAAACGAAGCTGCAGTGGGACAGAACGTGCCATGCGGTTGTTCCTAAAATCTTCTTGTCATGCAGAAAATCAGGTTTTGGGATATTTAGGCATTCAGTGGTTATTTATTAATATAAATGTGCGACTAAAACTTCCACGAAATGATTCTTCGGTATTATGATAATTGGATCCATATAGTTGCTACTCCTGCTAAAAATAAAACTAATTAAAAAAATGCTTCTGCGTTTTGTTTGGTAATTCCAGATGGAAGTTAAATGTAAATAAAAATGGGAAAATTAATAAGTATGAATTAAAATCATGCTAGAATATATAACTTCATATCTAGGTATATGGTTTTCTTTTTTGAATTTATTTTTCAGATTTTAAAGATGGTAAAAGGTTGTAGGGTTTAGGAAGGAGAGTATTTGTGGGTACTTTGATATTTTTTTCTTTCCAGCTCCAGATGCTTGCGGGGCAAGTTCGCTCTGTCAGAGAGCCAATTGTATTGCCCCTCGTGAAAACACAAAGAGTAGAGCTCGGGTAAATATATTCAAAATATTCAAATTCTCAGCTCTTTACCTCTCTTGTCCTTCCCCAGACTTCTTACCTAGGCATCATTCTTCCTTCCCTCTTACTTCCTTCGCTCTTGTTTCTCTTTATTTTTCTGGCGTAACCTGCTTGCACTTTTTTTTCCTCCCAATCTTTCTTTAACCCCTTCCGTGCGGCCGCGATTTTCCCCGTGTGCGGCCGCCGGCAGAACACGGGCGGGCCATGACGAACCCCAGCCGTCATCAGCACACGAGCACCGTAGTGCATGACGGCTGGGGTTCGTCACCAGCATGGAAGGGGTTAAAATGTTTTAGTTGTTTATTTTTCCACCATTTAGTGAAGAACTTGTTCTCAGTGTAAGGCAGCATTACAAGTACTAAGTTGGGTATTCTCATTACATTAATGTTGTTTTTTTGGGGGCATGAAATAATTCATCCTGTACTTACTGTGTAACCGTTTCCAATTAATTTCTTAACTGAAAAAACATACATCAACAGATGCCTTTCTCCACTATTTTGTTCCTCCCATTGTTCTCTAGCCATATCTAAAAAGGTTCAAGGTTTTCTACGAAATAGTAGACTACCCCGTAGGACATTGTTCATTTGCATCAAAAGCCAACAAGGCTAGAGGTAACATTTGGTTCCAATTGTTCTGTTAGTTCTAAGAATTTCGTTTTAATGGTGGCATTATATCCTTCCACTAGCCCACCCACCTGGGGATGCATCTGTCAAGCAGAGGCCCTTAGCCAAGTAATTCCAAGGGTCTGGCAAATCTTTTGACTGAGTTAGGCTACAAATGGGATATCTTGATTGATTACTATCCTATAAGGAAATCCCAGGCTTGAGAAATAAAACCCCTAGTTGCTATACTTTGTAGAGGAATAGCCTTAGGTTATCTAGTGGGATAATCAACTAGAATATGTGTGTGTGTGTGTGTGTGTGTGTCCACGTGCAGATGGTACTGAGGGGGGCAGAAGATCTATTCCTATACTCTGGAAAGTTAGGTTGATATTAGCTTCTGTTGAAGTGAGTACTCTACTGGAATTTATTTTCTGGCACACTGAGCAACTCTCAAAGTAGTGTCTTACTTATGAAAATATCCTGCATCAGAAATGCTGTTCCAGGATAGCTTTTTCTATCCCCACTCAAGTGGCTTTCTTTATGTAGGTATAGTTTATATCATTTGTTTTAGGGAAGGTGGAGCCACAATATTTAGCTATCGCTACCTGCTAGGGTTTGTTCAATAAAATAATCTTCTATTTGAGAGTAGGGATATACCAGATTGTGTGGGTCACCCTTTTGTTTCCTGACCTTGTCTTAATGCTTCTGTTAGTGATGGGTCTTCATGGAGCGCTGTCCAAAAGATTCTGTTGCCTTCCCATTTTTATTCAATTTCAGCTACTTCTTCTTTGTCATTTGTTAAATTGACACTGCCTGGGGTCCTTCTTTCTTTGTCAATCTCCTGCCTCCACAATGTTCCTGACATTAATACTTTGGGGAAAATTATTATGAACAAAGGGGCTTCCTTTAGCCAGTCATTAGCATCTTACATAGTATTCTCTAGGCAGTCCTGTTTTGGAGCGGTTATATACTTGTCCAGTTTGCAAATCAATGATAACTTCATGTTATTTTTTCCAATCTTCACATAGACATGCCAGTCAGACTCTGGGTCCCTTGTCCAACAGATCTGGTCTTACCAAAGGACTTCTAACTACAGTTTGTGAACAACTTGTATTAAATATTGCTTTAATCGTTTTCCTGATTGCCACTACGGGACATTTTTTTTCTCATGCCCATAATACTGGATTATTGGTGCACCCAACTTCCATAGGTTCACCCACTATTCTGTTTTAAGCAGTTCTGGGCAGTATGTCCAAAAATGCCTCCATCAAAACATTATGGGCCATGAGGTATTGCTCGATGGATGCCAGAGACCCAGCTTGGGGGTTTTCTTCTGATTTTAGCTCTATTTTAGTCGAATTAAAGTGTCTCATAGCTATCCCAACCCCTATTTTCTTGCCATTGGTCATTCAAGCTCCCCTTCCTATATCCACTATAGTCCCATATTGAGCTTGATACCAGGACTCACTACTTCTATTGACTTGTGAAAACCACCTTAGGGTAATGCCTCGTCGTTTTCTGTGTTACTACAGGTATTAAACTGAGAAACAGTTTCATATACACTTTCTTAAGGACTATCTATTAACCACTTGGACGCTAAGGGAATCAGGCCCATATAATGAGATTTCCATTGAAATGAATGGGCAGTGCATGACAAGTTACCCTTGTCATTAGCATCCAAGTGGTTAAGTAGCAGTATCTGGTTATTGACATTTGTATGCCAGATCTTTTAATTTGTTAAATACCGCTCGAGGAGTAGGCCCTGCTTAACATTTCTACATGTGGAAGATAACTTTCATAGTCCAATACAATTCTTCGGAAGCAGTTTTTTTTCTTTTTTTAGATTTTTGTAGGATGCAAGTCCGGTGGTATCAATTACTCAAAAAAAGTGGCCAAAGTTAGAAAGGGCCTTCATGCACTACTTTCTCAGGATTTAAATGTTTACAGTTTCATTCAAGGTGCCCTGAGAAAGTTATTTAATTCAATCAAATGATCAATTAAAGCAAATAAAATTGTCTCTCCCACTCATCGTTAGAGGCCCACTGCAGGTCAAGGAGATGGCTGCCTTGAGTTATACTCCTTGAAGAACAAGTTACTTACCTTCAGTAACTTATTATCTAATAGAGACACTGTCTAGCCGCAGATTCCTTTACTTTTGAAATATCCCTAGGTGTCCGACTGGATCTGGAAATTTTTCAGCAGTAACTCTGTGCATCGGGTGCGGCGCTGTATGGCTCCGTGATTCGGTCAACTCCAGTTGTGACATCATACAAGTCCCCTTTTGACCCATATAGCCATATAAGTCCCCTCTTGCTCACAGACATCAGCTTCTTCTGTGAAACCTTCCACGCCAGAACGCAGAGCCACTACAGAAATTGGCAGTGGGAACAGTGTGTCAAAAAAGATCAATATATCTTTAAAAACATAAAAAGAAAACGGAAATAAATGGTATGACCATACCCAAGCAAGGTCCATAAGGAAAGACCCAATTGAATGATGAAGCAATCATAACCAAAGGTATGACAATACCAAGTCAAGATATAGGAATAAGAACCAGCCGACCATTAAATCACACAACTACGTGAAACAGTGAACACTGGTATATAAAACCAGTACTGAAAAGGGGTATAACACTCACACTACAAGTCGTTCGCAGAGTGGGGAGGATGGGCAGGGCGTAAAGGAATCTGTGGCTAGACGGTGTCTCTACCAGATAATACGTTATCAAAGGTAAGTAACTTGTACATCTGCTAGTGACATCTAGCCGCAGATTCCTTAACTTTTTAACTAAATACCATAGCTATATCCATTCGGAGGAGGGTCTGCGACCCAATCCTACAAAAGTTCTTAAAGAGAACCAGCTTGTTGAAAATAGCCACAGACCAGACATCCGTAGGAATTAGATGAAAAAGAGCATGGCTCCTTATAAAAACAGTGGTAATAACCACAGACAATGTACATAAAAGACAACCCCGCAGGCCTGGAAAAACCAGAGCATTTAGGGAAACAGGAAAAAGCCCTGCCAGAAGACATCTGACAACTGTCAGGCAATAGTATTCAATCCTTAAAGGGTAAAATAACTTTAGATTAGAAGGGCCACAGACAAAACGAACGCCATGTAAACCCGCATTCTTTACAACAGTAAAGAAATATCTGAAGAAACCTAACCTAAAAACTGTAGAAAAGAAGGGCTTCCAACACCCATTCTCATTAAAACTAACATGAATAACTCATTCATTGCAAGGAGTGGCATACAAACCAAGTATCAAGGAAATTGAACATCATAGTCCATCCTTGAAACAGAAACATATTTTAGCCAAAATAACCATCCGAAGGCTAACATAATGTTAAGTGGTGTTGAAACAGAAAATAACAATTCGCAGATCCAAATCTGTAATACAAATTGAACAATTATGTCCAGATTTATTTCACCGTGTTCCACACATACATATAGATCCGAATCCAAACTTACAGAGAAGACAGATGCAATCACATCTCACAGTAATTATTTTTTTTAAATAGCAGAATCATAACTCAGCATGTGTAACCCTATGTACAACACTCTTATGTATCCTTTATATACACACATGGATAAATTAAACTGAAAACCAGGCCAAAAGTACCATACAGTAAAGCATCAAGAGAAATATTGCATCCTCTATGAAACACCTTGGGAGACTTAGCATAAAGATATTACTGCCTGCCAAAAGTATCGTAACAGGCTGGCAATACGTAATGAAAAACCATATGAGAAAGACACCTTGTTATAATCAAGCACCGACGCAACACTTGACCTAGAAGCTCAATATAAATAAAATAAGCCAAGCACCTGGAAATTACCCAAAAAAGGAACCCAGTTGGCATAAATGTCAACCAAATAAATGAGCCAAAATCTGATATGACCATAATGCAGACCAGGGTCCATATCATAACCTGACACTATGATACCGTAAAAAGCAGAACAGTACAGAAAATAACAAATGCTAAATAGAGAAAAGGAATTGTCCAAAAGGAGACAGAGAACATCTAACCTACAGACAAGAAATGCATGACTATCAATTGCCAAAGAAAAAGGAAATATCCAAGACATTCTTAAAGTGAAGAAGGACACAAAAACGGAACATTTTTTTCCGAATAAACCTTCCCAATCATGTAAAGCATGGCTATATACAACCCGAAGGCAACAATTCAAACACTGCATCACAGGAAATCTCAGAAGCAGATCTCATGAGACAATCATATTCTAAAATAGAACATAGTAATAATATCACCTACAAAAATGAAGAAAATAAAGACTGTACGTATTCAGAACAATACAATACAATACACCCTAAGTTTGCCAGACGTAAAGCCGGAGCACACTTCCATGGAACAAATTCCTAAGTGCAGGTAAGTGAAGTCAACACATAATAAAGATGGCATGACCCCCTCACCGGGAATCATGACCTGAAATTCAACCAATGCAAAAACTATCCGTGCACCACATGAATTCAATAAAAGTGCACTCCGCTAAAGTAGCGAACAGGACTGCGTCAGACAAACCAGACACCAAAATTACCCTGAAGTGGAAAAACCCAGAATATTCGAAAAGAACAAATATACACTCAGTATATAAGGTCTCACAATTGGGGCATGCATTATTTCTCTATAAGAAATATTTTAATGCATACCAGCATCACCAGATTTCTCCGAAAGAAGCATGTGAAAAGGTAATCTTCCTAACCGGAAGAGACATCCGTTCTAAATGACCTCTTGAGAAGGCAGCCCATTATTAGAGGAAAAGAGAAAAAAGGAAAAGTATACCTCAGGTATCCTTATGCCACTTAAACTGGTAAAACAGTATTGAAATAATACCATCTGCACACCGGAGAAACACCAACCAGGTGTAATTAAAAGAGGTACATGCCAATGTCTTTTAGGACATTTGAGAAAGAAAGATTCCAGTGTCTCGTATACAACTCAAGTATTTAGTCAAAATTAAAGAACATATAACAGAGAAAGAGTAATTAAGACTCAGTATCACTTCTCCTATCTTGGAAGCGTCTCAATGCTAAGCCTCAAATAGATGGGTGCTGTGAAAGGGCACATAGACTAAAGTCGCTTGTACAGCCTCTGAAAAACCTGAAGCTCTTAACCATGGACGATTCTGGAGCGCCACCAAAGATTCCATGGCCCAGCTTACTGAATCAGTAGTATCCATGCCACATCTGATTATCACCTTAGGTGCCTGCTGACCACCTCTAATCAGGTTTTCAATATCAGAATGGAGGTTATACAGAAGTGATGGCAACACAGTCTGCAAGGCATCCCACAAAGAATGTGAAAAACGTTCAAGAACACAAGACGTGTTGATCGACCTTAACGCAGAACTAATAGAAACAAAGATGTGTTTACCACATGCATAATGACTCCTAGGGTCCTTATTTAACAGAGTGTTAGGTGCAGAATTCACATCCTACTAGGCTATAAGTGGTAGGATGCCTAAGAAGACAAATTGGGTCTCCAGGTGCCTGAGAGATATAGCACAGTTCACCGAGACCCCTATATCAGGCTTGGCCCATGTTCCTAACAATATGTCAAACAGGGCCTCACAGTATGGGAAGAACAGGCTCTTCTCTTGCCTGTCCATGGTAAAGGGCGTCAAACAGAGGGTCAGTGGACTTCACCGCAGGCAGTGACAAATCCACAACTGTAGTCACTCTCATCAACACATCTGCGAAGGAGGCACTTACCTCAGTAGCGAGACTAGGAGGGGAAAGTATCCCCAAGGCTGGATAAGACTCCAGCCCACTAGCCTCACCAAGAGAAGATATCCAACTCTCCTCCACTTGAGATGGATTAATCGCAGAGATGGGCTGAAAAAGGCCAGGTCCCCCTGAATCACCCGTTAAAAGGTGACCCTACGAAGTCTCACCCTGAGAAGTAAGTGAAAATGCCACATTGCCCCCAATTTACGGTGCCAACTCTGCACCTAATGCTGATCGATGCCATAAAGGCAACGCTTCGATGCCAATAGGAAGAGGAGGAGAGACTTCAACCGGCACTGCCGACGTCAATGTTGGAGTCGGTTGATCGACAACGGATGCCGAAGGTGGAGTCCCCGGAGGTCTGTGCACTGATGCCTTAACGGAGTCGTCCGACATCGACCGGCGCCTACCTAAAGACTCAAGTGGCCCAACCTTCAGGGAGGACAAATCCACCTGCATGGTTCCACTCACCTCCCTGGGGCCAATAGGCCCTCCAGTGGAAAGTGGAGGACCAAAGATGAGGTGTAGAGAGTTATAATACTCCCTCATCTGGGCCATAGATGCCCCGGCTCCCGGAAAGATGAGACGCGAGTCAGTCATAAACTGTCTCCTCAACTGGCGAACAGGGAGAGCCTTGGGAGATGGAGTCTCGACACAGAAAAGTAGGGGGAGCCGCAACTTCAAACGCATGCGCTTACCCATGGATGTTTCTGAAGTACGACGTCCTGGAGAACTGCCCCAGCTCCTGAAACGAGCTTGCATACCGACCTCCACATGAGACAAAGAAGACCGAGGCTGTAGTGTCTCCAAGGACCGCAACAGACGTGCCACCAGCACCTTCATACGGCTTTCCTTTATCACCTTCAGTTTCAGTATCTGGCAGGAGCTGCAAACCTCGGAGTCGTGGTGTTCTCATGACTACGTGTCTGTAACCGACATCTGTCGAGTACATGACCCACAAGGCTTAAAGCCCATGATATTGGAGAAAGGCAAACTGTTCACACCGACAAAAGCTGTCAAAATAGGTCAGAAAAAACAGCCAGAGGAACCACTTCTCTGGATCTGCATTGCAGCGCAGAAAAGAAGAAACTGACATCCGAGCGCCGGAGGGGACTTCATCACAGAGCTGTACGGCGCCATCCCTCAGCACGCAAAGGTACTGCTGAAAAATTTCCGGCTCAAGTCTGATAACCTTGGGAGAATTCAAAGTTAAGGATTCTGTGGCTAGATGTCTCTACCATATCTAAGTTGTTTTAGATTTCAGACTGCTATGTCATTCAAAATGTTTGCCTCAAGCTACAGATGTCTTCTGATAAAACAACATTATTACTCAGTGAAACAGGGGGGCGTGGCCGACTGCCGAACATGGCGGCCGCCATTTAGCTGGGCTCTGAACCCGAGCTTTGAAATCCTGAAATTTCCCTGTCAGAAGCGGCACACTGAGGGGTTCCTTGTAATGTGTCCGGTGAAGTTGGACAGCAGCGAGGACCGGACCTGCTTCCGGGCCTGCTACCGCCCACATAGAGCGACCTACGCGGTCTGGAGCCTGTGCGCCGGCGGGGAGAGGGAGAGGAGCACGGAGTCGCGGAATCATTGTGCTGCTCTAAGGCGGGTACTGCATGCGGCCTTGCCAAGGAGGCAGATCGGAGGGAACTGTCTGCGGGTCGTGGAGGACAGACCTGGTCGCTACAAACCTTGTGGAGCGGACCGGGTCAAGGTGGTGAGTGTGTCCACGCCCTGGAGGCGGGCCCTGGGGTTGCAATCATGCAAGGCCCGGGGACTCGGTGCGGCCTGTGGCTGATGCCCTGGGAACAATCTTGGAGTGCAAACGTGCCTGCTCCCACGATAGAGCACAGCGCTGCAAGAGGGGCATGAGGAGCAGCTGGTGGCGAGCGAAGACCAGGGACAGCAATAAAGACGGAAGAGGTCAGCGTAGTTACTGCGGTACTGCCCCGGCGGCGGGCCTGCTCAGTGGAAGGACGGCGGCCTGGCTGAGGAGAGCTGGGTGCCCCTGCTATGATCGTGAGGGGGCGCAGAGCACCGGACTCACCCTAGGTGCGTGCACTAGGGTGCGAGGCACCTCTGCATACCTGGCTGGTCGCGCTAACGCTGGGCCTGTACTGTGGGGGGGCGGCTCCGACGGACCCGGATGACCTGTAGCGGGCCGGGGCGGGTCGCTCCCTTGAGCAGGATACCTTGGCAGACAGCCAGTCCCACAGCGCCCATATTCACAGAGGGCCATAGTCTGAACCGGTGCGAGCGCCAACTGCTTGACCTGTATGTACAGCGGTGGCCGGCTGTGTGCCCCATTGGAAGGATCGCGGCTGGGGGCCTGTTGCTGATGTGCGCTGGGACGGGGGCACAACGAGGAAGCCCATAGCTTGGCTGGAAAGGCCAGGGAGGCGGTGATAGGTCATACTAAGGGAAAGCAGCAGGACACTGGGCCCGGTGTGGACCCCGGGATGGAGCAAGCGGACTTTGGTGAAGCGTCACAGTCACCCAGTTGTATACCACCTACAGCTGACGCAATGCCCCTGGACAAGCTGGATCTTATCCTTCAGGAGGTAAGGGCCTCCAGGAAGGCCATCGGGCAGCAAATTGGTGCCCTGACGAGCGTTTTCATGCTGCTCATAGCGGATCATGCCAAACAAGCCGGCAAAGTGAAGGATCACATCATGGCACTGGCAGAACTGTCTCCACAACAGGTTCAGAACACGACTCATATATAGCAGCTCCAGAAACAAGTCAATACCCTGATGGATCGAGTAGAAGACGCGGAAGGGAGAACGAGACGGAATAACGTACGTGTAATTGGCCTGCCAGATGATGTGAAGGGATGGATTCAGCCCGCTATATGGAGCAGTGGTTCCGCGAACATGTCACGTCAGAGGGCCTCTCCGCTCAATACTGCGCGGAACGAGCGCATAGGAGACCTACAGGTCAATCTAAACCGTGTGCCCCTCCACGGTCCGTTATCTTCTGCCTGTTAAACTATAGGGACTGTGATATGCTATTGCAAAAAGCCCACACTAATTGAGGACTCCGCCTCCTCCGAGAATAAACTGCACAGGTCAGACTCTGAGCGAAGCATGGCCCTGTTTGACACCGTGACCCCACAGATGGCAGATGGATTGTTTGGCTGACTGCCGTAAGGGCACTAATGCCTAAAGGCTTACAATGTGACTGTGACGCAATATCCTTTTGTTAAGCCATGTTGCGGCGATGTGTGCATATATGTTTCACCGAGCCCTGGGTTTCTGCTCGGACTGAGCTCTACAGAGTACCAGAGTGCGAACTGCACCCCATGGATGGCGTTAGCGATGTCCCTCAAATTGCAAATGCTGTTGTTGTAAAGGGCATAGTTTTGTTTGCCATGTTTTTTAGTTGCATGGTCCGGTATAATTTCATGACCGGACCGAAGATTGGGAGTTTTGGGAAGAGATACAGTCCTATTCACTTGTTTAATATGAGGGGGCTTACCACTCACATCTATACGACACGACCTGTCCTCAGGACCACTCTACTCATACAATGCATACACTTAGCTAATATAACATAATCACATGGAATGTAAAAGGTTTGGGTTCGATGCAGAAACGTCATAGAATACACGCTCAATTGCAAAGGCGTAAAACACACGTAGTGTATTTGCAAGAATCTCATATGTTAAAACAGGAGACAGCAAAGCTCTGCAAGAAATGGAGGGGGCAGGTTTTCCCTACTAAATACTCTGGATATGCACGTGGTGTCATCATATGGATCATGCATGGCGTGCCCTTTACAGCACTGGAACAAAGAGTAGACAAACAGGGACGATATATTTTTCTGCGGGGGTCCCTGGATGGTCAACAAGCTGTGTTGAGCAGCACATATGCGCCAAATACTGAGCAAGAGAGTTTTTTAATTACCTTGAATTTAGTATTGACTGGATGGGAGATGCATCCCTGGAATATAGCCGGGGATTGTAAGACAATTATGAATGTTGCTTTAGACAGGTCCCATCCCCCTTTGAATGGCACAGGCGTGATTAAGCAGGCAAAGGCACTCAGTAACTGGGCGGAGGGCTGGGCATTGTGTGATGTGTGGAGAATGCAACACCCAACACATAGGGAATACTCGTTTTACTCCCAGGTCCATATGTTACATACTAGAATAGATAGAATTTACTGCTCAAACACAATTACAATGCAGGTCACACAAGCTACGTATCTAGCAAAAACCTTCTTGGACCATAACTCACTGGAGATAACTGTCACATGGGGTAGGATACCTACTCCGGTCCCCACGTGGAGGCTATGGCCACAGCTGCTAGAGGACACAGTGTTCCGTACTGCCATGGCCGACACTATTGCACACTATTTTACGGAAAATAGTATTACAGCTTCTAATGGTTTAATTGAATGGGATGTTTTTAAGGCGGTCATACGCGGGAGGGCCATCAGCGCGACAGTGGGAGCTAGGCAGGCAGTGCAGAAGGCCCTTATGGAAACAAAACGAAAGATGGATAGGTTAGAACAGGAGGCCGCACATGACAGGGAGAAACAGACACCATTTCAGGAAGCCTGCATCAAACACGCGGAATTGTTAGAATCACTGTGTGTCATAGACCACCAACGCTACACACAGAGATGCCATTCCGAGGCGGACAAATCGGGGGCAATGTTAGCTAAATTATTGCGTGATGATCCCCCGGCCATTGTGATTAACGAAATTAATACCATGTCAGGTGACACGGTACATACCCTAAACAACATTAATGCGGCCTTCTGCCAATATTATGCTACATTGTACAGCAGACCTACAGCTAGTGGTGACACGGGAATAGACCACTTCCTCCACGCATTGCCATACGCACAACCGACTGCAGCAGACCCGAAAGACCTATCAGGCCCCATTACAAAAGTAGAAATTAAGATGGCAATTAACGGGCTCCCTCGTAATAAGACCCCTGGGACTGGACGGGTTACCTGCAGAATTTGATGACATCTTCATGGACTCTCTCCTGCCTCAATTAGAGATCCTATATAACACGGCGCTGGCGAAGGGAACACTGCCCTCACCACGGCGCAAGCACTGGTGGTCTCTCTTCCGAAACCGGGGAGGGATCTCACTGACATGGCAAGTTAACGTCCATTATCGTTACTGATTTAATTTGATTTAATTTGTGAATTTATAAAGCGCACGATTGCCCGTGGGCTTCTTGGCGATGGACTGGACTGCCGGGTAACCGTGCATTACCTAAGCAGTGAACAACCAGGTTTTTACCTCTTTCCTGAATGTTAGCAGAGATGTGCTGTTTTTAATTGTAATAGGGAGAAGGTTGTAGGTCTTGGCCGCCTGGAGCAGGAAGCTTCTTCCTCCCCATCTAACTTGCCTAAATTTCGGCACCTGGATCAGCTTTGCCTGGCTCGATCTCAGGCTTCTTGATGGCTTGTATTGTTTTGGATTTCTTTTTAGAAAACGGGATCCGGACCCATGAAGGGCTTTATAGGCCAAACAAACTGCCTTGAATATTCTCTTTCCAATGGGTAGCCAGTGGAGGGCTCCTAGTCTGTGAGCTACTGGCTCAAATTTTGGGATGTTCAGCACCAGCCTTGCTGCAGCGTTTTGTAAGTATTGGAGTTTTGCTAGATATTGGCTCTGTAACCCTGCAGGTAGCGCATTCCCATAATCTAGCCTAGATAAGGCCAATGCTGTTACCAGAGTTTTACATGAGTCCCGGGGAATAAACGGCAGTAGTTGTTTTTATCATTTTGAAGACATACCAGACCGCGGAGGATAGTTTGTTAGTCTGGGTGTCAAAGGATAGTTTGTAATCCATTATTATTCCCAAATTTCTGACTTTGTTCACAGGGGAAGGGCAGTCTCCTAGCGTGTCTGGTCACCATTTCGGGGACCAGATTTTTGTGTCTGTCCCCAACAGCATGATCTCGGGTTTTTCACCGTTTAGTTTTAGGCAGTTACACTGCATCCAATGGTTAATCTGTCTCATACAGTTGTTGAATCTGCCTGCTGTTTCTTTTGAACTGTCCACTATTTGGGTGTCGTCTGCATAGGAAACTGGCAGAAAACCACAGTTCCTTATTATAGCTGCTAGTAGGGCCACATAGACATTAAAACGGGTAGGGCTTAAGGATGGACTCCTACTTCGGCTAGTCTGGTCAGGAGTGTATCTTGGTTTACTGTGTCGAAGGCCGCCGAGAGATCGAATAAAATCAAGACGGCCTTCCCTCCAGCATCCAATACACTCCTGAGTTCCTCTACTGCCATAAGCAGTGCCGTTTCCGTTCCATGTTCCTCTCAAAACCCATATTGTGAGTGATCCAGTGCATTTACAGATGTTAAGAATAGTGATATTTGTTTATTCATTAACTTTTCCAGTACTTTGGCTGCAAAGAGAATTCTCGCTATTGGTCTGTAGTTTCCAAGTTCCTGCGGGTCTAAATTTGGCTTTTTTAGCAGCTGCAGGACTGAGGCTGTTTTCCAGGCCTCTGGGAAACAACAAGATTTAATTATGTTTGTAAAGACCAGAGCTAGTTGTTCGCTTAGTAGGTCCGGAACCAGGTGCATCATCTTAGGAAGACACAGGTCCGATAGGCCTCCGGACCTAGTAGTCAATACCACGTGTTTGATCTGTTCAACTGATGACGGCACAAAATTGAACAACGGTCCCCGTTTGCGATCTATGCGTGACTGTGAGGCCGCGGACTTGTCAGACATTTTAAAGGACTCATAGACTCCCCTGCTACACATGGCACTACAGTGTTGAAAAGCAGCAGTCCACTATACATGCCCACATCCTGCCTACGCAGGCAACATCCCATTACTGGGAATACAACTAGCGACTTGCCGAATAACGAAGCGCACTACCGCTCCCTGGCTTGAAGCAGGGGTTAGCATGGTGTCGGACTTGTTCCATGGCGGACAGCTGCTGGACTATGGTACCTTTGTTAGAAAGACAGGGGTGCCAGCTCATTTATATATATTACATGTGGCGGTACTACAATATGTAAAAGTACACTGGGCCCCACGCCGGCAAGAACCATCTACGCATGAACTGATTAAAGCACTTTATTATATGGGATGGGGCAGACACCTAATTAAATGGTTGTAAGTAGGGATTCATGCACATGCGAAGATATCCCTTACTACTCTACGAACCGCATGGTCGGAAGACATAGGGCGAGCCCTAGAAGATAAAGCATGGGAGAGAATTCTGGAACATCCTAGGAAAAGAACGAGGAACGCACAATTTAAATATATCCAAACCATGATATTACACAGGGCATATCTCACCCCTCGTAGACTGGACAGAATGCAACACTGCTGCCCTAGGTGTCACTGGGAGGGAGCAGAGATAGTTCATATGGTGTGGACATGCACACACCTACGGGAGTTTTGGGACTTGGTCAGACGCTATACACACGCAGCCACACAAAGGGACATAACCAACACCATGGAAGAATGTATCCTGGGCCTCCACAAGTCCTCCACTAAACACAAAGTGCAATATAGGTTTGTGAACCTGTTGCTCATCTTAGCAATAAGGGCTATCACCATGCGGTGGAAATCCAAGAAATCACCTTCCATACACACGTGGCATAGAGAAGTGAATCGGTGGGGTAGTGCAGAAAATGCGCCCATCAGACGGGGGAGGTCAGGGGCTTAAGTAAAACCCCGATAACACTGCAGTGCGATGTTATTATGGAAACCCTTAAAGCACAAGAATTAGATGCTGCAGATGCTCGAACTGGCTCGCAAAAAAAAGTGTAAAACTCTAAACCCACTTCATCGGGATAATTATATTGGCAAGAATGCATACCGAAGAACAAGTGTTGTTGTCAATCTAACCAATATATGGGATATGAATATGTTGTTGATAATAAATGATGTGGTATGCCAAGCCTAAGGCAACAAGGTGCCCTCGGACGCAGCAATATGAAGTTAGAAGGACTGGAGGGAGGGGGGGATATGTTTTTTTTTTTATTATACAACAGACAAGGGCGTGCTGGGATACGGACATACATCCGGATTGCAGTCTATGCATATTTGTAAAATGTTTAAATGGAAACTATTTGTGATTGAGCGGACTATGTATAGTGTGAGCAAATGCAGGTACTGGCTTTGTCGGCCTTCTTTCTTTCTAATACAGCAGAGCTCAAGATAGTAGTGATACTAATTGTGCCGACCCACATGTCTATATTGTGAAAAATGTAAATCTTTCAATAAAAATTGTTTCCAAAAAATTACTCAGTGAAACAGTTTGAAAATGGGGAGAAACAAGTCCAATATCGGAGCGGTGTGAATAACAGGTTACAAATCACTTATGCAGTATCTTCTTTTGAAGTGTTACAGTTTGTTATCTTTTTTTAATGTTCCTACTGTGAGGTGTTGTTGCTTAGCATGTATATTACCCAGGATTCCTGGTACATTTAATAAGGTTTCTCCTATTGTTCGCTACATTCCTAAAACACACTGAGTCCCCAAAAGATATTTTACAGAATGTCAATGCAACATAAGTCATTTTAAGAAAGAAAGAACTTTGTATTCATTTCATCATGTATGTTAGAAAAAGGCAGATGTCCGTCACTAATCCCTGCTCAAATGAAAAAAGACAGGCTGCTCGTATGTCGCAAACTGATCTGATGGGTTATGAATATGTTGCTCTTATCACTGGAATCATGCCTTAGGTTTGAGGTCCATTAGTAATCATTAGTTGGAAGGCAGATGGTAATGATGGATCTCCTAGTAGCTTTTGATATTGTGACCAAGATATCCCATTGGATAGACTTACATCAGTAGCCATAGCTAATGCTCAGTCTGTGGCCTGGTTTCGCTCACTTCTATTAGGGGGATCACAAAGGGTAAAGCAGATGTCCTTGGTTTATAATGCCCTGTCCTCTTGTGGTCTACCTCAGGGCTCTTCTCTCATTGTATTTAATAACCAGCAGAAGAAACACTAACGTCTTAAGAGACCATTCAGTGTTCATAATCAAGTTCTAAAGATACATAGGTTTACTTATATATTCACAGGATCCTAAGTTCTTTATTTCCCTCCAAAACACCTTGAAAGCCACGAGAGTCTGGATGGGAAAGAACTGTTTGCAGCTTAACAGCAATAAGACAGAGCTCATACCTTCGGAGCAGAGAGACGGTCATGTTCAATGGGGCCACATTCCTGTTCCTACTAAACCAACATATCTTCCCTTTAGTTAAAAAACAGAGGAGGTATTTACTCTAATATTTTAATAAATTAAGTCATATTCTGGCTGTAAGAAGAGCTTCAAACTGGCTTCCACTGAAAGAAGGGATCTCTTTCAGATCAGAGTGCGAAATGTAGTTTTCGGTCAAGCACATAAGCATGACACAGAGAGCAGAGGGAGAAAGACAAACCAATCTAACCTGCTAGAGTTCAGGCAATTTCTAGTCCCAAGTGGACAGCTGGTTCTTCCAGAAAGTGGCCCTTCACCTCTTTAGGAATACAGGAAGTCAATTGGTCTAACCCTTAAGAAGCACTTTCAGAATCTTGGTATGAGCACAGCCTGTAACGGGTTGATCAAATATTGAACAGAGGGAAGGGGAAATCATTCCCATCTCTCCAAGAAGAATTTGGGCTTCGAGACACAGATTATTGGCAGTACTGTCAACTAGTCCTCTGTGTCCGCTCTCGCGGTGGGGCGCTTCCTGTGGAACTTCAGGTATTACCCATCGTCCAATACTTGTAAACCATGGGTCAATACAGGGGCGTGGTGTCTGGCATGTATGGATTTTTCATTAAAATCCTACACTCACTTTCGACATGTGGCAACTGCTACTGGGTGAGGCAAATTTCTGAATATTGGGCAGACGTTCTGTTAGTCCATGACAAGGTCCTCATGGGGTCCAAATTACAATTCTTGCTCTTCAACATTCTAAATGACTGATACTGGTCCCCATGGAAGCTCAAACAGGCAAAGGTCCTCCCCCAAGAACTCTCCAGGAGGAGTGGTGCTGCACATCGTGACTTACTTCACATTTTGTGGTCCTGTCAGCCCTTTTCGACTATTGGTCTCAAGTGTGGGACTGCCTCAGACAATGTGGTCACACTCAGATACGCCATCCCCCAACTGGCACAACATTTAAGATTTTTCCTAGGTGCTGACGCATAAACATTGCTGGCCGGTTGCTTCGATTGCAACAGCCAAACAATATATTCTTCGCTACTGGTGACACCCCACCTCATCGACTTGCAGTGAATGGCTGCTTTAACTCCACCAAGAAGCTTGCCACAAAAGAATTTCTTACCAGCACACTTCTAAGGCAGTCTGGGGTCTCTTCCTTACGAGTGATGTACCCCTACTTGAGCTTGCCCAAAGATTCCTCTCTGGCCCCCTGATATTGATATTAGTTGGGGTAAGAGACGAACTTGAACTGTCCTTGAACAGACATGTTCTTAACTGGCTTTGTCGTACTTGTGATACTGCACACCAAATAGCTCTGACTGCCTAGGGGCGTGGCATAAGAGCCGATGTGGATGGTCGCCTGAACTGAGAGCTCCGCGCCAACCCCGGCATTTCTCTTGTTAGGGGGCCGATTTTGCCTCTGAAAAAACATATCCGGCGGCGTGCCCTGCCTCCCTGGAGGTGTCTGCGGCATTCACCGGTGGAAAAGATATCACCGCTGGCGATCGGAGGAAGTAATAGAGCGGAACCCCGGTCGCCCAAAATGGCGTCGGATACCGCTGAGAAGAGCTGAGCCGCTGCAGAGCATGATGGACAGCCAGTGAGACGGCAGAGAGGAGGATCGGACCGCTGAGTGCCGACCATCTAGCGGAGGGGGCTCTGGTGCGATCCTGGATTTTTGCTGCAGCGGTGGTATCGGTGAGGCCGCGGAGGAGCACAGAGCTTTCCTTCCCCTCCTTCTGCCCCCTTCCTCCTGGCGACGTACAGGGCATTCGGAGCGGCCACGGCGGGAGAGATGAGACAGAGCGGGGCTCCGACGTGTTGCGAGGATGGACCAGGAACTTTGTGGTGGAGGTCTCCCACAATTGGGACTGGGAGCTGTGGAGCGGGTGGGCTGACTGCAGTGTGTATGCAGCCGCCATTTTGGGATCTCTGAGGTGCGGCAAGACTACGGGCTAAGCGGCTCCCGGAGGAGTCGACATCTGGAACGGAGGCGAGATTGATGGAGGTGAGGCCCCAGTGGGAGCGGACTGCAAAGGAAAGTGCCTGACATTAGTGAACCAGGAGGAAGCCCCCAGGACGTTCACTTAAGAGCCTGTGGAGTTAGCTGGACGGGTCACTAGTGCGGCACGTGGAAGCAGCGGAGAGAGGTGAACGGAGGCTGTAGGGCACTGAGGGGACTGCCTGGATTTGAAACCTAAGCTGCAGTTAGGCAACGGAGAAACACAAACGGATTCCACCCCTGGCGGCCTAGTGGTAATAACTTGCCCCTGCTGGCACAAGTGTGCTCACAACCAGTGTGACACCAAGAGCAAGAAACAGAGGCTGAACTCCGCAGGATCAAGACAGAGTACAGGAATTGGGGCCCTGGAAAACGACGTGCGACCGGATGGCACAGTGGGTGCAGTTGCGACTCTTAGCCGGGAGCTTTGGACCTGAGGTGGGGCTGCCTGCGACCATTGCTCCGAGACCCAGCCTATTGTGGAGCGAATCAGGGAGAGCATTTGCCTGGGGGACCAGGAGGCTAGTTGTGCGCCTCACTGAGTGGAGCCACAATCGGAGGGGAAAAAGCAGGGAGTGTCCTACAAGCCTTGGGGGATGGGTGGTGGCTAGCCTCTACCAAGGAGAACAGTGAGGACGCCTCGCAACGAGGAACATCGCAAATAATCTCCGGTGAAAGCAGAGGACTGGAGGGGAAACTGTAGACTGCCGGCGGGATTGCTGGACCTGTGGGGAGGACGGTCATGAATAAGCCAAGGGGCAAGCAAGGGGTGCAGCCCCGGAACAAGAAGAGGAGGCGGTGGATCACCGGAAGACGGAGGTGTTGGAGTCGCATCCTGAGGGGATGATGCAGCAGCAAGTGAAGGTGATACTTAAGGCATTCAGGGACACTAGAGATGCCCTCCAGCAGGATATAGCACAGGTGTCTGTGGGGCTGGGCCTTCTCCGGACAGCCAACGCAAAACTGGCAGACCGGGTAAAGCAGACCGAAGCCATATTGTGCACACCAGACGTACACGCAAAAGTACTAAATAGTGAGTATTTTGCGAGAAAAATATGAGATCATAATCCGTTATTGTTAATGATTAGTTGGGTTCAGGAGAGACCTGCAATACCGATGTGGTGCCTACGACAGGAGACGCTGGAGGACGTGGTCTTCCGTAAGGACATAGAAAGAGGCATTGAGCAATACTTTGCTGAAAATGGAGTGGGACGCCTTTAAGGTGGTGATGAGAGGAATGTGCATTGCCAAACTGGCGGGTGTATGGAAGACATTGCTGCGCGAAGTAGAAACAGCAGCAAACTGGCTGCGCAGGGCGAAGAGGGAGCAGCCTGAGCACCCTGAGGTGCAGGAGGAACTGACAGGGGCCAGGGAGGAATGGCGACCCAGATAGAGAGGTTACGTTGCTACAATCACAGGACTTACCTGGCACGGGCGCACACGGAACGGGACAAGGCGAGTACGCTGCTGGCTTGGCTAGCCAACCCGGCACCCCGGGCCACGCCTATCTTGGCGTCCTCACTGTCAGAACTTGCCCCTTCTGGTAGTGACGTTTCTCACTCAGCAGGCTGAGTGTTCTCTTCTGGCTGGGTGTCACTCTGCATTCGACCGTGTTGATCAGGGCTCCCAGGAAGATTTTCACTTGTTCTGGGTCCATGGAGCACTTTCTCCAGTGGATGGAGAAGCCCAGGTTCGTGAGCGTTCTTGTGACCTGTTCTGCGTGAGCTTTGCATCTCGTGTAAGAGCTTGCTTTCACGAGCCAGTCGTCCAGGTAGGGGTACACGTGTATACCCTCCCTTCGTAGGTGTGCGGCCACCGCCGCGAGGCATTTGGTAAAGACCCTTGGCGCTGACTTGAGCCCGAAAGCCGGGGTTGTGAGCTGGTAGTGGTCTTTGTTCACCTTGAATCTTAACATGTGTTTGTGTTTCCTGTTCATGGGGATGTGCAGGCATGCGTCTTTTAGGTCCATCGTGGACAAGTAGTCCCCGGGCCTTATTTGTGGGATGACCTCTTGCAGGGAAGTCATCTTGAACTTTTGAGTTTTTACGTAGGTGTTCAGGAACCGTAGGTCCAAGAGGGGTCTTAGGCTTTCGTCCGCCTTTGGTACTAGGAAGTAGTTTGAGTACACCCCCTTGTTCCGTTCTCTGTGCGGGACTTGTTCTATGGCCTCTTTGAGGAGCAGTTCTTGAGCTTCCTCTTGGAGCAACTGCAGTTCTTTGCCCTTGTGACCCCTTCTCTTTGGCTTTCTGCTTGGTGGATATCTTTCCAACTCTATGCAGTATCCGTGCTGTATAATGTTTAGTATCCACTTGTCTGTGGTTATTTTTCTCCGTTCGTGTAGAAAAAATCTCAACCTTCCCCCTAATGGTGTTGTGTGTTCTCTTGAGCCGTGTCCGTGTGAGCCTCCCCTTAGCTGTTGGTGCTCTCCCCCCTGAGGCTTTGGGTGGGTGAGCGCCTCCTTCTTCACGGAGTCACTTTTGGGGGGGTTGATCACCCCCTCTCCGTCTCTGGCCCCGTCCGTTTCCTCTTCCTCGAAAGGAATGGCCCCTATTCTGGGAGTTCCAATTCTGCCTCTGTTGACCCTGGTGCCATTGGTTGTCACTCTGTTGACTATGGTGGTGCGACTGTTGCGAATGTGATTGCTGGTTTCCCCCTCTACCATTTGGTCTCCTTGTGGGGGTGCCTCTCCGCATCCCCCTGAATTGTAGGACTCCCATCGATTTGGCTGTCTCATTGTCCTTCTTCAGCTGAGCCAGTTTGTCATCTACTGATGCCCCGAACAGCGTCTCCCCGTTGAAGGGGGTGTTCAGGATGTTATTTTGCACTTCTGCCTTGAAGCCTGATATTCTGAGCCAGGCTTGCCTTCTCTCAGTGATGCCTATGGCCATCAGCCTGCTAGATGTTTCTGCCCCATCTAGGGCTGTCTTCAGGCATGCGTTTGCTATGTCCTTTCCCCCCTCCACGAGGTGGGCTGACCTCTGCCTGTACTCCTCAGGCATGTGTTTCAGCAACTGGCTCATCTCATCCCAGTGCTGATATTGGTGTCTATTTAGGAGTGCATTGGAGTTTGCCATCCTCCAATGCATAGCGGCATTTCTTTCAATTTTCCTTCCAGTGAGGTCCATCCTCCTGCTTTCCTTATCAGGTGGTGGCCCAGATGTGGTTGGCACGTTGGCCCTTCTTCTGGCCGTTGCCGCGATTATGGAGTCAGCTGCCACGGTGCCCTGGATATAAAGGGGGGTCCTCGGAGAACTTGTATTTCTTCTCCGTCCTCGGGGTCACTGACCTGCATGTGGCTGGTTCCTTGAAGGCTTCAGTCCCTTGGGCCGTGACGCTCTTCAGCATGGGCAGGAAGCTGCTTTTCGTCTGTGAGGGGAGCAAAGTCTCTAGCAGGAAGTCAGCCTTTGTCTGTTCCTCCTCCAACTTCACATTGTAGACTGCTGCAGCCTTCTTAACGACCTCATAGTAAGCCCCGATATCGTCTGGCGGCGAAGGCCTTGAAGGGTATGTCTCCACAGGTTCCTCGGGGTTATCGGCCTCGAGATCCTGCCATTCTTCCTCTAGCGACGCCGCGGATTTTGAGTAGTAGCTCTCGCGGAGGTAATCTCCTTCCGAGCGGTAGAAATCCTCCTCTTCTCCCTCATCTGTGGGGTTGGGCGTTTTCGGCGGCTCCTCGGCTTCGAAGTCCTCCTGCACCTCTACCTCTTCGGCGGTCGCAGCGGTCTCCGAGGGAGTCGAGTAGGTCTTCGAGGGAATCGTATAGTTCTTCATTGTTTCCTCGAAGACTCTCTTCCTCTGGAGCATACTCTCCATTTCGGCCTCGAGCCTTCTTCTCTTTTTCTCCATCTCTGCCGCTTGCTCGGCGTCGAGCTTTTCGGCAGGTCTCTTCGACGGTACCTTCGACGTCGAGGCCGTTCTGAGCGTCTTCTCGCTCGAGGGTCCCTTCTCGAGGGCCTGCCTTGACGACCTTTGCTTTTCGCTGGTCTTTGCCATCTGGGAGTCCTTTTCGAAGGATGTGCTGGGCCTTTCGGAGGATGCGGCTTCGGACGTCGAAACTTTCGTCGCCGGCGCTCCTTTCGAGGACTTAGCCTCTGCTTTTCGGGGTTCTCCCTCAGGCTTTCTCGGCCCTGTCTGGGTTTTCGGGGTTGTAGACTCTCCTACCTTTTTTGAAGGTCTCACATCGGTCTCTACGACCGTGAAGTCATCTGGTCCCTCGGCGATGTTCTCCTCTTCGTCGGAGGAGGCACCCAGCTGGTAGAGGGTCGGCGTGGTCCCTTTCCCTTGCATCGTGTGGTGGGCCACCCTCTGTCTCTCTCGAACTCTCAGAGTCTTTGGGGTGAAGATTGAACAGGCGTTGCAATCCTCGCTGGAGTGGTCGATCGGCAGGCAGAGGTTGCAGACCGGATGCTGGTCCTTCTGCGCGTACTTTTGGTGGCAATTACGGCAGAACTTGAATGGGGTGTTGTCCATGTGCTCGCTCAGGGTGCCCCCTGCGCGCGCTTTCTCCTTGGCCGTCGAGTATCACGAGGTTTTCTCCTCTTTCTTTGTTCTTGCTCTAGGAGGTCTTCTTCTCCGACTTCCCTCGGTCCTTTTTCCTCAAAAACTTGGTGTATTTCCTTCTTTTCTCCTGAAACTTCTCCGGAGCTTCATGCGACGATCCAGACCCAACGGCGGAAAAAAGAATCTGAAGATGGCGCCCAAGGGTGGGAGCTTCCGCAGGAAGCGTGCCGACGTCACGAAGGTGCACCAAATGGTGGGACGTCGACGCCCACCTGGGCTACAAAAAAAAAAAAAAAAAAAAAAAAAGACTACGAATCCGGACCCAACCACCAGATCGCGGAATAATGCACAGCATAGTGAATCCAGAAAGATTCACGCTGCAAAACAATTTGTTTTTTGAGTATTATGATGGGTTATATAGGAGTCGGTCGAGGGGCACTGACGAAGCCCTGGAAGAATTTTTGGCTGACATAACCTTACCCCAGCTGGAGGATGAGCAAGCAGACTTATTGGGGCAGGACATCACACTGGGGGAAATAAGAGGTGCCATTAAACACATGGCACACAACAAAACGCCAGGAGCAGATGGCCTACCTATTGAGTTTTACTCGACTTACATTGACTTACTCGCTCCAAAATTGCTAGCGGTTTATAAAGAGGCGCAGGCAAAGGGGAGGCTCACAACTTCCATTAGAGAGGCTATTGTTATCCTGCTTCCGAAACCAGGAAGGGGCCCATTAGATAGATCGGCATATCGCCCGCTAACTATGCTGACATTATACTATAAGATTTTAAGCAGAATGTTGGCGACTCAGGTCCTGCCTCACACGGTACAACTGGTTCATCGTGACCAGGTGGTTTTTTATCCCGACCCGGAACATGGCCATTAATGTACGACGCCTCCTCCGCATACTAGATGCAGATCACGGGGATAGCCCCAATGCTGCAGTGTTATCGGAGGACATAGAGAAGGCATTTGATAGTCTGGAGTGGCCTTATCTGTACCGAGTTAAGCGTGCATTCGGCCTTGGGGAGGCATTTGTGGGATGGACGGGGTTACTGTACAGGGCTGCAACGGCAAGGGTGCGGACGGGGATGGTAATATCTTCCCCTAGCTCGGTAGGTCGGGGAACACGACAGGGTTGTCCACTGTCACCACTGCTGTTTGCGTTGCCAATTGAGCCACTGGCTGCGCATGCTAGGATGGGGCAGCACTATCAGGGCCTGGCTTTGCGGGGAGACAAAAAGTATATATCCCTATATGCCGATGATCTACTTATCTTCCTGGCCAATACAGGAGAGGTGCAGATTTGCTAGAAGGGAATGTGGGAAGGGCCTTACGTGGACTGCGAGGAACCCTGGCTTCTTAGAGTGCTCTTCCACTTTTGGTGGCTGGCAGGGTGGCACTCCTGCAGATGGTGGCGCTCCCCCACTTGCTATATTATTTTAGGACATTGCCACTGTGGATAACGGGGGCAATCTTCAGGTAACTTAGATCCATGGTTAGCGGCTTCATATGGGGACATAGCAGAAGACAGGTTGTTTCGCCTACAATGATGAGACCGCGAGCGGATGGGGGCCTAGCGGTGCCAGACTTCGAACTTTATTACTTGGCGGCTCAGCTGCAGTGGCTCACTCGGGCGGTGGCTCAAGAGTTTCAGGGCCCAGACAGTCCAGAGGAACGGTGGCTTCCACGCCACATGCTCTCATTCACAATATTACAGCAGTGCCTGCACCTAGGGTCACTGACCGCTGAGGAGCGGACGCTGAGACAGTGCTGGAACCGGAGCCAGCGTAGAGCCGGCATTAGTCGCCTGTATGCTGCGGAAATTCCCTTGGGTATGTATACTACCCTCATGCATGGGGGGGACTGGTCGGAACTGGCAGACTGGGAGACTGTGGGGGTCCAGGTAATAGGTGATTTGTACGAAGACTGGGTGTCACTACCTTTTCAAATGCTACAGGACAGGTATGATCTGCCGCGAGGAGAGTATTTGCTGCATGCAGCCCTGGTTTGGGCGATACAACACCATTGGAAAGAAGGGATATCCGAACCGCGGACCTCTATGGCATGCCAATATATAGTGATGGCGGCTGGAACGTTTAAGGAGGTTACTTGTATATACAGGCAACTGGTCTCAGAAGGCCTGCAAATACTGCAAGAATTACAGAGAAAGTGGGAGGTGGATCTTGGGAAGGAAATACCGGAAACAACTTGGATGCAATTGATTCGGAGGGCCTGGAAGAGTAAAAGGAATGCTAGATTTCAATTAATACACTTCTTTAAATTGCACAGGGCTTATTTGACTCCGGCCAAGATTAATCAGAATTTTCAAATAGATACTGCCCAGTGCCCACGGTGTAACTTAAAGGGGGCGGAGTTGCATCACATGCTGTGGAGTTGCGGACAGTTAGGAATGTACTGGAATGAGGTAGTCAAACTGCTTTGTGGAGTTACAGAGTGCCACATAGACACTGACATGGGCACCTGTATATTGCATTGGTTTCCGCATACTCCCAAAACAAAAATCACGAGCAAGGTTCTGGATCTAGGCCTACTGCTAGCTAAGAGAGAGATCACGGCCCAATGGAAGTCACGGCTAGGACCTAGCAGGGAAGTGGAAATCGGAACTACCAGATTTATAGCTCTGACTGCATACTGCTCTCCTATTCCTATAGTATTTTGTCTGCGCCTCTCTCTTGTGGCCAAATATTCCACCTCCTCTATACCTCCTCCGCATCATCTCTTCCCAGATGTGGTACCTCTCCATGCCCCTGCACATAGAATTCTTTTTTTAAAATATGTATATTTCTTTATTATTTTCTCAAAGTAACACAATATTCCCTTTATAGAGAGAATTCATAATATAAGCACTTTCTGCCTTTCCTCCCGGGGATACACAGTTCCATTATTGGAGCCTACTTTGTGCTAATGTATGCTCAATTGTATGGACTTGGCTTCTTTCTGATCCCATTTGATTATATACTCTGAACAGTGAGTTTTTTTTACGGAATTGCTCCCTATGTTTACTTTCTTGTTTTTCATTAATAAATGATAAAGGATAAATAAAGGTGGCAAAAAAGAAGCCCTTCCAAAAAACTGGTTACACGGGCATCAGGGTGCAAGACCTCTACCCTCTCCCAGATAGACAGCAGCAGGCACCTTCTTCGCCTACGAGGGATTCAAAGGAAATATAAGAGCCTATCAGGATGCAGGGGCAATAAGGTGTTTTCAGTCACTTTGCAGTCCAAATTGTACATCACACCTGACCATTATGCTACTGATGCATAATCTGTGCCCTTGTAATAGGACCTTGCCTAAAATTTAGATATGCAAGATGGGTCTATCTAACAGGTTCAAGAGTTAGAAGGCATACTAAGCACCCTCCTATTGTCCCAAGTCAAGATATGCCAGCAAACGCAACTGACAAAAATAGGGATCCAGACAAAAAACGCACTTCATAAAGCATGTTATTTCAAACGGGGCAACGTTTTACTCATCACCTTTATTCTTTTGGATCTAAAAAGCAGAACTGTACACTTAGGATCACTGCAGTGATAGCATGTTGCTTATTTGTAAAACCAAGGCCTCTTCTATTTAAAAGAAAGTGAAGACCTTTTTAATTTTAAAATAGCGAAACGCTCCAATTTTCAAAACCATGCTGGGACCTTTCTACTTATAAAAACCCTTTATGTGATCTATTTGAAAAACCACGGGTCTCTTCTCCTGAAATGGACTGAGAAGTTTCATCTGAATAATATATGTTTCGTCCACTCCAGCCTGCTAACTGGAGTCGCAGGTGTACCAGTATCTTCAGGTAATTTCGGTTTAAGGTGCTATTTTACTAACACAAAGTCAATACAAAGAGATTCGAGAACACACATTGCTGTTAGAATGGAGAAAGGAAACTGGTTCAAGAAATGTTAGTAATAGAAAAGGTCTGGGGAACAAATTCAAAACCCAACAGAAAATTGGGTATTTGTAATTCACAAAAAGAAGGTGGTGGAAAAACCCAAAGTGGTAGTCAAGTGTAAGGTATTAGCTATTTGATTTGAATAGACATGTGTTGGCTAGTTGAGAGATTAAATGTGCTATGACTGTTCTAAATGTGTGCTAGTCTGCTCTGAGTTATTACAATGACTAAGGTTACTTTAACATCAAGCACCTAGGGTTTTGTATAGAAGTGTAATGAACGTGCCACTTATGTGGATAAGTAGCCCGATGATGACCGTCGTCCATTACCATCTAAATCTTATTTATCATATTAAAAAATAATATAGTGATGTGTATGCCTGCCTAGTAAGAATAACCTACGAAGTAGGGCTTGATTATGTCCCTTTCTGTTTCCGACTTTATCTTGCTTAACGGCAGCGCTTGCTCTGGGCTTTGGCATGATCTTATGTTATCTTGCATACTAATTTTGCTCTTTTGCTTAAATAGAGGCTTATGCTCAAGTGACTCCATTTTCTAAGCTGTCGCCATTTTTTTAGCTTCACTAGGTGAGAAGGGCATGTTTTCTTTTTCACTTGTTTTTCGCACTTTACTGACCAAAAAGAACTGGATATTGTCAGAGGTATGCTCTCGCTCTGAAGCCATAACAGACGCCTGGCCAGCTGAAGCTGTGGCCTTGGTGCGGAGTGGTATGGACTGTGATGGGAAAAGGGGGCGAGGCTCACAAGGAGTTTCGTCTTACGTCTTCACTTGTACTAAAGGAGGTGTCTGGGTTCTGTTCGGTGGAAGTTCATCACAGGGCAGACGTCCAGCTGAGGTGGTGGGGCGTATAGTGTCACTACTGTCTCCTAGCTCGGCAGAAGAACCGGACTCCCCTTTGGAGAAGTGGAGCGGGATGAACATACAGTCAGTGAGGTGTTCTTATTTTCCTACTGATCTTGCCTATTTCTCTGTTTTCAGGTTCCATACATTTATACACATATATTTCTAGGTATGTGTATCTGATTGCGTTTAGTAATCGCCTAATTGGCAGTTGGCTAGAAGTGATACATTTTGGCCTACTGTGTATCATGTACTAATAAATATATCCCAGATAAACCAATTGGTCTCTTTCTTGTGGCAGGAGATTGTGTGCCAGTATGTGGTTTTCGCGGGCGAGTATTCTGTTTTAGAGAGGAAGGCAAATTCCCTTCTAGGCAGCACGTGTCGTCGGAAAATTGTTATGAGCTCTCCTGGCAAGTGAGGTGCAAGTCTTAGTTATTCTCGCCTTGGGTAAGTATTGTAAGTGTTGTATTTTGGCCCAAGAGGGATGTGTCTGTAAGGTCTGTCCTTTTTGTGAAAAGCAGATCATAATCTTTTGGCGTCGTGATTCACAAGATCGAAGAGGTGGATGCTAAGGGGAAAGATTATTATGTTTTCTAGAAAAATGAAAGCAGACTCCCAACTGTCAATTGAGATTCTCGGATGGGAAATGACTCCATATGGGGTACTGGCCCATGAGTGGGCTAATTGTACTGGTTTGAGTGAGAATTGGAGCGCATGTTTATTGGAAGCTGAACCGGCTCAAGTGGTTTCATGTTACAAAAAGTGTCTATGAGAAAAGGAGAAGAACTCTCTACATTAGGAAGGAGGGGTTGCATTCTCCAGAATGCTTGTAAAATGATGCATGAAAACTATGTACAGTTACAGCGTAAGTGTAGAACGTTTGAAGAACAGTATGTTGAAGCAAAGAATGCCTCTACGTTTTTAACGTGTCAAAATAAGTTATTGCTGGATAAGCTAGAGACTTACCAGACCGTCACTGAGAGGACTGCGGTGCACATTGCGAATTACATATACAGGAACAGGAGAGGAAGAATTAATAAAAGGAAGGTGCATCTGGCTATTAAAAAGGCTGGACTTGACTGGGATCCCGAGGAGTGAGATGGAAATATTTGGGATTCTTCAGAGTTTTCAGGCTCGGGTGAGGAAGATAACAGAAAAGAGGAGCCTATTAGAACTGAGAGAGAAAATAAATCAGAGGGACGTAGAGAGGTCCAAGAACAGCTGATTCACCGCAGAAAGTTGCAGGGTGGTCTGCAGTATCCACAGGGAGTGTATTTAGACAGTTTAGAGGATTTTACGTAGCAAAAGATTAATGATATTTTAGACAGGTTTCAGCAGAAACCTGGTGAGCATTTACTTACATGGATGGTTCGCATCTATGATTTGGGTGCTACAGGCGTGATGTTAGATCAAAGAGATGCAGTGACATTTTGTACATTGAGCACAGACTCAACAGTTCAAAAACAATTTAGAAATTATACACATGAATAACAAATTAATTTGTTACAATTGGCTGTGATTGGATGCAGCCACTAATATCAGACAGAGTCAGATTGGCCAGTGAATGAGAAGCCCTGGTATACCTTGAGAGATGCGATACAGAGATTGAAGGAAGAGGTAATGAAAACCTCTATTTTCTTAGACCAAGCAAACAAACTGATGGAGGGTTTGCTTAATACCTCAGTGCGAAATAAAATCATTTGTAGTGCTCCTCCTGCTTACAAGCAGGTAATGATGACTGTTAATTAATCAGACTAGAAATACTCTGGCACAAGTGAATAAAGCAGTTCGCGAATTGGGCGAGCTAGGAGAGTGTATGAAAATCGAGAGACCTTCTAGACCTGAAACTCGTACAGATAATAATAAATTGTCCAGACGAGATTTGGTCACAGCTTTGTTAGAAGATGGTGTGAAGAGAGATGTGATAGATGCAATACCTACAGCAAGTCTGTGGCACATATTTCGAAAAAGAGGGTTAGACAGAAAAGAAGGGAGTAGGAGAGTTAACAAACAGAATCAGGAACAAAGACAATCAGATGAAAGTGATGATGAAACATATAGGAGAAGAAGGGAGAGGTCTTCAGATTGCAGATTTAGAAATGAGAGGGAGAGGTCCCCGGACCGTAGAATTAGAAATGAGAGGGAGAGGTCCCCAGATCATAGAATTAGGAACGATAGGGACATGGGAAGCTCGTATCCCGAAGGAAGAGTATATGAAGAGGATGTGCTTTACAGCAGATAAAGTCTTTACCCTGATTTATCTTGTGCATGAAGCAAACATAAAGATGACTAGGAAATAGGTAAAGCTTCGGTACAGAGTTGGGCTCATAAAGATAATAGACCCAATGTAGATATAGAGATTTATTGGAAACATCGCAATGTACAGAGGGCCCGAGCCCTAGTAGATACGGGAGCGGAGGCCACTTTAGTATATGGAAATCCCAAGAAATGTAGAGGACAGTATTTTACAATTACAGGTTTTGGTGGTAAAGAAACCCCGGCAGTGCAAACTAATGTTCAATTAAAGATTGGAAGAATACCAAAAAGAGGATATAGTGTATTGATTGTGCCCCTTCCTGAATATATTATCGGAATTTACATTCTGAAGAGAAGGACTTTATGTTTGGATGATGGACACTATCAGTTTGGATCAAAACGTTATATTTCAGCTAATTCTGTGAGAGTAGGTCGTTTGAAAATTCCTCCTGTGAAGTTGCCTCAGGCGACCAAAGTGAGATCTATGAAACAATACAGAATTCCTGGTGGCCATGAGGAGATTAGTGCAACAATTCAAGATCGGATGGACGCAGGAGTGATGGTCCCAATCACTACTGCCTGGAATAATCCCGTATGGCCGGTGCGCAAAAGTGATAATTCATGGTGCATGACAGTGGATTACCGCGAGTTGAATAAACATCCTCCACCTTTGACTCTTGTTGTCCCTGATACTATTACCTTGATAGAAAGAATTCAAAGACATGTAGGGACCTGGTATGCGACCATTGATATTGCTAATGCTTTCTTTTCGATCTGTATAGCTCCCGAATGTCAGGAACAATTTAGTTTTCATGGAATGGCAGACAAATGACGTTCAGAAGTTTACCTCAAGGCTATTTGCATAGTCCGACAATATGTCACCGGCTGGTGGCAGAACATTTAGCTGAGTTATCAGTAATTCCTGGAGTGCAAATTTGTTATTATATTGATGACATAATGATACAAGGCGCGACACAAGAGCAAGTACAGACCCAGTTAAACAGAATAATAACACATTTGCAAACTAAGGGATGGGAACTTAATCCTGATAAATTGCAAGGTCCAGCACAGGGTGTGAAATTTTTGGGTATTCAGTGGCATCTGGGAAATCGAGAAGTGGTCCCTCAGGTGAGACAGACAATTAAGGAATTTAGAGTGCCCCGAAATAGAAAAGAGACTCAGAAATGTATTGTTTTTTGGGGGGATTTTAGAGACAACATATCCCTCATTTGAGTAAGATTCTGGCCCCTTTGTACAAAGTCACACAAAAGAAAAATGCATTTGAGTGGGGTGAGATGCAGCAAACAGCTTTTGAATTGGCGAAAGAGGCTATTCAGCATGCTTTGGATTTGTGGCCGGTGCGAGATGGTGATGTTGACTTGAATGTGACTGTGCAGGGACCGTATGCAAATTGGAGTTTATGGCAAAAGCAGGGTAGAACGAAAGTACCTTTGGGGTTCTGGACTAAGAAACTACCAGATGCTGGTGAGCGCTATAATCCTTTTGAAAAACAATTACTTGCATGTTATTGGGCTTTAGTGGATACTAAGCAGGTGACTCTAGGACAAGATGTTATTTTAAGACCTGAGATTCCAATAATGCAATAGGTTATGAGTTCTCCTAAAACTCATAGAATTGGACATGCACAAGAAGCCAGTGTAATTACATGGAAATGGTATATACAAGATAGGGCCCGGGTGGGTCCTAAAGGCACAGCAATGTTGCATGAGAAAGTGGCGCAGGCACCAATATAAGAGACAGACATGAAGCAAAACGTACCTATAGTACAGGAATCTCCGGGTAAGTGGGGTAAGCCATTTAGCGATCTTTCCGTGGAGGACAGAAAGCATGTGTGGTTTACGGATGGTTCAGCCAAGTATGTTGGAGCAAAGAGACCGTGGAAAGCAGTGTCATATAATCCTGTTACTCAGAAATTGTTGAGCACGACTGGTGAAGGAAAGAGTAGTCAGTTTGCAGAACTTTATGCTGTTTACCAAGCCAAGCTTTGAAACAAGAGTTTTCTTGAATATATCATATTTATACAGGTTCATGGTCTACTGCTAATGGGCTAGCTACATGGCTTCCCACGGGGCATGCTCATAATTGGAAGATACATGCAAAAGAAGTATGGGGAAATGAATTGTGGAATAACGTGTGGGACAAGCTTCCCCAGAGCACAGTTACTGTATATCATGTTGATGCTCACTGTTCGATTGATTCACTTGATGGGTGGTTTAACCTCATTGCTAACATCTTGGAGGCAGAGGCGGAGGCACATCATTCTGACCTGGTCGGAATGGCGAGGTGGGCACACCAGAAATGTAGACACTTTGGAGAACAAATTACTAGCAGGTGGGCAGCAAATAGAGGGATACATCTTCCCTGAGATATAGCTAAAACAGTGATTCTGCAGTGTCCTATTTGTCAGCATTCTCAACACAGATCTATCCCACAGAGAGTGATAGGTCAATTGAACAGAGGTAAGTTACCAGCACAGATTTGGCAAATAGATTATATAGGACCATTACCAGTGAGCAGAGGTTGTTAATATGTGTGCACAGCCGTGGACACTTACTCTGGATATTTGATTGCATTTCCATGTAAACGTGCTACCTAGGTAAATACACTTATAACCTCAGATCTGTTGATTTTGTATTATGGAATTCCTTTACATATTCAGTATGATACCAGTTCACATTTTAAAGGGAGAATGGTGGAAGATTATTGTGTGCAACACAATATTGAATGGATTTTTCATGTACCCTACTACCCACAAGCCGCAGGTTTGATTGAGCGCATGAAAGGTCTTTTGAAAGATCAACAAAAAAAGCTCTCTGATGGTTCTTTAAAAAATTGGAGTGATAATCTGTTGACTGCATTACAAATTTTAAATAACAGACCCTTGACTAATGCTGAGACTCCCTTAATGCGAATGTAGACCCAGTCATTGAATGTTCAGCCTCATACGGCTACTAACACAATTGTTTATTGGGCAATGATTCCTGGAGCTTTGGCTCCACACAGAGCAACTCCTGAAGCTGCTGGTCTTGATTTACACACTTTGAGGCAGTATACCTTGAAACCTAGGAATATTGTTCTTATTGAATCTGCAATTGATGTCCAAATACCACCAGGACACTTTGGTTTGATTACCCCTCAATCTGGACTAGCTCTAAAAGGCATCCAGGTGCTGGTTGGTATCATTGACTCTGACTATCAGGGTGAGATCAAAATCATCCTGTTGAATAGTGGTGACATGGATTTAGTGGTTCAGCCCGGAGACAGAGTTTCCCATTTTGTCATCATGCCCGTACTCGGAGGGGTGGTGAGAAAGGGGCATGCCCCAACCCTCCTGATTGTACATGGAGAAGGAGGTTTTGGCTCCACTGATAAAAATCCAGGAGCCACAATGTGGGTTCAGTCACCCAATCAACCCCCTCAACAGGCAGAAGTGATTGCCATGGGCGATGATAATACAATTCTGATCATGAAACCCCGGAAAGAGAAATGGGATTCTGTTCCTGCTGATAAATGTTACCTTCGAGAATGAGTAATGCTGTTTTGATTCCTTTTCTTTAGATCACTGCATGGCTTGTTGCTGCTGGATTTGTCGTCGCTGGACTCTTTTCGGCATGGTGTGAGTGGAGCCGGGAAGGACTGGAGGGGTCCCAGGGCGAGGCAGTCTACTGTCAGCGCAAAGCGAACTTGTTTCTGACCCACAAGGCGAATGTTTGGGAGTATTTGGCGCAGACCTTCATGAATCGCTCATATTTATGCATGTCGAACATGAGAAGCGTCCTTGACGTGGTTACAACTTGTTTTGTGACTGTGCCAACCCATTACTGCAGTTTTTCAACGTTTCTCATACGGATGCTGATGCAGACATTGATGATGTTCGATTACATTTCTCAATCTATGAATTCTGTAGGTCCTGTCCTGAAACTGTCAACTATAATGGACAGCGAATGTTCCAGATTATTACCTACAACATTACTGAAGGTGAAGTCTGTTATAATTTTACATGTGACCCGAAGTTGATTGGCAAATGCATACAAATTAGATTGAATAATAATTTGTCAACCCTTTCTCAACGTGAAAAGACATTGCATTCTGATCGACGAACTGATATGTGCACTTCAGTTTGTACCTCCATGATGTGCAACCATACTATTCTTGCAGCTAGTCATTTTATAATTGTTTTATTACCAATTGGATGGGTATTTTCTTGCGGAAATCGCTTGGTCCTTTATTCCAGCGAACATTTCAGATGGACCTTGTACTTTAACGAGACCGAGTCTTATGATGTTTTCTTTGAATCCTTCTGTTCATAGTCGAACTGTAAGAGAAGTTTCTCAACTGGATAAACAACGAGTCTAATTTACATCTGCTTTCTAAATCTGAATATATTAATTTAGCTGCTTCAATTGTAGGGATTCCTAAACTGTCAATTTATAACGCCAGAGCTATTAGTAAATTGGCTTGTCTTATGGTTAAATCTATTAACCACACTTCAATAGCTTTATCTGAATTTTTGCTTGATATGCGTGGTACACAACAAGCTATTTTGCAGAATAGGGCTGCTATTGATTACTTGCTGTTAAAACATGACCATGGCTGTTTTGATTTTGATGGGTTGTGTTGCTTTAATCTTTCTGACCACTCTAAATCCATCCAGTCTCATATTACGGCTGTGCATAAATTGTCATCTGAAGTTCAATAGAACCTTGACATAGGATGGTGGGACTGGTTTTTTAGGTGGTTACCTAATTTCGGTATGCTTCATTCTATTTTGGGTGGTGCACTCTTGGTCATTTGCTTTCTAATCGCATTATGTTGATGTATTCAGTGTATGCCTAATCATTTTAATTTGCTCCGTCCTCGAGTTGCTTATGCTCATTCTGTAGGTTATGTTTCCTATTATTCTAGGGATGGTTTGCATACTGTTTAAAGTTGTTGTATGTTAGATGGTGTTGAACGATGGTCATGGGTGGAATGTAATGAACGTGCCACTTATGTGGATAAGTAGCCAGATGATGTCCGTCGAACCTTCACCATCACCATCTCAGTCTTATTTAGCCTATTAGAACATAATATAGTGATGTGTAGGCCTGCCTAGTAAGAATAAGCTACAAAGTAGGGCTTGATTATGTCCCTTTCTGTTTCAGACTTTGTCTTGCTTAATGGCAGCGCTTGCTATGGGCTTTGGCATGATCTTATGTCATCTTGCATACTAATTTTGCTCTTTTGCGTGAATAGAGGCTTATGATCGAGTGACTCAATTTTCTAAGCTGTCGCCATTTTCTGAGTTTCACTAGGTGACAAGGGCATGTTTTCCTTTTCACTTGTTTTTCGCACCTAACTGACCAGAAATAACTGTATCTTGTCAGAGGTATGTGCTCACTCTGCTCTGAAGCCATAACAGATAGGCTGAAGCTGTGGCCTTGGTGCGGAGTGGTACGAACTCTGATGGGAAAAGGGGGCAAGGCTCGCAAGGAGTTGCACTAAAGGAGGTGTCTGGGTTCTGTTCGGTGGAAGTTCATCACAGGGCAGACGTGCAGCTGTGGCGTATAGTGTCACTACTGTCTCCTAGCTCGGCAGAAGATCCGGACTCCCCTTTGGCGAAATGGAGCAGGATGATCAGACAGTTGGTGAGGTGTTCCACTAATTCTTATTTTCCTACTGTTCTTGCTTACCTATTTCTCTTTTTTCAGGTCCATATATTTATACACATATATTTCTACATATGTTTATCTGATTGCGTTTAGTAATCGCCTAATTGTTAGTTGTCTAGAAGTGATACAATTTGGCCTACTGTGTATCATGTACTAATAAATATATCCCAGATATACCAATTGGTCTCTTCCTGGTGGCAGGAGATTCTGTGTGAGTATGTGGATTTTCCAGGCGAGTATTCTGTTTTAGAGAGGATGGCAAATTCCCTCCTAGGCAGCATGTGTCGTCGGAAAATTGTTATGAGTTCTCCTGGCAAGTGAGGTGCAAGTCTTAGTTATTCTCGCCTTGGGTAAGTATTGTAAGTGTTGTATTTTGGCCCAAGGGGAATGTGTCTGTAAGGTCTGTCCTTTTTGTGAAAAGCAGATCATAACAAGGAGGAACTTACATAAGTTTGCACTTGAACTTGTGCATAATTAAAAAGTGAACATTCTTATGTGTGGGAAGCAAATACTACAATGTGGCGACGAGGTATGCTCGATTCTGGACCATTAATTGAGTTAGGAGTTAAAAGTTTAAAATGTGCTTTTAATTTAAACAGTAAAGCCCATTGCAAGAAAGTTACTTACTAGAACAAGCAAGGAGACGCCATCAGAGTAAATACATCTGAGGAGAAAAACAGTATTTGCTGTGGCGTCTGTAGAAGTGAATTTTAAGTGAGCACACACTGGGGCACAGATAAAACTGGATGGGGGCACCTACAAAGGTCAGTCATAAATATTTTGGGAGCATGCGTGTGTGTGTTCGCATATGTCTACTTACAATATTTTAAAATGTGACTTTGAGTTCACCATCTTATACAAACAATGCTGCCTTGCAGTTAAACTTATTCACGCAGATTAATGTGTGTGGTTAGATGCAGAGTTTGTTGTATTCTGTGTTGCCTTCTGGCATATTATTCAGCACCAGTGGTTGGGTGCGCTGTGAGGAGGGGGCAACAACAAACAGAGCTGTGGAGCTATCTGTCCCACGTTTAGGAATGCCAACTAAAATCTAAAGCTTGTGTGAGAAGAAGGGTGATGGCAAATGGCAAATCTGCCCCTTGCTAAAGAGTACAAAGGCTGAATGCCACAGAGCTGGAGAAAAGAACTAGAACATTTTATTTTAATTGCGGGTGGTGCTGGGCCTGATTTCGCCCCCTCAGTATATGTTAACAAAAATTAAGTAAAGACAGCAGTCAAATGTACCCATTTGTTGTTTGATAACCACTCAGTCCATTATTGGTGCATGTTGCATTAATCTGAGATTAACAGCACTGCAGAATTAAATTAAATGAATAGTCATCTACTATTGAAGAGTTTATTTTACTTTGCTCTCAGCTATAAGTCACTATTGCGCAGCAGAACATCCAGCATCATGGACTACAAGACTTTACTGCTGTAACAAGTTTGACTAGATTCAAGATGGAGGGCGATATGCCTGTCCATTCCAACAGTTAAGCTGTTCCAATGCACCAGCCTTGCTACCTTTGAGCTGTGCAGCGGAGGCTGTAGCACCCTTCCCAAGTGAAGGCTCGCATTGAGTAACTTTAGCTGTGCACAGGGCTTTAATTGGGCCAGGTCCAGATGGGTCTCAGATCCAGCAGTAATTGAAACAGACTGTGAAAGGCACCTACTGGGCACTAAATTCATGCCCTTAACTTTACAGCAAAAACACTGATTGAAAGCTCAACAATTACTGTGAAGGCCAATAAACATCCTTTTTTTTAATACTTCTTTTTCTTGAGCAGTTGATTCATGACATAAATCAGTTAAGGCGGATCACAGTGTAATGAACGGGCAACTCGCAGGGGGCCTTGACATATTCTGAATACATTCCCTCGCCCGCCCCGAAACCTTGGAGAATTCCCTATAGCACCAGAGCTAGTCTTGGACTCCACCCCCCCGGCCCACTAAACATTGAGAACATCCACTTCCGCACCCCTGTTTGGTTGTTTATACCCCAATATTACTTCCATGGTCCCCATACCTTTTCAAATTTGCATGGGCAACCCCGAGAACTGTATACTGTCTGTTTAGCTAGTTGGCCCCAGTGTAAGTCTTCCTTCCAGTCAATAATCGCCGGGGTCCTGCTTGCCCCCCATGGCCTGGCTAGGTTGCGCTTCGCCGCCCCTGCAGCCCTTTTGAGCCAGATGTTAACATGACTAGGCCACTTCTCCTCCACCGACACCCCCAACAATAGCCAAGGACTAAAAACATCCTTAAGTAAATCATGTCAGCAATGCAGTCCCTGTTTCGATTTCACATGCTTTACTTCATCTTGCATTCCCTAAAAGGATTTGCTTTTTCCAGATGTTGTGTTCCTGTATTTTTTTCAAGCAGTCTGGGCCTCTTGTGTATAGTGCATAATGTGAACTAAATCACCTCAAAGTCCTCGAGTGAGTTCAGGTATGGATGGATGTTTATGACGGTGCACGATTGAGAGCTCTGGAGGAGTGAGAGTCTCTCACAGTGCCTGTAAGTAGGTCATAAAGTAATCAAACTATACGCTCATCTAATCCTGTGCCTCTAGGCAGAGCGCACAGGGGAACAGTCACAAATTGTCCAAAAGTGATTGCGGAACGTGTGTGAAGGAGATCCACAGCCGTCAAGACATGAACACCACCAAAGAAAACGAAAATGCTGGGCTTATGGGTGAGTGGGTGGGTTATGTGTGAGAGCGATAGGGAAGAAAGGGAGATTAAAAGATGTACGTAGAATGAGCGCAAAAAGATATGCTGCAAACACAAGGTATGATGAAAGATATGTAGATGAAGGATTTCAGAAATATGTGGTTAATATTGGTAATAGAGTGAGAGACTATAGAGGAAAGAGGTGTGAGGAGGAGTTTAGGAGTGAATGATACCCTCCAAAGAATACTCTTCTTTATACAGACCGTACTAATTTAATTTACGGTCTTATATTTTTAGAATGGGAACATTTTCAATACTAATTATTCACAACAAAATTATTAACCTGATATAAACCTAACAGGTCTAGCTTTTTTTAAGTTTAGATCTGTTCCTGCTTTCTTTATCTGGTTGCAATTACAGAAAAATTAAGAAGAGGCACCCACATACCATTCAGGTGGCATGCTGTGGGAAAAACAGGATTTTCGTTTACATGTTTTAAGCCATGACCTTAATTATATAGACCATGCCTTTTGGAAAGGATTTGTAGTTACACTTCTTTGGTTATGCCCTTTTAAAAAAAACACTGGGGGCGTGGTCTCGCTGGGAATGCAGTGAGACGCACACCGCGGGAGCTCCGGCCGCTCCTTGCTGTTTAAAGCATTTACAGTGGAGCTGGGGGCTTGTCGGTGCAGCTCAAGCGGGGGGCTTACCTGGCGAAAGGTGAGAGGCACCTGCTGATGGAAGAAGAGCTGTCTGGAGGCGGAGGCAGCGGTGGGGTGGTCGCTACATCTTGGCCTCCGGACCGGGACGACCGCCATTTTGAGGTGCCCGGGTCTGGGCCTTCACAGTGGATGAAAAGAGCTGTTCTGCGCCCCCCCCCCCCGAATCCTTCTAGTGCTGCGCTGTTTTGGGGCAGACGGCGGAATAGCTGGGACATTGCTGCTGGAGCAGACAGTATTCGGGATCGGTCCGGAGCGGGAGAGGGGTTTCCTGGACCTCCCTGGTCAGACCCGAGACGTCATCTTGGTTGTTGTGCCCTGGACACCCTCCGGTGCTGTGCGCTGCAGATCGACTTCCCCAGCCCGGCGGGCGAGCCACCGGACCAGCGGAGTGCGAAGCCCGGATCTGCGCGAGAGCCGACGGGAATTAACTCTGCAGAAAGCATAGACCCTGTGACTTTGAGGGCGGAAACCAGCGGCAACCGCCATATTGTCTGCGGCGATACTGTGGTGCCCAGTGCAGTGGGTGGCTGCTCTGGTGTGCGGATCATGGGCCCGAGGAATGTTGGGGGCCCTGTGGAGAGCTTCCTGTGCAGACACCACAGATGCACTGCGGAGCATCGTGAAATCCCGGGTAGCTGAGATCATAGTTTTAGGCCCCAACCTCCCCCCCGGAACTGGTGTGTGGCGGGGAGCGGTGAACACGAGCAGCTGAGGGGGAGACCCTATCCCGCATCGGTTGAATGGCCGTCAAAGCAAAACTGGGGCATGTCTGGTGAGCGCGGGCACCTGGAGGATTTGGCGGCGCCCCGGCGGCGAGCTGGCCTAGCGGTGGTGACTCCCCGGACTGGTGGGCACACGGACCGATGTGGGTCTTCATTCCTCCTGGTTCTCCCTGCTCGAAAACTGGACGCCGGCAGCACTGAAACACGGCACAGGTGAGGTGTAGGGGGTGGGGACGCTCTTTGCTGAATCGCCTTTCCACGCCTCTCCCCCTGGCCTCCGCACCTCGCTGCCCCACGCAGCCCCACTGCCTTGCACCTGTCTGAGGCCTGCCTTAGCGGACCACTCTCTAGGCAATTGAGAGCTTGATCGACCTGACAACAGGGGGTCGCTAGCAACTGGCATCCCTGTCGCTGGTGGCTTCTCCTTGAGTGTTGGCGAGGGTGGCCCTAATGTCCCCCTCCGTGATGCCTGCAGGACCCGTGACCCATGTCCATTCTCTTGCTGAACCTACAGGACAAGCGCCCCTAGAACAACACACTCTTCGCTCAGCGCCATCCTCCGGACGCGGGTGCAAGGCCCGCGAGCATAGGGGCTTCATCCGGCCTAACCCCTGTTGACTGACTCTCCTACTTGGGCACTGGGAACCCTGCGCAGCCTGCCCTGACAGCATTTCGATGGCGCAGCTTACACCCACTAGCACAGACGGGTCTAGCGGATCAGTAGAGACGGCTGGAGACCATCGACCTCTGGTGGGGCTGGCCGTGCCCACATGAGACCTGGATCCTGAGCGGCAACCTCCCTGCCTAGCAGGCATACGGCTGGGCACGACCTTACACCTCTCCCTGCCATGGGCGTCCTGCTCCTGGCCGACTCCTGAAAGGCACACCATTTGAGCAGGTGAGGAGCGGAGGCAAGAGAATCCCTGTGTACGGAGGTCTAGTCTACTCTACCTGGCCTGCGTCGCACTATTACCTGCTGTGCCCAGTGCAATGCACCCTGATCCCCGCCAACTAAGACGAAGCAAGTGCACTTGGCAACCAATCCTACTCTCTAACGACCCTTCAACCACTCACTAGCTCCTGCACATGGCGCTGTTGAGAGAGAGTTGCTCTCAGGAGATGACGCGCACCAAAGTAGGGAAGAACTCAGGGGCACCCCCAAAAGACAATCCTGTTGCCGCGATGTGGGGAAAGGCGGGCACAACGACCTCTGGGGAGGTAGCCTCACAGACTGGAGGGGACTCGCCACCTGTCAGCCAGGCTTTTATGGCTACCTCTATGACAGAGCTCAAAACTGAGATAGGCTCCTTGTGTACTAAGGTACACTCATGTGTCCGGGAGCTTAAGAAGGAGGTCATGGACCTCGGGGAGAGAGTGAATGGCCTGGAGAAGACTGTGGGTGCCCGAACTGATGACCAACAACAGCTCTAGCAGCGCCTGGCCACCCTGGAGGAACAACACATTGAGCTGCAACTGAAACAGGAAGATTTGGAAAATGTGAGTTGCCGGAACAACCTCCGCATCCGGGGGGTTCCTCTCGGGGCAGAGGAGAACGACATCATGACTTATGTGGGGCAGCTCCGGCATGAGGTCTGGGGAGATGATGATGCCTCTCCACCGGCCCTGGATTGGGCTCATCGGGACTCCTGCCCCGCAGGCAGGGTCCAATTCTTTACAGAAAAATAAGCTATACTTATGGCAGCACGCGCCAAACCAGACCTCACCAATGATGGGGCCAAGATTCAGATCTATCAAGACCTTGCACCCACTACCCTCCGGAGACGTCGAGATTTTAAACCAGTGAAGGACAAACTGCGAAGCCTGAATATCTCATATCAGTGGGGCCACCCATTCGCTCTCATTTTTTAGTGGGAGTCCAAGTGCCGGATGCTAAGGTCTATTTAAGAAGAGGGACAGCTTCTCCACCTCTCTTCAACACCGCATCCCAGTCCTACACGTCTTCCTCCCCTTGCGCGGGCACCTGCCAAGCCATCATGGTCTACCATGCGCCGCTACCGGCGCTCACCGCATCCTGATGAACAATCATCCTCCCAAGACAAGAATGACATTATACAACATATCTGGTCCCTGGAGGGGGAAAGATCTGCAACTAACTCCCGACCTCCATCCCCCTAACTGACTGAAACTGCACCTTCGCAAATGGAAGAGTATGCCGACCCCAGAAATTGTCTCAGACCCCAAAGGGGTTGGCGCTCTACCTCTGGAATCGATCATACCCCAGCTCCCTACCTGCAGTGCTGATGGTACTGGACTACCCACCCAGATGACCCCGCAAGAGGCTGATGACCCGCCCCGTACCTGTTCTCGGGAGTGTGACATCTCTGGGATCACCCGAGCCCTATGGTCTAGGCTGACCCACAACTGGAACAGGACATTGAGGCCCGGTTGGCCAATGTTGGTTATATATTCTTTGATAGTACACATCTGTACTCTTTTTTCCCCTTTCTTCCTACTTTTTGTACATCCTACGCTATGGCAGGTGGGGAATTCCCTCCAGACGGTGCCCTCCCCTTGACAAGAGTGACAAATCCCTGCACCTTCCCCCCATTATCCCAACTTGCTTTCTACAGTGGCATGACGGACTATCCCAGGTTTTGACGTACCTATAGCTGCAGCCTCCCCCCTGAAGATGTTATCCCTTAATATTAAGGGACTTAACTCTCCCAACAAACGACATCAAACATGGCGCTACCTTCTACAATATAACCCAGACATTATCCTCCTTCAGGAAACACACCTTCTAAAAGCTGATATTCCTCGCATAGTCCATCCTAGATACCCTCTTCAATTCTGGGCTACGGAGCCCACTAAAATGGCTGGGGTGGCAATCCTTTGCAGATCTGGCATCAGGCCGGGGAAATCTAGGGTCTTCCGTAGTCCGGATGCCTGCTTTATCAGGGCTGGGGTCCGGATTGAACAACGTCTCTTTACACTGTGCAATGTGTACGCGCCCAACCAGGCACAGGACTCCTATCTCCGGATGATCTAGCTGGAGTACGTCCTACAGAACGACCCCTTGCTAATCCTAGGGGGAGACTTCAACATGGCATGGGACCCTAAAATGGACCGCAGCGATGCCTCCTCACATGGGACAGGGGCTATGTCCTCGTCCCTCCAGAGACAAATAACGGACCTTGCTTTACTGAGACATGCGACTATTCGTATTACTCACATGTGCATCGCTCATATTTGCGCATAGATTATACTTTTATCTCCCACATCTTGATTAGTAATACACTCTCGGCACCTATGTCTGCCATCTCGATCTCCGATCACGCACACATAGAACTCATTCTGCAATACCGGGCCACTTGTCCCTCCCGTTCCCCCTCGATGGCGTCTACCACCGCATATTCTGAGGGACCCAGTAGATGTGGAGAAAATACAGATTGCCACCGACTCCCACTTTGCGATCATCGATATTCCTGAAACTCCCTTCCCTGTAGTATGGGATGCATTCAAGGCCACGATCCACGGCCATATCACATCTCTGGCAATTGCATGGCTGCGTGAGGCCCGTCTCCTGAAGGATAATCTCTCCAAAGACATTAAGGACTTGGAGAGACAGGATCAGGAACACCCCACACTCACACGTAAACACTGCCTCGCTAATCTTCCTGGGAAACTCCGTTCTATCCAAACCAGCAAGGCCGAGAGAGCTCTATTGGCGCTGAAACAGTGACACTTTGAGGGGGGAGACAAGGTGGGTAAGATATAGGCGAGACGCCTGTGGTCGCGCTCTGCAAAAGCACACATAGCTAACATCCAGATTGCAGACAGCAAGAGAGCCACCACAGAGCGGGCCAAACGCGATGCCTTCCAAGCATACTACTCAGCCCTATATGCCGCAGATGAGCCGTCCCCAGATAGGGTCACAGAAATCTTAGATAAATGCCCCTGGACTCCAATCAGTCCCCACCATGCCAAGTAATTGGAAGAACCCCTCACAAAAGAGGAGCTGGCAAGTGCGTTGAAGGACCTCTCCCTCGGGAAATCACCGGTCCCAGATGGCCTCCCATTGACTTTCAATCGCCTGCTACTGCCGCAACTCCAACCCTACCTCCTACGACTGTTCAATTCCTTCTCCGATAAGGAGGGGCCGTCATCCTCTATGGGAATGCGGAAATAGCCCTCATCCCCAAGCCGGGGAAGGATCCCACCCAGTGTTCGTCCTTCCGCCCCATTGCCCTCTTGAAAACAGACCTTAAAATCTGTACCAAAATGCTGGCCAAGCGCCTTGACCCACACATGCCTGGCCTTATAGAGCTGGATCAGGTCGGCTTTATCCAGAATCGCCAGGGAGCAGACAATGTACGCAGATTTGCCCATCTGATGGGGAAGGCACAACATTGGAACATTCCGGCATGCCTTCTATCGCTTGACGCGGAGAAGGCATTCGATCGAGTTGACTGGACCGTCCTCCGAGCTGTGCTGAAGAAAATCGGACTAGGCCAGAACATGATAGCTAGGATCATGGCCCCCTACCTCTCCCCGCATGCTCTGGTGCGAGTCAATGGCCAACTCACAAACCCTATTTTCATACACAGGGGCACGCGGCAGGGCTGCCCCCTGTCCCCTCGGTTGTTTGCACTCGTGGTAGAACCTCTGGCTATGATGATTAGGCAGGCTAAGGAAATACATGGCATCTCCCTCGTCGGTCAGCAACACAAAGTGGCGCAATTTGCAGATGATCTTATCCTCCCGTTATCTCGACTGCACATTTCCCTCCCGGCGCTGCACTCCTTGCTGCAATCCTTTGAGCTGACCTCCGGTCTTAAAATCAACCATGGGAAGTCCTGGGCCCTGAACCTTACGATCCCTGAGGAGGAGATACCGTACTTGCAAACACTAGTCCCCTACCAGTGGGCCACTGGCTAAATTTGTTATTTGGGGCTTCAGCTGACCCCTCGCTTGCCACATGGACCCAAACGAATTGGCGGGATTGTAGGAAAACAGTCTTGGAAGACCTGAGGGGTTGGAAATCCTTGACACTCTCCTGGCTGGGCCACCTGAACGCTATCAAAATGTCGGTGCTCCCAAAACTTCTGTAGCTGTTCCAATGCCTGCCCACCCCCATCCCAGCAACACCAGATTCAGAGCCATCCGCGAGATATCACCGGCTTCATCTGGAGCGGATGTACACCTTGGTTCTCTAACAAAGTTCTCATGCTCCCGCGAGATAGAGGAGGACTAGCGTGCCCCAACCTACTAGAATACTACTGGGCCTCCAACCTTCGCATCGTTTCAGATTGGACAGCGATTGAGAGTGAAATGGTCTGGTTCCATATGGACAGGGCAGTAACCGGATGAACCATTTGGGAACTTTTCTGGTTCCCTCGGACTGCACGCTCCTGCAGCGCCTATATTGCCGTACCCACCAAGACGGTGCTGAACATATGGGACAATGTAGCCGTACCCAAGGGGCTCACAACCTTCCCTTACCCTCACACCTCCATTGCAGGTAACCCGTTATTCCCGCCGGCCCTCAAACCGCAAGTGTTCTCTAAATGGCTGGAGGGTGGATGCAGAACGATTCGAGACCTGTACGCTGGGGATACAGTCAAAACCTTTAGCCAATGCAAAGAGGAGTTTCAGCTCCCAGAGGGAGCTAGGCTCCAATACGTGCAGCTACGGCACTGGCTGTCCACACTGCACGAGAAACTGCATACAAGATCATGACACAGTGGTACTATACACCCTTTCTTTTGCACAGGATGTTCCCCACATCCACCCTGCTGTGCTGGAGACGTTCGAGCGCACCTGGGGACTTTATTCACATCTGGTGGGCATGTCCACTCCTAGCCCTGTTCGGGAAAGAGGTTCTCAGTCATATTAAGGAGTTACTTGGCTTCCCTCTGCCTGAATCCACAGTCACTGTTCTTCTAGGCCTCAAGCCCGACAACTTAAGAGCGCTCATCCATAGTGACTGGCACATTGCTCTCAGTATGCTAGGGGCCGCTTAACAACTAATAGCGCTATATTGGAAAAAAGCTGAGACCCTCACCACTGCTTCTTGGTTCATGCGTCTATGGCACGTAGTGACTATGGAACTCTTCACAGTGCGCCTAAAGTCCTGCGACACCCGCTTCACCAAAATTTGCCAACCATTGCTTAAGTATCTCGAAAACAGAACTTACGCGTCTCCTGCCCCCGAAACTCCAGGCCCTAAACCTCTTTGAAGATGCTGTAGCCCCACCTGAACCCGACAGACTGCTGGTAGAACCATAATGGCCCTGCCCACTGCTCCACATGACGCATGCACCGGTCAACGGCCTGATTAGTATATTCTGCTGGCTCCCCTTGCTCCCCCCGCTCACCAGTATTTTCTTCATCACCATTGCCTTAACATAGCTCCTTTGTCGTAGGAACCTTTCTTTTTTTTTACCTTCTTACCCTCTCACCGCTCTCTACCTGTTCACTCTTTACTGTACCCTTTCTATAGGCCTCTTGCCTACCCCTTCTTCCCTTTTTCTCGTTATGCTACTGCACATGTTAACCATGGGTCTTGAAATTCTCTCACAATTGCAATTCACTGTTATGAAGCATACAACACGCGGCCGACCCAACAAGGGTTGTAGGCGACATGCTGTGTAAAATCTACTTCGGTATGCTTTTCTAAAATCACCTGTGCCTCCCCTAAATTGCGCGGCCGGCCCTACATAGGAAATAGTGCAAGATTACAAATAACCCCTACAAAACTCATTAAAAGATACTCAAAATAATTATCTAAAACACTTTTACAGATATCACTCAACTACAGTAGTTCCACAAAATACCTTGTTCCCCTAAAATATTCACAACATGTAAACATTTCCCACATAGAATCAAAACAAAGATAACACACTTCCAACCACACACGCTACAGAGTGTAGCGCACAAACAAATGTAGGCAAGATCCACATGGGAAAACAAGTGCTATATACATGTTGCAATGGAATGCTTTTCTCTCAATGGGAAACCAGGTAATGGCGGGTAACCCTCTGTGACAGTGAACAAGTCCCTCTCCCAAGAAACACTACCTGTGTGCCTGAAAAGAGACAAATGCAAAAACAACAGTTGATGGACAGCCACATACAGCCTGGCGGTCTAATTCACCGGAGAGACAGTTAGCTATAACTGTTCATGTCAACAAGTCATAGGCTTGGAAAGTGCCGAAGGAAAAAAAAAACACAATCTTTTCAGGAATTTGAGTGAAGTTATATATGTAACTCCTTCACTCCCCTTAGCCAGAGGGAATGTCTGTCCGTTCCTCCTCAAGTGTCAACATGACAAACACAGGAAGGGGAGCAGCGCGGAGACAGCGCGTTCTCATGTTACTGAAGTTTGATATCCGGTGTCTCGCGCCGCGTGGGGAGCAGCAAGTGCGCCCGGGCATCTCAGGTAGAGCCAGTGAACTCCCCTCCCCTCCCCGGCCGTCACACGGCGGAGCACAACCTGGCTTGCTACGGCCATGTGAATCAGCGATAGCTCATGTTTCTCCAGTTGCATGTTTAATAAATTATTGCAACGCATACACACTGCAGTAGGGCCGGCATATATCCGCTAAAGTACCACCCACCGTACTTTAAAATACATAGCAAGTCACTGAGTGTCGAGTCGTAGTGGCAATAACGAGGTGTTCCGGGACATATAAAGGAGCACTGCTGAAAGCTGGACAACCTCATAGTCACACAACTGCTGAGGGGGGAGGATGATATTCCTTATAAAACATGCTCACACCTCCTAGGAAGTGTGGAGTCTGCACTGCGAGAATAAACATCCCCATATGCATCTAGTAGTTTCACATAATAAGTGACTTCTAAAAACGGCGTAGTTATGAATTTGCGATAATGTGAAGATGGATTCTGGCCAAGGATGTGCCTTTGACACTACCTGCTGAGTGCAGCAGGAGGATGGAGGTGTTACAAAGAAACAGCGATAACTCATTATCATTACAGAAAAGCCCCTTTCCTTTTACAGATGGAGAGTCACATCACTAGACAATATGAAGAAAATTAGAAACATGTTTTAATACTGTTATTACATGCTTACGTTTATTATTATAACAGAAAACCTATCATATGTTTAAGATTTATTTAACTAAATCCAAACATGTCTACACTATTAATTACATGTACAAAATAAATGCAATTCGTACAAATTTTTCTAAAAAAAAATGCTAACTATTCTTACTAAAAATGGCTAACTCGGATACTCAAATGACAGTAAATGGTTTTCATTTTATGGGTAGCTAAAATATTTAACTGCTTTTATGCAGCACTGCCAATGTGTTCCTGTCCTCAAACACTGTAAATAATAGCTGGTAAAATACCTTTATTTGTAATTAGTGTATTTATTTTGTATTTATTTGATCTCTTTTTATAGGAGTACAAAACATTATGTTGATTAAGGGGAGGCTCCAAGTAATTATTTGTACACCTTTACCTGTGTGGGAGCGTGTGCACCTTTTTGCTATAGAATTTTTCAAAAGCTTGCTACTGCATAATTAAAACATGTTACTCATGTAGTGAACCATCAGTTATTGCATGGTTGTTTTGTGCACAATCAGGCAGAGCTTAAGACGTGACTGTGGTTGCAGGTGATGGTCACCAGCACTCATGTATGGGGGTTAGAGCATTGCTATCACCATTATCAACAGAGAAACATGGAAAAAAGGGAGAAAGAGGGAAGCAAAAGATAGGAAAACAGTGACTACGGAAGAAAGCAGGGATGAAAAAGAGCCTGGAAGAGTGAGACAGAGACAGCAAGTGTAGGGGCTGTAAGAAAGAGGAATGAGGTGGAATCAAGACTAGGCAGCTTTATCATCCGTCAGACCCAAAATTAGGCAACGCTGGCAGTGTCCTCTAAAAAATCGACGGTGGACCCTTAAACTTATTGTTATTGTTTATATCTATTATTTTCCTCATTTTATGTTACTAATACAGCATCGCTGACTGTATTTGTGAATATAACAATTTCAGCTTTTTTTTAAGTGTCTGGCTGTACCATATATGGGTACCTTTTTATAGAGCGCTGTGGTTTTAAAACACGCTAATGTAATATTTGACTGCAAATTGTGGCAGAATCATTGGTTGTGGGTGCGCTTATCTTCTGGTGTCCAATATCAACGGGGAACTTTGATGAAATGAAGCAGAACCTTACATTTTTTTCACACACAAATGAGTCGATAGTTCAAGCAACAAATTCCCATCCTCCTAATTGGCCAGCAAGGACACCACAAAGAAAGGTTTAATTAAAAAAAAAAGTTTATCATGGGAAGACTTTCGAGTTTCTTCTGACCTCATTCATCATATAACATGTTTGTGGCAAAGGTGGCCCCAAGTTCCCGTTGAGTGTACAAATATGAGACATGCACGGGATGCGTTTGCGGCATAGCGGAGTGAGTGGTAGGTTCTCACTTTCTTGATGGTGTTCCCATTCAAGCTAAATATCGGTTGCCCAATTTGAAGTATTGAATGCACAGAAAGGGCCCTAAACATGGGTTGTCTTACTACATTGACCACACTCATCAGGACAAACTGGGATGATCAGTTAATGTGGAGTAAACTAAGAAGTGTAAGGCAGTGACCAAACACAGCATTTTACACTGGATCATTCTTTGTATCAAGATCCACTATACACTGGCTAAGAACTCGCAACACTGAACCAACTTAGTCCAGCGACCTGTGTAGATTAACTTAGTAGCAGGCTTCCAAACCATCAAGGTATGTATGCTACCTCATCAGCAAGGCATAAGGACTCTGTCAATTCTCAGTCTTCACTCCTGCATGGTCTGCTGATTGGCTGGAAGGTTTGGCCATCCTGCTGCTAAAGCAGATCTGCTCCGACAACAGAGCAACAAGTGGCAGTTGTTCGGCATATCCCTTGAGTCCAGTATGGGGCCATACATGCATACATAACAAAAAATATTACTACCTTTACTTGAAGATATGTCGGGTCGTCTGTTAATAGTTCAAGAATTTAAAATGCTATAATTATTCAAACCACAACAGAAAATACATCTAAACGTAAAGTATAAAAAAGGGAGACTGCGTGGGTGGGGAAATAAATTAAAATTAAGAACCACTTTACCTGACTAAGGAAATATTTGACCACCTCTGCTTTGCCAGCAGACTGTCTGATTAAATATGACTGCTAAGCAATGATTTGCAGATGAAAAAGATATACAGATATTCCACTTACCCCCAACTTAACGGACGTAAGACTCACATAATCAATTTTCGATAATCAAGAACACTACTCAATTTGCAAAGTCCATAACAATATCACGAATCGTCACGATTTAGGCAAGAAATGAGCAATGTGCCTACCTTCTATTTCCCACTGCACCATGTGATCACAATTGCGTTTTCCTTTTAAATGGCTACAGTTAAAATGGTATATTTGCACGATACACGTCGCAAACAATTTAATTCACATATATGATGCAAGCAATCTTTTAAATGAGCCCATTTCCTGAGCTCACTCATTCATGTCGATTGAAATGTACTTTTTTTTTTAAAGCTCACTGGTTTCTTATCATAGATCACCATGCAAACATTTCCACTTGCAACAGCCCCGGCATACGGGACAATAGAATACTGCACCTCAAATCAATCTATTATTTTAAAGTGACAAAATTGGCAAGGTGGTATAGGTTTAAAGACTGATGATTTTTTTTTTTTATCCTTCTGACTTTGTTATGTGATGTATTATAATATGTCAATGAATGTGTTTCAAATCCTTGCAGTTTTTAAAAAATATTACTACATTTGTAGATTTGCTAAATGTGCATTTAAAACCCTTTTTTGCCCAGCATTTATGCAGCTGGTGCTATTGATTTAATCAAACGCTTCTTTACCAATCAACCTTGGAGGGCATATTGCTGTTCTAGTTACTTTAAAAAAAACAGACAACATATGGGATACCATTGCGAAACAGTCACCTTCTGCTATGTTTAATTTTATCTTTGTATTACAAGTATATGCCCAACAAGTTTAGATGACAATGTTTCCTTTTTTCTACTTTCACTTAATTTCCTATATGCTTTATGATTTTGTGTGTCACCTTCATCGAGCCATGGTAAGTGGGTGAAGGCAAGAATGAGTCATTGGCTCCGGTCTTAATTTGTAAAATAATAAGGTCCAGGGCCCAATTTATTTCTCAGCTGGCAATGCAGTTTGCACAGCTTATGGTCCCTGCCATTGCTGACAAACACCAGTACCAATGATACCTACTTACCATTATGTTCCGACAAAAAAAAGCAATTTGAACTATACTAGTGACCCTAAGCTGTAAGAATGGCCTTAACACCCTATTATTTTTTTAGGTCGAGCCCTGTGCAAGCGCTGCTCTGGGGTAGTTGAGTACGGGAGAGTAGCCACGCCCTCTTCCCTGTCTCCGTTGTTCCTAAATGCTGCCTTCCGATTGGTTTATAGGCTTGTTAGTCCCTCCTTATGACGGCCATGTCGTCATTTGTATCCTTCCAAAGCTACTGGCCCCTTTACTTCGAGTGTTGCACGGTAACAATTTTCTTCCCGTGCCTTCTCTCCCCCCTCGCAATTTGTGCGTTCTCACCACTCACTCTCGTTGCTGGTGCCTACTCGCTCCCTGCCCCCCACCCGCACTCCCGTTTCCAATGTAATAGGTCTTGCGTAAATGCAAGTCTTATTGCTTTGCAAATGCTTGTTTAAATGTATATTTGATTTGTAAACAGTTTACAAATGTATTAAAAAAAATACACTGACAGTGCCACCATGTGGTGGTGTTGAAAATATGCTCCAGTGCTGAGCAGTGGGAAACACCAGCATACATTAAGGACTGATTGGGGTGGATGAATGGTTGTATAAATGCAAGACTGAATGCATGTAGGGCAGCTTACTGATTGCCGAAACTCATCAGTGACTTGAGATGCACTTCCACTTATAAGCCAGACCCAATGGCATTGTCAAGGCTTGTTAAGATTTAGAGAAAATAGATAAATAATAATTATGCTTAATTAAATAGTTGATAAAGAATCTCGGCGAGCCTAAGTAGCAATAAATCAATTTTTCCAGTAGGTCCTTTTACTCTGCACCCTAATTATATATTCCTTGTTAATGATTATTAATCAATCAAAATCCGACCAATAAATATTTAGCCAGAGAGTGAAGAAGACATCGGTGTGTTTTTCCTGCTTTTGTGTGTCAGACACATGCATTTATGATGTAGATAAAATATATATTTTACAGACTGCTGCCATAACACTAATAATTTTTTCAGGAAAATTAAAAGGTAACCAAAACAACAAATATATCTGATGTCAATATTGATTATAGTTATTACTTGTTAGTTTGGCAGCAAAGAATGTAAAGTGGTAGACTGCAAAGGTTCACAAAATATGAAGGTTTCTTGCCAGATCAGAAAAAGACATTTGCCACCTCCACCTAATGAACTTTTACTTCAGTTTTCCAAGAAAAATCTTTTTCCAAGAAAGATATACAGAAAAATTAAATCAAAACCATTAAGGCATGGAAGAAATAATTATTTTACTTTTAGAAAACCCTTCGAATGCTTCTATAGACAGAGAGCAAGTTACTCAAATATCTCAAAGCGCACCTGTTTTAACATTAATTTATAATGTCTCTCCTGTGCAGCAATTTCTCCTTTTAATCCCAGCCCTCGGATAAACCTCTGTAAAAAAATTGTTGTCCAGAGATTTTCATTTTAGATTTGTGTTTAGAGAAGTAATTTAGATCGAGGACACATTGCTGATCATGGCCGAATTTTTCTGGACAACATTTTAAACAAACATTTGCAATGCAATAGGTCTCGCATTTCCGGGAGTTTAAGCTATTGGCACTGCTTTTATTTATCTGTTTTGCTAATTAGCACATAAATAAAAGGCATTGTCATTTACAATGCCAATAGCTCAAACTCTAGTAAATGTGAGACCTATTCAAAGAAGCGGCCGCCACTGTCCTGGGCTTCTTGGAAAGTGAAAGCACACAAGGCGCGCTGAATGTTGCAGGAAAGCATGTCGTGCCTGAAGTATGAGAAACTCATTAAAAAAATAGTGCTCACAGACTAAAAAAGAAGTACTGTGTAACAACTGAAGTAAAAGGGCCCGTCCTCATGGGTGTTTACATAGGAAGACAAGGCGGTCCTGAGGAGGGACTAACAAACCTATTAACAAATCAGAAGCCAGCATTTACGAAAAGCAAAGACACAAGCCAATGACAAATATGGGCGGAGAGTAGGCGGGGCTTTGATTCCATACTCCAATGCTGCATGCCGCAGAGCAGCGCATGCGCTGCATAGGCTCGACCTAAAAATGGCGGATGGGTTGCAGTGATCATGTAATATTTCTGGAACCATGAGACCCATTTACTCATTTTGGTGTCAAAACATAGGTTTTGGGGGTCAAGTAGTCTTATAGGGGCAGAAAACAACTCCTCAGAGCAACCCTTCCCCCATTTTCTAAAATGGCAGGTATAATAGAGGAAGAAGAAACATATATAGAAATGGAACAAATAATAATGTATCTTAATCCTTTTATGTATACACCAAACAATCTTTATGATCTGAAGACGAAAAATAAATAATGTTTATCACACCTGCTTTAGACATATTTTCATAGTTCGTTCACTTTAATTATTTGTTTTGGCAATCCCCCTTGGTAGATTTGCAGAATGTTAAACATTTGAGAAGAGCATATCGACAGGGACATCTTTTTGTAGCACAGGGTTTACAAGTACATGTACGTGCAAGTTCTGTGGGTAGAGGTTTTAGAAATTTCGTACGGCTTAGCACCCCATCAATATCCTGTCAACCAAATTCACATGAATCTTTCTCCACATATGCATAAACTAAAAAACATTAACACATATTCTGATCACATAGAACGCTCTTTTAATGTGTCCACACACAGAATGTGATGTCAGTGGAAAGTCACTTAGCAGGACTGATCTCTTGAACTCACTGTACTGAAGATTGTGAAATGTGTGACAGTCAGAACTTGTTTTCCACACACGCACAAGGTATTTTTCTAAGTCTTTAAAGGCATATTTTTCTTCTGTCTCAATAAATCCTTTAAGAAACATCACAGGTTCAGCAGTTAAAGCTCCGAGCTTTGTTCCAATTTTGCTCATAGTGTCATCGCCCATAAGAATGCACGCCTTGATAAGAACACTGGGTATCTCTGGGTCAAGTTTCTTGTACAGAATATGAAGCATGAATAAGTGTCTTTTCTCACCTGTTCCATAACATATCCGTACCTCTGACAATCCTTGACTTAAAAACATTACAACAAATCTAAGTAGTACAATATTAACATCTGTCTCAATTGACAGTACAATGATTCAATTGGAATCATTTAAAAAAGCCCACTCAACAAGTGGCACAACACGAAGGTCAGCTTGCTGTTAATTTCATGAACAATATGGCCCATACCTTTTGAATATATCTCTGCAGGCACCAACTCCTCATTGACCATCATTCCACTTGCAATCATTGAAAATTCAGTGTTCATTGAAGCATCAGCAATGTTTTGGCAAGTTAACATCTCCAAGTTCATCTTTTTCAAAGTTGATGACCAGAATTTATCAAGTTGCACAGGTACAGTTGTCAACTTTTTGATGCAGACAAGGTCAATTGTTCCACTTGTTGAATTTGCCTGATTCTCTCACATTCTTTGACAGATAGTTCATGATAGCTGTCAAAGTCAATGTGCACACTGAATTTGCTATCTGTAGAAAAGTCTGAACAACCTTTCTGAAGTTTTGCATGGATGAAATCTTGACTATTTGCAATTGGGATATATAGTCCACAACAACAGCAGTTTTCAAAAGACACCTCTTCAAACTGAAATTCTTCAGGTGAAAGTTTATTTTCGAGCTCCTGTACGAGTTTGTGCTTTACTGGTTTGGTTGCAGCATCTCCATCAAATAATGTGTTTGTTGGAAGATCATGCGACAGAATGTCCTTGATAAATTCACACCTTTCTTTTGCTCCATCCATCTCTCTATGAGCTTGCTAAAGGTGTTTTTTATAACCTGTTCTGTAGTGGCTGGTTGGACGAAACTCTTACTATGGCAGTTAAAGCTAAGACATTTAGCTGATTTTGTGATTACAGGCTTTATCTTTCAATACAAATCTCTCCTGCTTTAGTTCTGCGTATAGTTTCGAACCACGTTCGAGGACATCAAAGAGACGTCTTTGTATCGTTTATCCACATACTGTTTGGTCACAAAGTTTTGTAGTCACGCAGGCACAGTCATTTCAAAGGGGTTGCCTTGCTGCTGCATGAAATAAAGAAGGCTGTCAAAGTGTTTATTAAAACGTTCCCCTCTCTTTCCTCTAAGTTAGTTGTGAGGAACAGTTTCACGATTGTACATTAATTTTGAATTTTTCATCTCTCTGAAAACATTTCAAACAGATTTGGACTTCATGGTAAATTAGCTGCCACTGAGCAACCTATTCACCTTTACGTATCTGACCAACAATTCCCTTGGAGCTGGATTGTCTGTTCCATTTCTGGAGCCACAGCATCAAACTGTCCTCCTCTGTCTTTCACCACAAAATGTCTTTGGATGAATTTTCTGTAGAGGTACGGTTTTTCCACCTGTAGCTTCTTCACACTTTCCAAATACCATGATCTATATCTCGGGTAGTTTATGCAATCGAATCAATGAAACACAGTAATCAGTGACTTCACAGTCTTTATGTGCAGCTCCCAATCACCTTCCCGATCAGCATGCATCTAGTTTTTCACTAGAGCCATCATGTGTGAATCATTTTCCCAGTACTAGCAAAGTTCTAATAATGGTCAAAAAGGTTTATTGCATAATTAATTAAAATCATTACAATTTCCACATGTATTGTGATACAAAAAATAAATGCTACTAAAAAGAAGATTGAACTCTTCCATTGTTAAAATGATTACACAATTTTAAAACAAGGTTCCTCAGGTAAGCTCCCACCGGCATTAAGAGGTCAGAATGTTTGGTACATATTAATGCAGGGTTTACCGGTCTTAGGGATCAGGGCAGAGTTATAACACCGCTTATTTCATCATGTCCTTGTTCCACAAGACTCAGGCATTTATTCACTTCTGCCAGGAATTTTGTTCCCCGGCATGCTAAAATGATTGAACTCCCTCCTAGCCAGCAAGTTACCGCTTGCCTACAGGTGCGGATTGTTAACTCGTTACAGATCTGTTTCAATAATCTTCGACGTTGCACCTGGAGAGCCGGACAAATGCACAAAAAATGGGCCAATTATTCCGTTTTGTAGCCACAAAGTCTACAGCTCTCGGTCTGGTGTTTCTCTTTCCACAAAGGTGCTAAGTCTTTCGAACTGTGCATACCCATCCTGTGGGCTGTAAAGGCTCTTTTTATGTGCACATTAAAATTCGAGGTTAAATATGCGTGTGGTCGCCCAGCTGTGAAAGAGTTGATTATGGTCCAACCATGTCGCCGCTTGAGCAGTAACACTTTGTCCTCTTGAAAAGATTTCGACCTTGCTGCCTTATTGGCTAGTCTACTTATTGTTGCTTTGACCGTCACAGATTCCCAAATTCCTTCCCGCCCCAGCTCTTTCATGCAGGTTTTCAGGTATTTTCCCCAAGGACAAGGGGTTCCAGTTGCTCCTTGATTTTTTATGGCTTCCCAGTTTAACCAATCCATCGAATCCGGATCTGCAGATCTTAATTTGTGACGCAGTTTTATGAAGCCGCTCATGCTCCTATATTTCTGGTTTTGCAGACCGAATTCCAGCCTTACTTGCGGAGCTGAAGCACTCTTAGGGAGGTTAAAAACTGCTTTATAAATTTTTGTTTGGAGCTCGTTGAGCAGATCTGCTTCCTTGCCACACCAGGTGACAAGACCGTAAGATAATGATGGTAATATTTGTGCTGACATGACCTTCAGGAGGTGACTGTAATTTGGGCAATTCATTTTTGCTTTTAGCAATCGGTACGCAAAGATTAGTTTTTGTGCTTTTGCTCGAATTGCAGTTTTGTGCTCCGTTAGTTTTGCTCCCTGGGATATTGTTACTCCAAGATATTTATACGAGCCGTGTTCGTTCACCTTTGTCCCGTTAAATGACCATGTGTAACTTAGTTTTTTTGGATCCACTAAACGTACTACTTTTGTTTTTTCTTTGTTTAAGTCCAATCCTTCTTGTCTTAGGTACTCTGCTAAGATGTTTAAAGCTCTTTGTAAACCCACTGGAGTTTTACTCAACAGGACAATGTCATCTGCATATTGCAGACAGGGAATTCGCCGGTTTGCCAATGAAGGTGGATGCACCTCATCTGTGTCCAACACTGTTGCGAGATCAGAAAGGAATAGATTAAAAAGGGTAGGCGCTAGAACACAGCCTTGTTTTAGGCCCTGGAATGTTGGTATGTTCCTCGTTGTGTACGCTCCGTCTCCCAATTTAACCTTTGCCCATGTATCTTCGTGCAAAGCTTTTATTGCCTGTATTAATTTTAAAGGCGTCCCCCAAAGCTGCAATTTTTCCCATAGGCGCTCTCGATTTACTCTGTCAAATGCAGATTTGATGTCAACAAAACAGGCGTATAATCGTGCGCCCTTTACTGCTATTCTGTCCATTAATACTGACAGGCAAGTTAAGTTGGTGATTGTCCCCATGTCCCTCCTAAATCCCGTATGGAACCAGGGGATTCTCTGAGATTCTTCTATCCAATCTTGCAGCTTAAGGAGGATACAAGAGGCATAGAGCTTGGCTTCCACATCTATCAATGATATGAGTCGGTAATTTGTTGGGTTGCCATGGTCACCTTGTTTAAATATTGGGTGAATCACGTTCCCCTTCCATGATGCAGGAACCTGTATGTCACGATAGATTTGGTTAAAAAATGGTGTCAAAGTTCTAATATTTTGTCACATTCTTTAACAAACTCTACAAACTTGTTTTTCAGGTTTTTCGATTTTGTACTGAGTGTATTAAACATTGCCTGAATTTGGATTATGTCTTTTGAATGAAGTGCACCCTGTGCCGTGTTCACTTCTATGATATGCAAAACCAAATTTGTCATTCTTGTTCCAGAAAGCATTCCAACTCAATGCTTCTATAGCCTCAGATATGAAGAGCATACCTTGTAACAAACTAACATAATGGGTTGGGCTCAATACTGACTTTATAGTTTTGCTTCCAAAGATTTTAGCCTCAATAAGTGCATTAATATGCCACATTCACAGAGACAACATCCTGCACAATGCAACGCAACTTTTGTCATGTGGAAAACGCCCACCATTGGATGAAGCATCATGTGGAAAACACCCATCATTGGATAAAGATCATCAAATTCTACTGGATTGCTCATAAAAATGTTAGCTACATTATGGAAAACACCCTCATTGCAGAAAATTGACAGGATAGCTGGTCTTCAAGCTGAGCATGCACCTTTTGGAAATTATTTAGAACTGTGTATACTGTTGGATAGTTTGTAACTGGAGATGGTATTACTGGTGAAAACCCAGCCTTCTTCAGAGGAAGGGTATTCTGGAAAATCAGAGCATGAATTCCAGCCTACATAGGAACTGACTTGTATTCATCCTCCAGTCCACACCGAATAGGCGTTATGACAAATTCAGTTAAATCAGCTGTGCAGACCGCAGCATCGGGTAGAAAAAGATCCATGTCCTCAGCCACTTTGAAACTATCTGGTAGACTGGGACATGTTGATGGCTTGTAGTGATTTTACACACCTTGGCAAGGCAGTTGAGTTATAAGTTTGCAGCTTCATTTGTTTATGCCCACATCTGATACAGCTTTTTTCCCAGCAGCTACTTTATTGGTACAGTCTTGAAAAAGCATGATGGTAGTATCCTGTGTGCTGGATGTTCCTGGCAAAGAAGAGCTGTCTTCAAGATCAAAATTATCAAGAGCAGCCATAGTAAATCCTTTCCTGGCAAATTGACTTGGAAGTGGTGTGCTGTCGGATTCACAAGATTTTACAGCATGAGCTGCTAACAAGTTCCTGCTCCGTACTAGGATACCAGACCTCCTTCATTCTAAACTACTGGTATGGAGCGGATTAAAACCTAGAGAAACCTTGGATAGATTCTTGGCAAAGAAAAACTAAACCTATGTTACACCACACTTACTCCTTCCCGTATACTAGACTTAGGTTAGGAACATTGGGGTAGGCGTATTTTAGAAGCACCAGTTGAGTACTTTTAGCCAATGTTATGTATGTATTTATATATGGTTTAGAAATCATACAATGCTCTTACAGTATTATTTTATAATATTGTTCTCACTGTACGCATTATACTTTGCAGTCTGCATTACGATTGCAGCAGTTCACTTTACTTGCATGAGAAAGAAGACTGTTCAATAAAACCTTTTATTGAAAACGCCCGTTCTCTCGATTTCTCTGCACCTCTGTGGAAACTAAGCATGCATGAGTGACTCAGTGAAATACTTATCTATTGTTTCAGCGACTCTAGAGCTACATTTCTTATTCTTAGGAAACAAAGTTGTCGTGTTTATGCGGTTGTCAGAAACTAATCCCTTCTTGTGAATTCGAGAAAGTTTCTAGTGACCTCTGAGCTAGCTGGCATTCACTATTAAGTTTAATATATTCAATAGAGACCTAGTCGACCTCAGGCCTGCGTCTAATCTATAGGATATATTATTCCAATGCGCAGAGCCTATTGGGAATATAGGAACTACACTACAACGCCATGTCTGCTGCCGCTTGTTGGGAGATTTAAGCCCCTTAACATTAAGGGATATAACCTTTAAAGGGCAGAGGAGAGCCATAAGTGTGCCTGATCCCAAATTAGTCAATCATGCCACCATAGAAAGCAGGTCGGGGTAAGCGGAAGGGGGTGCAAGAGCATGCCTGTCCTGTCAAGAGGGGCGCGCCACAGCATTGGGGTCTCCCGTCCGCCGCACCTAGTAGACAAGAAAAAGTAGGGAAGAACAAATAGGTAAATAGGAAAATATAGGAGTGAACAGTAAATAACCAACATTGGCCAACCGGGCCACACTGTTCTGTTCCACTCGCGGGACCGCCTTCCCCACAAGGGTTGGGTGATCCCATAGATGTCTGGGAGGACGCCCGGTCTGCCCGCGAGCCCTGAGACCCGATGGGCCCAATCCAGGGCCGGCGGAGAAGCGTCCTCATCTCCCCAGACCTTGTGGAGGAGCTGTGCCATGTAAGTCTTAATGACTTTCCCTTCCGCCCAAGAGGAACCCCCCGGACTCAAATTCTTCAGGTTCTCCTGCTTCAATTTCAGTTCTATATGTTGTTCTTCCAGAGTGGTCAGGCATTGCCAGAGTTGTTCCTGGTCCTCTGTACGGGCGTCAACTGTCTTTTCCAGCCCGTCCACTCGTTCGCCCAGGTCCGTAACCTCTTTCTTGAGTTCCCGAACACAGGAATGCACTTCTGTGCACTGGAAGCCTATTTCGGTCTTCAATTCGGACATAAATGAGGCCATAAAAGCTTGTGTTACCTTCTGCAAGTCCCCTCCAGCCTGCGGAGCCAACTCAGCGGGGGCAGACGAGCCCGTCTTGCCCCACAGTGCCGCTACAGGATTGTCCCTGGGGGTCGCCACTGAGTCATCTTTGTCCCCTTTGGAGCATGTCATTGCTAATCCGTAGACGTCCTGCAGAGTGCCAGTCGCAAAGGGCAGCGAGGGTCTGTAGGATTGCCTGCAGAGTCGCCTGGTTGTCAAGTAAACTCGCTACACGTCAGATGCAGGGGCCCCCTGGGAAATCAGCAACGGCTGGGAGGCCAGTCGTCCGGTCCCCCCGATGCCCGTGACGCCCGTCGACGATGTGGTCAGCAATAACCAGAGCAAGCGTGTATCGCACCACCTTTGCAAGACAGTAGGGCCCGGGCTTAGTGTTCAAGTGGGGTAGGGCAAGTGAAGAAAGCCATAGCAGTGGCTATCCCAGACAGCTTCACCCCACGCTGCATTTCCCCGTGGCAGGCGCCCTCACAGCAGGGTCCCCAAGGAAGGCACGATCCCCACGCAGCAGGCTACCCGTGGATCCCCAGGCCCCACACCAGCTCCAAGAGGGTAGGGAAGTCCAATGCAACAGGCCCAAGTATGCAGGCAATCGTGGCCGTTGATAAGAGTGCAGCAATGCCCGTGCCCGGTGTCTCCCGCTACGCCCACAGCGTTCCCTCAGGGCCCACGGTGCTCCCGCAAAGGCATGTGCCAGCCCCCATAGGCTCAGGACGGTGTCCGAGTCAGGCACAGCACTCGCCCCATTCCAACTTCAAGGAGGCAGGTGGGGCCCAAGGCAATTGTTTCAGTCTCGCAGGGACCAAAGCCCCACACAGGGGGATCTGCTGCGCAAGGCCTACAGCACTGCCTCGAGGCCACGCACTCACCAGGTACTGTACCTAAGATGGCAGCCAAGTCACCAGGGGGGCATGCAGTCACGCCACCTGCCCCGTGGCTGCTCCAGGGGGTAAAAGGGGCTCAGGGCGACAGGTCCAGGCACACAGGGGTCCGCAGCGCTACCCGGGGTTGCAAAGGTGCCCACTCTAGGGGCCCTCTATGGCACGGGGTAGTCTGCACAGGCAGCGCGCTCACCAGGTGCAAAATGGCAGCTGTCAGCACCGTATGTCCCCCAAGGCCAGACGCTCGCACTCGCCGACAGGGTCTCTTCCGCCGTCCCCTACCGTGGTGGATGTGCTGCCTCCTCCACTGATCAGCTCCGGCGCTGTCAGGGGGGCCAGCCCTGTCCTGCCGTAGGTGGCGACAGCACCTCCACTCCAGCTGTGGGACCGTCCACGTGGCACCGGCCTGCCGCTTGTGTCATGGCCGTTGGGTTCTACGCCCCTGTCTCTCTGCCGTCCAGGCTAGCGCCAAACGCAGTCTCCGGGCTCCCAGGGCACAGGGACAGATGTCACCGCTCCTCTGGGGCTCCCCTGCCTTGAGGCCTCAAGATGGCGGGCCCTCCATGCTGTATTGTGCAGCTTGCCGGCGCCTTCAAGCGTTTCACCCGATCTGCCGAGGGAGGCCCTCAGCGGTCGCCAGGTGCTGGGACTTAGCCCCACCAGGGCCTGTGTCTCATAGGTGCCTACCGGAGAACCGCAGGATGGGCCCCCGTCAGGCCAAGTAGAGGCCGCCCGCCTCGTCGGACTCCGGGGGACCTCCCGGTGCGGCCTGTAGGATGCTGCCCTCGATCCTCTCCCTGGTGAAGGGTCCGACATTCACTCGTGCCCCCTGGGATCTCCGTCGCTATGTTGTCTGTCTCCGCACAGGAGGGAACCAGGGAGGCCACCAGGGCACAGAGGGCCACCCTCACCGCGTCAGGAAAGGACTCCGCTGCAGGTGCCACAAAATGGCGGGCGGCTCTGCTCGTCAGCTGATCTCTCACGACAATTGCACTCCAGTTGCCTCCAGGCAGACTTCGGCTCAGCAAGTTGTGCCTCACACCGTCAGTCGCCCGGGCCCCCCCAAGAATGGCTCCGCCAAAATAGCTTGATTAAGTTGCGGTCGGGCGGAGCTCTCCCAAGGTGCTGGCAAGACCACCCCCCCCCACCCCCAATCCCCCCCCTCGGTATAGTAATTTTAACCCCTACGCTATCCAACACTTTCCCTACTATTGCACTCACTGGAGTGGGAATAGTAATTTTTACCCCTACGCTACCCAACACTTTCCCTACTTTTGCACTCCCTGGAGTGAGAATAGTACTTTTTACCCCTACGCTATCCAACACTTTTCCTACTGTTGCAGTCGCTGGAGTTGGTATAGTAATTTTATTTACTCCGCTTTCTAATATTTTTTGTATTATTTTAGCTAATGTAGTGTATAATAAAAAAAAATTAAATTAAGATTTTTTTTTAATTTGTTACACATTTATTAAATTTTTATTTATATTATTGTTATATGTTTATAGATTTATTTATAATTTATAAAACAAATAAATGTATAATGTAATAAAATAAATATTAAAACATATTAATAAGTATATATATTATATGTATATGTGTAATGTATTTTAAAAATATAGAACTTATAATTTTTAAGCATTTTAAAATATCCTTAACTATGTATACTTTAATTGTATGTATTATTTACTTTATTTTACAATTTTTTTAACTTAAAAAACATATTTTTAACAACGATAATTTTGAAATCGATTTTTTTTTAGATATTTTTGTACTTACCATAATGTTGATAGGATGTTGTTATTCTTAACTTCGATATTTTTTCTGCAATATTTTTGTAGGTCGATATTGTGACCTTCGATATTTTGTCAGTGATTCGAGGTGGCTTATGCCTCCTCACAATAGACCTGGAAACAGCTGGAGCAGTCAAGGGCCATTGCCAAACTTCCAAAATAGGTTCTGTCAAAACCTCATTGAAGGGCAGAAGAGGCTCACCTACTGAAGAAGATGTATTGAGAACCTCAGTCAAAATATTAGATTTAATTTCAGCTGAAGGCAATTGCAGTTCCAGCAACTCAGCGGCTTTCCTTACAACCACATGATAAAGAGCAACATCCTGTGAAATCCCAGCCTTTGGTAAGGAGAGTTCCCATTCTGGAGAAGTAGCCAAAACACTGGCCTCTTGTAGGCCTTTAAATTTGTCAAAAGAGTCGGCAAACTCTCCCTCCTCCTGTTCTTGTCTATATTCTTCCTCTGCAAGCAGTCTCTGCACATCCCTCCTAGAGCACTGCTTCAGGATCGGCGGCAGTGGCGCCAGATACGGTGCTGTAGACGACGGCACCAGCGTCGAAGGAGAACCTTCAGGATCAAGCTTCGGCGCCGATGGAATCCGAGGCGGCGCAGACTCGACAACAGATGAAGTCAGATGATTTGGAGTGGAAGACCTCGGCGCCAGAAAATGCCAAGCAAGAGCTGTAGGCATAAAAGGCACAAAAGGCGCTTGGGCTTATTGATGTGAAACACCCAAATTAAAGGACCCACAGGTCCCAAAGGTTCACAAGATGCCAAACATCGCATTTAAAAAATGCGTCTGATCCGTTCCAGGGCCCGGAAAAAGAGGATAAGAATCCGTACCTTCCTGAACAGGATTCACCTGAGCCCGTACTGGAGGCAACAGAGCTGGTGGAGACGGCGCCCGCACGGGCGAAGCCACAGAACAGGCGAAGACTCCATGGGCATCAAAGACCTCCAGGGCGTCGCAGTTTCTTTAGGCGTCGAAGAGCCCCTCGACGCATGCGACCTCGGAGCCGGTGAGTTATTCGGAGTCGCTTGAGGAGAAGAAAAAGGTGATGAAGACCTAAAGTCTTTACTCACACGCCACTGAGGTGGTGTAGGCGATCTCAAAGCCTTGCCCTTCGAAGAGGGACATCGAGAGCCATGCCTCTTCTTCGGCTTCTTGGATTTTTAAGTGTATGAAGTTGACTACTTTGAACGTTTTCGACCCCTCTTCTCCTTTTTTGCTTTTGCCATGAAGAGCTTTGCCTCACGCTCTTTTAGAGCCTTCGGATTCATTTTCCTGCAGCACAAACACCCTTCAACATCAAGGTCGGAAGACAAACACCAAAGGCAATCATCGTGGGGATCAGTCATCGACATATGACCGCCACACTCCCTGCAGGGCTTGAATCAGACTTCTTGGAAGTAGCCTTTTCTTAAAATTCTAGAAGAAACAAAGTAATCACTAAGAAAACGGAGAGTCAAAGAAAAAAAACGTTACGTGCCGACGACGGGGAAAAAAGGGAATGACGTCAGCACGCCGACGAGGTCTTCTTATGGCTCCGATGACGTAATTCGAAGTCGCGAGAGGAGCCATGCTATAATGTCGTCCTAGTCGACGTGGGAGAGCTAGGAAAATAATTTCTGCAGAATGCTGACGCAGGGGGTATTCAAAAGGTGAGGAATCCACAGGAAGATGTATCCATCAGAAAACCTTCTTATTAACTTGTTCTTGCTCAGTGTAAGCTGGTTGAAATTGCCTATGTCCCAAAACTCGGCACCATATAGTGCTGCTGCTTGGACCTTGTGCTTGTAAACCTGACAGGCTGGGGAGATCACCTTGGATGCAGCGGCTTGGTCTTTTTAAGAATAGCCATTGAGCTATGAGCGCAAACAGTTTTAGCTTTATTTATGCGTGGGAGCAATGATAGTCTAGAGTCCAGCATTGTACCAAAATAGCTCAAATGCGTTACATGTTCTAGTTTTTGTTGTTGAGCTACATGGCAATGCAACCTGTTTGAAATAATAAAACGTATATTCTACTTGGCCATTAGACCTCATAAGACCTACCTAAAGGTCTTATGAGGACTAATGTCCATTTATTTAGTTTTGCTAGCATTGATTTCTAAGCCCTTAGCTTTGCAATACTCGTTAAAACTGTTAAGTTGCTTTTGCCGGTACTTTGACGTCTGTGATACCAGGATATTATCATCTGCAACGTGTAATGCAGGGACTGGGGACCCACAAAACTTCATGGAATCGTGGGTACACTCCTGCAGACGCTTTACAACATCATTGGCATAGAGGAAGAACAGGGTGGGTGCGAGCACGCATTTCAATATCACTCCTCTTTTTATAGGGATGGGTTCTGTAGGTTCCCCACGCGGGCCCCAGTAGACTTTGGAATAGTTATCCTGATGTACTCTAATTATCTGGGCCAAGAGTTCATTGGGTATACCGTGGCTTTTTAGCATGGCTCATAAAAGACCTCTAAGGACAAGATCAAAAGTTGCCTTTAAATTAATAAAGTGCTGCTTTTCCAGGACTACACATTGTGGGTGCAGCTGCAGCGACAAACCTTCATGAAGATAAAACAGAAACTGAGAGTCAAGCAAATAAAATAAATGCTGCTGTACCCAGCCCGTTTGAAAGTTAGCCACCAAGGGAAGACTCTCTTCTTAGATGAGCCAGAGGATCCCTGACGATGGGCAATGGAAGAACCACTGTTAAAGGACAGTGGTGGCACAGTGGTACCCCCGGAATGAGTGCATGGCAGAGGGTGCAGACGCCCAAGGCCAAACGCCATCAGAGGAGGACATGGTTGATGTGCCCCCTCTGGGGTCAGGGGAGAAAAGGCCACTGAACCTCCTTCCCATCGGAGGGAGGAAAATGGCGGGCTGGAGCTGCATTCAGTGGGGAGGGAGGGTCTAGGCCCAGCAGCCGGACCCGCCCCGACTGGTAGGCGTTCGGAAGTATGGGGAAGAGGGCTTCCCTCAACACATACCGGGTAGTCACCAAGGGGGGAGGGGGACATTGGGGAAGGAGCTGTACGCATATCCAGCACTTGAACAGGCAACCATGTCGGGGAGCAGATCCCCCTGCCTAGATGGGTCGTATTAGAGTCACGCGGGGGGAATCCTAGTCCCTAAAATTGTTGTTCACTTGTTAGGCTGGAGATTGTTGTGCTACTGGGTGGCAGATATTTCCATGATAGAAGTCTGGGGAGGGGGAGTTTGTCTATGGATCAATCAATCAATCAGGGTTGGTAAAGCGCAACTACTCACCCGTGAGGGTCTCAAGGCGCAGGGGGGAAAAGGGGCACCTCCTTTGAGTGCTGGGGCCATCTGAAGAGCCAGGCGTTGAGGTCCTTCCTGAACTGGGATAATGAGGGAAATTGCGAGCGGTGGAGGTTGTTCCAGGCTTTGACTGCGAGGTAAGACTCCTGTTCTGGTCCTGTAGATATACGTGGGACAGTGGCCAGAGAGAGTTCGGCTGATCGAAGGTGTCTTTTGGGTATGTTGAAGGAGAGTCTGTAGTTCAGGTATGTGGATGGAGTTTACACTGACTCAAGGGATAGTTGTGTTTAAGCCAAGCCATTGTGGCTAAGGTTGTATTGTTTATTGTTACACAGCACCACAGATGCACTCACTAGGGTAGGAGAACTAAGGAGATACAACATAGTACCAACACTAGACATCTCTGAGACACACAGGGGGCAGGAGACTCGCTCCTCGCTCTTAGAGGCTGTGACGGGCACCCGACTGCTAACTACTGACCACAGCGGTGACACACTGCATGAGTGAGAAACATACAGTGGAAGCTACTGATTTCAACCCACCTGTGGGAATGGATAACCTTTTTTTTTTTATAGCGCACAGCTACTCAAAAGAGCATCCCGGCGCTTTGGCGAAGAGAACTAGGTGCAGAGTAACAACACAACAGCTAAAAACTGAGGTAGAGCTACTATTGAACAAAGAGCCAGGTCTTCAGTGCTTTCCTGAAAGCTAGAAGGCTGTTTGCCTTTCTCAAAGACAGAGGTAGCTCATTCCAGCCCCGAGGAGCCAGATAGCGAAAAGACCGGCCACCTATTCTGGAACACTTGATGGCAGGCACTACCGCTTTGGCCAAGGAGGCTGACCTTACCCGACTCACAGTTTCAATGTGGAAGGTTAACGGCCTCCTGAATATAAATAAAAGGAGGGTGGTCACACAATACATCAGGAGACGGTCGCTTAACATGGTGCTGATCCAGGGGACACATCTGGCAGGCAACCACTGTCCCTGCCTTAACAGGGGGCAGTATATGTTACTGGCCCATGCAGGATATACTTGAGGATCAAGGGGAGTAGCTAATCATGGCCAAGAATTCCACCCCCATTCCAGGTGGATCTGTTGGGTATGTTTGTTGGGGTACAGAGCACCAGAGCATGGAAAACACTAACGCAACTCGGTGTCTATAGCCCCCCATGGATTCATAGACAGGTATTTGAGGCTTTGAGCCCTAGCATGTTGGAGATGGCTGCAGGCATGCATGGTGAGTGGCCATATTAACAATGTCATGGATGCCTCCAGGGACAGGTCCTCGGGACCTTCTGCATAGGTGTATCACCCATCCCCGTTAGCACAATTTGTGTTTGCCATGGGCCCTGGCCGTGTGGAGGGCTATACACCTTGAACGGAGGTTCTTCTCATTATTCACTGGGGCTCATTAAACATTCTCCCACCTGGATTATATCTTTGTGCCGCTGTGGGAATGCCCAGATAACATTGTTGTGGACTACCTTCCCAGAGGCATTACAGACCATGCACCGCTCAGGCTTGTGTTCAGTGTTCGCCAGGAGGAGTAGAGGGCCACATGGGGATGAACAGCTGGGATCTCCAGGATGGTGAGGTGGTTCGCGAGCTCTGCATAGATTCTTTGCTTTACTTCCAGGAGAATAAAGACTCTGTTAACTCCCAGCTGGTACTCTGGGAAGGTCTCAAAGTAGTCCTAGTGAAAAATCCTAAAACATTAGAAACAGCTGGAAGAATAAGACGTTCTGACCTTAGAGCAGCAGCTCTAGGCCACCCAGGCAGGACATTCTGTGACTGGAGAAGGGAAGTGGGTGCTCCGTCTGGAGGGTCAAACTAGGGAATACAACAACTGAACCCACGACAGTGGCAAACAAAACTTCTTAGTGACCCAAAGGAAGCTGTATGAGGTGGGAGATAAATCCGGAAGACTGCTGGTGTGGCTCAGCAGATGAGAGCTCACGTCTCGATAGGTGGAGGAACTGCAGACATATGATGGCTCCAGGATACGAACATATGAGGGCACAGAGGAAAAATTTGCATGCTCTTACCAAGACCCCTATAGGTTATGGGATGGGGCTTCGGTGGTGGATATTGAGTCCTTCCTGGGGTAATTGCCCCTTGTGTTGCTCTCATTGGAATACAGGGAGACCTTAGACTGAGACTTCACCCTGGAGGAACTGTAGGAAGCCTTGGGAATGATGCATCCAAAAAGACACCGCAATCTAACAATATCCGAGAGGAATTCTGTAAAGAAAAACCTTTCCATTACCAGTCCCCCACATTCTGTCCATGCTCACGGAAAAGGGAGAACTCTCACCAGACCTACGCACAGCCACAATAGTGGTGTACCCAAAAGTGGGATGCAGGAAACCAGTTGCTCCTCATACAGACCACTCTTCCTGAATACAGAGGTAAAGATTCTGGCTAAAGCATTAGTGATCTGGTTGGCAAAAGTTATCCTGCAGATAGCAATAGGGACCTGATGGGGAACTCCACTCCCCTCCACAGCATGCCACTCCACTCGAAGATACATCACGCCCCTCCCCTCCACACACGCCACGCCACTCCACTCAACTCCAATGTATCCCACTCCACCCCAGTCTATCCCAACTCCAATCCACCCAAACCCACTCCACTTTGCTACAATCCACCACAATCTACTCCACTCCAATCTGCCCCATTCCACTCCATTCTGCCTCATCCCAATGTACCCACCCCATTGCACCCCAATTGACCCCACGTCACTTCAATCTACCCCATTCTAACCTGGAGTGTGGTAAATTGGGGTAAAGTGGAGTGGGGTAGAATGGGTTAGAATGCAGTGGGGTAGATTGAAGTGGAGGTGGTGAAGTGGAGTTGGATAGATTGGAGTGGAGTTGAATAGATTGGTGTGGAGTCAAGATTTGATAGAGATTGGTGAAGAATGGAGTGGCGTAGATTGGAGTGGGGCAGATTAGGGTAGTGTGGAGTGGGGCAGATTGGGTGGATTAGAGTAGGGTAGATTGAAATGGAGTTGGATAGACTGGAGTAGGGTAGATTGAAGAGGGATGATTGAAGTGGGGTAGTTTGGAGTGGAGTGAGGTAGACTGGAGTGAGTTGGATTGGAATGGGGTAGAGTGGGGAGTGGTCAGGTGGGGTAGGTTTCTTTGTGGTGGAGTGGTGTGGAGTGTGGTAGGTTGGAGTGGGCTAGAATGGACTGGAGTAGATTGGAGTAGAGCAAATTGGGTTGGAATGGGGTGGGGCAGATTGGAGTGAGGGAGAATTGGGATGGAGTGGGTTAGATTGGAGTAGAATGGGGTAGATTTAACTGGTGTGTGTTCGACTTGTGTCAGGTAGAGTGGAGTGAAGTGGAGTTGGGTAGATTTGGGTAGCGTAGGGTAGATTAGAGTGGAGGGGGGTAGACTGGGTAGATTGGAGTGAGGCAGATCGGGGTGGAGTGGGATTGATTGTGGTAGATTGGAGTAGGGTAGACTGGAGTGGGATAGATTGTTTCAGATTGGAGTGGGATAGATTGTGGTAGATTGGAGTGGGATAGATTGTGGTAGATTGGAGTGGGGTCATTTGTGGTAGATTGGTAGCTTGTGGTGGCGAGGGGTAGAGTGGAGTTAGGTAGAAATGAATGGGGTAACGAACTGGGTTCGATCGGAGCAGAGTGGAGTGGGGTAGATTATAGTGAGGTCGGGTAGAGTGGAGTAGGTCAGATTGGGCTACATTAGAGTTGGGTGAATTGTGTTAGATTGGAGTGGAGTATATTGGTGTGTAGAGTGGTAAACTGGGGTAGATTGGGGTAGACTGAGGTAGTTTGGACCGAGTGGGATAGATTTGAGTGAAGTGTGATAGATTGGGGTGGGGTAGATTTAAGTAGGGTGTGGTTGATTGGGTTAGATTGAGTGGAGAGGGATATATTGGAGTGGGGTAGATTGAAGTAGATTGGGGTTGAGTGGAGAGAAGGGAGGTAGATTCGAAAGAAGTGGGGTATATTGGAGTGGGGTAGATTGGATCATGTAAGTGGATTGGGGTAGAGTGGAGTGGGGTAAATTGGATTCTACTCTACATATCTACCCGGCTCCACTTCACTCCAATCCACGACATGCTACCCAAATCAACCCCACTCCTCTCTACTCTTTTTTACCAAACTCCACACTTGTATATACCCCACTTCAGTCTACCCTATTCCACTCAACTCCACTCTTACCCAATCTACCCACTCCAATCTACAGCAATATATCCCACTCCAATATACCCTACTCCAATATACCCTACTCCAATATACCCCACTCCAATATTCCCCACTCCAACCGTCCCCACTCCAACCGTCCCCACTCCAACCGTCCCCACTCCAACCTACCTTACTCCAACCCAATCTAATCCACTTCCCACAATCTACCCCAATTTAATCAACCCCACTCCAATCTACCGCCTCTATCCCAACCTGCCATACCCATTCCAATCTACCCCACACCACTTCAATCTACCCCACTCCACTCTACAAATGCATTGCATTTCACTCCCCTCTTCCCCAATCTACCCCACTCAACCCAGATCTACCCAATATATCCCACTCTAATCTACCCAAATCCAATCTACTCCACAAACAAATATACCCCACACACTCCAATCCCCTTCACTTCACCTGATCTTTCCCCAATTCGATATACCCTAATGCAATCTACGCCACTCCAATCTAGCCCCATCTACCCAACTCCAATTTAACCCACCCATCCCAATCTACCCCATACCTTTTCAATCTACCACAATATACAACCACTGCATTCCATTGTACTCAACTATAATCCACCCAATATACCCCACTCCACTCCAATCTACCTGACTCCACTTCAGTCTACCCCACCGCAATTTACCCCAATTCACCCCACTCTTACCTAATGTACCCCACTCCAAACTACCCCAATATATCCCACTCCACTCTACCACAATCTACCCTACTCCTCTCCACCCCCTCCCATCTACCCCACTCCACCCCAATTCAATCTACACTGCTCCACTCTACCACGTTAATCTACCCAAGTCCCCCACTCCAATCTACCCCAATCCACCCACTCCAATCTACTCAACTCCATGTCAACCTACCCCACTCTACTCTACTCTAATATACCCTACTCCAATCTACCCCATCCTACTCCACACCACTAACTTTTAGCCATTCTGAACAGCAGCCACACTGTTGCACATAATGGATAAAAAACAATGTCAAAGCGAATAGCTCTTGCATAGGCGAAAGGGCAGAGTCCTATTTGCTTTGCCAATGCTTTTCATCCTTTATGCATTCCTTCCACATATTACTTTTTTTTTTAACAGACATTTTAATATCAAAATATTCCCATTTTACTTTGGTTATCCGATACAGATTTTGCTGCCATCAAATCAAACTATTCTGGATCATCAAGTCGGATACTCAGCATGTTTCTATCCAAGAATCTGTTTCTCTTTTTTTGTCTTTCCAGTTGCAGGCCTTTTCATGCCACAGTTGAGGAAAATACAAAAATCATTTGCATACAGGGCGAAACTGTTTAAAAGTAAATTAATTTAGAAAACGTTGACAAACACCAAAAATACCCAGATCAGTTGACTGGGGTGGGGAGTGCTTGCAATGTTCAACACTCCGTTCATCATCCCCTTTGGTTTTCCTCTGTTAACCCTAAGTTGGCAGGGTATGCCCAGACGTGGGTCCCTTGCTCACTTTGCCATTGGATTCAAGCTAGCCTGGCTGATGACAGCAGATTATCCAGAAACCAGTCCCAGGATGCTTGTTTCAGGTCCAGGGAAGACATGGCTTGGCAGGTCGGGCTGCACTGTTCCCATGAGGCGCAGGGTCAGACTGGTTTGCATATGGCCATGTCTGAACCGGAGTGACGGAGTGAGCTAAAGAATGATGATGGATTAAACCTGGATCAGTTGACTGGGAGTGAGTGCTTGCTATGTTCAACACTCGTCCATCATCTCCTTTGGTTTTGCTTTGTTCGCCCTAAGTAGACGTGGGTCCCTTGCTCACTTTGCCACTGGATTCAAGCTAGCCTGGCTGATTAGACAGAAACCGGTCCCAGGAAGCTTGTTTCCTGTCCAGGGAAGACATGGCATTGCAGTTCGGGCTGGACTGTTCCCATGAGGCACAGGGTCAGACTGATATGCATATGACCATGTCTGAACTGGGGTGGCGGAGTGAGCTAAAGAATGATGATGGATTAAACCCAGATCAGTTGACTGGGGGTGAGTGCTTGCAATGTGAAACTCTCCGTCCATCATCCCCATTGGTTTTGATTTGTTCGCCCTAAGTTGGCAGGGTATGCCCAGACGTGGGTCCCTTGCTCACTTTTGCCACTGGATTCAAGCTTGCCTAGCTGATGACGGCTGATTAGCCAGAAACCGGTCCCAGGATGCTTGTTTCCAGTCCAGGGAAGACATGGCTTGGCAGACATGGCTTGGCAGTTCGGGCTGGACAGCTCCCATGAGGCACAGGGTCAGACTGATTTGCATATGGCTATGTCTGAACTGGGGTGGCGGAGTGAGCTAAAGAATGATGATGGAGTAAACCCAGATCAGTTTATTGGGGGTGAGTGCTTGCAATGTTCAACACTCGGTCCATCATCCCCTTTGGTTTTGCACTATACACCAAAAATACAGCATTACACTTAGTGGTGCAGAATATTTGAGACAGAGTTCAATTCTCTCCAGAGAGAGAGGACGGCCCTGAATGATACCGAGATTGAACACTAAATAGCGGCTATGCTGTAAACCAAACAGGAGCTCTGGGCAGCATAACTAAGCAATCAACAATGGTTCGCTGCATCAAAAACGGCCAATGAAACAAAGTAATTCTGTCACCTATCAATGGCAACTAAGCAACAAATGTAAAAAAAATATTTTCATCACAACACGCAAAAACATGAATAAAGGTATACAACATTTAAATGTCGCAAAGACTGAATTAAAATGCTACACTAGTTTTGCAACAGCAGAGCAGCGTACTTTAAAACATTTATTAACACTACCAAATATTCTGTGTGATAAGTTGGCCTGGTATATGATGTTCACTATTCTAGTGAGCACCTTGCACCAGTCCAAACAACCCTTATGGTGATGGTTGTAAAGTCAACCTTATAGACCAGCTATCCTATAGGTAGCATGGACAAAGAAGTCTTAGGCTAAACTCAAGAGGGCATGTGAAGCCAGCTGTTTTACCATATGCAATCCCTTTAATACCAAATGAAAGGACATCACACAGGATATATATTCAAAATATATATGTATTTATTTCTAAAGAATTCCCCTGAACTCTTTATGAGCACAGAAGCACAAGCGCATAACAAGTAACTTAATATAACATACAAAAGTTGCACAAATGTGGATAGGCCCGGGTGGCCCGCTAAACCATATTCTAAAAAAGTGGTAAAAGTACCACGTCACGAACAATGGTAAGGCCTAGGGCCTTGGGAATCGCTGGGGCTACACTGAGCTAACAATGGTTAGAGAGCAGGAGGCCCACGGGATGTGTGTGCAGTGTCTAAAGGCACACTTGTGCACACATAGAAGTCAATGGGTGCGTAAAAATAGAAAGTTAAAGGTTTGGGAGTCTTCCGACTGGACTAGAAGCTAACCACTTGAAACTAAGACACTAGGAGAGTTACTCTTTACAGGAGCACCGCAGTACTCGCGTTACCTAACCCACAGGAAGCGGGTGCATAGGTCCCAAAGTGTGTCGGGTTTCTTCATGGAGTTCTATGGAGCCTTGGAGAAAAGATGCTGCAGGCGGCCAGGAGAGAAGAGTCCGGGTGGATCCAAGGGTGGATCGAAGATGTAGAGGACCTGAAAGCAGAGGGGACAGAGTCTGGGTCACTCGCCAGTGACCAGGAAGGAACCAGGCGATGTCGCGAAGCAAACAGGTGCTGGTGGGAAGCTTGTCTTTGCAGCCACGTGGACCAGGAGGCGTCGACGACAACGACAACCAGGAGTCAGGCACGGACTGTCCCACAAAGGCTCTCGCTGTCGGCGGTGTCGGCTTCAGGATTGGAGTCAACAAGCCTTGGCAAAGGCAACCCACACAGGATACAAAGTAGGCTTCTTACTCAGACCAGCAAGGTCTGAGGGTCTGCTTCTTTCGAGGGAAGCAAGGGCCAGTCTGGAGCAACCAGACCAGCGGTGTAGATTCAAAGGATCGTCGCCAAAATGGCCAAAAGGGCCCCACACAGAACTTGTGGAGGGTGCAGGGTTGATCTTTGGTGCAGATGCTGCTCGGGGCTGGGGCTTCTCAATCCCCAATGCACAGCTTCAAGGAAGCCTCGGGGGCTGCACAGTTAGCAGGTCGTAGACTTTCCAAGATGGCCGGTCCCACGTCTCTCGTCGCTTACACGGGTCTCAGCTTTGCAGGGACTGTGGATCGGGCTGTTGGATGTCTGCGAATCCGATTCTTGTCAGGCTCTGTGCTCGGGCTCCGGCGGGAGGCGGTGACAAAGCAAGCCGTTGATCGCTGGATGGTGCTGCTTGTGCAGGGTGGTCACTCCTTGACCACAAGGGAGATTCTTCAGTCGTCTTCTTCAAGTAGATCGTCGAAGGTCCAGAGTTTCATTTCAAAGTTTCAGTCAGGATTAATCTAAAGTCCTGTGACTCTGCTCCTACCTATATACCAATCGTAGGGGCTGGATTACCTGATAGGTCCCTCCTATGGGTGGGACCAGGGAAGGGGGTGGTTACACTCCTTTCCCTTTGTCCAGTTTCGCACCAGAGCTGGGGCTGGAGTGCCCCAGCACCGGTTTGAACTGGCCCATGCATGGGACACCTTGTGTGCCCCAGGCAGTGTCTCAATCCTTTCAGCCCTCCCTGTCCCAATACACAAAATCCTGTCTGGGGTGGTGCTAGCACCTCCCAAGGCAGGAAACCTATTGTCCAAGTCTCCCTCGCTGGAAGGACTACCAGCAGCAGGAGGTCAGACTTGTGTCTGTGGCAGCAGCATCCATTTTGTGATGCTGAGGCTCTGGTTAACTTTAACCGGGAATAGTAGGAACAACATGTCTTCTCCCTCTAGAAGGGTGGAATGCTACCCCCGTGGCCAGAACTGGCGAGGGGGTAGTATTCCAAATCGTATGACACCTTACTCGACATGTTTTGATAAAGCCAAACCAGAGTTAGCATCTGACCGCGAGGTTCATAATGCACTTAAGAGTATATGGTATGGCAATGTACTAGAACAGCTTTAAGAACATGGTTCCGAAAGCTGCAGACAGGCTCAGCTCATGCTAGAGCACCATCTCACATAAAACCAAGCACTCTGCCTCCAGGATTGTTAAGGCCTGCCATAGGAGTGCCTTGTAGGTGTATATGTGTCTAGATATAAGGTTAGATATAGGTATACTATTTCTAAGCAAGGGGTGATTACACGACCTTGCCGCAGCTGAGTGATCTGCCAGTTGGTTCAATGTGAATGGCCAGCCAGGGGTGGCATAATACATGCTGCAGCCCCTGGTGGCCTTGGATGCACCTATGCCATGGGTACCTATAGTACACTGTACAGGGGCTCCTAAGGTGACCCAGTTTTCAATTGGAGATGTACCTAGGGTACATGAAGTCCATTTTAAAGAGAGAGCAGATAGCCTGGGGCCCTCATTAGCAGGATCCCAGGCCAACTAAGTCGAAAACCAGCTAAACACTAGGCAAAAAATCTGGGGTAACCATAGTCAGGTATCCACCTTCCTACATTCTGTTGATTGGATATCATAATAACCATAAAGTGGCAGAAGGGCTACAATAAAGTACAGTTCACCAGCACTAACACGTCTTCAATGTTTGTCTTTTTACTGGAAGAAGAACGGAGTAGCAAGAGGAATAAAGTAGCCCCAACTTAATACAGTACCCCAACTAGCTCAGCGCAAGTGAAATCCAGTGCCTTACAAAACAGTTCTGGAAGTAGGTGAGAACTACACTTCCTCAGAAAAAGGAGACCACAGTTCAAATTACAAAACTACTTGAAAAAGTTGGACCAAAAGGTATAAGTTTCCAAGAAATTCTGAAAGGTGTCCCCAAGCTAAATTTATCATACCCGTACTCGATTTCAAATATCATACATACATCATAAAATAATTCTTCCATGAGCTCACTAACTTTTAAAAAGGTACAAAATATCAACAACCTGAGACTGAAATATGAAACTGATAAACATGCAGCAACACCCAAATAATAAGGGTACCACAGTTCGATCACCGCTGCAGAAATAATAATAATAATACGATGAGAACCAACTCAACAGCACAACAAACCTCTGAATGGAGCTATTTGAGAACTACATATTTTTGAGCTAGAGAGACAAAAATACTTCTATCTTCTATCACCTCACAGCAATGGGAGAGAACCTAATTTCACTAGAAGATCACAAAAATCAAGAAGAAAACTAAAAACGCTCAAGCCGTGCGTTTGTCCATTGCTCAATAACTGCCCTCGGGCAAAAAGCCAGATACATCAACTTTAAGCAAAGAATGGGATTCAAAACATAGAAGAAGCCAAAGAATCAAGCAGATCTTACTTCACCCATGGTCAGTAGTTTGGCTTAATGAATTTTTCACTGCCTTTTGCATACATTTTATGAACCTGATCAAGGCTCTGTTCCTCCACTTCCTGCATGTATATGTTGCAAAATACAAGTGTAGTCATTATCTACTCCTGAAAGACTGTATTGTTGATTCATAAGAACTCTCTAGTCATAGGCCAATTCTGAACTAGCCAAAAGAAGTGACACTGCAACTCCAACATCACCTGGAAACTGGGAACACATTCTGACAATGCTCACATGCTCAGACTGGGTCACAGCTCCCCGTCGCCCGGTCTCTCCCTTAAGTTATCCGTGGGAGGGAGGAGCAGCTGGGAGGCAGGAGCGGGGTGGCGAGTGGGGAGGGTCGAGGGAACCGGCAGGAGTGGAGGCGGGGCCGTGGGGGAGCAGCGGCAGGGAGCGGGGTGGGCAGCAGCGGGGACGGAAGTGCTAGGGCAACAGAAAGAGACAATACCAACAGGGCACAATACCCACAGGGCAAGACTACGGCAAATGGGGGCAGGGCAGTACATGGGGCAGGCTGAACAGGACAGTCAGGACAACAGCACAATACAATTAAAACAAATCAGGGCGATAGTACAGACCACAGTGGGGGCACAATTAAGGCAGCGATGCGAGCGGCGGCGGCAGCAGCAGCAGCAGGGAACCGGTGAATTCCTGGAGGAGCCACGCGGCGGGTAGAGCGACCAGCACTGACGAGGTCAGACTGGGTCACAGCTCCCCGTCGCCCGGTCTCTCCCTTAAGTTATCCGTGGGAGGAAGGAGCAGCTGGGAGGCAGGAGCGGGGTGGCGAGTGGGGAGGGTCGAGGGAACCGGCAGGAGTGGAGGCGGGGCCGTGGGGGAGCAGCGGCAGGGAGCGGGGTGGGCAGCAGCGGGGACGGAAGTGCTAGGGCAACAGAACAGAGACAATACCAACAGGGCACAATACCCACAGGGCAAGACTACGGCAAATGGGGGCAGGGCAGTACACGGGGCAGGCTGAACAGGACAGTCAGGACAACAGCACAATACAATTAAAACAAATCAGGGCGATAGTACAGACCACAGTGGGGGCACAATTAAGGCAGCGATGCGAGCGGCGGCGGCAGCAGCAGCAGCAGGGAACCGGTGAATTCCTGGAGGAGCCACGCGGCGGGTAGAGCGACCAGCACTGACGAGGTCAGACTGGGTCACAGCTCCCCGTCGCCCGGTCTCTCCCTTAAGTAATCCGTGGGAGGGAGGAGCAGCTGAGAGGCAGGAGCGGGGTGGCGAGTGGGGAGGGTCGAGGGAACCGGCAGGAGTGGGGGCGGGGCCGTGGGGGAGCAGCGGCAGGGAGCGGGGTGGGCAGCAGCGGGGACGGAAGCGCTAGGGCAACAGAACAGAGACAATACCAACAGGGCACAATACCAACAGGGCAAGACTACGGCGAACGGGGGCAGGGCAGTACAAGGGGCAGGCTGAACAGGACAGTCAGGACAACAGCACAATACAATTAAAACAAATCAGGGCGATAGTACAGACCTCAGTGGGGGCACAATCAGGGCAGCGATGCGAGCGGCGGCGGCAGCAGCAGGGAACCGGTGACTTCCTGGAGGGGCCACGCGGCGGGTAGAGCGACCAGCACTGACAAGGTTGGCCACCACTAAGCTGCCCAACACCCTGAGACTCTCCACCACCGAGGCCCAACACCCCCATACAGGTTCAGTCTCGTTACCCCAACGAATTAGAGACTGGGCAGCGACTCACCATGCTCGAAACCCAGATAACTATAATCCGGGGCCTCAGTGAAATCCTAGACAACCTTGCAGCGCCCCAGCAACCACATCACACCCACCCCTATACCACCCAGACACAACCTAGACCGTCCACTGTTCCTCCCCAGAGATGGATAGCTAACCCCCTCCCCAATCTGACACAGAGACCGAAAAGAACCAGGGACGCCATGTCTGAGAGTGACGCGGCGGATCTCCACTCCTCGTACGACAATCCTATTGTTGTCACCCTCCAATCCAAAATTCAAAGTCATCACCGGACTAGGAAGAGACCAAGCCCCCCTAAACTCACCTAGGCCACCGACCACCCACACTAATATCCCCACGGTCCCCCTAACGAAGAAACCCAAAACAGTGATGACCCCCCACTAACTGCATGTTCATAAACTGCAGTTCAGCCACCAAACATGCCACTGAACTAGCAAAATCCATCCTCATAGGATAGCATTCATCACCGAAACCTGGGTTAATGATTCCTCCCTTCCACTCCTGGACACTCTCGTCCCCCCAGGCTTTACAATCACCAACAAAGACAGAAAAGACCAAAGAGGAGGAGGCTTAGCAATCCTCCACAGAGACAACATTTCCGTGACAGAAACTGACTCCTCCAACTACAGCACCTTTGAGTGCCTAACTGTCAACATAAACACTTGCAACAAAAAAACACTTATCTGCCACCTCATTCACCACCCCCCAGGCAACTCCACCACTTTCACAGAACACCTGTCTGACCTGATAGCTCACAGCTCACTACGAGTTTCGAATAACCTTATTCTAGGCGACTTCAACCTACACTGGAACAAAGATAACAACCTGTTAATCCAAAACCTGAGTGAGCTACTATGCAACAACAACCTCAAGCAAAACTGCAGAGAAACAACTCAAAAAAAAGGTGCAACCCTAGATGCCATCAAAGCCAACCATGACGCGGTGACGATAAAACACACCCTTCCCATTGATTGGTCCGACCACCACTTAATACTCTTCCACATCACACAGCCAGCCTCTATACAACCTCCCACCCAAGAACAGCCCAAATGGACCAGAAATCTCACTCAGATCAACATGACTGACCTGGAGGAAAATGTCAACTCCCTCCTCACTGCCTCCTCGGATGATCTATCCACGACAGAACTCCCTGACTACTACAACACATCCCTGACATCCATTCTAGACCAGATAGCCCCCCTGAAACTAAAGAAAAACAGGAACATCCCATCCAGATCCTGGTTCAATACGGACATCAACATTGAAAGGAGACAACTTAGAGTGATAGAAAGACTCTGGAAAAACAACCCCTCCGCAAGCCTCCTAGAACAACTCAAAGCAGCTCGGAGAAAATACAAAAAACACATCCGTAACGAAAAAAACAACTTCTTCTGCTCCGCCCTGGACAATGCAAAAAACAGGCCAAATGAACTATTTAAAATCATCAAACAGCAAACCACCAAGCCCCCCGTACCACCCACCCAGGCCTCCAAGGAACTGTGCAAAAACTTTGCCATCTTCTTTGAAGAAACAATCTCCAAAGTTGAACACTCGCTAGACACCAAACCAACCCTGTCTGCGAAAGCCTGTCCCCAGCTCCAATTGAAAGCACATGCCTACACCACACAAATACATGGAAGTCCTTCAATCCCATTGCGGAAGCTGAGATTATCAAGCTATCGCCACCTCCAAATCCGCCTCTCACGTCCTGGACCCTATACCCACTCAATTGACCAAAAAAATCAAACTCTCCATAGCCCCACTCTGGTGCAGAATCATCAAAAGCTCCCTGAGATCCGGCATCATACCTGAATGCCTTAAAGTCAGACAAGTAACGCCACTACTAAAAAAAAAACATGCCTTGACTACATGGACCTGAACAACTTCTGACCCGTCTCCAATCTCCCCCTCCTATCCAAAATCCTCGAGAAATGTGTCCTTTCACAACTGACTCAACACATGGACAACATCAACCTTCTTGACCCCCACCAATCGGGATTCAGAAAAGGTTACAGCACTGAGACGGCGATCCTCAATATCACAGATGACATCCACAAGTCACTGGACTCCGATCACTGCTGCCTTCTCATACTCCTCGACCTATCAACAGCTTTTGACACGGTAGATCACCAACTTCTCATCAAGGCCCTACAAGAAAGGGTAGGTGCCGATGAGAAGGTCCTCCGCTGGTTCACCTCCTTCCTCCAGAACCGCTCGCTAAGGATAAAAATCAAAAACTTCACCTCGGACCTCCACCCGGTCAGCAAGGCTCAGTGCTCTCCCCACAACTGTTCAACATATACATGGAACCCCTCACCACCATACTCAAGAAGGCAAATATCCCCTTTCACCTATACACTGATGACACCCAGATCTATCTGGAAACTTCCTCCCCAGACGACATCCTCAGACTAAACACCCTAAAAGAAATTCAACACTGGCTCACTCTAAATCACCTTAAACTCAACAAAGACAAAACGGAGATCCTCCTCATCTCCAACAAAGAAGAGAACACACAAATTGCAGAATGGCTTAAAGCTATGGATGCTCTAAACGGCAATCTCACCCTGGCTAACTCCGTAAAATCCCTAGGAATCACCCTAGACCCTAAACTGGACTTGGCCAAACACATCAAAAACTCTGCTAAGACTGCCTTCCTCAACCTAAAGCTTCTCTACAAAATTAAACCATTCATCCCTACTTAAGACCTCAAAAAAGCCACTCAATCACTCGTGCTATCCAGACTCGACTATGTCACTGCAACCTTAACCGGCACCACAAAATCCCACCTGGCCCCCCTCAAAACAACCCTCAACGCAGCAGCCAGAATGGTCACCGGAATCAGAAAATACAACCACATTTCTCCAGCACTAAAAAAACTAAAATGGCTTCCAGTCGAACAGCGAGCTAACTTCAGAATGGCCGCCTCACGCACAAAGCCCTTCACACTGGAAAACCGGATTACCTGGCCGCCAAACTCAAGAAGGCCGGGCAGACAAGAAACCTCAGGAGCTCGAACTCCCTCCTTCTCATCCCCTTGAGAACACGCAAACACAAAACCGCCGCGAGATCATTTGCTAGAAACGCACCACAAATCTGGAACTCCATCCCAACAGATATCAGAACTATCCCGTCCTTCACAAAATTTAAAAAACACCTAAAAGCCCTCCTCCTCAACCGTTCCCTCCCGAATGGATAGCTGCCATCGGCACGCTATCCATGATGCTGATGCTCTCTGACTCTACATCGCTCAGATCCACCTCAGCCTGCTTCTAGGCAATTGTGCTAACAATTAAGCTGCCTCAAGACCTCGGACTACCTGAATAAAGCATTCAACGAGGCTATCTCAGGACTCAATCACTACCTCAAGAAACCTATGCCTCAAGAATCCTCTGCGCTCTTGGACTGCCACTCTTTATGCTTTTAAGACTGCTCTACTATGTAATTTTTATGAAAACACTGTTGTAAAGCGCTCCGATACCCCCGGGTCAGGTCAGCGCTATATAAAACTCCAAAAATAAAAATAAATAAAAATAAATAATGTCTTTTTTCAGCCAAGTGCATTGTGCAGAACAACAAAGGCCATACATATATATATATATATATATATATATATATATATATATATATATATATATATATATATATTACACGCACACACACATATATATATATATATATATATATATTTATATATATTGCTTTGAATCTTCCAGCCTTCCAGTTCCCCTCTGGCAGAAGTCACGGCACAGCAGCAGCAGGTAAGTGTTCACAAAACTTTTATTTTTCACACACCATATGCAAGATTGCGTGCAAGATAGGACGGCCTACGCGTTTCCGCTTCTGCAGCCTTCCACTGGTCCATAGAGTCCTCGATGTTTAGACCCTCTTTTAAAATTACTTGGTGAGCGTGCCCTTTTTCCCTTTCTATTGCTTCTCTAGACAAACAACCTCGGTTACAGATTATGGCCAAAAGATGGGCGCCATTTTTTGTATATGTTGTCTTTTTGGGCTGAAAAGATTCTAACTCCCATTTCAAACATATTTACAGTGAAGTACACATATATCAATTAAATTTGAGTTAAATCATATTGCAGCTTGCATCATCATTCTAATTTGAATTATTCACTCACAGTGAAGTACTTATCAATCAACATGACAAATTAAAATTAAATTTACTCACTTTTTCTCCTATTTTGATAATTGAATAATTAATTTTTCCATTAACATTCCCACTATGTACACTATTTACAGTCAATTTTAGACATATCCTCAATCCATTTATATGCATTTCGTGATCTGTTTTTTATGTCTATATGTGTCTTGTACTTCCTAGTACCATGTCATTACATTAACCACTTTTACCTTTCTGTAAAGTACCACAGTTTTAATGTTGTAACACTTGTATGGATTGGGTTATTTTGTTATATTTGTCTATTGTCAGTGCATAGTTTACAATGTTAACCCTTATAGTTTATAATGTTTGCAGCTGTTCATATTTCATTATCACTCAAATTTAGTAAAGGAGTTATGTCACTCTTTTCTGAAATATTTACACCTATATACAGCGATTTAATTGATTTTGGAAATTCATGTATCACTTTTCAGAATTGTTCATTTTTAGAGTCTCATAGTCTATTTACAGATGTACATTCAATTCAGCATCTTGGTTATGCCCAGAAAGATACTCCGTTCCCATTGCCAGGATCATTCTTGATTCCAATTTACGAAGTTGCATGGTGCGGTCACCCCCTCTTTGTGATTGTTTACTGATCCTTAATCCTGAGTATCGTAATTGATTGCAACCACTTAGATGATGTTCCTCAAAGTGTTTTTCCATTGGGTATATATATATATATATATACACACATAAATATACACACACACACACACACACACATCAGTGCAATTTGGAAAAAGGTGACGCTTACCTTGGGAGAGGTCGAAAGGTCTCTCCCCGTGGAAACAATGTGTTCACTTGTTGCTGCTTCAGTCTTTGGCAAGAGCACTGGTGGAGCGGGAGCCTTCCGTTTCATTTTCCTCTCACTCTCCGAATCTTGCACAGAACACAGCTGACTGTTAAAAGCAGTTGCCGGTTTTGGTTCATAAAATGGATTAGACCTAATTAAAAACAATGATGAGGGGTTAATTTTAAATATTTTAATTGCTTTGTTACAAAGTGAGATTTCAGTGTTTATTTTTACATAAAATACACAAACAGCTACCCCCTGGAAAAAAGTAACCAATGAAAACACTGTTGTCAATTAGCATATTCCATTCCCCTGAGGAAAACTGGTCACAGAACTTCAATCTAAGGTGCTGCTATGTAGTGTCTAATACTGAGGTTCTAGTACTCAAACGACTGGCAGGTAACGGAACCTAGCCTGTTTCTTATGCTATCTCTAGAGGGAAACCCTACCCAAACCTTTCCTTCTGCTGCACAACATTTTAAGAAAGGCCAGCACAGTCCATGGTGTCTGTGCTAACCAAGGGATAGGAAGCGATGGCCATCCGAAGATGATTCTATTCGAGTTCAGATTGTCTAGGATAGGTGCATACCCAAGAAGAATATGAACATACACATGTATCAATATAGAATACAGAATAACACAACATCCATAAAAAGGGGCACTTCAGGTACTAATGGAGATCAGCCTTTTACAATGTATAACGTGAATTGTGCCATTTCAAAAGTTACATAGATCTCACGGACACTGGGCTTTGTGGTGCTGCACTAAGAGGGGAGAGAGGGGGAGTCTATAATTTACTACACCTTGAAGACTAAGTTGAGCATTGCAGTGAAGGAGACTGGAGTCTCAAATGTTGCGGGTCGTGAAAAAGCAAACTTCAGGCCCAAAAGATAAACAAGCATTTGCAATGCAATAGGTCTCGCATTTGCGAGAGTTTAAGCTATTGGCATTGTAAATTATAATGCCTTGTATTTATGTTTTAAAAACAAACACATAAATGAAAGGCATTGTCATTTACAATGCCAAGAGCTCAAACTGTTGCAAATACGAGGCATATTGCATTGCAAATGGTTGTTTATTTTATCTGCTTGCAATCACACGAAAATGGGATGAATTATAAACATTTCAGAACTTTACTGGTGCTGTGGGCAAAGGAGTCTGGTTCCATTCATTTGAGGTGTTCGCTGGAAGCAGTGATTCCGGAATCTGCTCCAAGCAATATTTTCCCGCTTGGGTGACTCATCCTTTAAATGGGAAGGTACTTTCTTGTACTTAGTACCTGCACTTCTTTAATTTGGAAGGGAGCGTACCTGCGCTTCAGTAATACATTTGATGGGAGAGTACCAGCAATTCTCAGGAGCAAACAGGTACTCTAAAGAGTACCTCCACTTCTATATTTTCATTTAGAGCACTGGGATGAACTAGCTCACATGTAGTGAGCACTGACATACTGTTTTTTTGTGTTTGCATTAAGTGCAGCATGCCTTTTTCAGGGGCCGTTTAGCAGGGAGTAGGAGTAGGAAGAGATTTTGATTTAATTAATTTTGAAACTCATCTGACTCGAGTATCTGCTCAAAATTGGCCAATATGGAAAATGAGTCTGACCTGAATTCTAGTCGACCCTGATGGCTTTAAGAGACTGCGTCCCTGGAACATCATCACATTAGCCTAGACAATATGTGGGTCATTACTAAGGTACACTTTAATCTAATTTACTATGCACTCTTTATCACTTATTGCTTTGATTTTAATTTCAGGGATTGCCTTTGTTAATCACACAGGGGTCAGTAATTGTGTGACATCACTTCCTGTGAAATCATTAGGGTCAGAGTAAAATGACATTACTTCCTGTCATGTCATCAAATCAAAGGGCAGATTATGCTACTTCTGCCACCCCTGGACTTGAGGTAATTTGACGCCCATGCCTGTGCACTGGTGGCACATTTAATATAACCTGTGACTCCAGACAGGTGTTGCAGCCTGAACCCGGAGACATGACTTCTGCAGGCGTCATTTTTCATTTCTGTGTAACACCAGCTCGTGACTGACACCCGACATGCTGCACCACAACGGGCTGAACAATGGAGAGACAATTCAAGTGTTTTTCCAAGCAGGGGGGTTTGACGTTTCATTCCTGTGGCACCTCTGCTCTTACACTTTTTGTGAGACTCTTGCATCTTTCATTGCCTATTTTGCCCGAGACAAAGGGCTACAGCTGAAGCACAGACAAAGGAGAATGCGGGGAAAACATTGAATGCACGAGGGAAGAATAGCCTGGAAAGTGCCAGAAGTGGGAAAGGAAGTCTTATTATGTCGTGGTCTCGGTGGGAGGGGAGAGAAACAACGTTTTGGGAAGAATTGCAAACAAATCAGGAAATCCTGACACTTACTCCAGTTCTGATCTGGCGTAGTACACTGCTATTTCCATGAAAAGAAAAAACTATCCAGCCAATCGGGGAAAATCTGTTGCAAACGGGGTGGAACTTGGAATTACGCATGCGCCATAGAAAGGTGTCTTTCTGTCATGTGACATGTCATAGAAATACTAGGCCGTTTCTTGTAATGGTGTTACATATTGTAACGATGTTACATATTGTTAGTGTGCAAACCCGACACCAGACTAAGTTGATAAGCAACAACATAGTTTACAAATGATGAGGTTAATACTGACCCACACATTAAGTCCCATATGCACTTCTGTTGAGCAATAGAAAGATGACTGCCCGGGCTGCGGTAAAAAGCGTAAAGGTTGTGCTCAACGACGTGAGCTGTGCATGTCTGTTAAACCAGAGACTACTCCTTTCGCCAGCGGCCTGCTGATGGATGGGGTTAGACTTTGGCATTCAACGCCGGCAGCCCTTTTAAAGAAGCGCGGTGAAAGTGAAAGTCTGTGTCTGGATGAATATGCGTGCACATGTTTTGTCCGTCTCTGAAGACCTACCAAGCCCGTGAGAAAACAAGAGCGGCCGGGAAACTGAAAGTACGGCCGGCCACCGGCCAGCCATGAAAAATTAGGGGAGGAGAAGCCGCAGAGCACACGCTGGGAGAAGCCCTTTGATGTGGTGGCGGCCGTGAAAAAATGCAATTAGGAGGGAGGGAGGGAGGCTGATGCGCGTGCTTGTTTGGTCACGTGATTCACGTGAACTCGAAGAAAACCGCACCAAAAAACCCTTGGTTTCACGAGTATTTTGAGCACTTGATTTCTCTCCATTTTCCATTCCTTCGGAATGGAAAAGGCGAGACCTAACAACCTACTTAGTAACATCAGACTAAACACTGATGGAATGATTTAACTTCTGCCACTCTTGTTCAGAGATGACATTTTTTTTTAACGTATTTTCCTGCACCTCCCGAAACAGGTTTTATTAAAATTGTATAGGTCTTTCTAATGAATTCTCAATGGGGTGGCTTTAACATATCAATGGCGTTTTATCACTTTGCTTAAATTTCCCTGTCTTAAACAGGGTTGGTGTTCAATTATTTAGGGATGAGATGTCCCTCAGTCGAATTATTGATCTCTATGTTTGTATCTGTGGCCAAACCTTTTTAAGTAAAGCCTGGATATTCAGCTTTATAGTTCTCAATGGCCCTTTCGAAATACGATTGCCCCAAGCCTTTATCTACAACTCAGATTTGATTGTGCCTACTGCGATGGAGCTGCAGTCTATGCAGACAACTATAAGAGTGGACTGGAAAAGGCAACTCCAACTAGCTTCGTTGCAATGGGCAAGTCTATGAGGCATCAGTTTGAGAACCCATACGAGAGACAGATGCCCCTTGGTCGTAAACATAACTGAACATAAACTGAATGAATCTGACACACAGAATATGATACACATTACATATAAGTGCGAAACTAATTATGAAACAGACTGCACGGTTCCCAGTTTCACCACAAACTGTAAAACTAATTCAGTGGAATCTGAAACTGCCCTACCAACTTTGATACTAAAAGGCAACAAAACGTAGAAGAATTGATTTATGCATGCACTGGATTATAGAACATTTAGAACCTGGCATCATCAACATGCAACAGAATGACTGGTTTGAAATAGAAGCAGCATTTGTAAATATAATCTGAATAGCATTTGCAATGCAATTGACTGTAAAGTGTTACGCTATAATATCTTGGGAGAAAAGGGTTCAGAGGGACAGGCAAAACTGGTGTCTGGGAAGGTTACTAAGCCAAGCAAGCCTGCAGATCTTTTGAAACCAATCTCTTTCAATATGGGGGTTATTGTCTCTTTTGGGGCTAGATTTCATAGGTATTTGGTACAGTTAGCTAGTATGTAACAACTATACACGATTGCTGTGAGGAGAATAGGGTCCAGGGTTGAAGCATACATACACGAATAAGAATTTACAGCAACTGGATATGGCAAACATTTTTATTTTTAAATGGAGAAAGCAAAAGCATATTTGCAAACACCTACATGGGGGGGGGGCAGAATTAAAAACATGTGAAATTATAACACCTCACAGAATGACAGTGGTTCAGTGATGTGGAAGGCCTGATCTATGTTCAAAGGGTGTCCATTCTGTGAATTGCAGGGTAATCAAAATGCGTAAAGGCTTTCACACCTCGAGGTAGGCTCATTATTAGCAATTCTAAACAGGAATGCAAGGTTCAAAGCATGTATCCAAAGCTTTTGCTCGAAAAATGCTTAAAGGTTTCGGAGTTCATGGGATGTACAACAAAAGGGCAATTGACCAGTGAGGTTCAGAACCGCCAGGGCAGACACCCAATCCATCCTCTGCTTTCACAGCCTATTATTATTTCACTGTATCCAAAATACTAACTACTAGAAGAAACAGAAACAAATGCAACAGTCGGTAAGTAGTACAGCAGACACAAACACAACGGTCACATCAGGTGAACAATAAAGTGTATTCCACTTTGGAAACACAAAAGTATTCATACTATTTACAGCTAAATCGTTAGCTGATAAACGTAGAAATTGAGAGAAAGAGAGAGTGTGTGTGTGTGTATATGTGAGTGTGTGACTGTCTTGTCTGGGACGTACTGACTGGCGGAGAAGGCTACCCACTGAAATGTCACTATGCAAATGTATTGCTGGATGTATCTGCACCCTTGGAGAAGTTACGTGGCTATAATTTCCCTCTTGAGTTTAGGGAAACGTGTATGCCCCCATGTCAGGCAAAATGTCAGATGCTTAGATAACGTCTCGGTAACGCAGGGCAACGGTTAATTTAAAATATATAAGAGAAAGTAGAATCTACCAAACTGAGCGGACATAAAAAACATACACAATCATAAAATGAATTTACATCGTGCATATATTTAAAGAACTGCACAAGGATAGAAAATAATGGACAACTACTATCGGAAAAGCACAAACTTGAGGTTGGAGCCAGCCAGCCAGCCACCCAATCATTTGTTTAACTGCAAGAGATGGTTTTCGGGCTAAACAATGGTGCACAGTCCTTTGCTGGACACATCACTCTCTCAAATGTTTGGATACGATACACAAGACAAGATAAGTCTGTTGATGAAAGCTGTGTTTGCCGAATGGCTCTAGAGCGCCTGGGGGGCTAGAACAACAAGCCCAACAACCGTAGTTGACAAGTCCCGCAGAGGCGGCCCTCCTGGCTTCATTAGGAAGAAAGGATCCCGACCTCGGCCCCACGATCCGAATGCCTGGTCCGCTGATGGAAGGCACTCTTAAGGTGTCCCCACTTCACTGCTCATCAAACACTAACACAACGACTAAAATCAAAGGCAACGAGGGAAGTCAAAATAACGACGCACACAGAATAGATAGATGGACATGCGACACTGGGAGGGGCAAAAACGAAACCGGACTGCATTCCACACTAAAGAGAGGACTCAACTGGGCCTGTCAATCGCTGTAATTTCTCTGTCAATTTCCCTGAGCTGTCTTCAAGCACTGCAAGAGTTCAAAGGGATGGGTAAATAAAGATGAAAAGGATACCGATTACCGAGCAAAGAACAACAAGCCAAGCGTCAAGCTACAATGTGTTTGTCGCACATGCTACCTTTCGCCTGACCAGCAGGTCCAGCGTGCATATTCCCCAAGACAACTCACTCAAAAGGACACCTTTCAAGGACTTTAACGGACCCTGGTGTTAGTTTTCGTATTCAACATATTTTTTGCATCCTAAAACCAGGATGCAACGTTTGGACTGCGACCTTATTGCTGGTGCACGCAACCTGCAGCCTTTGTAAACACACATCATCACTAGTGGCGGCATTCCTCTCAAAGCAATAACTGGGTGAACTCCGCCACTTGCCATTCTCAATGGTCTAGTGTCTCCGGTCCGAAAAGCTACAGTCTGCAAACAGTGGAACAGATTACTCCAAGCCTGGAGGGAGAGCCGGGGGCCTTCTGCTCTGGGCCCTGCGGCGGTTCACTGGATGTACACTGGCACCAGGGGAACTGCTGCAGTAGCGGAGAGCAGGTTCTGAGGGGCATTGTGGATTCTGCCAATCCATGAACCATCACAAAAGAGCATAAATTGCTCATCCCAAGAAGGCCCCGGACCCTGCTCCGAGTCCCCTCACCCCCTAATTTGAATTTGGTTAGTTGTTTATGTAAGCCCCACGTCCATGGCTATAAATAATTTCGACATTAAATAGTTTTTTTATAAACAAACACGAAGACGAGGCTGAAAAATATTGACAATACAAAAATCTTCCACCTCTACTCTGAAAACTACAGTGGAAGTTACCACTATTTAGAAGCTCGTTCTTTCTTGCTTAATTAAACAAGCATCGGAAAAGCAAACATGGCTCACCTATTGGCTTTGCCAAGGGTCGGATGCTGTGCACTATGGCTAAACTATACAAAAAAATCCTTTGACGCAGCCAGACAGTTTGTTTTGTAGGCATACACACAATGCATGCGCACTGATACAATGTAAGTGTGGCTCAATGATTAGAGCGGCAGACCCTGATGCAGAGGTCTAGCCCGGGACCAGGGTTCAATTCCCCGCCTCGGCGGGTCTTGGGCTCAAAATTCCACGGACCTGATAATTCTCGCCTCGGTGCCTATTCCAATCATGGAGTCCCACTCTGCAACTCTGGGCAATAGCTTGCTTAATCTCCACAACGGCCCCCACAACGCTAAGGATGCCTGGCCTCCACCTTGGGGGTGCCCAGGAGTGGACGCCTCACAGGGAAAGCCACGATGGGTTCCATGGGGGTGCCCAGGAGTGGATGCCTCACAGGGAAAGCCAGGATGGGTTCCACAGCGGTATTCGTACAAGCGCCTTGAGACCCTTGCGGGTGAGTAGTGCGCTATACAAGTATCAATTTACATTTTATAACACAGCTGCTTTTTTAGGTCGAGCCTAGGCAGCCCATGCGCTGTCTCACAACATACTGTACTTAGCTGGGGGGCTTACAGCTCACCTCCAGCTTCTGATTAGATTTTGACAGTGTCCTTTAAAAACGTTGCTTTTATTTGTATAATGGTTCTTGATTGTCCCACTATTTTTCTTAATTGTTGACTCCCATGGATCTCCCCCAGGACTTGTCCCCTTCCACTTGTACTATTGTATGTCCTGTCTTTGGAATTTATTTTTTTACATTGACACCAAGCACTTCAAGCGGAGCACGGCCGCCACCCTTCAGTGTAATGAAGCACTGCTTTCAAGTTTGTCGCGGCATGCACTACGCACAATGTTCTTTTAATTTTCACACACTTATGCTCTTGGAAGTACTGTGCGGGTGGTGCACTGGTGCTGAAGTAGGGCTGCGCTGAGGTGTTGCTGCGTTGGGGCCGAGTAATGCTGAGGTGGTGCTGTGCTGCTGAAGTTGTAGTGCCCAGGTGCTGCTGAGTGATGTTCAGGTCGTGCTGCTGAAATGGATCTGAGTGACGCTGACTGGTGCCAAAGTGATGCTGCGCTGATGCGGAGGTTGTGTTGCACTGTCTACTTGCAAGATATATTCTTAAGTAACCTCAAATTAATTGCCGCGTTCGGAGAGTACGAGGAGGCATCCCTTGATATTGGTTTAATTTCACAGAGGATTGAAACGTAAAAGAAAGCATCAAAAGTTGAAAGTGAACAACTTAAAGATGCTTGCATTTTCATAAAACAGAGCAATAATAGCATGTTTACCTCTTTAATTGTATCTGAATAATCACGTTGACAAAAACACAATGTAAATCGGTTGATCCTACTGTCGGCCTTCTTCGTAAACTACCCTTCCATTAAGTATACATATTATCTAAGGTTTGAACATTCGAGCTCATGAAACCAAAATGTTACAGGATGAAAAACAACATGCCCTCCAGCTGAAAACACGAGTGTAAACTATTCACCAACGGGGAAAAAAGTAATTTTTAAAGGCACATCAAGGAACAAATGAAAACGGAAAGAAGAAGAAGAAGCAGAAGCAGAAGCAGAAGCAGAAGCAGAAGCAGAAGCAGAAGCAGCAGAAGAAGAAGAAGAAGAAGCAGAAGCAGAAGAAGAAGAAGAAGCAGAAGCAGAAGAAGAAGAAGAAGAAGAAGAAGAAGAAGAAGAAGAAGAAGAAGAATGCGCTGTCTAGCAAGACCAAAAAAAGTGCGATACAGGCACAAGATTGACAAGCTGGGACACAAATAAGGAGGCAAATGAGAGTGACAGGAAAGACAATCAATGGTAAACAATGGGCAGGTTCCAGCCGCTTAATATTAATGATAAGCCCACAATGTGTCTTACAATGTGTCATCGTATGTGCTCTCTATTAGGTTTAAACCTAAAGGGGAGGGAGAATGGCATGGAAGAGCGGAGTCCCGTTGGTAGTACGATCATCTCTGACAGAAGGGAATTACAAACTGTACAGAGTCTTTCACATGAAGGGCTCGACTCTTGAAGCATTCTTACAGCAGCAGACGGTAGCCAGCAGCTTTTGGGGGGGAGGGGTCAAACTGAGTACCTGGATGTCAAGATGAGAGGGTACACTTTTTTACCTCCAGCTTTAAGCATCTTGCTACAGGTAGATATAGCTCTCAATGAGGCCAGTAATGGTTTGTCAGATAATCCTGTTTATTTCCTTTAGCTAACAGCAGATTTTTACGCTGGGAGAAGAGGCGAATACAGCCCTACTTACAATGAGAAATGTATACATGTGCCAGCATGCTGTCTGCAGTTGGTAGAAAACAAAACACAGGACGTGCTGAAAATCATCGTTATGACATGGGAGCCAGCTAAATGGTATCTAGGAAATCATAGTATTCAAACCTATATCTATCATGCTAAACTGTGGAACACCTGTACGTCGAGCAATTCAATAGCATTCTGGTGAGCCCTGGGTATCCTGACACACCACATGTATCCCGTCAGCAGCTTGCTGATGAGTTGGAACGTTATTACCTGTCACATTGTTTACATTACTAACACATTAGGATGAGTAGCAAGTAGTGCTGGAAAGGAAGCAAATGATCTATGAGAAAATACTGCCCTCACTCACAAAATTGTGACATGCTTCATCATTGGGCTTGCTTACAATACAGCCCTGCGCAGACCAACGCCAGGGGTGGAGCATTAGGGAGGGGGAGACAATACACAAATGAAAAATAAATGATATCTCAATATGCTTTAGGATCACCGAAAGAAAGTGCAGAAAAGGTATAAAACTAGCTTGGTTGTGTCTCTGTGCAGCAATTTATTCCTAGAGGGGGGGCGGAGCTTGCTAGGGTCCAAGATGGACGCGTAGCTCCGGAGCTCCGTCAAGCCAACTGAATGATCCTTCATTATCCTGGTCCTGCGGAAGCTGGAACCGCCTGAAACCGGACTGCTGCGAGAGGCGCAGCGGTCCGCTGCCTACCGAGCCAAAAATCGAAGCTGGGAGTGCCCGTTTGCAGCGCCTGACTGGGGAGGATCCGACGCTGCCGGAGCGCCCAGAAAGAGAGCTGAGGTCTGCGGCCCACCCCCTCCATAACCTGAAGTAGCGGATGAGGGCTCCAGTCCCCCCTATCTGATCAGGGGAACAACTGCCTTTGCGCCTGACGGGCCTGGCAGACCGTTGCAGAGAACGCCTGGGGACTGCGGTAAACCTACTTCTACCGGCCTGGCGCTTCAATTGGCGAGGTGAGAAAGGTTGGCAATCTCTGCTGCCTAGCACAGCGCGGATGCCTGCGAAGGTGGTGAGCGGGGCCCAGACCTCCCCTCTTGGCTCGCCAACATGGGGAAGACTGACCGCAGCCAATCAAAGCTTCCTTTCACCCAGACGCGGAGCAAAGATCAGGACAGTGGTGCGGACGGCGGGGGGGTGGGGGGGGGGGTGGGGGGGTGGGGGGCTGCCACGACATCGAAGCAGGATCGGGACTTACGCAGCATACTGAGGTCCATGGAGAAAGGGCTGCAGGAGGGCATATCTACGCTGGGGGCTAAAATGGATGCCCTCACGTACAGGCTGGACAGAATGGGCGAAAGACTGGACAAACATGCGGAGAGGCTCGACATGTCCGAAAGGCGGCTGACGGAAGTGGAGGAAGCGCAAACCACTTTGGACACTGACCACAAGGAGCTGGGCAAGGTCCTGCAGATCCTCCAGCCCAAGACAGAAGACTTGGAGGCCCGTTCACGCAGATGCAACGTGCGCATTCTTGGCCTGCCCGAAACGACCTCGACGGGTAAGATGGAGCCCTTCATAGAGTGCATGTTGATTACACTACTGGGAGTTGAGACCTTCTCAAACACCTTTATTGTCGAACGGGCACATCGCACGCTCACTCCGCGCCCTAAGCCTGGTGCCCCCCCGAGGCCAATAATCGCCAAACTGCTCTATTACAGGGACAGGGACGCAGCCCTCAGCGCTGCCAGAGAAAAGCAGACTCTAACTTACAAAGGATCCACCAATTCTTTGTACCCTGATTTCACGGCGGAGGTGCAGGAGGCTAGGAAGCACTTTGTCCCCATGAAACGACAGCTACGCGATATGGGGCTGGATTACGCCATGTTATATCCGGCCAAGCTCAAAGTCAATAGGAACGGACAGTCACACATCTTCACTGAGCCAAAGGTTCTACAGAAAGCTCTGAAAACCTGGTCGTCTGAACGGAGAAAAACCCCAGAATGGGACCTACTAGATGAGGCTGCGCGCGGCGGCCTTGATGAACAGGATTGATCACTATTGGAGGTTAGGCTCCTCCGAGTTGGTTTCAGCAGTGCGGTGCAACCAGCAGTCGGCTGGCGTGATTGGGAGGTGAACTATGAACGTTGAAGTTTCGGCCTTTTGCAACGCACTGTAGCAACCTCTGTCCACACGTGGTAACACCTAACATGGGTTTGTTGTTTGGGGAGGGGGGTGGTGGGAGGCTTGGATCTTGGGGTGTATCATCGCGACCTAGTTGGGGGTGGTCCGCTGTGGGTGGGGTGGGAGGTGAGGAAGGTTCTGTCATACTTGTTACCTTGAAATGGTCTCTTGAGGCATGTTCCAGGTTGGGGGGGGGCTGGGCGGGCGGGAGGGGGGATTGCTTACTTGAGATTCGTTATTGTTTGATTGTGACGACCAACATGTGCAAGTTAAACCTGGTGCCTACACCCATGCTAAGTCCGCCTGTTTGCTGACCCTATGGTGACCACGCAGAACACTAATAGCGTTGCGAGTGCTGGGAAGGGCGATAGAGGCATCAGAGCCCTAACCTGGAATGTACGGGGGCTGAATGACCACCGCAAGCTGCTTAGCGTGCTGAATTATCTCATTAGACACCGCATTGATCTGGCCCTGCTCCAGGAGACACACCTACTTGCGCACTGCCCTAGATTGTGGAACAGGGGGTCTTAAAGGACAGATCAACGCTGCTGGCTTCACTGCACATGTGCGAGGAGTACTGACATGGGTGAACGCCAAATCTGACATAGCGCTCACACAGCTCAGGGCAGATCCTGATGGCCGCTATGTAGTTTCGATGGTGTTGGGCAGGGGTGTAGAAGCCCTTGTTGTCAACTTGTACGGCCCGAATTATGACTGCCCTGAGATTTACGCCAGGTTAGCGGAAACGGTCCGGGGTCTGCCTGGTTCAGCGGCCCTTTGGGGAGGGGATTTCAATGTAGTCGGAAACCCTGCTGTGGACCGATCTTGTGGCCCCCTCCGCCAGCAGTCTAAGGCAGCCAGGGAACTTGATAGACTGCTCATTAGCGACGACTTGTCTTGACTTGTTTGGCGCAGCTTACACCCCGCACAGGGAGGATACACGCACTATTCGGCTTTCCACAACATCTCTACACGTATTGATTATTGGCTAGCCGCGACAGACTTGCTCCCGCGAGTGCGTTGCTGCCAGGTGTTGCCACGCACGCTCTCTGACCACTCCCCGATACTGCTTGAACTGTCAAGCCCTGGTGCGGCCATCCCCCCATTCTTGTGACGCTTCCCGCCGTATTCTCTATTAGATACTGCCTTTGGTGAAGAACTCCATGAGACGATTGAAGCATTTTTTGAGGCGAACATTGGGTCAATGGATAGCTTCCAAACTGTGTGGGAGGCATTTAAGGTTTACATCAGGGGAATCGCCATGAACAAGCATTCTGGGGTCCTTTGTTCCATTCAAAATAGGCTCGCCAGTCTGGAACGGCAAATAGCAGACTGCGAGGCGAGACAGGCGACTGGGAATGCAGAGGAGGTCAGGGAAGACATGAGGACGCTTCTGGCTGAATACCAGGCTGAGGCAGACGTGGAGATTAAGCACCTGGGCAAGTACGCCACTGTCAGAATCTATGGCGAAAGGGACAGGCCAGGGGCCGTCCTGGCGAACATGGCTAAAAAACAGCGCAGGAAAGTTACAATTACTGAAAATAGATCAAGGGAGTGTGCGTTACTCACCGGGGAAGAGGAGATTGCGCAGCGATTCAGGGAATACTACTCTGACCTATATCGATCAAGGGCATCGGGGGGACACGCCGACATCCTAGACTACTTGGACCATATAGAGCTACCGTTTCTATCCAATGTACAGAGGGAATTTCTAATGCACCCCATTGAACATGACGAAATCAGAGAGGCGCTGGGCGAATGTGGGCGGGTAGTGCCCCGGGGGAGGATGGTCGGACAGTTGTCTTTTATAAAGCGTACCTTGACCTGCTGCTTCCACACCTATCGGCATTATTCGCAGACATGGGGGAAACGGGGAATATGCCCATGTCGATTAGAGAGGCTCTGATTGTCGCCATTCCTAAGCCGGGCATACCCCCAGATGAGTGTGGCTCGTACAGGCCTTTGTCGTTGCTCAACGTGGATACTAAGATTTATGCCAACGTCTTGGCAACTAGACTGGCGCTGTTGGCCTCGAAGTTAGTGGCACCGGTACAAGCTGGGTTCATGTTGGGTAGGAACATCACATACAACCTGCGCACAGTCTTTGGGGCTCTCCAACACACTCGCCCAGAGTCGAAGGCACTGGCGGTTTTTCTCGACATGGAGAAGGTCTTCGACTCAGTGGAATGGCCTTTTATGAGAGCGGTCCTTGCCAGATTTGGACTCGGCTCGGTGTTTCTGCAATGGGTGGCGGCGCTCTATCATGACCCAGCGACCCGTATTAAGATAGGCAATATTGTCACAGACCCAATACAAATCAGTAGGGGCACTAGACAGGGGTGCCCACTGTCGCCCACGCTGTACGAGCTGGTTGCGGAGCCATTGGCGAGGGCTATGAGAGAATATCACTCCCACCGTGGTCTCCAGTTCCCCTCCTATCAACTGGTAATATCCACTTATGCCGACGACACCCTGCTCTATGTTAGGGAGCCGGAGAGGAATTTAGCCCCACTGCTACGTGAGGTGGTCCGATATGGAGCGCTGTCTGGACTGTCAGTAAACTGGTCTAAGTTCATTGTGATCCCTATAACTCCGGCCACGGAGAGCTTTGACATGGAATTCCCGTTACAGTGGACCACTGATCCCATACGCTATCTGGGTATACAGATACACACTGATTCGAAGACGGTCTTCCGCGAGAATTATGGTAGGGCCATCTCGCACCTCGAAGACAATGTGGCTACTTGGAAGGGTCTGCCCTTCTCTTTGCTGGGCAGAATATCACTCATGAAGATGGTGGTCCTGCCCCAGCTGTTGTTTCTCTTTACAAACATACCAATTGTATTCCCTAGATGTTTTTTTTCTCGTCTGAACTCGCTGATGGTGGAGCTGGCCTGGGCTGGCAGGCCACCACAGGTGCGTTGAAGAACCCTTATACTACCGTATTACATGGGTGGTCTGGGAGCACCCGACTTTGAATTATATTATCGGGTGGCACAGGGGGCGCAACTCTATAGCTGGCTACACAACGATGGCACGACACCCTTTATTAAGATGGAAGATCTATTCGCTGCACCATTGCCGCTCCCAGCTGTGGTTTTTGAGAAAGCGGACCGCCGCACTGGACTGCTCGATTCTCTCTACTCACCTCGACATGCCTGGAATGCCATACTGCAGCTCCATGCGGGGGCGCTGTTATACTCCCCGGTGATGCCAGTCTCGTGGGCGGCGTGGCTGGCCCCGTGCAGAGATAAGGGGGTGATTGCTGCATTAGAGGCTATGGGCATTCACAAGATGGGGGACATGTTCCTTGACGGAACCCTGGCGGACGTGTCCACACAGGAGGAGAGGCCTACACTGTTGCAGTGCTTTCAATACCACAGAGTGAGGGACGCATGGCGGGAACAGCTAGGCGACGAATTGCATGAACCCCCCAGAAATTTTAGAACTCTCGCACGTAATTGAGGCGGAAGCCCCGCCGAAGTTGGCGTCTGCTCTGTACAGGATTGCCATGGCGGAAAGAGAGGCGGGGCACAACAGGGCACGCGTTGACTTGCAGCGGGATCTGGGCATTATTATTGAAGATGATATGTGGCGTTATTGCTGCAGCAGCACAAGGTCGGTCTCACTGAACGGCAGGCACAGATTGGTGCACTTTAAATATCTAAATAGAGTGTATCATACACCTGTGAGATTACACCGCTTTGGACTGCGTGATAGCGCATCGTGTGAGAGATGTGCGCTGCCAGATGCTGGATTCCTGCACTTGGCGTGGAAGTGCCCGGGGGTGCAATCCTTCTGGAGCAAGGTATTCCACGAATTGAGTAACACACTTGAGTCAGACATCACGCCGTCCCGGGCGCTTGCATTGATTGGTTATTTCAGGTCACTACCCAAAGCGCGGCGCAGGATAGTGGAAATGGGCCTGCTGTTGGCCAAGAGGCGCCCAGAGATGTGTTGGATGAGAGGGCCCCTACCAACGTTAGATAACTCGACAAGGGACTTGACATACTGCTGCACACAATCTGAGAACCACAGCGAGCTACTGCAGCTCAAGAGCAGGCCTAAAAACTTTTGGGGGTTGTATTTGGATTACAGAGGAAGGCAGGAGTCTGCGGGCAATGCACGCATGGGCAAAGATGGATGGGCTTCATCCTCTCCCCCTCCCTTGTTCCTCGCCTTCCTCCCATTGAGACGGATCTTTTGCAGGCACACTCTGCCTAAATGCATAATGATAGTAGGACAGGTGGGTGCTGTTTGTCCTGAGTCCGCGCTGACTGGCATTTATCATCGGCCGCTGGGTTGCTACACAGTACATCAACAGGATAGGTTGTATGGCATGTAAGATGAGTCATGTAGGTGGGTCACACGTTTTATTTGGGGGTTGTTTATATCAAAATGGGATGTTACATCCACAGTTTGCGGAAACTGAAATGTTCATGTCACATTAATAATGGCACTGCGTTACACTGTTCACTACTTTAGCGCCGCCCGACCTCCGGGATGTGGGCTTAATGGCTGTGTGCTATGCAACGTGAGTGAGACCTTTGGGCCTTTTTATCCACAGGTTGAACTGTATTATACATGCTACTGTACATCACAATAAAAAAAAATCAACCAAAAAAAAACAACAATTTATTCCTAGACCAACCGTCTAGGTCTAAAAACGTGAAGGATGGTGGTGGTAGGAGAAATATTAAGAGTTCTTTCACCCCTCCTTACTGCCAAAGTGTTGACATGTTTCAGCAGTGTTTAAAAGTGCCCACAGTGTTGGGTCACACAGGCATTCTTCAGGACCAATCGGATCACAAGTGTCATATTGACCCTCTTTTACCAAGTAGGTAGTGATAGGAATCTGTTATTTCCAAGCGGAGGGTTTCCGTGACCCGCCGTGAAGGCCACCTTCATGGTGAGTCACAGAAACGGTCTACGGCAGTCCATGATAGGAGACATTTTGTAAGCACTTATTATGCATTGACGTGCCGTTGATTACTTGTATATTTTATACAGTTAATGTCATTGTCTTTCTCTTTCCTCCGGCAACTGGAGTGTACTGCTTATCTTTGTAATGTTTGTTTTCTTTGACTTTTTCCTTTCCATTTTGTATAAAATAAAAAATATCTGAACAAAAAAAGAAAAAGGAATAGGCTCTTCAATGGTAGAATTAACAGTGTATACTCCAGAAAAATGACACACACAAGCTGCACTAGAAATATGACAGCTAGTCCTAGTCATGGCACAGCTTGAGGTCACTGTTCGCGAAAATGACTTAAAAAATGTCATATGTGCAGAGTGTACTACTTATCCCATTGTTGATTAATGACCGCTATTTTTCTTTTATGTATAGCAGTTACTTTATCAAGATCTCCAGGTCTGGCGGTTTGTCCTATGTAACTTACAATTGGCCCTGGAACAATGAACCATCTTGGTGTAACACTACTGTTGCTGATTGACTTTAGGAGGGCTTTCTTGGCACTGGAATAGAGATCAATAAACAGAAACAAATCCCTTCTTCCGTCAAGTAACATTGAAACACCTCCCTATTACCTCTGAGTAGGGTTTCATGAATTTGAACTGGACAACTAAGCCATTACACTAACCTAAGACCACTAGTGGCTACTTGGGACCCGTTAATCACATTTACCGCTTTAGCTGCCTTCAATAAAGGTAATACCTCTATGCGGTTGTGATCGACAAAATTTGAATCAATAACAGTACCATACTCTAACATATCAATTAAACCCCTGGAAATAAAATATAATTATTGAGGCAGGGCCTCTATGCTTGTAGGTGAGAAGTAATGTTTCTTTAGATCCCCTAGTTCTATGAAATGACATAGATCATGATAAACTGTGTAATTCCAGAGTTCCTCTCCTCTGTAATCTTCACTTCCACATTACAGTCTGAATCTTCCATCATTGAGCATGCCCCAGTTTGGCATTAAAACCTCCTGCAAGACTCAGGAATGCCTCACGTCCCTCCATAAAGTGCATTGACTTAATCATATCATTAAATTCAAAGAAAATTGTGAACTCAGTGTTCGGACTATTTACACAATTATTATAAAAGTTGATCAGATTAAAATACACACTTGAGTTCCCACTACATACTACTTAAAAATCAAGACCAGAGCTTTCAGAGACAGTGACAGATTAATCCAAATAGATAAATCTAAAGTGGAACGTCCATGCTGCGAAGGTGATGCTGGCACGCAAAATCATTCATAGCCATTAGAGACCAACAGTGCAGAGTCCCAAGCCTCTTGATAGAGTAAGATGTCATAGTCTCATACAAACAACTGCCAATCAGGTAGGGACGAAGACAGCTACATTCCACCTCAAAATCCTTACATTAGTAAATTGTGGATTTAATATGGGCACCACACAGTTGGGGGAAGAAGTGGCTTGTTTATTGAACATGGCAATCGACCCTTGTGCCATGGCATTGGTAAGAGGAAGTAAGTCGATATCAGCCAGAACTGTCAAAATTGCAAATATGTTCCTATCCTCCCCAATAGGAGGTAACCTTGTAATGATGCATACACTGGGGGTTTACTTAAAAAAAATTAAACTTATACAGGGGCAAGATGGCAATCCTTGTGTTTGGAAATTCTTCACCTGCTTGCAATTTCAGATGGTTCTTTCCAGGGTTTTGGGGAAATTGACCACAATGCAGTCCCCAGCAATATTTTCACTTGAGTGCTCAATCCAGCCCACTCTGCGTACCATTAGTATCTTATTACAGTCCACCACCTTAAAATTGCTGTTCCCGCATAGTCAATTAATTATTTTATTGGAAAGTTGATCCCAGATCTCAGGTTTATTATGTCCTAGAGAGGGCACTCTAGTTAATATCAACACAAAAGGGAAAGACTATGGCGGTAAATTCAAAACTGTGGGTTTAGGAAGGGCTCCCTAACTTGGCTCGTCCTCATGCATGAAAGCTGCACACGGTTGATTTTCCTTCTTTTTAAAGTAGGGCACATGGCAGCTGAGCTGGTTGAACTATCCCTCCCCCCATGGGGATCTTTTAACAGGAGGTTCTTTCTGTGCATTTGCTAAGCTGGGCTTGATTTTATTTGAGTCAGCAGTAGACAGTTGATCTCCCTTGGAAGGTTTTACTACCAATTGTGTGCTGCACTGGGAACACAGATTAGAGGTCGATAAAAATCGATTTCTGTCCGTTTGCATTAAGTGCAGATTATCAAGCCATGCCTCTATGCACCCCAAGCATTCTAAAAGGGGGTGCAATTGTTGCTGGATAATGTCAGATAACTTGGTACAATACAACTCAACATTCGATAAGTCCACATCCAGGGGATCATCAGTCTTAGACAGCCTCCGTTAAGAGAGTGTGTGTAAGGGGGGCACTCTTCTCTGGAATCTAATTGCCGGTTCTTGGGACGACGAGGCGGTCATAGAACAAGATGACCGTCTAATGTGTCGGCAGTATTGAATGAGTTTACAAACTGATGAAACAATTGCTTCCCCTCAACAAGGCCTGGGCTGCCAGTATTCACAATCTTGCTGCCAGGAACTTTGCCAGATGCTGGTCTCAGTTCAAGGGATAATCTGCGCTCCATCAAGGCAACTTCCTGAGTTAGCACTACTACCGGTCTCTCTATCATACTGTCTATCGTAGTTACTCCTTTCAGGGGGCACAGTTGGCACATGTTGGAGAAAATAAAAGATCTCTCACCAGATACACCAGATGAGCAGAGAGTTCAGAGTATACAATAGCAAAAGAAAGAGAAGGGGCCCAGACCAACCTTGGCACAAGGTAAGGCTTGTAGTCTGTTGAAGATGGGAGAAGTGAATAGTGAAAAAGAAGGCAGGGATTTTCCGATCACAGAGTGAGTAAAATGGTTATACATAACACTCATGGTATCTTACAATAGAAAATCAACCAGCACAGTTTTTTTGCTCTCGCTGACAAGCATAGTGCAAGACAAAATAGTATACAACTGATATTACTGGTGACTTTAATATAGGCCAATCACCATCCACTTTAAAGGCACCCTGAAGATAAGCATATTGCTGCCAGAATGTATAGCTACGGCATTTCTTGAACTGAGCATGTTTGATATGTTACTTACATCACCAATCCAATCGAAAATGTACATGCTTCTCTAAAGTATATAGAATCTATATGAGGATAAACATCATCTGGGGAACAGATACATGTATGGAATCCACAGAAAAAAATAGCTATGGGACTTGTTGCAGTTTCTGATCATGCACCCGTGGTCTGGAATTCTTGACTAGGGGATACACATATAACAAAGGGCTGGTGGCGATTTGATGTCAATCTCTTCTAAAAGAGACTATATGAGAAATATTTAAAAGCATATAAAATAATGGCCAATAGACTGTGGAACAGAAATTACTCAAAACAAATTCTGAAGGGGAGAACACATTAGCCTTTTCAGAATTCAGTTAGAATCTACACCGGAGGGGGGGGGTGGGGACATCATATTCACAAAAGGTTTCTGCTTTCGTTGAAGGATTAGACTTATCTAAGTTAATTTTACAGGACAGAGAAGGGCTGGAACAGAAGATTATGGTGGCAGAGGTCAAGAGAGTTATTAAAAACTTACCACTTAACAAGGGCCCATGCACAGATGGCCTCACAAATACCCTGCACATGCTCCTTTGCTCTCTACTGTCTCCCACCCCATTTGACAAATGTGTTTATTTCTTTTCAATAGTTGGGGTGGTAACAACATCTATGAGAGAAACGTAAGGTGTGCTCTCCATACAGCCCAATTTCCTCACTTACTACAGATAAAAAAATATGTAAAAAGTTATAGCAAATTGGATAGAATTCTCAATGCCCTATTGGACAGACTAAGACCAAGAGGGTTTTATACAAAATAGACCACGTTTTGATTATATAACAAGAGTATTTCACATAACTGAGAAGGTAAGAGAGAGGAAATTCTCCTTGGTCAACTTAGCATTCAACGCCATAAAGCTTCTGACTGGATTAAATGGTCCTTTCTGAAATATGTGCTGGATGGGGCACTATCATGCAGACAGTAAGTATAGGCCAGTTATAGTTACCTCTAGGACCAGAGTGGTGATCAACGAGGAGAACAAAATAGCCTTCTCTCTCTCTCTGTCTCTCCTCAGACATGCAACAGTGATGCCCCTCTCCTTGTGTTGTCTGTGGAACAGTAGCTCACGAAATGAGACAGAGCCAAGGAGGTATGCCCTTTGAGTCGACCAATCATAACATTCACTTATTTCAGAAGACTTGCAAACACAGACAAATCCCAAATTATCTATATCTTCAATGTTGACAATGCTAGTAAAATATGGCTCAATCTCCGGGCACTGCTAGTTATGGTCTTGATTGACACAGGAGTGTCACCAGGTAATTTTGATAATACCAGGTGAGGGGCTTTGGCTCTACCAATATGTTGGGAGCCAAGAGTAGATGTTTTGATTGGGCAGAAGTGTATGCCCACAAAAATGTGCTTGTTCTCACCACAGCTATGCTCATTTGGTTTATCCTGCTGCCTGGAGTTGAACTTTCAGGAGCACAAATACATTGTAATGCTATTAAAGTTTCTTAGATAACTAGATAAATAATTGTGAGTTTCTCTGGCAGCAGCATCGACGAGAGGAGGGCAGTCATTAACTTACATTGATTTTTAGGTCCATCCTGACAGTGAAACTGGCACCCGACAAACCTGCACGAAGGGATGAAAGATGTAGCCGAGTGGATGACGACCAGCCGCCTGAAACTGAACTCAGAAAAGACGGAGGTCCTCATCCTGGGCTCCTCGCCCTCCGCCTGGGACGACTCCTGGTGGCCCCCCGCCCTGGGCACCGCACCCAAACCGACGGACCACGCACGCAATATGGGCTTCATCCTGGACTCCTCCCTCTCCATGACCAGACAAGTCAACGCCGTCTCCTCGTCGTGCTTCAACATCCTGCGCATGCTACGAAAGATCTTCTGGTGGATCCCCACCGAGACCAGGAAGACTGTCACCCAGGCCCTCGTCACCAGCCGACTGGACTACGGCAACGCCCTCTACGCCGGAACCACCGCCAAGCTCCAGAAGAGACTCCAGCGGATCCAGAACGCCTCAGCCAGACTCATCCTCGACATCCCACGAAACAGCCACATCTCCGGACATCTGAGAGACCTGCATTGGCTCCCCGTCAACAAAAGAATCACCTTCCGTCTCCTCACCCACGCACACAAAGCCCTACACGATCAAGGCCCGAGCTACCTCAACAACTGAATCAACTTCTACGCTCCCAAACGCCACCTCCGATCAGCCAGCCACGCCCTCGCCGCCGTCCCCCGCATCCGAAGAGCGACAACAGGAGGAAGGTCCTTCTCCTACCTGGCCGCCAAGACCTGGAACTCTCTCCCGACCGACCTGCGCCTGACCCAAGACCACCTCTCCTTCAGGAAGAAGCTCAAGACCTGGCTGTTCGAGCAGTAACGCCCCCCCCCCCCCCCCCCCCAAGCGCCTTGAGACCCTACGGGTAAGTAGTGCGCTTTATAAATGTCTTTGATTGATTGATTGATTAAACTAACAATAATATTCCATAGTTCTATGTTCAATGCAAATACATATCCACTTCGGTGCTATCTACTTGTAATACATCACATTACCATAGAACATTATTTTAAAGCCAGACCTATTGGCATTCCAAAAGCTTGTTTTGTATACAGTTATAGATTTACAATCAGAATTTGAAACCTTTCTATGCCTCAGTCTGACTAACATTGGACTTCGCCCAGCAGAGGGTAAAATGGAAGTACAAACATGCGATATAATTTCAGGTTCGACAGAGGATGACAGATGTCTTTAGTCTACTCCAATTTCGAATCAAAACATGAATCTTCCAAAGTGGATAATATGATATAAAATGATACAAATCCTAAACGGTTAGCAATCTCTTTCTGCGCAAATAGAAATGGAAACAATTTTGGATAAAAACACAATACAAGTTTACTCCTATTAACAAAATAGTTCTAATGTGTGAATTATGCATCAATCCATCGTTGTAATCCAACCAGTTATAGGGGGATTCGTCATGTGCAAATTATTAAAAGATAATATAGATTCTTAACATGGCTCCGTTAAAGGAAGTGCTTTTATTACAACATTAAAATAAAATAAATATATATATATATTTTTTTCATTGAAAAAAAGACAAAGGTTTAGTTTTAGTTATTAAAACTTTATTTATCCTTTCTACACAAACCATACCTTACTTAACAACACAAACATTATAAATTAAAAGTTTATACTTATAAATTAAATTTATAATTTACACGCCACCTTCAACTTACTATAACTCGCGCAGCTCTGTAAATACTGTTTGCAATTCGCTAGGCAGAGTAAAGTTATAGAAATCTGAATGTGGTATGCAAATATTAGATTTAAGGTATAACTGTAACTTTTGAATTTCAATGTTTGTGTAGTTGAAGTATGGTTTGTACAGAAAGAATAAATAACGTTTCCCCCACTATAACTAATGTATAGCCTTTGTTTTTTTCATTTTTTTTAAATAAAAAAGTGTATTACATCGTAGACTGGAGCGTCAAGTGTATTGTTGTTAAGTGAACTATCGGAGTACAGTGGAGTAGTGCAAAGTGTAGTATCGTCCAGTGGAGTCTTGTAGAATAGAGTGGTGTGGCATGACGTAGAGTGGCATGACGTGGCGTAAAGTGGAATGCCGTAGAGTGGGGTGGGGTGGGGTGGGGTGGCATAGAGTGGGGTGGCGTAGAGTGGGGTGGCGTAGAGTGGGGTGGCGTAGAGTGGGGTGGCGTAGAGTGGGGTGGCGTAGAGTGGGGTGGCGTAGAGTGGGGTGGCGTAGAGTGGGGTGGCGTAGAGTGGGGTGGCGTAGAGTGGGGTGGCGTAGAGTGGGGTGGCGTAGAGTGGGGTGGCGTAGAGTGGGGTAGAGTGTGGTGGCGTAGATTGATGTGGTGAACAATGGAATAGCGTTGAGTGGAGTGGCGTAGAGTCACATATAGTCAAGAGGCAAATAGCGGAATAGCGTAGAGTGTATTGGCATACAGTGGAGTGGCGTAGAGAGGTGTACAGTGAAGTAGAGTGAAGTGGAGTGGCATGGTGTGGCTAAGAGTGGAGTCTTAGAGTGGGGTGCAGTCGAGTAGCCTAGAGTGGTGTGGCGTTGAGAGCAGTGGCATACACAGTAGTGGCAAAGAGTGTTGTGGGGTACAGTGGAGTGGCACATAGTTCAGTAGAATACAGTTGCGTAGAGTGCACTGGCGAAGAGTGGAGTGCAGTAAAGTGGAGTGCAGTAAAGCGGAGTGCAATAAAGTGGAGTGCAATAAAGTGGAGTGCAATAAAGTGGAGTGCAATAAAGTGGAGTGCCAGAGTGGAGTGGCACAGAGCTGAGTGGGATATCGTGGAATATCGCAGAGTAGAGTGGCGTATAGTAGTGTGGCGTACAGTACAGTGTGTAGAGTGGCGTATAATGGAGTTGCATACAGCAGAATAGCGTACAGCAGAGTGGCGTACAGCAGAATAACGCAGAAGTGCAAATGTGTGGAGTGGTGTAGAGTGCAGTGTTTCAGAGAGGAATACTGTAGAGTGGAGTGGCACAGAGTGGAATAGCGAAGAGTTGAGTGGTGTAAAGTGGACTGTCATACAATGCAGTAGCGTATAGAAGAGTGGCACAGAGTGGAGTGGCATAGAGTTGGACAGTGTAAAGTCGAGTGGTGTAGAGTGGAGTGGCGCATAGAGTAGAGTGGCGCATAGAGTAGAGTGGCGCATAGAGTAGAGTGGCGCATAGAGTAGAGTGGCGCATAGAGAGGCGCATAGAGAGGAGAGGAGCATAGAGAGGAGAGGCGCATAGAGAGGAGAGGCGCATAGAGAGGAGAGGCGCATAGAGAGGAGAGGCGCATAGAGTGAAGCAGCATGAAGTGGAATAGCGTAGAGAGGACTGGCTTAAAGTGGAGTGGCGCACAGTACAATGGTGAACAGTGAAGTGGAGTAGATTGGAATATTGCGGAGTGGAGTTGAGTGGAGTGACATTAAGTCGAGTAGAGTGGAATAGCGTAGAGTAGAATAGCATAGATTTGAGTGGCATATCGTACAGTGCCGTGGAGTGGCAAAGATGAGAGGGGCCTAGAGTGGAGTGGTGTGTCATTCAATGGTGTGGTGAGATATGTTGTAGAGAATTGTTTAAAGAGACGTAGTGTGAAAATGGTTTAACGGATATATAGAAATGCGCCAGAAATATTGATTATGTGGTGTAAAGGGTCGGTTTTTGTTGTTGATCTAAATTGTTAGTGTAGTTTTAAAGTTATAGGACATGATTCACAAAAGTAAACTTAATTTTCTGTGTAAGTTTACGATTGTTTACAATTCACAAAGTTATTTTACCAGTAGTATCTTTTAGACTGCGGAGTCTCCACAGCTTTAACCCTTTGGATGCGTTACGGGTGGCGTGTGCGTCGGACGGCCCGGAGCCGTCTGAATTTCGCAAGCATCCATAGGGTAAAGATCCTACCATTAAAATGCCTTTATGAATAGCAAACTATGGAAAAGGTACAGAAAAGTTCAAGTTTACAATTGTGAATCAGGCCTGAAAGGCACACAAAAAGAATTTGTAATGTATTGGCCCATGGTATACCGCAGTAATTTCAAGGTATACCAGTACATGACAAAACAGTATATGACTGACTAATGACTGCATTTGTGAAAGTAAAAGGGAGGCACATTTGGCTGTGTTTTGGCTTTTAACTGTAAATACAGTATCCTACTGTTTTATTTTTAAAACATATTTTATTAGATTTTCATGGCACATAATGGGCCAAAGCCCGCTGCATACATTATAGAGACATATCTGATCGAAGGTACCAATACATTCATACAACCATAACACCTGTAAAACCCACAGGCAGAACAACTGAAACATGACACAGGCAATCCCAGACCTCCCGGGGCTCAAGATATCTAGGTATGAATATGTGTTGACGATAAGAGTTGTGTAACTAGGGCTGCACAGTAGTCCAGTTCATATATAGGACCAGTCCTATAGCGGGTCTGTGGGTGGTAAGGAGGGTAAATCTATGCCCCGGTAAGTCACCCAACTGGACCATAGTTTTCTATGCTTCTGGAGGCAACCTTGGGGATGGAAAACTGCAATCTCTGCTCCCATACATCTGTCCATAGCCTTCTTCCACCCACCTATGGCTGGTGGGGGGGGGGGGGGGGGGGGGTGGAGGTTGTCACTTTCCACATTTGGGCAATAGGCAGTTTAGCAAGGGTGATGGCCAGGAAGAGTAAGTGTTGTTTATAGCGGTTCCCGCGAATACCTTCCGTACTATGGAGCAGGAACAACCTAGGGTCAAATAGGAGATCCCACAATAAAACCTGGCCCTGAAAGGACGGAATTTTATGCCAAAATGGCTGCAATGCACCACAACTCTAAACTGTATACAAGAAAGTTCTCTCCTCTTACCCACATCTAAGGCACACAGGGGACTGAATGACATCCATCTTCCACAGGCAGGAGCGTGTGAAATATTTAAGATGGAGATATTTAAATTGGAGGAGAAGGTAGCGTGTAGAGACACGTCATATAAGGTAAGTCATCTTCCATGCCTCCCCGGTCTTATGTAATGTAGTGCAGGCGTGGGTGGTCATGTCTGATAAAGCTCCGAGGTCTCCCATTAGTAAGCAACCTTCGAGGGGGTGAAACTCAGGCCGGGCATCGAGCGAGTGAATTAAGGGTGTCAGAGCGTGCCACAGCTGGAGCTGGAAGTCTGTCTGCAACTGCTGGAACGACTTGAGTGGCTCTCGGCATAACATCACCAAGGGCAGAGAAGTCCAGTAAGTTCCATTTGCGAAACCCAGACAGTGCTGCTACGGGACGAAGATACGTGCCATGCCACAGGGGGTCGTCTGCATCAGACAGCCCTGCCAACCCATGTTTCTAGCCGTATATCTCCAGAGCTGCTGGCTGGAGGCAAGAAGTTCAGATTCATATGGCTGTACAGGAGCTGCTGAAGTGGAGTACACTCCATTGCCAAATGCTCAAGTGCAAAAGCGGGATCCATGGGCGAATTGTACTACCATTCGTTAATAATCAAGAGATGGGATGCTGCATAGTATGCATACACATCCGCCGCTGCAATACCCGCACAGTGTGTTGATTGTGAACATGCATGCAGCGCCACCTGGATGGCACCTTCGTTCCATAAAAACATATTTTGGATTGCATGGACTTGAACATGTACGGGGTATATTGTATGGGAAATTTTGTAGCCGATATAATATTCAAGGTTAGGAAACCATTTTAAAGATCGCTGATCGTCCATATAATGATAGCGGAAGATGGGACCATATTGCAGTCTCGTTGCGTAGACTAGTGAATTGATTTTGTATGTCCATGAGATCTTGGGGCAGGGCGAAATGAAGACTCCTAAATATTTAAAACCATCAATCGCGTGTGACAGCTGGGTGGCCCAAGTTCTGCTTCCCTGATCACCGCATATAGGAAAGAGTACTGATTTTGAAGGATTAATACCAAGACTTGAGGTCTCTCCAAATGCCCAGAGAATCTGAAGAAGTCGAAGACCTGAAAACCACAGGTCGGTCATTAAAAACAGCACATCGTCTACGTATAGTGCGATTCGGTCGGATTGTGTCCGTGACCACTCAAACCCTCAAGTCAGTGGATCATGCAACACCCAGGCCGCCAGAGGCTCTACGGTCCGGGCGAACAATAGTGGAGACAAAGGACAACCCTGCCTTGTGCCACGGCCAATGGAGAAGGATGTCAACCGATGCCCTGTAATCCAATCTGAGGCCAAAAGGTCAGTGTAGAGTAGTCGAACATATGCAAGGACTCGCGGGCCAAAGTTAAGAGCTTGGAGGAGTTGGAACAGGTATGTCCAACTTAAGGAGTCAAATGCCTTGTCTATATCGGCCAATAGCTTAATTGCGGGGGGCCCAGCTCAGGGGCCTTTGCTATGGCGTTGTGGACCCGCCGGATGTTATGCAGGGTGGACCGGTGTGGAATGAAGCCAGACTGATCGGGGTGGATCAGCAGGGTCGGACTGGGATCACAATTCGGCCCGGGCACTGACGAAAAAAGTGGCCCACATTCAAGAGGCGTGGCCCATATTTAAGGGGCGTGGCCCACATTCAAGGGGCGTGCCCTTTCATGAAACACCATTTGCACAGACAAGGAATGAAAGTGGGAGGATACTGTTCTTGCACACGACACAGGGCCAAGGCGACAATGGCCTACATGCTGAGCAACTAAAAAAAATAGCAAGGCCCCTTTTTGTCACAAAATTATTCCAGCCCTCCAGCACAGGAGCACCTGAAAAGCAGCATAGCCCCTGCTATTACTAACCTACTCAGCCCTCCCCAGACCTTCAGCTCAGGAGCACATGAACAGAGGTAAGGCCCCTGCAATTAGTAAATTAATCAGGCCTTGGGAAAATGTCCTGGCAGGGGAGCACAAAACACAGCTTTCTGGGTCATCCCAGGTAGCCAGGGGGGAGGCTGAGGTGAAGCTGGTGCATGGAAAGTGCCTTGCCAGTGTGTTCTGGCTGTTTGAGGGTTTACCATTCACTGTAGTATTACCCTTGTACCTGTGTATGGTACCCTTTTGTAATTTGCACAAGTCACTTTTATCTTTTAACACACTGTTTGCTACCTCTCACTTTTGTTTGCTTTAGATACTTGCACAAGTGCCACCATTGCCTACGTAACGTTTGTTCTTGTGCTGGAGTGTCTGCCATTAATTGCAGTATTATACCTCTACTTGTATTTTGTACGCTTTTGTAACCTGCACACATATCTCTTTTTCCTCCTGTAATGTATCGTTTGCTCCTCTTGTATTTTGGTTGCTCACTATTGTCACTTTTGATTCATGTAACTTAACGTTTGCTTTTGTAATTTGTCCACTTATAATTTTCTCCTCATGTATTATTGCTGTTCCTAGTGTGAAGCGCTCTGACACCTTCGGGTAAAGTCCGCGCTATATAAAATGGCATAAATAAATAAATAAAACAAAAAAATTCCAAACATCACCAGGCCCCCACAGCAAGACCCATTCTTCCTCGCCCACTATGCCCTGAATGTGAAGGGCTGTGGGCGTGGTGTTAAGACTTAAACCGTTTCTGGGCTGCATCGGCGCCAGGGGGCCGAGGTGCAAATGGCTCAAAGGCCTGAGAAACACCTGGCCCCCAGGGAGGCCGATTATTGCAAACAATCACCCCTCCCCAGCCCAGCCTCAGCTTGATTGCTTGGCAGGGTAGGGGTGAAGGAGAGCCCACAGCTGACAATCGCTGTCTGGCCGCACTGCGGCTACTCCAGCAGACCTTTATAAGGGCCCTGCATATATAATTCCCTGGCGCAGCATGTGGGGCTAAGTTCTGCCCTCTGCTCCTCCCGCGGGACCTGGTCTCCCTCCCGGTCCCGCAGCCGCCACGGGCACACCGGTGGGTGTTGTTTTGTTATATTGTCCTTTGTTTTGGTTTCCAAGGGGGATCAGATTCCTCCTCGCCAGACCCGGCATCCGCAGCCCAAGGCAAGCTTGCTCCAGCGGGCCGCTGGGCCCCACAATCGATTCACGCAGGCCGAGCAGGGCAGGTGCAACCAGACGCTACTCCGCTATGAGCCCAGGATCCGCCCTACTCAGGATCTTATCACCGCACACCCAGCCTCTTACCGAAGGCGTGACCCGGCACAAGGCAGCCCGAGCCAGCTGGAGAGGCCCCACAGGGAGTCACTGCACAGCCCCAGACACCTGGGCGCCGCAGCACCAGCTACCCGTCCAGCCCGCTGACACCCTTGAGTAGCCCAGGCTCAGGCCACCATCCCTTCAGCAGCAGTCCACCACAACGCTGCCTCACCTCTGGGGGTCGATTAGCCCCTACCAGCCTTCTGGGTCACCCCAGCTCAAGGTGTGCAGGCCCTTGGCAGGCACCAACCCCGAGTGGGCCCAGTCCCATGCCGCAAACTTGTCCGTTGTGGCCTGAAATGCACCAGCGGGCCAATCTGGGCTCCTGTTCCTCCCCAGCTGCTGGTATGGCCGCTATGTGCCTTTGGAAAGAGAATTATATCGTATTCAGCTGATTAATGGCTTTGACGCTCGGAGCCTTGTTAGGCTATGTCTGCCATGTTGGCTATCCAAGCCACGCCCCGTCCTACTGTTTTATAAGTGTATACGAAGGGATGAGTCAGTTTATATAAGAGTGTAAAGGTAAGTAAGAGACATTTTATTATTTTATATATTTTTTTTAAGTTGGAGGAGTACCGCAGGACTATCATATTGTTTAGACCACACTTAGGGTCCGATTTCAATGTTGGGCGGAATTGCTTCTGCCAGACACCGACTCGGTCCTGGGACCGACCGACACCTGGTCAGCGGTCCCGACCACCTAATCAGGATGCAACTGAACACTGTTTGGTCGCATTCCTACATTTCCCTATGGGAGCATGCATTACGCCGTAAACCGGCCGTAATAGATGTTTCCATAGGGAAACGGGAGGCGTGGCTAGTCCCTACACCCCGTGGTAGACACCTCAAGGTGCCTTCCATGGGGTGCAGGGATCAACCGGAGGACGCACACACAAGGGGCCCTGCTGGGGGCCCCCCAAACACGCTTTCCACAAGCCGACATGGAAACCATGCCGGAACCCATAAATCGTTATCCCAAGGGTGGAAAGGCTCGCACTTTGGGATTACAAGCCGGTTCCGACTGCCCGATAGACTCCTTGAGCCCGTCGGAGGCGAGCTAGAATGACCGGCCTGCATCTTTATCAGCTAGTCGGAATTGAAACGGACGATGGCGGCTGGAAAGCTTTCGACCTTTGGTCGCAAGCTTTACAACCGCCATCGTAATAGGCCCCTTGGTGCGCGTTCTGGGATTTAATGGTAAATATAGTGTAGTACAGTGTTTTTAAAAATATTTTTCACAACTTTTTTTTTATGTACACTGTATTACATTACATTTTTCCTTAGAAGGCAAAGTGTGGTTTAACCAATATTTTGCACTTCCAAAAGTGTGAAACATAGTTAAGACCGCGCTCAGTGTATGCTCTGGGTTTTAAGGGGAAAAGGAATATAGTGTGGTACCGTTTTTTTTCTTCTTTTTCTTTTGTTTTCAGTACACTGTACTACACTATATTTCCCCTTCAAACACAGAACGCAGACTGTGTAAAAATAACAAAAATGATTAAATCTGCAAAAAAAAGAACACTATTATAGCCGCTTTATCTTGAAATATAATTTATTAGTGCTTAGTATAGTGTATTAGTGCTTAAAATTTTTTTTTTAAGTTGTAAGTAGTGCACCAATTTCTAATAACGCAGCACTCCGCAAACTTGAAAAAAAACTAAATATGTTAAAAATTGAAAAAAACACCCTACCTATTACCACTTTAACAAAATGGTATTAAGGAGGGAAAATTTTAAACCATTTACATATATGTAAGGTACTGCCTTTTACTTTTGTAAAGACAGACATTAGCCAATTATATACTGCCCTGTCATCAGCAATTACCAAGGTATCCGCGGTCTGAGAGATCACGAAGATTCTGTGCCATATAACTACAAAACTAATACATGGATTTTCAAGAAATGGCAAAAAAGATCCTTTCCAGACCAAACGCTATATTCCTGGCAAATTTCATGAAAATCCGTTTAGCCGTTTTGCCGCTACTCCGGTCTAAAAAGTGTATGGAAAATGCATTGGTTGCATTGGTTTCTTTGAATCCCCTTGACGAATCACTGCAAAACTTTGCATCATTCGCCAATGTAGAAAAAGCAATAGGTCTGTGAAGATTCGTTAAATGGTGGCATAGTTATTAAGGAGCAAAAATCTAAAGAATTCCTATCTCTAGTAATCCTAACTGTAATGACAGAGTGGCTAGCGCCACTCTGTTGCCAAACTTCTTGTTATCACATAGCTAACATTAAAAAACAGAACAAAACAGCAGCAGCTTACTAAACATTTGTCTATAAATGAATTTTGCTTAGTGTTGAACTATGCAAGATGCAGACCTCAGCTAAGTCGTGTTTGCAACATAACACTGACTTCCTCTCTTGGTGACATCAATAACCTAAGGTGTGTTGATATTGCACAACAACTACACGCCCCGGTTTCATAATTAGACATTAATCACGTGTCTTCAACACGTGTTTTCAAAGTAGGTTTAAAATGTTATAGTAAATTGCTTTAAAATCAGTAGCTAACTGGAAAGGTAGCCTGGTGAACTTGAGTGGACATAACATAAAATATTTATATAAAAATAGAATTTTTTTACTATTCAAAAGATCCAAAGTACCAACCCAGAGTCACTCAAAATATTACGCCTTACGCTTAAAACATTCAAAGCAAACATCAAATCTCACAACACCACCAGCATTCACTGCTCTGCCAGAAGTATCTTATTAATCACTCCCAAAACCAAAAGCAAGAGCAGGTACAACAGCCACTTTGCATTACCGCCATATAGGAGGAATCTGATGGATATGCTATTGTCACTATGTCATTATTGTAATTACCGGCCGGTAACGGCCGATTTCGGCTGTTACCGACCGGTATTTGGGATTTGGCATGTAGGGGGCATTTTATTTACAGAATCGGTATATTTACCGATTCAGTAAATTTACAGAATCGGTAAAATACCGAATCGGTAAATTTACCGATTCTGTAAATCAAGATGTAGGTGGCACTATAATCAGTGCCACAGGCCCTTACCGAATCGTTATTTACCATGGAATACTATTCCATGGTAAATAACGAATTCCAGTGTACATGCACATCTGTGCCTGTACACCTGTGCCATGTGGTACACAGACATGCCCTAAGGGCATGTCTGTGTGTCACATGGCACACAAGCCAGAAACAGGGGTGCAACAGGGTGTCAAAGTGACACCCTGTCACCCTTGAAAATTCGGTATTTTTACCGATTCTGTAATTACAGAATCGGTATTTGCCATTGATTCCTATGGGCTTCAAGGCCCATAGGAATCAATGGCAAATACTGATTCTGTAATTACAGAATCGGTAATTACCGAATCTTACAGATTCAGTATTTTTACCAAATATTTTACCTACATAGCAATTACCGAATAGTGAATACCGAATCGGTAAAATTCGGTATTTACCATTCGGTAATTTGCTATTACCTACATCTAGGCCCAAGTCTTCAAACTTATCTAAGAAGTGCATAGAAGGAATTACTTTCCGCAGTGTGTGCTACATAAAATAACAAACACTCAGAGAACAAAAGCACTGGCAATGTGAATAAGAAAATATGCACTACAAGAAAAAGTTACTTGCCTTCGGTGATGCGGTTTCTGGTGGATACTCTATCTAACCGCAGATTCCTCACCTTAGAGCACTCCTGAGGTGCAAGACTGGACCTGAAAAATTATAACTAGCAATGCTCTCAGTTGCCACTAGGTGGCGTCATGCAGCCCATGTTGACTCAGTACCACCCCAGAAGTGACGCAGCGTGACCCACATATAAGTGCCACACCTGAGTGCTGATGTAAGTTTTTTGCTGGTCTTTTTCTACGCCCTCAGACATGGCGCGTGAACAAAGACTGATCAGCCCGCCTTCAACCGCAAGCTGTCATGATAGGAGAAGACTGCAATGTCCAACCTACAGAAATGTGCTGAGAACACCATCATCACTTTTGTGAATACCCAAGGGGCACTGGTGAGGCTGAAGGTGAACACATCAAACTGAAAATGTTCCTGGCCTACCATAAACGCCAAGTGACATCTGAGGAAATGTGGCTTGGGTATATTAAAATGAGCATCCAGATAGTTTGAGGACAAAATCCTCTAGCTAGGTGTTTAGGGCAGACAGGATTAGGGCCAGCGTGAGGATTTTGAAGTTGTCCTTCTGCATGAAGGCTTTTAGAGGTTGAAGGGCTAATGTGGACCGAAGGCCCAAATCCTTCTATGGCACAAGGAAATAGCAAGAGTAGCAACTTTTCTTTAAATTAGAAAGCTTTCTCAATGGCCCTTTGGAAAGTAAAACTTGCACACTTGCACTAGATTAGCTGCTCCTCAGAGATTCAATTTGATGTGCTGGGAAGATCTGGCAGCACAGAAAAAAAACATAAGGCACAATAGTGCTGAACGATTGAAGGACCCACTAGTTGGACGTGATGAATCGCCACCCTGGGAACATGTGCTAGATCCTGTCTGCCAGCAGATGGGTGTGCGCCACTAATGTCAAACTAAAGCAACTTTGTGGCTATTGCTGCAGGGAAAGGAGACTGGGATGACTGGTGCGCTTCTTGGCCTGCAGACCAGTCTCAATAGAGCTGGGGTGATTGCAGCGGTGGCTTGGGAGACTGACGTTGCCTGTATGCCAGTCCGCTAGAGTTGCCAAGAATTTCCTAAACTGATGAGGAAACTTTAGCAGAGGTTCAAAGACCCAGGGAGCAAGCCATGGCACAATTTTCTTTGAATGCTCCAAGTCTGAGTTTGCTTTATCGCCCAACAGGTGCGAACCATCAAAATGCATATTCATGAGAGGCCTGTACATCTCTTGAAAACCCATGTGAACACATTCACGCATGGCAGCAGAGCACCACTCTCATGCCATTGGCCCTCTTAAGACAATCAGTAGTACCAAGGCCAGAACAAATCAATTTTTTTGGCTGCATCTTGTCTATCTTGAATTGCTGAGCCAGTAAGGCTCAGCAATCTTCTGGAACAGCTGGCTAAATCGCACTAGCCATGTCCCCGAGGGCATGGATATATATCAGCCTAGTAAGCAGACTGCAATGACAATGTCTTTTATCCATGTGTTATGGAGTAGAGTGGAGTGGAGTGGATTTATGTGGGTTGGATTAGAATTGTTAGTTGTGGAATTGTGTGGAGGGGATTTGTGGAGTGGAATTACGTGGCATGGTGTGTGGTGGGATTATGGAGATAGTAATTATGTCGTATTGAGTGTATTGGAATTATGTGGAGTGGGACTGGGTGTTATGGAGTGTAATTATGTTGAATGGTGTGTTGTAGAGTGGTATGTAATGAAGTTTAATTATGTGGGGTGCTGTTGAACTTTGTGGCATGATGTGGAATTCTGTGGTGTGGATTGGATGTATGTGGTGTGTTGTGTAATTGTGATGTTGAATTATGTGGTTTGGTGTCGAATAATGTGGTGTGAAATGAAGATATGTGGAGATGAATTGTGTGGCATGGAGTGAAATTATGCTGATTGGCTGGCTCTGCAGTGCCCTAACACTAACATTCGACGAGGATTAAGTAACACAATGAAAAGATGCCAATAAAAACTCAAACTTTGATTACCACTTTCTGAATACTTCGTATGCTTCATAAGAACTAGAACTGATGAAGAGCGATACGCTCTGCATTAATACCGTTTATTTCTAGAAGTAATGGACATATTGTTCGCCTATTGATCTGAGAAAGTGTGCGATTGCTAATCTGTAATCCCTTTTTAAATGAAATACGGCAGTGGCACTGAAACACAGTGGCAGTTTAGGACAGACACTGCTTAACTAATGACGTGGGTTTCCATAAACGAGACATTTTGTATTCAGAAATAGGAGAGGCAGTGAACTTATGGACTTGTGTCAGCCTTGTTCAGAAGTTTAAAGTTCAAATGACTTTGAATTAAAGCCGTCTCCGTGACCTTATTGGCAAAGTCAGCCTATAAGGCCATTTGCCAAAGCAGTAAAGCGCCAATTATGTTAACAAATGCCAGTGTTCCTTCTGCAATTAAATGTACAACTCAAAAACACTTTTGGGATGTATCTGCTATCAACGGGAATGTTCATCAATAGCTGTCTTTGGTGCTTTTGAAGCAGTGGGCTCTAGTCTCCAGTTCAAGGTTCTATGAAAACTGTATCCTGTGAGGATACCTATTTGGGGGCAGCTCCGATACCACCAGAGGCTCCTATACATTTGCAGTGTTTACATATTAAATACTTGTGGAGCGGCAGGGCTTAGGTGTCACTGTGTTGCCTAGCGTAAAAGGCAGCTAAATCTACCAACAAACAATGCATACATGTTTCGGGGAGGGTAGCACTTAGTGGGGTATGGAGCAGAAGAATGTGCTAATACAGCACCTCTAGCCAAGGAGCAGAACTCGCTGTGAGGGTGTTCAGGGCAGCAGGCACTGTACCCACTGCAATGGCTGATGCACAATTGTACTTACTGAGGATCAATCACATATCTTCAAGAAACACTGTGTATATATCATCACGGGGAGTGCATGCCACAAGATGGATATGATGCACAGGTGCGTTACATGCTCCAGGAGCTGGAACTAACATGAGAGGACTGAAACCGCTGGTGTACTAGTGCAGGGTAATGCAGGTGAAGGGGAGGGCTCTGACAAAAGGAGTTGATCTCTTCAATTACTAGAGGGTTCTTAAAAGTAACGCTAGTTTGGTTTCTCTGTTCCAGGGTCTCCCTACTGCAGACAACTGTGCTCTGTTGGATCTTCGCCTAAGCTTACATACACTGGTGTCCTGCACCGTATGCAGACGGTGTGAGCATCAGGACGTAACGCTCCACAGTTACTCCCAAGGCCAGGCATGCATGTTGATTTAAGAACAAGCCTGGAACCAGTTATGCGGAAAAAGAATCTAGCTTCATGATAAGGTACTTTGGACGCATGTTTAAAGTACTGACTTTCCAAAGAACCAGGTCTTTAAAAACTGCAAAAGGATTTCCAATTTTTACATCACTTATCAAGATTGGTGTAGTTTAAGCTGTGGAAAAGGGCTGAAATAGAATTCTTCTTCGATTCCACTTTCCAGTGTGCTCTAGCTCGAGTCAACTGAAAATTGCGCAACTATGGGCACTGGTTCTTTTTAGTCTAGAAGTGAACTTACTGAATGACCCCAGAGACTTTTACTACACACAACACAACCAATAGCCTGAGGACGCTTCTAGGCTGAACACAATACTATTATGCATTATTCTGCCCGTCAATATTTCCAGGCAACTACTATAAAGCTAGGGAAAATGAAGTGCTATGAAGATGACCACACAATACAGAACTCATTCTAAATAACAAGCTATCCACTGAATTTGGCTGTAATACATAGAGATGTTGGTCACCTATGTTAAAAATTGATGTTTGATGTGAATGCACTTGTTGTTTTGTTTCCCCTCCTTATACATGCAGGACTACAGTTACCAGAATGCAGAGCCATTCACACGTGGTACAAAGCAACTTTCTAGCACTGTGTTTTAGTACCCAGGTAAAGAAGCCCAAGGACACTGCCTCGATTTTGTCTCACAGCCAGCTGTACCCCACTGCCTCAGATGCAAGGCAGTTAGTCATACAAGCCTCAGCGTTTCTTACCTTACTCCACACACCTCACTCGCCCTTCTCGGCTCACAAGCTGTAGAAAAATGAGGCAGGTTCCTGTATGAGCACAGGACTTGTGGCCCTGCCCTAAAGTTCCCGGGATGATGTCTGTGTTTAAGCACACATAAAACCAGGCAGTAGACAGCCTCATTATTGAGCTGCGCAGAAAGATACTGTAATGCCACGCTGATACCAGAAATGGCCTTCGGGCCACCCAAGGCACAGAGAGTAAAGCGATCCTAAAACATTGGCTCATGGGCTGGCTCTGGCCCATCAGCTTCCAGCGGAGGCACTGTACCTCCTCCTTCTGTACCACCTTTACCCGGCTAGCCGCCAGTGTGCTTTAATCTTCTGTCTAATGTTGCACCGGTCCCAAGCACAGAGTAGGGCTCTCCAACGTAACAACCGGGACCAACCAAAGGACAGCATGCACAGTAATACAGATTTATCAAGGGAACAATGCTTGAGCGCCCTTTTTGTTTTCTTTTAACCCTAACAATTACGAAACCAAATATTTGTTTGGCAAAAGATAATGATCAAACCAATCTTTCATAAATATGCACTCCTCTCTAGGCTACCCAATGGTAATGACCGAAATAGAAACAAGAGTTTAAGCAATGTAAAAGAACGCTGATGGATTGGCGGTAGCGCTGACAGAACAATGGTTTGCTGGGACTGGAAGGATATGAAAGCAGGGAGGGAGAGAGGAGGGGGAGGGGGTGGAATAAACGACGTGGGTGTGCGGGAAGGATGGCAGCAACAACATGGGAAGAAGTGGGGGCGAAGATGCAATAAAATACAGGAGCCTGAAGCTGAATACGAACCCAGAATGTAACATGAGCAGGAAATACATTAAAAAAAATCCCCAAATAAACAGATAATTACCTAAAGCGTAAAGATACAGTACTTGGTTTTTGCTCCTTGCGAGGAAATGAAAGAAAAATAGAAGGACAAAGAGGCAGGACTAACCACTAGCAAGCAAGGATTTTTAAAGCACACAAACAAACCAATGAAAAGCAGCGGGCAGGCTTAAAGCCCATAAAGAAGTATATACTAAAGTATATACAACAGGTTTCGAAAGCTTGACCTAAAAAAACAACATCTGATCCCATCGTGATGGCAATTCTTCCAATTCAACCTCTGTTTTTTCTAGTAATACAGTTTCTAACATAACCTAACACTGCATCACATCCATGCATCTTTCCCAATCTGACAGATGAGACAGTTGTCTTGTATAACACTCCACCTAAGTGTTCCATCTCCTCTTGCATCTACATTTGCATCCACCTCGTTTCTACCGAGGAGGACTATAAATAGTTACAATATTAACAATAAATAGTCACAATATTAACCCACTGCATGAGGAAGAGGCATGAAGTGATTTTCCAGGCTATAGTCCATATTATCAAGATGATTCTTAAAGCTAATTTTGTCACTCAGTATTAAGAGACCTATAGTCAGCTTGTGATACTTTTTGATTAACAGGCCTAGGAAACTAATCAGAGAAATTTGTATACGTTTGCTTCAGCTACGATGTCTCTTAGGACTGTAGTGACCCTAGTACATTCATTACCTTTGTATAAGAGGAAATGTTCAGAAACAAGATCACAATTGGGCATCCCACACTTCCTAGATCCAATAAAGATTGCAGTGGTCTAGTCATTATTGCTGTTCTTTTGTCATACTGGTGGTGGCTGTCCACAGCTCCACCAAATTTTTCTTTTAATTTCTGAAACATGGCCCTTCTGTCTTTAGGAACAGTGCCTCCCAACAATGTACTCACTAGACAATTTGATGCAGTCACATTCCTGACCACTTTGAATTGCTTCACTGCCTCCTTGTTTCATAAATCATGTGGTCTATACTTTTAGATTGTACAACGCTCCTATCGAGTATGTGCTATTAATCATTCTTTGCCTAATTAAATTCTTCATACTCATGGAAACCAGCACCCTGCAAAGAAGCTCTCTTTCTCAGCTCACAATGGTACTAAACCACTGTGCCACTTTATGTAACTGAGATGATTTTTAATCAAGTGTGATTATCTGCTCGGGGAAATTTTGCGGCTTTTAACTATCTAGTAGTTTAATCAGGTCCCTGAATAACTACGAAGGAATGTACATCAGTAGTTCAAAGTCTGGGAGAAGCACCATTTTGTGAAATACAATTCTTTTGAAAATAGACAATGGAAATTTAACTGCAATCCCAATATTTCTGCAACATTTTTAACTTCTAGTTCATATTAAAAACAAGCATTTACAATGCAACAGTCTCGCCTTTGCAAAAGGTAGAGCTATTGGTATTGTAAATGACAAAATGATCATTTATGTGTTGGTTTTTAAAACAGATAAATAAATGGCATTGTCATTTACAATGCCAATAGCTTAATCTCTCGCAAATGCCACAATCAAACCTAAAGACCCACACCCACACAGAGCCCCACACACACACCGAACCCCCACACACAGAGCCACACGCAGAGCCACACACACAGAGCTACACACAGAGCCACACACACAAACAGAGCCACACACACACAGAGCCACAAACACAGAGCCCCCCCACACACACACACAGCCACACACACACACAGACCCCCTACACACACACACACACACACACACACAGAGCCCCCCCCCCCCACACACACACACACAGGCTCTTGCTGTGTGCTTGTGTAGGGGCAGGCTCTTGCTGTGTGCTTCTGTAGGGTCAGGATCTTGCTGTGTGGGTTTCCAGGCTCTTGCTGTGTGCTTGTGTAGGGGTAGGCTCTTGGTGTGTGCTTGTGTAGGCTCTTGGTGTGTGCTTGTGCAGGGGCAGGCTCTTGCTGTGTGCTTCTGCAGGGGTGCCAGGGTGCTGCTTCTGCTGCTGTGTGCAGAGGTCCTGTGCTGACGTGCATTCTGTAGAGGCCGCGATGGTGCGAGGCATGCTCCGAGTGGTTTTCGCGCAGGGGGTGGGGAGGGCCTGTATGCTCCTCGTGCGGCTCAAATGAGCACGGAGAGGCGTTCCTTCAAGATGGGGGGGGGGGGTGGGTTCAATGCGTGAAATGACGGTCGGCCACACACGGGGGTTCAGCGCAACGCAGCCGTTTACTTGCAGTGTATGCGCAGTTTGAGGGGAGGGGCGGCCGGTCGGCTGCCGCTGTGCTGGAGCGATGGGTGCGGGGGAGTGAAGGGCAGCGCGGGGGGGGGCGTCCCGCTGGTGTCGGGCTCCGACTCCCCCTGCCCTATCCGTGAGAGAGCATGCTTTTTTTCAGCTGTCTCATTTGTGTAGTTCACATTCCCTGAGCTTCTTGTTTCTCACTGTCACCCATGTGCTTCTTCTGCCCCCTCCTTGTTGGGTAAAGTACTGTGCCGGCTGATTATGCATGTCCGAAGTGTATTGAGTGTTTGTGATGAAATCCGTCTGTGGTGTACTGATTGGATGGTTGTGCAATGTGTGCTGGATTTGGGGGATCATGTTCGTACCATGGTGAAAGAAGACTATCTGGAAAAACATAGGAACCTAGTGGCCTGGACAGAAACATAGGTATAATGGAGACAGACAGCACCTAATTTGAGCCTGTGGTTGCCAGTGTACGACAGCAGCAAATGTTTTGGAGACCTGCCATCTTTAACAGGAAAAGCACGGTGGACTGAAAGAAATGACGAAAAGAAGGTTGCACTGTTGGAGTAAGCGGCGGGGGAGAAAGGACAGAGCGCACAGAGCGAGTGAAAGACAATGAACAGGAGAGGAATGAGAGAAGGAAAACGATGGGACACGGAAAATTGGTGAGTAAAGGGAGGGGGTGGAATTCTGGCCTGGATGGAAGCACGTCTGGCGTGAGTTGACGCTCAGTGCCCACGGGTTGGCGAATGGAAACGAGTAGTCTGGAAAGCAGACGCCCGGAGGGAGTTGTCAGAGTGCTAATGGCAAATTGAATCAAATTTCTCATGAGTTGACCCAAATATGAATAAAGAAAGAGTCGATAGCGCTAGGGACTCTCCAGAGAATCGGCAAGTCCCATCACTGGGAGATGGACAAAAGGCGGCCATGCGGTGTAAAGGGAACCCAGGAGATGCATACTTTTCAACATCATATGGAATTATTAATTCATCTTGTACTTCTGACGCCGCTAGACGATCGCAGGCGGGGGGGGGGGAATTCCATCAGATATACATTTCCTATTTTTTGTGGAATGCCAGTCACATGCCCAGATAAGATTGGGGCTTGCTTCCTTCCCTGCCTGCGCACCCTTTACCCACGCCCTTTCCAGCCACATCCCCCACCTTTGGGTTGGGGGGGCCGAAGCAAGGGGCCTTTTGTTACGATACTATGAACAAATGAATATCGTATATTTCCCTACAGTAAACCACTTCTAATCCTAAACGTGCTGGCAGCAGAAAAGCATTTTAGCGCCTCATCAGGGGACGTGAGCGCTATATAAATACAATGACAGTAACGTTACGATATTTTTTTTGTTGCATATTTATATAGCGCAAACTCGACCCGCAAGTATTGGAACGTTTTACACAAGCACCATATTTACTATACGCATTCAGACAAGGGGCAATTAAGTGATTTGCCCAGGATCACAGAATGTGGACGCAACCCCTAGGAACGAACCCTGGTCTCCAGCACCAAAGTCGGCTGTCTAGCCGACGGACCACATCCTCTCCCCCTCCTCTCGATATCATTGCCAGTACTCTGGATGTCACGTTGTCCAAAAACGAGCCAAATGCCTCCTTGCTTGTTCTGCACAAACATGAACTACGGATGAAATCACAACTCATTAAAGCTGTGGTGCTGATGGAAGGCGGAGTAACTCTGCATCTTTGGATGGCGAGTGTGACCACCACCTCGAACCAGTAACAGATCATTGCTAATGTGCCTTTAACTGTCAGGACAGCCAGCGAAATAACCCAAAATAACAGCCATGCAACATGAAGTGCATAAACACAAGTCTGTGAAGTGTGCACTTGGACCATATTTAATATGCACTTCCCTGTAAGAAAAGGGTCGGAGATGACCCTCGAGGTCGAAGGCTTCCAGCCAAACAACAAACACCATGTGACGAGGTCAGCACTTGATTTAAGCAAAGCGAAGCACAACCACCACTAATATGCAGAGTGTTCATGGAGATCTTGGGTCTGCTGCTGACTTATTTTCTATACCACACACATACACCACGTGCCCCTCTCTGCTTCTATCTCCCAATAGAGAGGGATAAGTCGCGCACAGACTCAGGCGTGCTCTGGCTGCAATATCTTTCTCATGATGGAGTTTTTTTATGTGTCGCGTGGGCGGAGCGAGCTCTTTTGTTTCTCTCGCTGCTTGTTTTTCTAGGAAATGCCTCAGGCCCCGCCCCCCCACCGCCCGCTCCAGCGCCTCTCTCCGCGTCTCTCTGCCTTGTGCCCATACCTCCTTGCATCATCATGTGTGTGCACTTTGTTGCAGCCACAACTCCGCCCTCGTAGAACTCATTTGAGGAATCAAAACGCAGACGGGTGCAAAAGTGCAGAGTGACGCGGAGGACAACAACCAATCACGGCCCGCGCCGCGAGGTCCAACTTCAGTATAAAGAACAACAAGCACCTGACTTCCTACTGGCGTAAAAGCTTTCTTATCTTCTTTATGGGGCCATCTGTTGGCCCCATAAAGAAGATAAGAAAGCTTTTACGCAAGCGGGAAGTCAAGGAGCCCAGTCTGAAAAGGATGGGGCTTTGTGAGAAAGGAGAACTAGGACCTCCAGGGCTCGACAAATCCACTCGCCCGCTCGCATTTGCGAGGGAGAATGGATGAGGACGAGCTATTTTTAGCTCCTACTCGCCCTTTCTGGCGAGTAGGAAACAAACTAACTTTTGTCCTCTGCCTTTGAAAACGGAGCAAATGTGACAAGATAACAAGATTTAAAGGCATTTTTATTGCTCACAAAGGAACTAAGCAATAAAGATGCCTTTAAATCTTGTTAACTTGTCACTTTTGCTCTGTTTTCAAAGACAGAGGTCAAGTAGGTTGCAGTTGGGTCGAGGGGATTTTCCAAGTTACTAGACCTGCAGGACTAGTACAATTTTTCAGATTTGTCGAGCCCTGACCTCTTCTCCAATGGCTGGCCACCATTTAGGAGGCCAGCCAATGTAGAAGAGGGGCGGGGCTTAACCCTCACTAGTGAAGTATTCTTAAAAACATAAAATCTCGCGAGCTCGACTGCACATGTCGCAGTACGCCACACGAGACCTAAAAAAGGAACTCATTGGTGCAATATCTGTAACCCCAGGTAATTAATATTGTTCACTCAATATAAAGGCTGTCAAGACAAATATACTTACACGGCCATGCTAATTGTGCTAAACCAAACAGACATGCTCAACCCAAGTTTATATTGAGTTCCAAGATCCAACCAATGGATGTTTTATATACAAGAGGATATCAACATAAAGACATATATAAGGCTTTTCAGTAGTAACCACAAAACAAGACTGGGAAAAGCAAACAACCCTGTTTCATCCACTCTGTACTTTCCATTCACCCTAAAGCACATTAACAGTTTAGGTTCCGGCTAGCAGGTAGGCACTCAAGCATTTGACCATATCCACTGCACTGATGCTCAGTTTTATGTGCTCCTAGCAAAACAAGGGAAACTTCCACGCTAAATACGTAAATACTTCTTCAGATCCTGAAAACCAGAAGAATATGAGCAAGTGTCCGCAATTTTTTAATTGCTCCTTCGGAAGTTATCAGTTCAGGAACTTCAAATCTTAGATGCAACTTATAACTAAATTAACAACCTCGATCGTCACCTGGAGCAAAAGTCTTAATCTCTCTGATGCCAGAGCACCTTTCAAATCGTACCCTTCACAAAACAGGGAGGCAACCTTCTGCATCAAGATGGTTTTTTGGTGGTAAGAAGGTGAGATCTGTGGCTGGTATTGAGAAATACACACTGACCTGGAAACAAGTAACCATCACCATTTTGAAAATGTTGGTATTGGAGCAAATCAGTCTCACTCTGGTACATTACAGTGAATACCTCTCTCTGGCTGTTATATAAAGGAAATGAACAAACTCCAAAAATACTCCAGGCAGGGATAGGATGCAACTTTTTAGAACTTGTATGTGTGTGTACATGACAAAAAATTACCAAATGTTCTCACACCTCAATAGTAATACTGGCAAACAAATAGATTAATCTACCTTTATATGAAAGGGATCTGAGTCCTCACCAATACAAGGGTGGCATGCTTTAATATGGGGCCCGCTTTTCACTTGTGATGGTTTCTCATGACACAAGTGGGCTAAACTTTGTCATAAAGGAATGCTTTCAGTGTAAGCACAATCTTTCTAAAAGCGAGAACAAAAAATGGCAATCAGAGAGAAAATGTACGGTAATAAGGAATCAGAATAAAACAACTGTGTGGCTGACATTGTTTTAGTCTAGTCACCAGTTGAGAAAGTCACCATGACAATCATTTCGGTGTAGCTCCGAGGGAGACTTCAAATATGCACGATACTATGCTTCAGAACCCCCTGCACCATAGTCCAAGGACTGTAATATCCAGTATGATTATCAGGATGCCATCACGCAGGAGGAATGTTAACTTCGATAGCAACAATGTGCTTTGTTTTGTATATTTCAATTTCTTCTTTTCACACCACACATCTATTAATGAAAAGTATCAAAAAGATTAATCATGGTAAATTCTTAAAGTTCAGATATAGATATATGATTATCAGATTAAGAAAGTGATTGGGGCACACCAAATGCATAACTGAGCAAACCCCCCCCCCCCACCCCCCGCCCAAAAAAAAGAAAATGATCGTAGCAGACTATTCTTGTAGAACAGCTCCATGCGGATCAATAAGTTCAGAAGAAGAATATAGCAGATAAGAACAACACATCGAAACATCACAACCACAGAAAAAGAGCATAAGGGTCCAGAGATGATCCAAAGAGAAACCCATCATCCTCCAGAGTAATGTGACAAATGACCAAGATAAATATAGTGTTTAATATCTCTAAGAAAATGATACTCACAGCTAATGACAACACTCCAGAAAGACTCTCACATTTCCCCAAAATCAATGGTAGTTTATTTTAAACTAAAGTTAGTAGCTACAGATTTACTAAAAATGGCAGTGTAAACCATTTCTTTTAGAACAATCACTGATATAAGAGAAAAAGTGATCCATCCATTTAAAACAGAGAGCAATATGAAGTGAACATTATAGAGTCTGACAAATTTGTTTCGAACTCGCTATTTAAATTGATTTTTACAGAATAACACCTGAAAGGTGCAACAATATAATTAGTAATCACATAAAAGACAAAACTTTAGAAAGGTGGCCCAGGTACAAAGTTTGGTAAATAAAGAGGCGGATAAAGGGGGAGACATAGTAATTATGGACCAGGAATCATTGCAGAGAATTAAAAGGATTGTACTTCAAGCCCAAAATAAATTAGAAACTGAGAAGACAAATAAAAATTACTTAAGGAAACACCACAAGTACGAATGATATACAGTCTGCCAAAAATATAATTGACTCATCTTTGACATTGTGTACGCAAATAGTAAATGTTTTGGAAAATTGATGAAATGCATATGAGATCATTTGAGAGAACTCTTACTACATATTCTTCCTCGTCTAAAGAACACAACAGATTGATGAAAGAAGGCATCAGACTGATATGGTACTATAGCTCACAGAGGGTTTTAATAAATGAAATGATGTTTCAAAATCCAAAAACTGACATTACAACCAAATTTGTAATGTAACTCTGAATTCAATCCAGTTTAAGAATTAATTCAACCCTAATGGTGAAGTCTATTTACAGACAATAGATATAGTCATGGCTGCAATTGAATTTGAAGATTATATATATATATACACACACACACACACACACACACACACACACACATATATATATATAATGCGGTAACTGCATTCACCAAAGATGCAACGATCTCCGATAGTATGCTGGTGCTCAAATTTTATTAGTATCGCTTGTGCCGCCCATGTCGCATCACATGTGTGTGTATATATATATATATATATATATATATATATATATATATATATATATATATATATATATATATATATATATAGCCACACGATCCAACCAATAGAGGTCACAAAAACGGCAAGCACTCCGATGTAGAGATGTTTCTTCAAGATTTCTTCATATTCCAAACCCCCCTTCACCCCTGACAGACGCGTTTCGCCAGTTAGCTTCGTCAGTGTAAAAAAAAAAATATATATATATATTCAAACAACTTCCCAAGGTTGAACCACGCCGGGTAACACACGGGCACAGACTCCAGTAAAGATGCACAATGGATTTCTTTTATTGCAAAATCATGTCCAAATGACGCGTTTCGGCCGCCGGAGCTGAGGCTTTGTGTACAAGCAGTCAGGCTTATCTTAGAGGCAGCGTGTAAAGCATTTGCACATAACCAACAGCGAAAACACTACAAAAGGACGCCCACACCAGTTTCAGAAAAATATCCAAAATTGTATATACTTAATTTAAGACCAAAACGATAAAAATCAACAATACAGTACTTAAAAAGATATACTTTGCAAGAATACTTTTAAAAAAAAAGTTACTTACCTTCGGTAACACTTTTTCTGGTGGATACAGTATCCGCCTGTGTATTCCTCACCTTATGAATAGCCCCTGCGCCAGCATTCTGCGGAATTTTTTGCTAGCTCTCTACGCCGAGGAGGACGTCACAATGCCACGGCTCCGCCCGCGACCTTGCATGAGGTCACCGGAGCCATAAGAGAGCCTCGTCTGCGTGATGACGTCAGTTCCACCCATTTTTTCCGTGCCTCCGAGGCAAAAGGGTGAACCGAGAACATATTCAAAGAATACACAGAACACAATATTCAACAATAACACATAGTGTAGATTTAAAAAGAAAGTCAAAGAACAAAAGCATTTCCTATAAATAATACAATGCAAAAGGAAGCACCAAATATTACACAACATGTTAAACAAAAACACCTTTAAGGTATAGAAGTGTGGACATCGGGGAGGAGGGTGGGTAAGTGAGGAATTCACAGGCAGATCCTGTATCCACCAGAAAAAGCGTTAACGAAGATAAGTAACTTGTTCTTCTGAAGGATACAACTGCCTGTGGATTACTCAATTTAAGAATAGATTCCCACATCAGTCCCACTCCTGGAGGAGGATGTCCACCCTTCTATACCAAAAAGTCCTGCAGGACAGAGCGCGCAAAGTGGTCCTCCTTCCTCATTTTGGTGTCCAAGCAATAATGGTTTGCGAAGGTGTGGAGGGAGGCCCAGGCCGCTGCCTTACAAATGTCCACTACAAGTACACCTCTGGCAAAAGCAAAAGTTGACGACTTGGCTCTTGTAGAATGAGCCCCAATACCTTCAGGAGATTTCATACCAGCCGGGACGTACCCGATCTTGATGCACAAGATGATCCATATTGATAGAGTGCGCTTGTGCACAGCCTTGCACTTCACGCGTCCAACGTAGCCTACAAAGAGCAAATCATCCACTCGCAAGTCCTTCGTCCTGTCCAAATAAAAGCTCACCGTTCTTTTAGGATCCAGGCGGGGAAGTCTCTCCTCCTCCTTGGAAGGGTGAGGGGGAGGATGGAACACAGGAAGAGTTTCAGCACGTACAGGTAAAAACGGGGGGTTTTAACTAAGAGCCTGAAGCTCACTCACCCTCCTTGCTGAGGTAATAGCCACAAGAAAGACCATTTTAAAAGACAAAAACCTCAAAGGACAACTATGTAAGGGTTCAAATGGGGAAGAAAGTTAAAACAAGATTCAAATCCCATTGAGGCATAACAAGTCAAGTCAAGTCAAGTCAATTAATTTATATAGCGCGCTACATACCCAGAGGGTCTCAAGGCGCTTGAAAATGGGTGGGGAATTACTTGTCGAATATCCAGGTTTTAAGTTGCTTTCTGAATGCTAGGTGGTTCTGAGTGAGGCGAAGGTGAATGGGAAGTGAGTTCCAGGTTTTAGACGCCAGGTAGGAGAAGGATCTTCCTCCCATGGTGGTTTTGTTGATGCGAGGGACAGCGGCAAGGGCTAGGTTGGAAGAGTGTAGCTGGCGGGAGGGGGTGTAGAAGGAAAGTCGTGTGTTGAGGCATTCGGGTCCAAGTTCGTAAAGTGCTTTATGTGCGTGGGTTAGGAGGCGGAATGTTATCCTCTTATTGACGGGGAGCCAGTGGAGGTTTTTCAGGTGACCAGAAATGTGGTCTTTACGCGGGATGTCTAGTATGAGTCTGGCTGATGCGTTCTGGATGCGTTGGAGTTTTTTCTGAAGTTTGGCGGTGGTACCGGCGTATAGAGTGTTTCCGTAGTCCAGGCGGCTTGTAATCAGAGCGTGGGTGACCGTTTTTCTAGTTTCGGTGGGGATCCAGCGAAATGTTTTTTTGAGCGTGCGAAGAATGTTGAAGCAAGATGATGAAATGGCGTTGACTTGTCTGGTCATCAAGAGTGAATAGTCCAGGATGACGCCCAGGTTCCGTGCGTGGTTTCCTAGGGCCTCTGGCCACCAAGAGTCGTCCCAGGCGGAGGGAGAGGTACCTAAGATAAGGACTTCTGTTTTGTCTGAATTCAGTTTCAGACGGCTGTGCTTCATCCACTCGGCGACTTCTTTCATTCCTTCATGTAGGTTGGTTTTGGCGGTGTGAGGGTCTTTGGTGAGTGAGAGGATCAGTTGAGTGTCATCAGCGTAGGAGATGATGTTGAGGTTGTGTTGGCGTGCGATGGTCGCGAGGGGGCTCATGTATACGTTGAAGAGGGTGGGGCTGAGTGAAGATCCTTGTGGCACGCCGCAGAATACTTCGATGGCCTGATTTGAAGGGGGGAAGGCGGACTCTCTGAGTTCTTCCGGCAAGGAACGAGTTGATCCATTCCAGTGCTTTTCCTTGGATTCCGATGTTTCTGAGGCGTTGTAACAGGGTGCTATGACCGACTGTGTCGAAGGCAGCGGAGAGGTCGAGGAGGATAAGGGCGACTGTGTCTCCATTGTCCAGTAGAGTTCGAATGTCGTCTGTTGCTGCGATGAGTGCGGTCTCAGTGCTGTGTTTGGCTCGGAAGCCGGACTGTGAGGAGTCGAGGGATTTGTTCGTTTCAAGGAAGGCGGCAAGCTGGTTGTTGACAGCTTTCTCGATGACTTTGGCCGGGAATGGAAGGAGCGAGATGGGGCGGTAGTTTTTGAGATCGGTGGGGTCAGCTGTGGGTTTTTTCAGAAGGGCGCTGAGTTCGGCGTGTTTCCAGCTTTCCAGGAAGATGGCTGAGTTGAGGGAGCAGTTGATGACGTCTTGGAGGTGTGGTGCTATGATGGAGTCTGCTTTGTTGAAGATGTGGTGAGGGCATGGGTCTGTGGGGGATCCTGAGTGGATGGAGTTCATTAGGCGGATGGTGTCCTCAGTGGAGATTGGGTTCCAGTCATTAAGGATGTTCAAGGGGGGTTTAGGTTCGGAGGTAGGTTGAGTGGGTTGGTCTCCGGGTTGGTTGTCGAAGCTGTTGTGGATGTCTGTGATTTTGTTGTGGAAGAACGAAGCAAGGGAGTCGCAAAGGGTTTGAGAGGGCGTGATTTCGTTGGAGTTGGCAGTGGGGTTGGTAAACTCTTTGATGATGTTGAATAATTCCTTGCTTTTGTGGGCGTTGTTGTCTAGTCGGTCTTTGAATGCGGCTTTCTTGGCAGTCCGGATTAGTTGGTGGTGTATGCGGGTGGCGTTTTTGAAGGCGTCCCTGGTGCTGGTGTTTGGGTCTATTTTCCAGGCTTTCTCAAGGGAGCGACAGAGTTTCTTGGATTTCTTAAGATCATCGTTGAACCAGGGGGCGTTTTTGCTGCCTAGTTTGATTTGACGTTTTTTCAGAGGTGCTAGGTTGTCAGCGCTGTTGGTTAGCCATTGAGTGAGGTTAATGGCTGCTTGGTTGGGGTTCGAAGAGTGGGCAGGGGGGTTTTGAAGAAGCGATGAGGAGATCTGGTCGATGGTGATTTTGTTCCAGTTTCTTCGCAGAGTAGGTTGAGGATGGTTGTGGGTTGTGGTCTTTTTGTAGATAAAGTGAACGCAGCTGTGGTCCGTCCAATGGAGAACTGTGGTGTGACTGAAGGAGATATGTTTGCTGGAGGTGAAGATAGGGTCGAGTGTGTGACCTGCGTAGTGAGTGGGGGTATTGACAAGTTGTTTGAGTCCGAGGTTGGCAAGATTGTCCAGAATAGTGGTGGCGTTTCTGTCGTTGCTCTTTTCCAGGTGAAAATTGAGGTCTCCCAGTAGAATGTAGTCCTCGGAGGGGAGGGCGTGTGGGGTGATAAAGTCAGTGATGTCTTCACTGAATTGTGCACGGGGTCCTGGTGGCCTGTAGAGGAGGGTGCCTCTGAGTGTGGTCTTTGGGTCGGTGTGGATCTGGAAGTGGAGGTGTTCGGCGATAGCGAGGTTGTCCTCTGAGCTGGTTGAGACGCGGATGGTGCTCTTATGGACGATGGCGATGCCTCCTCCTGTTTGCTTGGTGCGGTCTTTTCGGATGATCTTGTAGCTTTCCGGGATGGCAATGGCGATGTCGGGGGCTGAGGAGGCGTTCATCCATGTTTCTGTTAGGAAGGCGACGTCCGGAGAGATGGGGTCTAGTAGATTCCAAAGGTCGATGGCGTGTTTGTGAACCGAGCGGGTGTTGAGCAGGATGCATTTTAGGTGGTTGGTGTCAGATCTCTGTTTGGTGTTAGTGGATGATGAGTTGGTCTTGGTGCTGTCATACTTGCAGAAGTTGCATGTGAAGGGTCCATCGGTGCGTCCAGGAGCGGCTTGGGCGCAGTTGGGGAGTCGACCGGGGTTTAGGGCTAGGAGGGTGGAGGCGTCATATGTAACGCGGGTGGGGAGGGTGGTACGGGGGCCAGGGGGTCTGGCGCTGGGCGCGGGCTTGGCGCGGACGGGCGTAGACGGGCTTACCTTTGGCGCACCTTCGACGCGATTGGGCGCGACCGCTGCGCGTGAACGCTGCACGCAAATGCATCTGTCATATATGGATAGTGGAGGGGGAGGGGCGAGGGAGGCTCAGCTGGGAGGCGGGCGGGCTCAAGAGGACGGGCTTGTAGGGAAAACAACAACAACAAAATGGCAGCGGAGGGTAAAGCAGAGCGCCGGGGATTATCGCGCTATTAATTTAAAAGGCACTTTAGCAAGCTTTGCACACTGAAAGCGATGCAGCAATCACGTAGCAGGTTTAAATGACAAGCGCAACACAACTATACCAGCTCTAAGCAGGGAGCCTGGGGAGCGACCGCTCAGCACAACAGCGATGAGGTGGTCACAGCGCTTCCAGGTACGGGGAAACCTATTAGTGAGGCCTTTAATAAACCTCAAAATAATGGGCGATTTAAATAAAGACGGCTGATCCTGGAAACAGAGAAAGCCCGATAGAGCCGACAAATATCCCTTAACAGTGGCCACAGCACAACCCTGCTGAGCCAAGAAAAGTGAAAACTGAAGAACATCTGACAAGTGGGGATTTAAAGGATCAATGGATCTCTCTCCACAACAATTAACAAACCTAGACCATCTATAAGAGTAAAAAGACTTAGTGGAGTGTCGCCTGGACGATAAGATAACATCCACTACCTCCGGCAGGAGAGAGAAAGAACTCAGGTTGCCCTGTTCAATCTCAAGGCATGAAGGTGCAGGCTCTGGAGGTGGGGGTGTAGAACCTGCCCCTGCGACTGCGAGAGGAGGTCTGCCCTGAGAGGGAGACTGAGCGGAGGGTGCGATAAGAGGTAAGGTAGATCTGTGTACTACACCCTTCTTTGCCAATCCGGGGCGATCAATATGACTTGGGCCCGGTCTTGGCGAATCTTCCTCAGAACCCGAGGAATCAAGGGTATGGGAGGAAACGCATACAGGAGTTGCGAGCGCCAAATCAACTGAAATGTGTCCCCCAATGCTCCCTGCACAGGATACTGAAGATTGCAGAACAACGGGTAGTGTGGGTTCTCGTGAGTGGCAAACAGGTCCGAACGGGGAGTCCCCCACACCTGGAAGATGTGATAGACCACCTCTGGATGAAGCCTCCACTCGTGATCGGCCGATAACACCGACTGAGGCTGTCCGCACAAACTTTAGCACGCCAGCCAGATGATTTGCAAACACACATATGTGATGGTTCTGTGCCCAGGACCAGAGTCGCAGAGCCTCTTGACAGAGATGGTACGACCCTACACCTCCCTGCTTGTTGATGTACCACATTGCGGGAGTGTTGTCCATCAGGACCTCAACTGACTGCACGTGAAGGGAAGGAAGGAAAGCCTTTAGTGCCAAATGTATGGCCCGCAATTCCAGAAGGTTGATGTGAAGCAACCTTTTCTCTGGAGGCCAAAGACCCTTGACCTCCAGACCCTTCAGATGAGCACCCCACCCCAGAGTGGTGGAATCCGTGATCACTGTGGCCATTGATGGAGGAGACAGAAATGGCTTCCCTTGAGTCAGGTTGTCCTGCACACTCCACCAAGTCAGCTCTGCTGCAGCTTTCCTGGAGATGCTGACTGACTCCCTGAGAGCTCAGTTGTGTTGATACCACTGCCTGCGGAGGCACCACTGGAGTGTCCTCATATGCCAGCGCGCATGACTGACCAACAGTATGCAGGAAGCGAACAGACCGAGCAGGCGAAGGACCTTCAGGACCGGAACAACCGCTCCATTGTAAAAAAAAAAGGAATCATCTCCTAAATGTCGCAAATTCTTTGAGGAGGAGGAAAAGCTTGGCACATAGTAGTGCCAAGTACCTCCCTTATGAACAGGTTGCACTGAGAGAGCACCAGGTGAGATTTGGGCACATTTATTGAAAAACCCAAGTTGAACCACAGCAGAGTTGTTACACGCAGATGATAAAGTACCATCTCTGGTGACTCCGCTTTGAGCAGCCAGTCGTCCAGATAAGAGAACACTGGGATCCCTGATCTCCTGAGATGAGCCGCCACCACTGCCATCACCTTTGTGAAGACTCGAGGTGCAATAGCAAGATCAAACGGCAGGACCACAAACTGGTAGTGCTGCGACCCCACCATAAAACGGAGATACTTCCTGTGCGACTACAGGATGGGAACATGAAAATAAGCATCCTGTAAATTGATCGACACTATCCAGTCCTCTTGCTGAGCGCCAAAAGAACCTGCGCAAGGGTCAGCGACTTGAATTTCTCCTGTTTGAGGTAAAAATTCAAGATCCTGAGGTCCAGGATCGGACGTAACCTACCATCCTTCTTGGGGATCAGCAAATACCGGGAGTAGCATCCCTGACCACAGTCCTGCTCCGGGGACCACCTCTATCGCACCTTTCTGTAGGAGAAGTAAATGGTCCTCTGAACAAAAACCTTGGCAAGGAGAGTAATGTGGAGGAAATTCCCGAAAGGGAAGGGCATACCCATTCTCTACAAGGTTTAAAACCCAAAAGGTCTGACGTGACCGATTTCCAACCCTGTAGAAAATGAGACAACCAACCCCCTGCAGGACTCACATTATCCAGGATGGGGGATCTAGGACAGCTTTCCTGTATTCCCAGGAGGGTCAGGGGAGGTAGAGGAGGAGGAGAGATAGTGGGTAGACCCACGTTGGCGACCCTTGGCTCTTCCTCTATAGGACTTATAGAGCGGATTTTGCTGCTGCTGAGGTTGTCGCAAGCTACAAAAGGAAGACAATCCAAATCCACTATATTTTTTATATCCAAACCCCTCTGTCTGGGTTTGCAGTCCCAAAGACTTTGCCGTAGCTCTACTGTCTTTAAAACTTTAAAGGGCAGAATCCGCCTTCTCCTCAAAAAACTTGATCCATCAAAAGGCAAATCAACAAGAGTAGCTTGAATATCCAGGGAAAAACTAGAGGATCTAAGCCTAGCTTGCCTCCTGGTAGCAATGGAGGAATCCATAACTCTGTACACTGAATCAGCTGTATCCAAGCCAGATTGAATAACCAGTCTAGTAGCAGCCTGAGCATCTGACAGAACCTCCATAAAATTACCCCACTCTTCATCGGGCAACTTGGGTGCCAATTGCTTAGCCGGGTTCATCAAGGCATGTATATAACGGCCCAGCAAACAGGTAGCATTGGTAAATTTAAGAGCCATGCTTGAAGATGAAAAGACTTTCTTAGCCGACTGCTCCAGTTTTTTTAGAGTCCCTGTCAGCAGGAACCTGGGGAAAAGCACCCGAAGACTGTTTAGAGCAGGACGCCTGTACCACCAAACCTTCTGGAGAAGGACGAGACGACAGAAAGAGACGATCCCCTGGAGCAGACCTATACCTTCTTGCCACTGATTTAGACACAGCAGGAGAAGAGAATGGTTTCCGCCATACCTCAAGAATAGGCTCCATCAAGGCTTCATTAAAAGGTAAAAAGGGCTCAACTATTGAAGAAGGCGTATGTAAAACCTCAGTCAGCAAATTTGGCCTATACTCAGCAATTGGTAACTGTAAGTCCAAAAGCTCTGCCGCCTTTCTTATAACAGTATGGTATGGGGCTACCTCTTGAGGTGGAGAAGCCCTTGGGAAAGAAAGCTCCCACTCAGGAGAAGTGTCCAGCCCACTTGCGTCCTGTATGCCTTTAAAATCATCCACTGATTGTTCTATTTCACCCTCTTCAACCTCCTGCCTTTGATACTGCTCTTCCTCCAGCAGTCTCTGCGCCCCTCTCCTTCATAAAAATCTAGGAGTCGGCAGCGCCACACGCAGCGCTGACATCTCTGGAGCTGGCGTCGATGGAGGATCCGAAGGCGGAATCGGTGTCGCACGAGGCCGAGAGCAAGGTCCACCAGATGGCACTGGGGACTCCATGAACAGCGTTGAAACCCTCGGAGCCGGAAACTGCCAGTTTAGTCTGCCCTGTTCCCATGATGCACTAGGCCAGGGACAGACTGATTTGCATATAGCCAGGTTCTGAGCTGGGATGGTGCAGTGAGATAAGTAACGGTGATGGATCAAGCCCTGATCTTTGGACTGGGTAAGAGTGGTCTGCTTAATTCAGACACTCTGTTCATCACCACCCCCTTTTCTGAATCGTTTTCGGCCACTATAGGTGTGGCAGGGCATACTCAGACATGAGTCCCTTTCTCACTGCACCATCAGGATTCAAGCAAGCCGGGCCGAAGACGGCTGAAATGCCAGAAACCGGTTCCCGGTAGCTTGTCTCCTTTCTGGTGAAGAATTGGCTTGGTAGTTTAGTCTGCCCTGTTCCCATGATGCACTGGGCCAGGGACAGACTGATTTGCATATAGCCAGGTTCTGAGCTGGGATGGTGTAGTGAGATAAATAACGGTGATGGATTAAGCCCTGATCTTTGGACTGGGTAAGAGTGGTCTGCTTAATTCAGACACTCTGTTCATCACCACCCCCTTTTCTGAATCGGAAACTGCCATGACGGCGCCGTCAGCATGAACGGCACAAAGGGTGCCTGGGCGTAGAGCTGAGGCACACACAAGTTGAAGGCCAGCTGATCCGCGGGACCCGAAGGTGCTCCAGAGGGGAACGCTGCTGTAGCAAATACTCCGTACATTGCATTAAAAAAATGAGTAGGATCTGATCCTGGAGTAGGAAATTTCAGAAAAGGATTCGATCCAGAATCCAAACGAGGAGCATCCGGCGTCGAAACAGCTGATCCACCGGAGCCACAGGATCAACCTCGTGCACTGGAGAAGAAACAATGTGGAGTGGTAACTTTTCCGAATCCGGCGAAACTCTCGGCGCCGGAGGGCCTTTTCAAGGAGATCTCTCCGGAGTCACTCGAGGAGAAGTCAAAGGCGAAGGAGATTCAAGACCTTTTTGACGACATCGAAGGACCGGTGAAGGCGACCTCGAAGCCTTACCCTTCGACGAACGGCGCTTAGATCCATGTCTTCTCTTCTTTTTGTGTTTTCTCGACTTCGACGAATGTGAAGCCGACAACTTCTAAGTAGCTCTTTTTGTGCCTCTTCCTTCCTTCTTCGCCTTAGCCATAAAGAGCTTAGCTTCCTGTTCTTTAGGTGCCTTAGGGTTAATCTTCCTGCAACTGGAACACTCCTCCAATCGTGATCATACGACAAACACCATAAGCAATCTTCATAGGGGTCAGTGATGGACATGTGACCCCCACACTCTCTGCAGGGCTTGAATCCAGACTTACTCTAAGACAACATCCTAACAGCAACAGTTTAAAGATAGAATAAATAACAAAGTATCTCAACAATATGGCGAGAGACAGAAAACCGTTACGAGTTGACAGAGCGGAAAAAAGGCAACTCACGTCATCACGCCGATGAGGCTCCCTTACGGCTCCGGTGACGTCATGCGGAGTCGTGGCATTGTGACGTCCTCATCGGCGTAGAGAGCTAGGAAAAAATTCTGCGGAATACTGCTGTAGGGGATATTCATAAGGTGAGAAATCCACTGGCAGATGTATCCATAAGACACACAGTTCGTACGAGTCTGTAGCTCAGTCCGGGCAACCGCGATGCTGAAAACAACAGAGCTTAACAGTTTCAGACGACCCCGTCGGTACAAGCCAGCGAAAGTGTGGACAGACTCAGTAACAGTACCTTTCTTATTTCAGCAGACACAGGGGTGCAAACCGGTTGTAGCAACTGTCGCAGTTGCGTTACAAAATGGAAGTGGTGCAGGATGTGTGTCCTCTCCATGTGGTAGAGGGAGCGGCTCGGAGACTATCGTCCAAACGACGTCGGTGAGACCAAGGCTTACGGTGCAGGGTGAGACGGTGCTGGCAGGTTGCGGTGCAGGCAACAGCCGGTTAGCGGGAGCGGACATCGTTCAGCCTAGATGGCTGAGTGGGACGAGGCGGTGCATCGAGAAACTCCGCAGCGGTGCCCCCAGCCATGATGTGGACACGGGTGTCGAAGTCAGCAGCAGCAACGGCGTTGGTGAGACACAGATGGCGAAGTGAAGCGAGGAGGTGCAGAGCCCAAAGGTCAAGGTGCAAGAAGTGGCTCAGTGGCGTTTGTTGTCATCGACGATGAGTCCAGGGTTGCAGTGCGAGATGCGGACGGTGCGGTTTGCGGTGCCGTAAGGACACAGAGCCATCAACGGAGTCGGGAATGGAGTCGGTTGAGCTTCCCTTCTCTGTAGCAGTTGAAACAGCGGTTCCAGAAGCGGTACCCAGAGGTTGCTGAAGTCTCTGTAGTCCCTGAGACTTCAGAACAGGAGGCAAGCTCTATTTCAGGGCCAAGGAGATACTCAATAAAAAAAGTTGCAGAAAGTTCAGTCCAGTCCTTTCACTGCCCAAGACAGAAGAACACTGCAGGCCAACACAGCAAAGCACTCAGCAAAGTGGTAGTTCCTCCTCACAACTTCTCCAGCTCTTCTTATTGGCAGTCTTATTGGTCCAAAAGAGTTCTAAAGTTCTAAGGTCTCGGCCCCAATATTTATTCCCCCGAATTCCTGTGTCCTCTCAGGCAGAGAGTGTCTGCGCTTAGTCCAAACCAGTTCTGTCCTCTCTGGCCCAGCTTCCTGGCAGGGGCTGGAGACAGTATTGTCTAAGGCAGAGAGGGCCTATTCAGGAGCACGGGATATCTCCTCCCACCACTCTAAATGCAACCCAGGTCTATTCAGCCCAGCCCTGACTCATTCAGGAAAGGCAGGACACACATCAACCCCCAGTGGCCAGCTGAGAGAATGCACATCCCCAACCCCTGTCACTACAAAGCCAGACAGTCAATATACATCCTAGCAGAGGCACACAGGATGGCTACGCAAGAAAATACCTACTTTCTAAAAGTGGTATTTTTTAAACACAGAATTAAAAAAATCAGCTTTTGGGGAGGAGCCTAACCAGCAACCGTGATGGCCGCCTGAGCCATCGGCTCCGCCGATCCGTCTGCTTCCCTCCCGTACCGCTTCTTCTCCTGCTTGCTGTTTTGTGATTGTTGCGCGGTACTGGGCTCGGGAAGCGACGCTGGTTCTAACGATGTGCTCCATGTCCGTCTCCCTGCTATGGAAGAAACGGGACGCCTTGTTTGCCTGATTGGGATCGGCGAAGGGGACCGGTCCTTTGTTCTCGGCTGTGCTTGGCCGGATTGCTACAACATCGGCCACTGAGGGCAGGGCGAGGCGGCCGGCGAGAAGAGGCAGACGCTCTCGCCCTCCAGCGGAGACGCAACAATCTTTCCTGTGACCTCCATGCTTTTCTAGCTACATCCCCGTCGTCGCTACAATTGTATCCCTCTCCCCGGTCGATCCTGTGAGTCTCCTTATCCTCAAGCGGAGACGGAGGGGGCCATCTTGGGCGGAGTGGCTAGCGCTTGGTATTGACAAACTGGACTGTGCTGGGGGCGCCCGCTACGGCCGACTCCTTGCTGCTCCTAAGCGGGTCGATAGAATGGAGGGTGCTGTCCTGGCCCCAGCGTCCTGGCTGTGCTTGTCGAGGGGCCGAGTGGATGGCCGGCTGCTACGGAGGGATACCGGCGATCTGAATCGAGGGCTGCCACACGCCTGCGATCCCCATGTGCAGGGGGCTGCAGAATCACTTCCTCCCGAGGCGCCGTTAAATATCGGCGATGTATTGTGTGCTTTGGCCGATTTGAGGGGCGCCTTGGGCTGCAATGTCCGGGATTTGGAGGGTCGCTTGGATGACATGTTGCCTTCGCTTACCCCGACTGGCCGAGCTGGCGCTCGCGTGCGGGACACTTCGCCACACCCTGGGTTCGAGTGCAGCGTTCTGCCTCTTCGGAGATGTGGTGAGGCACTGAAGGTGGGGGAGCCGAACATCTTCGTTACGCTGCCGGTCACAGCAATGGCGAAAAGCGTGAATCCTGCATTGGTACAGCTGCTGGGGGATCGCCCTGGGACGCCATGCCTGCTGCCTCCACCGGGAACTACTGGGGAGAATGGTACTTTTATTCTGAACATGCTGCTTCTGCTTGGATTGTCTAACTTCGGAGGACTGCTGCTGGATGTTTGCCTGCAATATATCTTTGTGGACCACACTGTCCTGCGCCGGATGGAACATGTTGAACGGTGCCTTGACTCGATGTGGTCGTTTTGGCTGCTCCTCCTGTTCAGTATGACTCCCTCGCCACTGTACCTCACTGGCACACCGGATCGTAAGGGACAAAGTTGACTCTGCTTTTTCCCCTTCCTACTTGCCGTTGCTTACATTCGCACGATTGGGCTGGATAGATGGGAGAGCTGGACGCTGGTTAGGATTTGATTAGGAGTCGGGGGTAAGATGGCCGATAATATTCGTGATGCTGTTTCGGGTGCAAATGGCTGGCCCTCCTCCGGTAATATAGGTTTCCTCTTTCTTCCTTTTCTTCTTCTTTATTTCGGGTACTCTTTTGGGGCGACAGACACACTGCTAGGGGGGGTAGGCCATAGCCTCTGCATGCGTGTAGGGTGGAGGGTAGGAGGGGGGGGTTTATTATTTTATCCGCTTGGTTCTATGGGCCTTTTTTTTCTTCTTTCTGCATTCCTTTTTCTTTCCCCTTTTTTCATCGGGTCAATGGCGTTAGTTGTAGGGGGGTGGGTAGCAATTGGCACGCAACGTATCCTGTGATTGTCTATCCTTGTGTGCTGCCTTGGTGCCGCCATTTTGATGTTGTCTTCACGCTCGCAGTATCTCTTTGCTAAGCGTCGCCCACTTCAGTTTTGGTTGGTATGTTTGGTCCTTGATCCTCCCTAGTCTTTATAATAACTATACTTCATAAAAACTAATAAAATAAACCTTCACTTCTCCTGCTCCCCGGTAGTATATATTTCCCCAGTGTAACTCGAGTCGACTGTAATTTGATTGTAGAACTACCGCGGTGCCGTATTGCTTGCTGAAGTGCCTCAAATGTTGTCGTGGCCGGCCGGATGGTTGTAGGCCCGTATTTGTATCATGACATTGTGCAATAAAGGTTTTCAAAAATTAAAAAAATAAATAAAAAAAATCAGCTTAACTAAAAGATGCATTTTAACATTCTGAGTTCAGGCATACTAAACTTTATTTTCCTACCTTGTTCCTAGGGGTAGTTATGTTTATAAAATGTTATAAGCAAACTCCCCATTCTATCCTATGGGAATAGGTAGCCTCGCAATAGTGTAAAACAAATTAGGCAGTATTTCACTATCAGGATATGCCACACCCACTAGGGCATGTCCTACCTTTCACATATACTGCCCCCTGCCCACAGGGGTACCTTGGGCCTACCTAAGGGGTGACCAACATGTAAGAAAAGGGAAGGGTAGGACCTGGCATGTGGGTGCACTTGCCAAGTCGACATGGCAGTACTAAACTCCACACAGATACTGCAGTGGCAGATCTGAGTTACCTTTTCAGGGCTACTCATGTGGGTGGTACAATCAGTGCTACAGGCCCACTAGTAGCATATGAATTAGAGGCCCTGGCACACTCAGTGCACACTTTACTAGGGACTGACTAGTAAATCAAATATGCCAATCATGGAAACACCAATCCATAACAACAATTTACAGCAGGATCACTTGCACTTTAACACTGAACAGCAGTGAGAAAGGGCGCAAAGACACTAAACCAGCAAAAAGAGAGTCAAACCAGGAGGTCAGAAAGCAAAAAAGAAGTGGGGAAACACGCTAAAAGATGCCAAGTCTAACACATGTCCCCTCCAGCTGAAAGTAGGGAGAACTACCCAACCTCCTGGGAGTTCTCTTCACTAAGGCGGAAGAACCTGGACAGACAATCTGCGTTGGCGTGTTCTGTGCCAGGGCGGTGTTCCAACATAAAGTTCATTCCCTGTAGGGAGATAGACCAACTCAACAGTTTTGGGTTCTCACCCCTCATTTGCATCAACCATCTGAGGGGCCTGTGGTCTGTCTGAACTCGGAAGTGTGTCCCAAACAGGTAGGGTCTTAGCTTCTTCAGTGTCCCGACCCCAGCGAAAGATTCTCTTTCTATGGCACACCACCTCTGTTCCCTCAGGAGTAGTCTCCTGTTAAGAAAGACTACAGGCTGGTCAGGGCCTGCTTCGTTCAGTTGTGAGAGCACCGCTCACACACCATGCTCTGAAGCGTCAGTCTCCATGACAAATTCCTTTGAGAAGTCGGGTGCCTTGAGCACAGGCGCCGTGCACATGGCTGCCTTCAGGATATCAAAAGCTTTCTGGCAGGACTCAGTCCAGATCACCTTCTTGGGCTGCTTCCTTGAAGTAAGCTCTGTTAAAGGGGCAACAATGGTGCCATAGCCCTTAACAAATCTCCTGTAGTAGCCGGTGAGGCCTAAAAAGGCTCTCACCTCTGTCTGGATCTTAGGGGCTTCCAAGCCAGAATGGTGTTGTAATGGCGCCATCTGGCCGCTTCCTATCTGGTGTCCTAAGCACACCAGAGAGGCCTGCCCTCTGCAGAGCCTTTTACACTTTCCAGAGGTGCTGCAAGTGTTCTTCCCAGTTGGAACTGAACACAGCAATGTCATCCAGGTAGGTGGTACTGAAATCCTCTGGAAGGTGGCAGGTGCATTCTTCAATCCAAAGGGCCTCACTCAGAATTGATAATGCCCCTCTGGGGTTGAGAATGCTGACCTTTATTTGGCCCCATCGGTTAAGGCAATCTTCCAGGACCCAGACGTCAAATCAAACGTGCTGAGGAACTTGGCATCTCCCAACCAATCAATAAGCTTATCAGCTCTGGGGATGGGGTGCATGTCAGTCCCGGTGACAGCATTGAGCACACGGTAGTCCACACAAAACCGCTGTTTTGGAGTGGCATCAGGGGCAGCAGCGTTTGGGACCAAACCCACTGGGCTGGCCCAAGGACTGTTGGAGGGCTGTATCACCCGACGCCAACATCTTAGAGACCTACTCTTTGATGCTGCCCCTGACCCGGTCAGTCAACCTGTAAATCTTGGGTTTCACAGGTGGGCTGTCACCAGTGTACACATCATGGCTACACCAGTGAGTAACACCAGGAGTCAGAGAGAACAGTGTGGTGAACTGTCCCAACAACGGTCACCCGGCTGCTCTGGGATCAGTGTAGGGGAGAGGGTCACACCTTCCACTGACCCATCGTGCTCCTTGGTAGATAGGAGGTCAGGGAGAGGTTCACTCTCCTCTTCCACCCCATCACCTGTCGCCAAGAGCATGCTAACTTCGGACCTCTCAAAGTGAGGCTTAATGCGGTTCACATGGAGGACCCTCAAAGGGTTTCTGGGAGCCTGCAACATCACCAGGTAGGTGACATCACGTTTGCCCTCCACCACTTCAAAAGGCCCAGTCCACTTGTTCTGCAAGGCACAAGGTTCCACGACCCACACATTCTGGCCAGGTGGAGTATCCTGGGGATACCCCTTGATTTGTTTTATACAATCCAACCTCCAGGGGAATAGGAGTATAGCCCAATAGAAAACCCTTACTCTCCCATTGTTTAATACGTACATGAAGCAGCACACAGCAGTGAGAGTTCTTCTTTTGAAGATACACCACACTAACAGATATGGGTGAAAACCAAGGTTTGTCTTTTACCAATGAAGAGGTGGAGGCTATTCTAGCCAATACTGCAATGTTTGCGGACTCCAGCATAGCGCAAACCATTGTGTAAACTACTGACTGGGAAAAACTGTCAGAGATGAAGAGGGACAGAATAAGAACTATTCTACATGGTACCTTACAAACAACACCGCTCCCAAAGGACTGTTGGTAACCAATGCACCAAGAATCTTCCTGAATGACCCCACATTTAGACGTGACTGGGCCCATATCGCGTGGCATTGCACACGCGACTGGATGGTACTAATCATAAAAACGGCAGTCAGGTTATCAGAGGCCATCCTTGTAGAGATCCTGTTGACAGAGAACCATATACGAACCACAATCACCGGTTACAAAAAGAGACTAGACGAACTTAATAAGGAACTGAATGAATACAAAGAAAATCTAACTCAACAGAAAGCACAGAAACTCCGGAAAGACCTCAAAAGGTTTTCATATGTGAAAGCATACCCTTACTCTGACCCAGACTTCAAACCACCAGAAAACTAAAACTGAAAGCTTTCTTTTAGAAAGGGAGGGAAATCCAAGGCATACACACTCGAGAAGACACTGAACTACATAACAAATCAACATTCTTACCTCTCCCACATACTACTCCTGTTGAGATAGCAACCTTTGAGCAGGCAGTGTATAATGACATAGAAAGGATGGAAGAAAAGACACCCTTCTACAACATGAGTAAGAACGGGATGCAAGCTCTAGAAAATCTAAAGAATTGCAGGGAGATCACCATAAAACCAGCAGACAAAGGCGGAGGGATAGTTGTACAGGATAGAACAGCCTATCAAACTGAATGCCTCCGCCTCCTATCAGACACCAGAAATTACTCACCCCTAAATATTGATCCCAAACAGGAAGTAAAACAGGAAATAAGGTAATTGGTGAATATGGCAGAATCATGCAGCTACATTAGCAAACATGAAGCAGATTTTCTCACTACCAGCGAAGAAAACATTCCATATTTTTATGTACTGCCCAAAATGCATAAAAATCAAAATCCACCACCAGGAAGACCAATTGCATCTGGCATTGGAACCCTGCTGGAACCTTTGCCCAGATATTGCGATTGTTTTTTTAAAGAGATGGTACAGAAAACGGAAACCTACCTACGTGACACCAAAAGCCTTCTAGTTCTTCTCAAAGACATCCAAGTTAATGACGCTACGATCCTTGTGAGTTTCGACATCGAGAGCCTCTACACTAGCCTCCCCCAAGATGAAACACTAGAGGTTCTTGGTAGAGTGCTTGAAGGAACCACGTGGGCATAGCAAGCACCTAAACATTTTGTTCTGGAGTGCGCCACCCTAGCGCTAAAAAGAAACTATTTCGAGTTTGAGGGCAGCCTATTTTTGCAAACTGGGGGTACTTCCATGGGAAGCATATTCGCCCCCAGTGTAGCGGGATTATAAGTCTTTGACTTCGAAAAGAAGTTCATTCTGGGCGAGGGTAACCCCTTTGCTCAACACATTGTATTTTGGAAGAGATACATTGACAACGTCCTTGCCATTTGGCAAGGACCGGAAGACACCCTAAGTGAGTTAATCGCGTGGATCAACACCTGCGATAACAACCTGAAATTAACACATGCAATGGACAAAAAGTCAATGATATTCCTTGACTTAGTCATCACCAAGGAAGATGGGGGTCTGGTAACCAGGCCTCACCATAAGCCCACTGCTAAAAACAATGCCCTAAGATAGGAGAGCTTCCACCCGATGGCATTGAAGGAGAATCTGCCATATGGCCAATTTCTACGGTTGAAAAGGAATTGTAGCAAACTACAGGATTACTGCACCCAGGCTAATGACTGGACTGAAAAACTTTTCACACAGAGGCTACCCGGATCACATCTTGAATAAGTGCCAAAAATGGGCAAGAAACCAACCCAGAGAGGCGCTCCTAGAAGATAAGGTCAGAGAGGAAAAGCAACCACCATTAAGACGTGTAACCACATACAATACCCTATCAAAACAGATGAAAAAATCCATAAACAACACTAGGGCATACTAAACACCGGACATCTACACTGGGAAAAACCCCTCTTCTCGTTTAAAAGAGCAAGAAGTATCAGGGACACATTGGTGAATACCCGCCCCATAGAATATGCAACAGAGGAACCCACGACTGTACTCAGTGCCTGGGGTCTACCCAAAATCACTGGGCACTACCCTTGCGGAAATTGTAGCGTGTCTCATTTGACCACAGCCACAAAAACAGTCATGTTGGAGGAAAATAGGATCTGGACACAAATGTCCCACACAAATTGCAACAGCCATAATTTGGTGTATCGTATCACTTGCCCGTGTGGCCTACAATATGTGCGCATGACATGGAGAAAAGTCAAACAACGCATCTGCGAGCATAGAAGCACGATCAGGTGTAAAAAGATAACCACCAAACTGACAGAACATTTCCTTACCATGAACTACACCACCAATGACATACGGTGGACAATAATAGAAGTGGTGAAACCAGGGGAAAATATGACACAACGCCTGTTCGAAAAAGAACAACGCTATACAGACTATCCACCAATGTGTCTGGCTTGAATGATAACATGGTCAGACAAAGATGATTGATATAATGCAGTCCCAAAATCACGTTCTGATCACGCAATATCATGGTCTTTTTGTACTCCCTCTAGTGCTAGCAGAGTTCGATATCTATAATCATGGATAAATACCATTTTCATGTACAGCACAGAAGGGACACTACTCCACTTAATCACAATCCTTTTACACCCCCTCTACTTACAACAGAAGCAGTTTATTTTAGATTAGGGATATACATCATCGTCCTGTATAACATTGACAGGACACTACCTACATATCAAGAATTGACCTTGCCGCTTTGTTTGCAGCCTTTTTTACCATCACTGGAGGCTGTATTAATAAGTCAAAAAAACCTCCTTTTAACTCTGGCCCCATATTTGCAACACATACGGATTAACATACATGTCTACTCGGGGGTCTAATAAAGTTTTGCAATACTATGATGGGGAACTTTCACCTAGATCCCTGCGCAACTGCAGAGGTATCAGTGCATTTCCACACGATCACTCTACGAACACAACGTGCATGCCCCTTCCGGAATACGTCACGAGCAGCTGATCACGCTGCGTGGTCTGCGTTCGGCGGCCGCCCATAACATTAACCTGCCTTTTTAAACACACGATAATGAGCCCACCGCCATCCTCTGGACTCCGTGTGGACATCCGGCAGGTTTCTGGCGGGCCGCGATTCGTTGACAAGTAAGTGTATTGTGGGTGGGTTTCATTTGCGCAGAACTTGATTTTGCTTTATATCGGCATAGCATCAAAAGGATGGGCTCTGGGACCGCGAGTCCCCGTGATATGACCCCGGTTAAAAAACCTCACTTTGTCATTTATTTACATTTTTTATCTCACCCACAGAACGCTCACTAAAAGGCCCCCCCAAGGTATCCATGGGGTCCAACTACAGCTAGTTTAAAGTAAGTCCTGGGACTTTGTTGAGTGTAACACTTTCTGTTTTAATACCGGCGAAGGACATCCTTGGTTTACTCACCCATGTCGGTAAATATGTGGATTATCACGTTATGCCTCTAGTAATGGCATTTCTTTTACCAGAGTTAAAAGCATGTGAAAGGCGCCCCAATAATGTTGGCAGGAATGCTTGACACCCACCGTTTGAAAGGAGAAATTTTGAGTGGGTATGAGTTACAAGTAAAGGTATGTCAATTCATGAGCAGTGAACACTTGACATTTTCACTGTATGTTAAACGCTCCATGAATTTCTAGAATCGCATGACACCCACTGCGTGTATGATCATTGTTGAGTGGGTATGATACCTAATCAAACACACACACTTGAGTTGTGTCACGTACCAATACACTACAGGTGATGAGCAATACACCCTATAGAGAAAGAATGCACTTGGATGTGGAGCAACAACACTAAAGGAATATGTACCGTTATGCAACCATTATGCTCTGCTTTACTATTTCAGATTTGTCTTACTCAGAAGGATGTAAGCACGCTAAAGCGTAAGTACGCGGTCTGGCATTCAGCAGAGTCTGGGATGGGTGCACCCTAGCATGTGCAGACCTCTCGACTCTACTCACTTCGTCCTGATGAAAACCTAACAAAAAATAGAAAGGTTGAAACATGTTGACCATATCTTCACTATAACTGTGGTACTATCTGGTCAATTCACACCAGCAGAAGTACCTCACTTGCTTTTAAATGTGGCACATGACTTCAGAATAAAGAATATAGGGAGTACATATAGGACACTTTTTTTATTCGCTTTTCACAAATCACAAAATCACCAGCTCCGCTGCAGTTGCAGGCGTCAAAGCACATCTGAGTGGCACTCGGTCACTCGGATGGACCCCGATGATGAAGCATGTCGCCAACCGGGTTGGTGAGTGAGGGTTTTTTTTAAAAAGAAAATAATTCTTTTGTTTTTCTTGCATTCAATTTCTCTTTACATTTAATCACTAGGACACTGCGTCCTGGGGATACTCCATTTGTTTTATAGACCGGTTTAAACTCTACCAGAGTGGCTTTCTGGTCGTACCAACGTTTCATCTCCTCCTGGCTTGCTTCCAGGTTCGCCTGAGCGAGTTTCCTGAAGCGGGCAGTTTGTTTCCTGAAGGCCAACATGTAGCTAAATACATCCTAGGGATTTTTCCTGGGAGATGCCTCCCAGCCTTCCTTGACCAAACTAAGAGGTCCGCTCACAGGGTGCCCATACAGAAGATCAAAGGGACTGAACCCAAAAGACGTCTGAGGCACCTCCCTGTATGCAAAGAGAAGGCATGTTAAGAGGACGTTCCACTTACGCCTCATGGGTTCTGTTAGACCCTTAATCATGCCCTGGAAGTTTTGTTTGAATCTCTCCACCAAAACTGTTACCTTGTGGGTGGTAAGGAGTGATGAACTTGTAGGTTATACCACACTCCTTCCACAGGATGTCATATACTTAAGATATAAAATTGGTGCCACAGTCAGAAATTACCTCTCTGGGGAAACCCACACGGGAAAAGAGCCCCATTAACGCCCGGCCCACCACTGGCGCGGTCGTTGTCCTGACAGGGATTGCCTCCGGGTACCGGGTGGCCTGGTCCACTGAGACCAAGATGTACCTGTTGCCCATGGCTGTCTTTGCATCCAGTGGTCCCACAATGTCCTTTCCAACCCTTATAAAAGGGGTTCCAACAACTGGAAAAGTTTGTAGAGAAGACTTGCACTTCCACCCATTCTTACCACTTGCCTGGCAAGCTTGGCAAGACCTGCAATGTACTTCTGACTGCCTTCACATTTGGAGCCAAAGAAGTGGGTCACAAGACTGTCAAAGGTATTGTCCCAATCCAAATGTCCTGCCAAAGGCACGTCGTGAGCTAGACCCAGTAGGAAGGTCCTGAAGCGCTGGGGTACCACCAGCACACGGGCTGACCCAGGCTCAGTGACCTTAGGCTCGCTGTACAGAAGACCATTCTCCCAGTAGATCTAATTTGATCCAGACTGATCCTCAGCTGCCTGGTGTGCTGCCTGCTGCCGCAAACCCTCTAGAGAAGACATTCGTTTTGCTCCCTGCAGAATTTCTCCCTTGTGGGACCACCTTCATGGTGCCAATGGGTCTGCTCAGATAAGTCCCGCAGTTCAGCTACCTGCTCCCCTGTAGGTACCGGGGCGTCTCACTCAAGGTCAGCCTCCTCCCGGACCATGAGAACCTCAAGGGTGGGTTTCCCGCACCCCTTGCCCTTTCTCTTGGCAGGCACCTGGGCCACTGTTTCAGGAGCAAGATCCTTCAGAACACCCTTTCCGGCCGCCATTGACCGAGTAGTCAAGCATGCCCACTCTGGCAACACAAGCATCTCCAAGTGAGACCTGAGCTCCACATCCTTCCACAAGGCCTGCTCCAGGTTGGTACCTAGCGGACAATCTACAGGCATGGTAGGGCTCAAAAGCAGCCTCAAGGGACCGGAGACCCCCCCATTCAAAGGGAACCTGCGCCACCATACACTGTTGCTCTGAGTTGTCCACAGCAACTCCTCGGTGGAATGCCCCGGGAACTACGTGCTCCTCAGAGACCAGGTGACACCAGAATGAGGTCACACTGGCTCAGGAATCTCTGAGAACCTCTACCCTTTTCCCATTGATGGTCACCCAGGTGCTCTATTTTTTGTGTTATGGGGCACCTGGTTCCCTGGGACTATTTCACTGTCCCCTAGTGAGACAAGAGTCATTTCTGCGGACCCTCCTGTGGGCACCCCTCTCCCCCAAGTGCTACACTAGCCAACACCTTGGTCTGCCCACCGGTGGTGGCTGTGCCCTCTTGGGACACTTGGGGTCCCCCTTCAAGTGACCCACCTGCTCATAGGAAAAGCACTTGCGGGAGCTGGTCTCTGCAGGCTTTCCTGAAGAGACCACTGCTTTCTTATCTCCTGGGGGATGGGAACCTTTACCCTGGGTATTAGTTTGGGGCCCTTTAGTGAACTCGTATGCTTCACCCCTGTTCCCTCCCCCCACTTTTCTGCTGGGGAGCCTGCCCACCTTTGGCTGAGTCTCCCCCAATTGCTTTCTTGTGGACCCTGGTACTCACCCAGCGGTCCGCCTCCATAGCAAGCTTCCTAGGGTCAGTCACCTTACTTTCAATAAAGTGTGGCGCAGATCTACAAAACATAGAATAGACAAGTGCTCCCATGCAATCAAATTGTAGAGCCCCTGATAATCTGTCACATTACTGCTTTTCACCCAGCAATCCAGTGACCTGCAAAACGAATCCACAAATTCCAACTAAGAGTTGGCATCAGTTTTCTTAGTGGAGCTAAACTGGACACTGTACATTTCAGGAGCCAGACCATACCTATGGAGAAGGGCCTACTTCATGACAGCAGAGGTGAGGTTATACTCCTTACCCAAAGCCACTAAAGTGTCATTTGCTTCTTCTGGGAAGAGAAGCCCCAATCCTGCCCCCAATTCTCTCAGGGACCCCATTCATGTGTATAGACACCTCACAACACTAAAACCACCTTTGTATGTCATCCCCCTTTATGAATTCCTTGCCTACATTCTTGGGGGTGTGCCATATTAATGCTGGCCTTCTAAAGCTGCATGTAGTGACTCTAAAGGATGAAAGGCATCCGGTACTTAACTTATTTTATACAGCAGAGTACAGCGCTCCCTGAAACTCCTCACTCTGTGCTTTGGAGGGCTCGGGCATGCCATGGTTGTCCTAGAACGGACACTGCTTCAAAGACTGGCAAACACAGGAGCGAGGTCGAAGCCACCACTCTAGGCCGCATCAAGGTCCAACAGCGCACTGGTGGTTTTGCTGGAACGGGCGAGGCGGTGGAGATCTTTACTCCTGGAGTTCCTTGCTTAAAATCATGTGCTCTGCAAAATCTTTACCCTGCCAGTCACGCGCAGTATTTATTTAATAAATCCAAGGCAGATTGCGGCCGGGAGAGGGAATATATTATCGACCCAGGTGGTGAGAGCTAGGGTCCCAGATTCTTCAAAGCAGAAGAGCCGCCGAGCCGCTGCCACTGTCTGCCAGCTCAGCTGCCTAAGTAGGCGGCGCCAGCGCAGCACCAATGTTAGAATACATTTAGAAACAAACAACAACTGAGACCTGCTGAGTGTGAAATAAAAAAAACGTACGTTATTATTCTTCCATACTGAGGAAGCGTGTAGAAGTACACACACACTAGCACACTAGGCTCGACTCAACACACGGAAAGAGGAAGACACACACCGGTGGTGGCACAATTCCTCGACTCTACTCTCGTTGTCTCTTGACTGCCTATTCGACTATCACTGGCCCGCCAGGAGCGGTCACCGCAGTGACGTGGTGCCGCCAGTGCAGAGAAATGGCCAATCACCACCGCCAGGCTCGCAGTGACTGCCCTCAGCCAATCCTGGCACTGCATTAGCAGCGCCACTGCGCCAGGATTGGCTAGGAGCAGGGTTAGTGCCTGCCCATAATGAGACCCGGGAGGCCCGGGTCCCTCGCAATCTGATTCGCTTTAGGGGAGGAAGGGGAAGGTGCTGTACCGTGTGCGCATGCGCAGGCCAGTACTTAAACCAACTAGCCCAAAAATTGACCTGCGCACACTGCAGCTGCGCTGTTAGTGTTGCTCTGTCAATCACTGCCGCAGCCCCGCCCCCACACCTTCCGCGATGTCGGGCTTGTCCCAGCCAGCTGATCTACCGTTGCCGCAGAGAAGATTGCGAGAAGTGCGCTCACACTCAGAATTATTATTTTCATTTTGAATCCTGCCTGTGCACAGTGGCGGTCGTCCATGGCTAGTGGGGCATCGCCCCAACGCCCCTAATGGACGCACCGCCACTGCAGGGAGGGATGTGGGAAGAGTTGGATTTTGTTACCACACCAATACTGAGTTATGTACATGGTAGAAACGGTACTTGGATGGACACTACAATTAATGGAGACATATATGTGGAAACTGTTAAATAATACCAGGGATACCCCATTGGCCAGATTGCAAATGTATATTTATATCTAGCTTTAATACGTAAGATGAGGATGGTGATTCAAACAGTGTAAGTCAATAATGGAAGAAGTTGTATTACTAAGAAAACCAATAAAATCTGTTTAAAAAAAAAAAAACGAACTTGTGGTCTCGCCATACACTGCTTATGACCCCACATATTACATCACCCATGAGATATACAATTAAATGATTGATAGCATCACTGATCAAGTCTGAAATTATATTTTTAATGACAACACTGTGCATCACCGGATGAGAGTTATAGTCATTTTCTATAACTGGTGAATTTCAGTGGTTTTTTTTTAGTTTAAAATGTTACGTTTAAACTGGTATTTTCATGCAACTATAACGTCACTTTAGTCTTAAGCCGTTTAAAACCAAAGCTGGCATTACACTTTGGATTTAAAAGGACAACTAAGTCACTGAGGGCTTTAGGTTTGACAGGATGTCGTATTTCATAAAAAAGGAAGCTTTGGGTGGCTAAAACATCCAGCGGAAGGGTTAGATTTCTGAATGTTGAGTGGGATTTATAAGAGCTGAAAAGAATGTCTGATACTATTCAAAAAATGCTTATGGGATCTTGGATATGCTACTACCCAAACCCCTAGCCTGAAAAGTTAATCAGATTGCTCCATCTATGCAAGTCAGCACAGCTTATGGTTTTAAGGTTTTTCAAATGATTTCAACAAACAGCAACAAACCTAAATGTCAACTTGCCTAGCAATTTTTAAAAACGTTTGTAATCTGTGGACATATTTTGTGATTCTGAAACTCTTATAGTACTTATATGGGAACCAATTTCTAGCTTTAGAAATTCCACTGTTTATTGTTCTCTCGTTTTAGTAGAATGCTTCTACCAGCATTCTCTTACAAGCAGGTTACTTACCTTCAGAACTGATCTTTCTGGTGGAGACCCTTACATAATTACAGATTACTCACCTTGTGAATATTCCCCAGGCATCAGCCTAGATGCGCAAACTTTAAAGCAGTAGTCCTGAGTGCTGGTAGATGGTGTTGTGCAGCTCTGCAAAAACGTCATTCTCCTCTGGGAATGACAAAGGGAATCCCACATATAAGTGCCACCCATTCATGCTGATATTAGTTGCTTTCTTAGACTAGCCGTGCCCTCAGACTCAGAGTCTATCAGCAGATGGGAATGACCAGTGTGCAGACCTCTAGATTGGAACCTTTTCAGAAGAAAAAGAGCCCAACCCACAGAATAGGGAGGTAGGAGGGTCAGTGAGAAATCTGCTGTTAGATAGATTATCCACAAGAAACATTGTTACTGAAGGCAATCACCTTGTTCTTCTGCTTGATAGTTTCAACTTCAGATTCCTCACCATGTGACTAGATAAAATAGCAGTATCTCCACAGGTGTGACTCTGTGTGGATCTGTGAACTGGCTCAACCTGAAATGTCCTGCAGGACCACATGTCAAAATTGCTGATGTTATGGCGATAAGAAAGATCGTTTTCAAAGTCAGAAGTCTTTAAGGACAGCTGTGAAGGAGCTTAAAAGGGGTGTACATCAAAAAATTGAGAACTAAGATCAAGTCCCACTGTTGCATCACCAAGGGTGTATGTGAAAACAAATGTTGCAACCCTTTAAAAATCTAATCACAATAAGTGACTTATAGAAAACCGATCCAATAACCACACAAAAGGCAAAAATGCTAGTAAATAAATAGCATTTTCACAGTGTCCATGGCAAGTCCTTGCTGGGTGAGTGAGAAAATGAAAAACAAAACTTCAGAAAACTTGGCTTGTAGTGGGTCAATTTGTCTGGTGCTGCACCGTGCCACAAACTTAGCTCACAACTGGCTGCATCTATTTTGTGCTGGGACGCCTCATCGCTAAGACGACATGATCAGGAGGAAAGTTGAATGAGGTCAGCTACCACCACTCACTCTCCAATAACTGATATGCAAATTATGCAGGCCAACGTGTAGTAGCCTTCCTTGCTGCCGCGATATACGATCCTCCTGAAGGAGCAGTTTGAGCCAGAACAGATGCTCATGCTCAGGAGTTCCAGGTGCGACACTCTCCTGGCTGAATCTGATGCCATTAGGATCACTGAGGCCTGGCCGTTCCTGATGGTCTTCAGAAAAGCCAGCGTCGGGAAGACAGAAGAGTGTGGGATTATACTGTAGTCGGAAAGCATTTCGAAGACCGAGCTACTTTGGAAACGCCAATACACACAAGTACTGTCAGAGCACACCAACACCGTCTGCTGTGTGCTCCGTGAACACTGAAAGGCACCGGTGGTGAGCGCGAGGGAAGAAATTACGATTCCCGGCAGGCTTTGCGGTGTGCGTACAAATGCGCGTGTCATGACGATGCTGCTACGTGAGGGGCCGGAAGAATGGAGTTGGTGCCCCTAATCCTGATTGTTCCGGAGAGTCCAGGTTACCGAAGGTTTGGTAAGGGTGCCTTGCACCAGCTTTGTTCTTATGTTTTGATTCCTTGGGGGAACACAGGATCTATCCTGTGTTCGTAGTGCGCAGGCAGCATACTTACCCTGTTTACGCTAACAGGGCCGGACTGGCCATAGCGGACACCGGGCGTTTCCCGGGTAACCATTTCAGCTTGAAAGCGGAGTGCTGCTTTCAAACAATTGCGTGGTGGCATTACTCATCCCACGTTTTCACTTTTATTGGCAAGCTGCGATTGCGGTAGCTCATGCAGAGTGCAGGGGTGAGGCCTCTCATCTGTGGTAACTACTGTGCACCTTGGGATAACCGGATGTCGGTGGATTGCACTGTCCACGGTGTGAGCTCCTCATTTGTTTTCTTACAAGTAACTGCAAAGTGGTGATATTCAGCAGATCATATTATTGAGGGATTATGGTCTACATTCCTCAATCCAGTATTGTATGAAGTAATACTACTGTGATCTTGACTGCTGCCTCATTTACCTTAAACTGGAATACAGTCCCTTTTGGTTGCTTTCACTGTCCTGTATTTGTTTTCTTCACTGTAGGGGTTAGGACTAGAGAGAGCCACGTGGTCTATTCTCTCGGCCCCTGTTTTGCCCTCCCACTGCTATAAAAGAGTTTTTGAGATTCATGTAGGCATACCGATCACTTCACCTGAAAAATCATTTCATGCTTTTATTTGTGTTTCTTGTTTTATGTCCTAGTAGATGTGTATAAATGCAGAGGAGGATTTTCTACTAAGACAGCTCCTGGAGCATAAGGTAGCATATAGTTCATTTCTTTACAGGGAGTAGATATGACATGATTAATTGAAGCAGTATGTTATAGTCTTATGTGCTTAACTAAAATGAAGGTTGATTAGCTTTTCTTTGTGTTTCAGATCTCCCTCCCTGCTGTTCCCTTCCTTACCTTCCCCCACTTGATCACCTTTTATGTCTGTTTACTTGCTATAAGCCATCGGGGATCTCAGGAGGTGGACCATATTAGCGTCAATACGATCCTGAGGATACAGATCCGAAAGACAGCTTTCCATACCCACACTCCCATTACGACAACAGTTGTTCACCTGGTGCCATAATCTACCCAGTGCAGGACACAACACTGCACTCAAGACTATTGAAAGAATTACAAGGCATTTTTGGTGGACCTCCTTGCACCAAGATGTCAAAAAATGGGTACAGGACTGTGTGACATGCAAACAAATGAAACAGGACACAACCAAACCAGCAGGGCTGTTGGAACCTCTCCCAACACTCCTGAAGCCAGGGGAGAGTATATCGCTGGATTTCATAGAGGCGTTGCCACGAGATCAGGGGTATACGGAGATTTTGGTGGTGGTGGACTCCCTTACAAAGATGGCCCATTTCATAGCTTGTAAAAGACTGCCCACAGCTGGCAATTTTGCTCACCTATTACTAACATACTCAGGCTACACAGTCTTCCCCAGACTATCATCTCTGATAGGGGGGAATCGCAATTTACAGAGCAATTTTGGAAGTTCTGGTGTGCCACGTTGCTTGTATCCTCAGACCTTTCCACTACCTTTCATCCACAAAATGATGGACAGAAGGAACACCAAACACTGAAACAATATCTTAGATGTTACATTGACAGCAACACTGAAGCATGGGTGGAGAATCTATGGTTGGCAGAGGTAGCCTACAACAGCGCATCTCACAGCTCCAAACATCCCTCACCCTATTATTGCACATATGTGTTTCATCCGCGTTTTCTTCCTTTTCTGAACCCCATAAATACAGATCACATTCCAAAAGTGATGGACAGGATTAAACACATACAAAACACTTTGAGGCAAGCACGCACCAGATTAAGTGAGGCTAAAAATGCATATAAACGATACACAGATAAGCGCAGGCGTTTTGGGGCCCATCTACAAACCAAGGGATTATGTATGGTTGTCGAAAAACATCAGTTTCAGAACGTACAGCATCTTTAATCCTAAATATATAGGGCCATATAAGGTGATCAAATGCGTAAATCCTGTTATAGCCAAACTTGCTCTACCATCAAGTCTGAGAATCCATCCTGCTATTCATGTTACCCTGCTTAAACCGTCTCTCACCACTAGAGGGAGACTACCTTCTGCAATAATGGTGAACAATGAGCCTGAACACGAAGTCAGGGGAATAGTGGACTGTAAGATACCTAGAGGCAAGTTATGGTATCTAATAGCCTGGAAAGGGTACGGGATGGAGGGGAACTCTTGGGAACTTGCAGGGTGGGGTGCATGCCCCTGGGTTGGTTCCCGCTTTTCATGTTCATTACCGTACGAAGTCATGCCTCTGTCAGTGTTCTTCGGAGGAGGGATGTACAGGTAGAGCGCACCAGCACTGACAGCTGTGTGCTCTGTGAACACTGACAGGCACCGGTGGTGAGCGCAAGGGAAGAAACTACAATTACCGGCAGTCTTTGCGGTGTGCTTGCAGACGTGTGCGTCATGACGTCACCGCTACTACTTGAGGGGCCTGATGCATAGAGCCGGTGCCACTAATCCTGATTGTTTCTGGAGAGTCCAGGTTACTGAAGGTTTGGTAAGGGTGCCTTGAACTAGCTTTGTTCTTGGTTTTTGATTCCTTGGGGAAACACAGGATCTATCCAGTGTTCGTAGTGCGCAGGCAGCGTACTTTATTTATGTATAAAGTTTTGTATAGCGCGAACATGATCCTGAAGGATATCGGAGTGCTTCACAATTGGAGGGAAAGGAAGGTAATAATTGCATTACAGGCATCGAATAGGAATATCAAACAAAGCATATATCAAATATGAATACCAAACAAAACAGTTAAAAAAAAAGGGGTAAACAAAAAATAAGACAATAACTGGTACATAGTGAGCTAGGAGGGGAGCAAATGATTAGTAAAAGAAGAATAGCACCCAGCGCAGGGCTTTAAGGTGTAATTCTACTGCATTATGGTAGAAAATTCAAAACCCTTTATCGGTAAGAACTTATTCATAAGGAATCTTTTTACTTCCAATTTGAAAGCAACCTTGAAGGAAATTCTACGTATTTCCGGTGGGAGAGAGTTCCAGATCTTCGGTGCAGAGCCGGAGGAAGCATGGTGACACGTTCTCTTTCGGCAAAATATCTGTGGTTTCAGGAGGAGAGAGTTAGCACTCCTTAAAGGACTACCACCTCCGGAAAAATCTTAGACTTAGGCTGTTTACGCTAGCTATTTCAGCTTGGAAGCGGAGTGCTGCTTTCAAACAATTGCGTGGTGAGTTTGAGTTCGAGTTTAAAATTATTTTTAAAGCGCACATACACCAGCGGTTTCTTGGCGCTACATCTAACAAAGATCCAGGGCCAGAAAAAAGGGGAAACTGCGGAGGGTTAGTCAAAGGACTTCATGAACAGATGAGCCTTGAGGTGTTTCCGGAATTGTGGGTACAGGGTGAGGGTTCGAAGTTCAAGGGGGAGGGAGTTCCAAAGGAGTGGGGCAAGGGTGGCAAATTTCGAGCCTCCCCACTTCTTTCTCCGATAGCGTGGGATGGTGAGGAGGGACTGGGAGGACGAGCGAAGTTCCCTGGTGGGAACGTAAGGGGTGATCTCAGATGAGATGAACGCCGGTGCCAAGCCCAGTCGGGCGAGGAAAGTGATGGAGGCGAGTTTAAATTGGATCCGGGCCCGCACAGGGAGCCAGTGTAGAGACTTCAAGAGGGGTGTGGAGAGGTGGAATTTCGGGAGTTTGAAGACCAGGCGGGCCGCCTGGTTTTGGATCTGTTGCAAACGCCGTATGCTATATGCAGGGATACCTGCATATAGGGCATTGCCGTAATCCAGGCGGGACACCACCATGGCCAAGATGATAAGTTTGAGAGCGGTAAAGGAAAAAAAACGGGACACCCTGCGTATAGTGCGCAGTGATAGGAAGGAAGAAGAAACCACAGAGCTGACCTGGGAGGAAGGGTGAGTTGAGAGTTGAGTTTTATGCCTAGAGTTTTAACTGAGGTAGAGGAAACAGGAGAGGGGCCAAGAGAGGGGGGCCAAAACAGAGAGGACCAGGGGCTGGATGAACCACCCGTCAACACCAGCTCGGTCTTATCGGGGTTGAGCTTCAAGTGGTTGTGGTTCATCCAGTCCCGGATATGGAGCATGATAGATTGGAAGTTTAGAGCAGAAGAGGGGGAAGAGGACAAATTGAAAACAAGCTGGAGGTCATCCGCATAATTAAATACGGCGACCTCCATTTGTTGCAGAGAGAAGATAAGAGGGGCGATATAAAGATTAAACAGGAGGGGGGAAAGGGAAGAGCCTTGGGGGACCCCGCACTGAACTTTCCAGACGTCCGCAGTGAAATCACCCAGGCGGACGGCCTGGGTGCGGTCGCTCAGGAAGGAGGAAAGCCAGACCAGAGCGGTGCCCCCAATCCCGCCGCCTTGACACGGGAAAGCAAGATGGTATGATCCACCGTGTCAAAAGCGGCTGAGAGATCGAGGAGCACCAGGGCCTGGGGCTCGTTGGTATCCATACCCTCCCTGAGGTTGTCCAAGACCGAGATGACAACGGACTCCGTAGAGTGTGCGGGGCGGAACCTGGCCTGGCGGGGGGCAAGAGCTCCTTGCGTCTCCACAAAGGAGCTCAGAGCGCGGGTGACATGGCGCTCGAGCACCTTTGCCAGAAATGGCAAGAGGGAGATGGGGCGGAAATTTGCAGGGATGGAGGGGTCCGCACCGGGCTTTTTCAGGATAGGCACGATAACCGCAGATTTTAACGGGTTCGGTACCACGCCTTGAGCAAGAGAGCTATTGAGGAGATGAAGGGGGGGGTCTGGACAGGTGACGAAGATGTGGCGGAGAATATGGGCAGGACAGGGGTCAAGTGGAGAGCCAGATTTGACCAGAGGTACTAAGGAGGTCAGAGATTCCTTAGTTATGAGGGGGAGGGTGGTGAGTTCTCCCTTGGGAGGGGGACATTGGGGGTCAACAAAAGAGGGAGAAGGGGGAGGGATGTTGGCTTTGATGGTAGCTATTTTATGGATAAAGTAGTTGTTGAGAGAGTGGCAGAGTTCTTCGGACGGGGCGGGCTTAAGGGTTGTTCTATCCGAGAACGCCAGGTTGTGAACAATCGTAAATATTTCCTTAAACTGGTTTTCTGCAGCGAGGATTTTGGAGGAGAAGTAGGTGGTTTTAGCCTCCAAGATGTCTTTTTTATACTGGGTCAGGGTGTTGATAAACTCAGTGGGGCAATAGTTTCTCCTCCAAGCCCGCTCCGCACGACGTACTGCTAATTTGGTGGCCTTGAGCTCTTCGTTGAACCACCGGTTGGCGTCCTTCTCACGTTTAGAAGTAATGCGTTTGAGAGGGGCAACAGAATCACAGCCTGAGGAGAGCCACTGTTCAATGGCCTTAATCTGGGAGAGGGTAGATAGGCCCTGCAGGGAAGGGAGGGAGGAAGTGAGAAGGGAAGAGAGGTCTTCCGGGTTAACTCGGCCCCAGGCTCGAACCCAGGTGTTTTTAGGGCGAGGGGGCTTGGCTGGGGGGTGAATGGGGAGGGAGAATGAGATCAAGTGGTGGTCAGACCATGTACACGGCGAGATTGAGAGGGACTCCACAGGACAGTTCAGGGACCAGATCTGGTCTAACGTGTGACCTTTAATGTGGGTGGGGGAATGAACATGGGAAGTGAAGTTAAGGGATTGAAGAGTTTCGGAAAATTCCTTTGAGGACGAACATTCGGCTGGGTCAGAGGGCCAGAAGTTGAAGTCGCCGAGAAGTAGAATAGAGGAATTGTTTACCGTAATAGTAGCCAAAACTTCCAAAAAGTCAGGGAGAAACTGTAAAGGGGATTGAGGAGGACGGTAAGTAAGAAAACAGGTCAGAGGGGGAGTAGTGGAGGCATTTCTCATCCCACGTTTTCACTCTTGTTGGCAAGCTACGATTGCGGTAGCTCATGCAGAAGCTCATTTGTGGTAACTATTGTGCACCTTGGGATAACCGGGTGTCGTTGGATTCCACTGTCCACGGTGTGAGCTCCTCATTTGTTTTCTTACAAGTAACTGCAAACTGGTGATATTCAGCAGATGACATTATTCAGCGATTATTGTCTACATTACCCAATCCAGTATTGTATGAAGTAATACTACTGTGATCTTGACCGCTGCCTCATTTACCTTAAATTGAAATTCAGTACTTTTTGGTTGCTTTCACTGTCCTGTATTTGTTTTTTGCACTGTAGGGTGTTAGGAATAGAGAGAGCTACGTAGCCTATTCTCTCGACCCCTGTTTTGCCCGCTTACTGCTATAAAAGGGTATGTGAGATTTATGTAGGCATACCGATCACTTCACCTGAAAAATCATTTCATGCTTTTATGTGTGTTTCTTGTTTTATGTCCTAGTGGATGTGTATAAATGCAGAGGAGGATTTCTAATAACAGACTGCTCATGGAGCATAAGGCAGCATATCGTTTATTTCTTTACAGGTATAAAAAGGAGTAGATATGACATGATTAATTGGAGCAGTATGTTATTGTTATATGTGCTGAACTGAAATAAAGGTGGATTGCTTTTTCCTCGTGTTTCAGGTCTCCCTCCCGCTGTTCCCTTTCTTACCTTCCCCTGCTTGATAACCTTTTATGTCAGTTTACTTGCTATCAGACGTTGGGGTTATCAGGAGGTGGACCACATCGGCTTCAATACAATCCTGAGGTTACAGATCCGACAAGTACTGACCACTGAACCTTCTCGGCGGTGGTGAAAATATCGAGCCAAGGTTCTCCCAATTGACGAAAGATGCCCTGTGGCACATACAGGTGAAAATTACATTTGTGATCCACTAGGCGTTGGCTGCGGAGTTCGTCCACCCAGGCATTTAGAGATTCCACCAGGTGGTCCAGCTAGTTGCACGTGGGTAGAGACACCTCACACAGGGCCCAAGAACTTACCCCATTCTGCTTATTGCAGTAATACAGGGTGATGGTTTGCCTGTAAGCACCAGCACCAGCCTTCCTGTGATGGTAAGCAGGAAGGCATTCAGCACCAAAAAAATCGCACTTATCTCCAACAAAATGATGTGGAGTTGAGTCTCCGCCTGGTACCAGAGGTCTCTGATCGCCACCAGTCACAGATGACCTTCCTAACCTAGAAGAGATGCATGCGCCACCACTGTCAGGTCTGGGTAGGATACTGAAAGGGGTATTCCACTGAAAGAATCACAGTCCAGGAGCCACCAATGCAGATCTTTTGCAGTCCAAAATCTGGACACAATCTGACAGATTCACCTGAGGCTGTGCCCACTGGGACTTGAAGTCCCAATCCAAAGCCCTCATGTGCCATTAGGTATGATTGACCAGCAGGATGCCGGAGGCCAACAATCCCAACAGCCTCTGGGTTATCCGCACTGAGATTCAGGACAGAAGTTGAAACACTGAGTTCACAGCTGGAATGTCCTGGACTCTCCACTCTGGAAAAGGTAAAAAGGCATACTATATCCAGAGTAGCTCTGAGGAACAGAAGTGCCTGCAAAGAAGTCAGGTGGTACTTCCACACAGTGATTACTGGTTGATGACTGCCTGGGGCGAGATTGCCTGCAGCAGCCAGTCATTGATGAAGTGGAAAATTGGAACCCCCAACCTCCGAAGGTGTCCTCCGACCAACGCCATCACGTTTGTGAACACTTGAGGGGCACTGGTGTGGCCAAAAGGCTGCAGTTCAAACTGAAAATGCTCCTGGCTAACTGTGACCTGCAGGTAGAACCTGTGGGCTTGCAAACAAGGTCATAAGCAAGAAATAGGCAACCTGCAAGTCCAATGTCACTATCAAGTCTCCAGGGTCTAGGGCAAACAGGACCTCGGCCAGTGTGTGCATCATGAATGTCCTTGAGCAGGAAGGGGTTGAGCGGGTTAAGATCTAAAACAGGTAGAAGACCTCCACCTTTCTTCAGCATGAGGAAGTAGCAGAAGTTCTACTTCCAAGGCCAGAACCCTGACTATAGCCCCTTTCTTCAAAAGAACTTGCAATTTCTGCTGCAAGAAGAACAGGTGTTGTTACATCAGCCGCCCAGATGTTGATGGAAGGTGTGGCAGAGTGGAAAGAACTTACGAGGCAGAGCCCCGATGTACAATTTGGAGGACCCACTTGTCTGAAGTGATGCCATGCTTGGAGGAAATATTGGATCCTGCCTATGACAGGGTGGCTATGTGTCGGCAAGTACACACTGAAACAGTTTTGAGGCTGACAGTGCAGGAGAGAAGAAAGACTGAGCTGCACGTTCTCCCGTCTTTCCAGAGTGTTCTCTTTCGGAACTGTAACCTCGTCCACGAAAGGCCTGGTGGATGTGCCTGGCATTGACAAAACTGAAAACCTGGACCATAGCCAAAGGGAGCAAAATTGCTGGGAGCATTGTGGGGCAGAAAGACACAAGGAACGTGCTGTGGACCTGCTTTCTTTACACCGTTCCCGTGCCAAATCTGCTTGAGAACCATGAAATTGCTTGACCATTAGGGTTGATCAGACATCCCAGGAGAAGCACATTGACCTCATCCAGGCATGGCCCTGAAGTGCCAAACTTATACCCATCGCCTGACTTAGGCAGTCAGTCGTGTCCAACCCAAAGTGGATCACAAATTTTGCTGGTTCGTGAATATCCTGGACAGCTTGGGCTAGGGACGACCGCAGATAATCCGGAACTACCAGTAAAACCTGCGCTACCATGACCCATAACACATGATAGTAGCAGCCCAAAACACGCCTAGCATACACATAGCGCAGAGCAAGGCTCATAGAGGAAAAAATACACTTGCCAAATGTTTCTATTTTCTTTGACTCATGATGAGATGGAGCGGTACGGAAGGTGTTGGGATTAACTTTACTGGTGGACGCTTATACCATGAAACTCTTGGCGTAGGATGTTATGTACAAAAGGCTGAATTGTCTGGTGCTGGACGACAATGTCGAGCAAGGTCCCTAAAACTGGTGGTCCTGAATATGGTTTCGTCCAAGTGCCCAAAAGGTTACCTGTGAGGGCCTCATTAAAAGGCAATAGAGGTTTTGTAGGGGCTTGACCAGACTGGGAGTACCTCTGTCGGAACATTAGTCTTCACGTTCACAGTTGAAAGGTGTAGGACTCATACTTCTGCTGCCCTTCGCATAAAAATGGTGAAGGAAGGATTTTTCCTCAATAGCAGACCCAGGTGGAGACAAAAGGCCAGTATTTGGAGAAGTAGACATGCGACTGGTATCTTACAGTTCTTCATACTAGTTTTCCTCATCATATTCGGGGACATAATCATCCCATTTATTGTCTGAGTTAGAGCATGACCTCCCTTAAGGTGTCTACTTGCTGTGATGTCCCCGACAGACCAAAAATTTCAGGATGCATCAAGACCAGACTTTGTCTCTGATGGAATTGGGAGAGAGACTGGATGGCCTATTGACACCTTCGACTTTTTTTAACTACTTCTCGACTTTCCCAAAGGCTTTGACTGCAGCAAGGGTCTGATGTGGGAGCTGGAACAGGACCTTCCATTGGATTTCGACTGGTAACAGCATGGAGTCTTTTGATGATGAGCAACAGACTTCGCCTTGCGGTCGTGCATGGCCTTCAAATTAATCTGAGGGCAGGCATCACAGGCCCTGAAATCATGCTCCGACCGAGGAACCATACGCATACTTTGTGATGGTCCGTCACAGACATCCGTTTAGAACGGTCCCAACACAGTTTGAACCCAGTTGTTTTACGGTGTGACATTTTCTATTGCACACTTTCAGAATTTTAAAACAGAATCTAAAAATACGAACGGCTAACTCCAGATCCACGTCTGAAGGCGTGGTAAGAAAGCAACTTGTATGAAACTCTGCTTGTCACATCCAGAGCAGAAGGACAGAAGTGTGAAGCCTCACAATTCCATTTACCAGCATATAGGACTACTGTATTAAAACTTTCAGATCCGGTCTGACGCCTGGAGAATATTTACTAGGTAAGGAATCTGCTGTTAGATGTGTCCATGGGAGTACAGTTTTTAAATGATCCCATTTTGTGAACATGTGAATGTTAGAAATAATGTTCGTCTTTGCAGAACACCCTGTCAACTGTTTAGCATGCTCATACGGCAAGGTGTATGAATCTTTTGCGACTCCTAAATCACTCGGAAAATAGTTTGAGAGTGTGAAAAGGTAAGTTTGAAATGGATCAAAGGGGTTTTAGGTTGCATTCACAAAAATAGCATTGCAAACCAAATGTTTCCGACTCGCTATTTCTGTGGCTAGAAATAAGGATTACCTACTAGAGATTTCCACATTGTGTATACTAATTTGCATGTATTAACCATTTGCAAATTGCGAATCATCGCACAAACAGGTTTTTGCATTTGCAAATTAGCATCAAGGGGGACTTTGGCTAGAAATAGGGATTACCTACTATAGATTTCCAAATTGTGTGTCCTAATTTGTATGTATTAGCCATTCGCAATTTGTGAATCGTGGCAAAAATAGGTTTTTGCATTCGTAAATTAGCATCAAGGGGGACCAGGTAGTAATCAGGTGAAACATATAAATTGAGAGAAAAAACTGTTTCTTCACAATGGATGCTCAGTATGCTCTGGCCAGGACAATGAAGGTTTTTGATCCACAGCAGCAGCAGAGGATAAGGAAAAGTTAGAGTAACTTTATTTCAGCGGACTGAGCAGGAGATTAATGATAAGTATAGGTTGAGCAGCAATGTTATTCTGAATCTCATTTCAGAATTTGACCCAGTGTTGTTGTCTAGAGAAATACACACAGGTGTGTTTGCTCCTACATAGGTACAACTTATTTGGTCCCTTGAGCTTTTAGCGTCAGGCAGCTATCATTGTGGAGTAGCCACAGCAGGTGGTATTTACCAGAGCATATTTTCACGGTTATTCCGTAATTTCCTTGATGCAATGCAACTTCAAATAAACAGACACGCTGAATTTCCAAACAATCCGCAAGAATTGCAGCAATCAAAAGTAGATTTGTTTTCAAACTGCTCATTTTCCTCAGGGTCTACGTTAAGCGGATGGTACACATCCTTTAGTTTGTCCACCGAATGACAATGAATATTTATTTTAGAAAAGAAAAGGCCAGCCCTTTTCAACATATAAATAGTATTCAATTTAGTCTGTTTAATAACATACTTTGCAGCTAAATTTCCTGGGTCTGCACATTATTCCTACACTTGTACAACCGACCTATCAAGATGAGACGTTGGTGAGTACCTCCTAAAATGTATTTATATTAATGTAGATTTTATTTTAAATATATATATTTGTACTGATTTACCATGTAACATTATATTTGTGTTGGTTACAGTGCATAGTCTCTCAGAACTTAGATCATGACACCATACCTAAATGATGTAACTCACAGACCAAGAAGATACAATGTTACTCACAGATGAACCGGGTAATAAATGAGCATACATTTGGACTTCTAAAGGTCACATTTTGCAACCTACATAATATTAGTGGCACTCTCCAATATTCCCCTTACGTAGCTAATAAAACTGTAGCAGCTTGTAATATTGCAACCAGAAGGAGCCTTCTCATACAGGCTTATGTTGATACTTCTGACAAGGAAGAGGAATTCGAACACACAATACACTTCAGGATGCCACGAGGGTGGAAGATAGAAGAGGTTGGCGGACATACATCAAAATGAACTATTTGTAAAGCAAGTGCATTTATTATAATCTATCGAAATGAAGACTCATAGGCCAAATGTTGATGAGCAATTATTTTCCATGTTTACTCATTGAAACAAAGAAGAAACAAAATGAATAGAAATACAGACAATGTTGTGTACCCCTGTTATTTAACGTTACCTTGTAATATCAAAATTAAGTTTTAAGTTTTGCTTTTCAAAAACATATTTAAATTTGTCTTCTTAACTTAGAGTTGGTCTATCAGTATTTGTCTCTGGCATGCCCCGTCCTCTTTCAGCAGCCGGACTACGAGGATGCCTACATCTTATCCCATCAGACACAGACAAACTACTTTGGCAGGAAGTCTACTTGCTTTCTTGTACAGTGAGCAGGTCACGGGAAAGTGTTTGAATAGTTTGCAGCAATTCTAGTGACTATGTAATCTACCATAAATCCATAGCGAAATCCTTGCAACAGTGTACCATTTCCTGTTGAATATGGATGGTTCTTCTTCTAAGCACCCTCGTAGCAGTAGCCAATTCCTCAACATTCTTACCATAATTTTGCATTATCAAAAGTACAATGCAATATTTTATTCTGTTGCAGTCTTCTCACAAATTACCCCACGTAAGACAATCCTTCACACATGTATCTGCCAATCAAATTTATTGCATCCAATTGTTTATTTTGGACATCCAGCATAGATTTTTCAATGTGCTCAAATTCCTCTCGTGAGGGTGTTGCTCCTGGCACATCCTGTGCTACAGAAGGTCGTGCTGCTAATGGTGTTAATATTTGCTCTCCACGTCTTTGGGTGTAAAGAGTTGTTCTGTGGCTGAGAGGCAGACGCACATGTGAAGAAGGTCTTGTTGTTCATCTTCTGGGAGGCACACTTCTTTCACAAACTGCAGCAAGACTTATGAAGTCTGTTCATGGAGGAATATCAATTGTGGCACTAGGTTGATCCTCTACCTCATCTTGAAAATCCTCCTCAAGGCCCTCTGTTATGGTTGCCTCGATATCTGTAGTGAAATGATGTAAGAATAATTTATATTTTCTAACAGTATCGTTTTTTATATAAATGATACGTTAGCCTAAGTACACAATTGTATAGAAGTGAAAGCCAAAAATATTTTTCAAAATACAGGTCATTACATAGCGATCCATAGGAATGCTGCATTACCTGCTGCATTTCCAGACTCTTTGTGAGTTTACAATTACTATATATCTGCCATATGGACATAAATACGATGAGTTCTATGTTTAATGAATGTTTCTACTTTGGAAAGGTAACACTTTTTACGTCATGAAAATATGTATGCCATATTGTGTCTATCTTTCATATAGCAAAGCACAATATTTTTTTAATAAACACCACTGCATTAATTTTAAGATATTGAAAATCCCATAATGCATTTCACTATGCATTCCAAAAGATGTCCTGTACCTTTGCAATCTTACTTTGGGAAATTACAATATTGCATAATATATGTTTTTTTTATTTTTATTTTAAGGACTAACCTGAACGTGACTGAGGAGGTTCAGAAGTGTCAATTGAAGTTAATCTTGACACAGGCTCTGATGATACCGTACTCTCAATTGCCTCATGCAAAGGTGTAGTTAGAGCTGGATGAAAGGGCACCCTCCAGTTCATGCAGCTTCTTTCCTTCGACCTGCGTTATTCTCCTTTTTTCTGTAGCAATATTTGAACCACCTTTTTTTAATTTCTGCGACACTGCAGTGTTTACACCCACTGCACTGATGAGCTCTTGAATTCGGCCCTAGATTCTTTTATTGTTACTTCTGGAACTGTTACAGATGCTTTACCAAATAGCTAATCATTGTTGGCCACACATTCTTCCACTAGTATCTCTACTTCTCATTAGAAAACTGCTGCTTTATTTCCCTTCTGCCTCCTCTTGCTGACCTTTCAGACTTGCCATTCGTTTGGATTGAAGTAGATTGTATGCCCAATACTTCTCCCCTTGCAGCTTCTGTGAGTTCCAATGTGATTGCAACAATGTATTTACGGATTGTCATGTCAGCACTATGTATCAATGTGAAGTTTCCAATTTGCAAACACGACAATCGCATTTTGCGATTCAGTCTTTTAGGAGAGTAAATCTTAAGAAATCAGTATACCATCATATAGTAGATAGCACATTTCATATAGCAAATCAAAATGCGATGTTGCAAGAAAGAATTACTACATTTAACATTGGTACATATGAACTTTAATTACTTAAGATCATAGAATTGAGATACCAAGTCTGTTCGGCAGCTGACCTACACCGATCTCAAAGAATACCCTTCACCGATCAGACATGGATACCTCCCAACCAAATGTGATGGAGGGGATCTTCATGTGAAAGTTAAATAACTAGTCCTGAAGCAGTGTAGTGGTATTTCACTACAATTATCTTTTTTTAATTCTTAATTTATAACCTGTGTGCTATATTAACCCCTTAAGTGCTGATGCTCCTCTCCCCTCCGCTATGCTGATCCCTTTTTCTTGATATATGAGATTATTTGACTTAAGCCTTCACAACTTTCTCTCACAAGAAGTAACCAGGACAAATTTGCGATCTGCCCTACCCCCCCCCCCCCTCCCCCCTCTACATATTGGGGATTTAAATGGTAAACAGTTTGTGGATTTTCCTGGAGGGAACTGAGAAAACAGACAAAACGTAACAACCTTTTGAGGGTTTTCTTAGGAAAAAGCTGCTGTGGACAAAAGTCTGTTTCTTAAAAATGGCATAAAAAACATTTACTGTGCTTTTCCAGCTTCCAGCTTTTAGGAAGAGATGGAGTTGTAAAAACAATCCTATTTTTCATCACCTTCTTTATAACTGTAAATTCAATACTTCTTATTTTTGCGGTTTAATCTTGCTTACAGTTTGTTGTGGAAGAGAGGCAAAAAGCCCGTTAGTGACTCTGGAAAGCTGTACATATTTGGAAAGCAGACATTATTCGGAATTCAGCAATGGGTCATTATTGTAGACTGCTTGTGGTTTTCCCAAAGACACTAATCGTTTTAATCAAAAACTAATTTCAGCAAAAAGAGAAAAACGTGACATTTTCATCTGTATGTATTGGCCCTGATGAGCTAAAAAAACAAAATATGTACATATACTGTTATGTCCATCAGACTCTTGCAGTCACAGATATATATATATATATATATATATATATATATATACCAAACTAAGACTGCTCACACAGTAAAGACGCCACACGCGACGTGCACAGTTCACCTTTTATTGTTGGCAGGCAGCAGCAGAACAGAAATGGCCTTCCAGCACGTTGTTTCGCCATATTCGCCAAACGCGTTTCTGGAATAGTGCCCTTGATCACTGGCATGGCATGTTGGTGAAAAATAGCTATTCAACTTGTCACGCACTTGCGGTTAGTTTTTATAGTCCCGCCCTCATGGGCATGTGCAAAAGTGCCTGTTGGTTCTTGTAGTTCACATAGTTCATGTAAATTAATTCATAGTGGTTCTGCTGTACCTTTCCCTCCATCTTTTAAAATCCACCTGGTCGCTGTTCTGGACATAACTCTACTGCCGCTATGCTTTTGCCTCACCAACTCGGTTACATCTCTCCTTGTCTGCGCCTGTGGTTGAGCGCAAGGACCTGCTTTGTTGCAGTGGGGCTTCTTCGTGACCTGAGCGGGCCACTTAATATTCCAAACGAAGACTGCTCAGGCAGTAAAGACGCCACACACGACGTGCACAATTCACCTTTTATTGTTGGCAGGCAGCAGCAGAACAGAAACGGCCTTCCAGCATGTTGTTTTGCCATATTCGCCAAACGCGTTTCTGGAATAGTTCCCTTGATCACTGGCATGGCATGTTGGTGGAAAATAGCTATTCAACTTGCCACGCACTCGCGGTTAGTTTTTATAGTCCCGCCCTCATGGGCGTGTGCAAAAGTGCCTGTTGGTTCTTGTTGTTCATATAGGTCATGTAAATTAATCCATAGTGGTTCTGCTGTACTTTTCTCTCCATCTTTTAAAATCCATCTGGTCGCTGTTCTGGACATAACTCTACTGCCGCTATGCTTTTGCCTCACCAACTCTGTTACATCGCTCCTTGTCTGCGCATGTGGTTGAGAGCGCAAGGACCCACTGTGCTGCAGTGGGGCTTCTTCGTGACCTGAGCTGGCCACTTAATATTCCAAACGAAGACTGCTCAAACAGTAAAGACGCTTCACGCGACGTGCACAATTCACCTTTTATAACTTTTAGTCTTTGTTTGGAATATTAAGTGGCCCGCTCAGCTAGAGAAGCATGTGGGGGTTTATGGAAATAGCCATGTCTTCAGGAGTTTGCAGAATGTCAGGTGATTGGCTTCCTGGCGGATGGAGAGAGGAAGAGAGGTCCAGAGCCTGGAGGTTTTGTTAGAGAAGAGGCGACCCCCTGTCCGGGACCTCTTGATTCTGGGAGTTTCAGTCAGGTATAGCTCATCTGAGCAGAGACTTCTAATGGCTTTATAAGGTTTGAACAGATTTTTCAAGATGGGAGGACCTTTGCCCTGAAGGTTTTTATGTGCGATGCAGAAGGCTTTGAAATATATTCTCTCCTGTATCGGGAGCCAGTGGAGCGATCTTAGGGCAGGCTTGGCTGAGCATCGTTTTTTTGTGCCCATGAGGAGCCTTGCTGCTGAATTTTGAACCACTTGTAATTTGGTAATGACTGACTTGGGAGCGGCTAGATAAAGGGCCTTTCCATAGTCTAGTCTGGAGAGGATAAGAGCCTGGATCAGGACTTTTCTCGAGTGGCAGGGTAAGAGAGGAAGTATTTTCCGTGCAGTTCGGAGCAGACCATAGCAGGTGGCAGCGGTTTTCCTGGCTTGGGTTCTAAAAGTAAAGTTGTGGTCAAGCCAGAAGCCTAGCCTTTTTATCTCTTTTTTGGGCTTTGGTGCAGGCCCCATGCCAGTCGGCCACAAGGTGTTAGGATTAAAGATTGCATGGTTGCCCAGCAGCATGAGCTCCGTTTTGACACCGTTGAGTTTGAAGAGAGATGCGCTCATCCAATTAGTGACTTCTTTGAGACAGGAGCACAGGTCCGTAGGGGACTGTTTCGCCTGGTTCAGTGATACAATTAGCTGGGTGTCATCTGCGTAGGTTACTAATTTAATTCCGAAAGGGATACTATCTCTGCCAGTGGGGACATGTACACGGTAAAGAGTGTGGGGCTCAGTGACAAGCCTGGGGTGACCCTACATTGCAACTGCACTGGTTGAGACCGGGTAGTACCTTCAAATACCTGGAAGAATCTATCTTCCAGGAATGATTTCAACCAGGCTAAGGCCGTGCCTGTCACTCCCATTTTTTTGAGACGGTGTACCAAAATGCCATGGTTCACTGTGTTAAAGGTTGCACTTAGGTCCAGGAGAATGATTGCCGAGGAGCCTCCAGAGTCAAGAATCTTTCTAGCCTCCTCTACCACCGCTATCAGTGCAGTCTCTGTGCCCTGGCCAGGGCGAAAGCCAGTCTGAGAGGAGTGGAACATTTCAGAGGTTTCAAGGTACGTGGAGAGTTGGCGGGTTACATATTTTTCTGCGATTTTACTAATTCCAGGGAGTAAGGAGATGGGCCGATAGTTGCCCATCTCCATGGGGTCTAGATGTGGTTTTTTTAGTAGCGCCCTTACCATGGCTTTTTTCCAGTCTTGGGGGACTATACCAGATGTTAAAGAGGCATTGAATACGTTGGTGATGGGGGAGATGATGGTGGGTATTGCCGCCTTCAGGATGTTAAAAGGGGCGGGGTCCAGTGGAGAACCGCTCTTGATCGAGTCTAGGATAGAAGGAAGTAATTCCTCAATGAGTGGAACATATAATTCTAGGCGATGGCTGATATTCTGAGGTTCTATTTTATGGGATTTGGGATGTTTTTCATTGTTATTGAATGGGAGCTGGTTGAGAATATTTAGAATTTTGGTGGAAAAAAAGCTGGCTAATTCTTCACATCGATGGCCAGACGAGTCAGGGGCTGCGGGTGGGTCAGGGACTTTCATGAGTTTTTTTACGATCTGGAATGTTTCTCTGGAGGAGTTAGAGGAAGATAGAATTTTTTCCTCGTAGTAAGCAGCCTGGGCTGCTTTTAGTGCAGTTTTGTAGGAGGCCATAGAGGATCTGTATTCTATTTTTTTTTTACTTCCAAAGTATTTCCTCCAAGCTCTTTCAAATTTTTTATATTGTTGTTTTATTTTACAAAGTTCTGGAGTAAACCAGGGAGATTTATTATTCGCGATTCATCGCGAATGCACGCGCCAACGAGCATGCTCCGATTGGCTGGACGGAACCTGAACAGAAAGTTACGGCCGCCATTTTATTGATCGGGAACGGTTTCCAGGGCTGGAAATTTCGGAAAAAGCTAACATAATGGGGGTCAGAGTAGAGGTACTCTGTGCCCATGTTTGAGAAAAAGGGGGTGATAGTGACACAAGTAACTTGTCCAAAATGGAGTTTATTTAATTGTACGCAATAGTCATGATGACAATGTGGCCGTCAGTGCGGCCCCTGGGTATTGCCGCGGGGACATCACAACTATTGCGACGACCGCACGAATATTGTTGGAAATCTAAAACAAAAATATATCAGTGAATAATTAATACACACAGTTATAGAGATACTGAGATTCTGCAAAATGCTTTTATATAGTTATTTTGATAGTGATTTATCTAGTGTGATGGTTAGAATTAATTATATAGTTATACATTTTGAATGTGGTGGGGGATATTGAATTCCAGCTTTCGCTTTGCGTTTTTACAATGTATTAACGATGATCACGGGTACCGTCACCATCATGATCTCCAGCTTCACCAAGAACAAAGAAAAGAGGTTTTAGAGATGAGTATTATAGAAACTCTCCAGAAAACATGATTTTAGAGAATATTGTAAGAACACCCTAGTGTGTAAAATACTGTAATATGGGTGGATATATGTGTTTTAGACTTTATGGACAAGGCTCGATCATCGTGGTTAACGTCGTTGCGAAGCCCTGAAAAAACGCGAGAACGGAAAATAGGTCTGAAAGATGTTTTTTAAAGAAGCTTAGTATAAAAATATGAGTTTAAACATGCTTTGAAAGGAGTATGTATATAGTAATACGTGGAGGGCAATGTTCAGAATGGATTTTTTTAACATATTTTTGGATGTGGTCGTGGTCACACAGATATATATATATATATTCAATTGATGTGTATTTTATCATGGATTTATATTTATATGGATTTTTGGTTTTGTGCTATTTAGTGATGCCATTGCATGGATCTATTGACCTCATGATTCGATTAAAGAGAGAAATAGTGTGAATAAGAGGTTCAGTTTGCGCTCCTCTCAGTTCTGCTTTGACACTTTGTCCAACAATGAATTAAAGCCCTGTAACAAATATATTTGTAATTATTTGATTAGGTTAGCTGCCTCTGCTCCTAACCCTGCCCCCTGTTATTATATAGTTTAAGAAGGTTCCTGGCTGGGAACTTTATGCACTTTATATATAGCACTATAGCACATGCACTTTAACTGTCATCTGTCGGGAACAGATGCATAAATATATACTCAGGTGTTTTTTTTGTCCAAAATATAGGAATAAGTTACCTAAACACAGATCAAATATAACAGATGCGATGGCCGACTAATCCAAATTTTAATGGCAATTGGGTTAACAGTAAATGACAGGTCATGCAAATATAACTACTTAATAATTTTATGTATTAGAACAGTTATATATTTCTGCTTTACTCGTTTTTCGGTGTCTACACGCATTGGGCAAAAAAAAAAAAAAAAAAGAACGTTGCATATGTACATTTCTTTTGTTGTAACAAGGTGCACCTTAACAATCGAAATGATGACATGAAAAGACAATGATGTATGCTTTGTATTTAACGTTGCATATTGTTTGAAAATTGGCCATCGAATATTTTTTAACATTCAAAAGTCTGTTTTCCCGTTTTCTTCACTAATAAGGTTCAAGTCTGCTTTCTATGTCTTGAAATGGTCAGATGACAGCCTTAGCTCACGATTGGTTAATAGTGTTTTAAAATGTGAAAGGGGTACTTTGCACTGACATCCGGTGATCAAGGCGACCGAGTTCGCCGAAACCCCACCTCCATGATAACTGCACTGGTCCAGAAGAGTGCCGCGTCCTTGGTGGAACTGAAGCAGCGTACTGAAACTTCAAACGCTTGGCACCACCAGCGCAAGGCATTGTGGTCATTGGAGTCAACTTTGTCGTCAATCATTCAGATTGCTGGGATTCGGATATATGCCGCCCCTTGCTCCATTACCTTGATGCCTCCTGGCAGGACGAGGGAAGTTCAGCAGCCACAGAGGGGAGAATTCCACAAACACGGGGAAAACAGAACAGGCGTAGCTACCTGTGAGTGCACATTCAGTGACAGGATACCATATGCAAATCAACCAATCCTGTCCCGGTGTTACGTGTGGCCAATGAGACTCCATCCTGGGATTTAAGAGCACCCCCACTGCGAGCGGACTGTGATTTACACGAGCTGGAAGAAGGCAACTAGCCAAAACGCGTCCTCGATAAATAAATCTACCTGAACAGATCCCGTGAGTGCAGTGTGTTTCTTAAGCACGCAAGCTTTTCATACATAGATATATATATATATATATATATATCACTGTGCTAATCCTATGCTTAAAGACTTTGCTGTAAAAATGGCAAAAGACTTTTTCCTTTTCTATCTCGGCGTGGATAGCACTGTGCTAATCCTATGCTTAAAGACTTTGATAGAAAAACAGACATTTGAGGTGAGCAGATCTAGAGTGTCGCTAGTGTTGAGAGTGCTCTAACAGGAGCTGCTTTCCACCTAAACTGGAGAACTACCCAGAGTTCTCTCCTTTTTTTTTTGCATAATTTATGCGTCACTCTATGCCTGAAAGGGTTTTGTTTTGAATTATACTGGGTGCTCGCTTGTGTCTGGACAAAGCTATACCTCTCTGAAGAGCTATTAGAGCGAAACACTGTGTCAGGGGTTGCTTTTACTAATTTCAGGTAGGCTTGAGTTGGAATTTTACCAATTCAAAGCTGCAATACTGTGCCTTGAGTGATAAATGCCTTTTGTCATTTTACAGCTCGGCAAGGACAGCACTGTGCTAGTCCTATGCTTGAAGACTTTGCTGTAAAAATGGCAAAAGACTTTTTCCTTTTCTATCTCGGTGTGGATAGCACTGTGCTAATCCTATGCTTAAAGACTTTGATAGAAAAACAGACATTTGAGGTGAGCAGATCTAGAGTGTCGCTGGTGTTAAGAGTGCTCTAACAGGAGCTGCTTTCCACCTAAACTGGAGAACTACCCAGAGTTCTATCCTTCTTTTTTGCATAATTTATGCATCACTCTATGCCTGAAAGGGTTTTGTTTTGATATATATATATATATATATATATATATATATATATATATATATATATATATATATATATATTGTTGGCCGCAATTCCCAGAGTATCAATTAAGCTGCTGCTTATAAGAATTTAGCATGATGTACTAAACATGAACCAATTCCAAGGCATAATCTAATGAAGGAAAAATGGGAATGAAGGAAACTTATGTATTCTGAAAATATGCCTAAATCATTTTCTGCTTGGGAAGAGGGCGAGCGCAGCACGATCCAGGACCTCTTTGAAGGGGATGTGCTCAAAACCTTTCACTAATGCAAGAGACACTTCTGCCTTAAAGGACACATATCGATTGCAATATTACCAACTGCGACACTGGCTGTTCACACCACTATAAGTGCAGGGGGCAACCCGGCCACTCACACCTTTTGAGACATTGGTGCGCTCCTTCGATGGCACCTAGCATTTGATCTCTCGCGCGTATCAGTTGCTACAATACTCCACCCCTTCCCAGCTTCATACTTACCAAACACAATGGCACAGACTCCACAGAGGAAATCTCTCTGAAACAATGGGAACCTCTATGGTGCAACACCACTAAGCTATACAGGAGCATACCCAAATATGAAACCACTTATAAACTTATGATTAGGTGGCACCATACTCCGACACGCTTACCGAAAATGTTCCCCACCTCCTCTCCTTACTGCTTGTGCTATCAAAAAGCAATTTCATTCACATTTGGTAGTCATGCCTATCACTTACCTTATACTGGAAGGAAGTTCTGAGCCACATCAAAGGCACTGTAGGCTTCCCCCTCTCGAACTCACACACCGTGGCCATTCTGGGTGGTGGGCCCACAACACATACTGCTAACACTCATGCAGATTGGCACATTATCAAGCATATGCTGGGTGCCCACAAGCAATCACTTGCCCTCCACTGGAAGAAACCCTCCACACGTCTATTGCTCTGTGGTTCACAAGCCTCTGGGATGTCATGGAACTCCTATCAAACTGGGTGGAGCACACAGAATCCAAATTTACTCACATCGGACAGCCACTAATTGATCACTTCTCCAAATTGGAGCTTTTCTGCTTCACTTCTCTCAGGCTCCGAGCCCTCCAACTCCTTGAAGATGCCTTCCCAGCCCGTAAAGCCGAACGTCCTCTAAGGGATGCCCAGCCCCATAACAGAGACTCCGATACCTTCCCCCTAACTTATAGCAGAGATTTCGCCTGGCCGGGACAGAGATACCTCACCTCCTTTCCTTTTTTTCTTTCCTCTCTTCCCCCCTCTTTTTTCGCTCTTTCGTCTCTCATTCTCTCTTCTTCCACTTTTCTTTTCCTTCTCCCCATTATTAGGTTATGCTGGGCTCAACGCGCTTTGTCCCTTATCCCTCCCCTCTTCTGTTTTCATATTCTGTTGACAAAGGGTTTGACTCCCCTTTGATACAGGGGGAATTTTTCCTTCCTATTGCCACAGCTGCCGCTTCCCTGGCTTGCCACGACTCTGCTCATAGTTCTTATGTTTCTGGATAAGTGAAACAAGATAGCAGTTGCCCTTAGTGTATGCCTTCCATTTTATGGATATGATTGATGCTATTAGCTGTCTGTCATATGTTTTATACTCTGGTACATACCTATGTCAGAAAATGTGCCTAAAATACTAAGTTTAGGAATAGTAGTTATATGTTCAACTCTAAATCTGGAGTTACCCATAATATTGCGATTCAGAGAGCATTTTGCAAAATGTGTTCTTTCTTGCACCCTGACTTACATTAGGAAGTCAAAAAGGGAGAGAAATTCATAAGATAAGAACATATATCTCTGCTCTGTGGTATGACCATGGTGTCGTACGCAGATGACACCCAGCTAGCGGTCACGATCAGCGGGGACTCTGGGGTGGATGCCCCAAGATTCAGAGAAGGACTTAGGGCGGTGGCTGGATGGATGACGTCCAACTGTCTCCAACTAAACGCCAAAAAAACGGAGGTGATGATCTTTGGGAAGCGGACGGACCTATGGGGAGATACTTGGTGGCCCCCTGAGTTGGGGCCGACCCCCACTCCGGTTGCTGAGATCAAAAATCTTGGTGTTTGGCTGGACCCTTCCCTCAACTTTGTTGGCCACACCAAAAGGACGGCGGCGTCCTGCTTTGGCATCTTGCGCAATCTGCGACCTGCCCTTAAATATTTCGATGCCGCAACTCGTCAACTGGTGGTACAAGCAACGGTTTTGGCTCGGCTGGACTATGCCAGCTCCCTTTTTATAGGGTTAAACCAGGCCGAGCTAACCCGACTTCAAAGAGTGCAGAACGCAGCGGCCAGAGCAATCGTAGGTCTTCCTAGGTTTTGCTCGGCCGGTCCAACTTTGCGAGCCTTGCATTGGTTACCCGTTAGGCAGCGGATCCACTTTAAAGTACTGTGCATTTCTTTCAAGATTCTGAAGGGCCTATCGCCTCCCTTACTGCGCCAACTTTTGTGCCCTTATATCCCGGGCCGCATCTTTGCGCTCGCTGGACCAAGAATTGGCGGTAGCCCCTCGGTTCAAACTCAGTCGTGCGGGGGGTCGCTCTTTTAGGGTGCGGGCAGCCGCACTTTGGAACGCTCTCCCCTTGAAACTCCGGACCCTTGGCGACTTGCTTTCTTTCCGCAAGGCCGCTAAAACTCATCTATTTTCTGAGCTATGTTAAAACCTCAACTCCCCCATTTTTAATAATATTTTCTGTTTTCCTGTTGTGTTGTGTTCGCCACCTTGTCGGTGCGCCGGGACGCTCCTTCGCTGGAGCAGCCGTGCGCAATACAAATAGCACTAACATAACATAACATAACATATATTCTATATCTCAACAATTCTCCCACTAAAAATAATACCCCTAAGGTGTTTGGGTGGATAGAACACTAACAATAGTAAGGCTCCAAAATGCAGCATGCATATATTAAGATTTTTCCTTAAAACTTCAATCTTTCTGGGCATGAGGGAAGCTGGTGTATTTGAGTCCAGTTGTCTGCTGGAACCCAGGGAAACCTACCAAACCCAGATATTTCTGAAAGCTAGACAACAAGGGGAGTGCAGCATGGTGTTGCTTGTGTGTATCCCACTCATTCTTCTTGCTCCGAATGCCCTTCAAACTTCATAGTTGGGCTGAAATTACAAAATTGTGTAATGTTTGTGTGAGGAAAGGTTCTGGAATCGGTGGGATCGACTAAAGTACTATCACGCAGCATTTGCACGCTTCTCCTGATCAAAATAGTACCCCACTTGTGTAGGTGGGCCTATAAATTGTGACACGAAAGGCCCCAGATGCAACATGGAGACATCCAAATTGTTCCTTGGAATTTCAATCTTTCTAGAAATGGGGGTAGCTGAAGTATTTGAATTGGGGTCGATCGACATCCAGGGAAACCTTCCAATCCCTGAAAACTAGACTCCCAGGGAGTCTAGGTCTGTGTAGACTGTGTGCATCTCCCTACTTTTTCTCATCCAGAATGCCCTGCAAACAATAATCTTTAGCTCAAATCATAGACTGTTTTACATTATTCAGGGTCAAAGTTCCACATTACCTGGGATCGACAGAAATAGTACCACAGAGAACTGGAACACTTCTGCCGATATGGTACCCCACTTGTGTAGGTGGTCCTATAATCCAAAAGAGGCAAAACCTCAAAATGCAACATGCAGACAAAATGATCTTTCCATTGAATCTTCATCATTCTGGAGATGTGGGTAGCTGCAGCACTTGGGCCCGGGGTAGGCTGGTATCCAGGGAAACCTACCAACCCCAGACATTTCAGATAACTAGGTACTTGAGGATTCAAGAGTAATATAGGTTGGGTGGACCCCGCCACATTTTATTAACCAGAATGCCCTTAAAGCTTCAACCTTTGGCTCAAATCACATATTTTTCTCACTTTTACCCAAGTTTTAGAATCTGTGGGAAGAAATGCGTTACTTACCTGTAACAGCAGTTATCCAGTATTGGTATCTTTCATAGATTCACATGCCTGAATCATTCCCCGTCGTCGGGGTAGGAGTCCCCGGTAAATAACAATAGTAATGTCACATAGACATATACTTAGTACTAGGCCAGAGGCCTCACATTAGTAGCCTATCTAGGTCCTTATGTAAAAAGGACCAAACTTTGGCCAGGAGCCAATCAGCTACCATCACCCTTCTCACCTTCCTGGAAGGAGCCCTAGTCCCTCAGATTTTCGTAAGCACAGTGCTAAGTAGTACCTACTGAGAGGGAGAAGGTGAGCCCTTCCAGGGGAGGCGGGTGGGTTGCATGTGAATCTATGAAAGATACCAATACTGGATAACTGCTGTTACAGGTAAGTAACGCATTTCTTATCCAGTATTATGGGTATCTTTCATAGATTCACATGCCTGAATCAGAATAGCAAGCAATAATGAGCACATTTCGCCTAATACATTCGTAAAGACATAGTAATCTTATCACAAGTTGTTACACAGTTTACATGATACTTACAACCTGATAAGAAATGTGCGATAAATTACCTGGAAGGTGGGATGATAGGAAGAAGGCTCACCACTAATGAAATAGATGACGTAGGACAGCCTGCCCCACTGCTGCATCCTTCATAAGTTCAGAGTCCAAGCAGTAGTGCTTGGTGAACGTATGTGGTGTCTTCCATGTCGCCGCTCTGCAAATGTCGACAATGGATACCCCAGCAAAGAGCGCCAAGGAGGTGGAAACCGCTCTAGTGGAGTGTGCTCGTACTTTTGAAGGCAGAGGGTGGCCCGCCTGTTGGTGACAGAAGGCGATGGCCGCTGAAATCCATCTGGAAATGCTCTGTTTTGTTAAAGCTAAGCCTTTCCTGGGTCTGCTAAATGCAACAAACAATTGGTTGGACTTTCGAAATTGCTCCGTCCTGTGAAGGTAAAATTTGAGACATCGTTTGAGGTCCAATGAGTGAAGAGATCTTTCAGCCGCAGATGATGGATTCGGGAAGAAAGATCGTAGGACAATAGGTTCGTTGAGATGGAAAGAGGACGGAACCTTCGGTATAAACTTAGGGTTAGTCCGTAGAATGACCCTGTCGTTCTTGAACTGGATGAAGGGGTCTTGCACAGAAAAAGCCTGCAGTTCACTCACTCTCCTTGCCGACGTGAGCGCCAGCAATAGAGCTGTCTTCCATGACAAATATTTTAGATCTGCTCTGTGGATTGGCTCAAACGGGTGTTTCATTAGTTGAGTTAGTACCACATTTAGTTGCCATGTAGGTGGAGGTGCTCTAACTGGAGGGAAAGATCTGAATAATCCCTTCAGAAACTGTTTGATTAGTCTGTTGGTCCATAATGAAGCTCCACACGAAGATCGTCTGAACCTGGATATGGCCGCCAGGTGGACCTTTATTGAAGCGTGTGCCAATCCAGAATTGGCTAAGTGGAGCAAGTAGGGCAGAATTTGTGCTGGAGTAGAAGTGAACGGATGCAAATTCTGAGCTCTACACCACAAACAGAACCTTTTCCACTTGAGGGAATACGTCTTATTAGTACTTTCAGCCCGAGCCCGGGCTAAGACGACCCTGCATTCCTGTGGAATATCTAAATCCTGGAACTCTCTGAACTCAGGAGCCAAGCTGATAATTTTAGAGATGTTGGATCCGGATGCTGGACTTGTCCCTGGTTCATTGTGAGGAGATGTGGGCATGTCCTGAATAGAATTGGAGGTTCCAGCGATAGAAGGTGTAGCTCCGTATACCAGTGTTGGCGCGGCCACGCTGGGGCTATCAGGATCATGGTACAACTCTCTGCTTTCAGTTTCCGGAGAACCCTGGGGATCAGGGGAAACGGTGGAAAAGCGTAAGCAAAGACGTTGCACCATGTCATCGAAAAGGCATTCCCTAGGGACCTTTTCTGGGGAAGCCAGCTTGCGTAATGTTGGCATTTCGCGTTCACTTTCGTCGCAAAGAGATCCAGGTGAGGTTTGCCCCAACGGGAGAACACCGAGTCGAGCGTCTGCTGGTCGAGCTCCCACTCGTGGCAAAGTGAACGCTGCCTGCTTAGCGAGTCTGCCAGGGTGTTGTCTACTCCTGGGACATACTCTGCCCGCAGAGAAATGTCGTGTTGTACCAGCCAGATCCAGATTTGCTGAGATTCTCGAGACAACGTCCTGGATCGAGTACCCCCCTGCTTGTTCAGGTAGTGCATTGTGGTGGTGTTGTCCGTCCTCACAAGCACTGGGGAGTTCCTGATACGGGGCAGAAATGCTCGAAGTGCCAGGCGCACTGCTCTCAATTCCAGCAGATTGATGTGGAGTTGTTTTTCTGCCACTGACCATTGACCGTGTACTTGCAGTTCCTGCAGGAACGCCCCCCATCCTTCCAGTGAAGCGTCTGTGGTTATCACATGAGGAGAGACTGGGAGAAGAAAAGGGAGACCCTTGTTTAAGTTGTCGCCCAGAAGCCACCATCTCAGAGCTTTCTTCATGACCTGAGTGATCCTGATCCAGTCGTCGAAAGACCCTGTAGATTGGATCCACTGATTTGTTAAGGCTTCCTGTAGAGGCCGCATGTGTAGGCGACAGTGAGGAATGAGAAAAATGTTGGAGGACATCATTCCCAGCAATGACTTGAATAGTCGAACTTTGACTCTCTGTTTGGCCTGAATGTGGACAGCCAGAGTCTTCAGCTTGACCTGACGTTCTTTGGAAGGAAAGGCTTTCTCTTGTTGTGTATCCAACGTTGCTCCCAGGAAATTGAGACGTTGTGACGGTTGGAGAGTTGACTTTTCCTGGTTGAGTGTTAAGCCCAGATTTTTGAATAGATGAAGGCAGGCCGAAGAGGACTTGGCTACGCCTATCCGAGTCGGAGCTTTGATGAGCCAGTCGTCTAGGTAGGGAAAGACTTGGTGATGATGCTGGCGAAGGTATGCCGCTACTGGTGACAGACACTTCGTGAAGATGCGTGGAGCTGACTTCAGGCCGAATGGTAAAACCCTGAACTGGTAGTGCCTGCCTGCCACTGCAAACCTCAGAAATTGTCGATGACTCTTGTGAATGAGGACATGAAAATAGGCATCCTGGAGGTCTAAGGATACCATATAGTCTTTTGGATTGAGTAGGTGTAATACCTCCTGGAGGGTAACCATACGGAAGGACTGCTTCTTGAGGTATATATTTAGGTTTCTCAGATCCAGTATTGGTCTCCATTGCTTCTTCTCCTTTTTTCTGACCAGGAAGAATCGGGAATAGAATCCTCTCCCCTTCTGACCTCGAGGAACTCTCTCCACTGCTCTTTTCTGGAGCATTAGAGAGAGCTCCTGTTGAAGTAGGCGTAGATTCTTGTGCTTCGGAGGAGGATGTTCCACAAACTCCAAAGTGTGTCCGAAGCGAACTAACTGCAGCACCCAACGATCTGTTGTAATTTGTTTCCAATTGTGAAGGAAGTTGGTAATTTTTCCTCCAACTGCGAATTGTGGAGAAGAGGTGGAGGTATGCTGGAGAAAGCAGTCATTGGCGTCTGTAATTATCCTTCTTTCCTCCTTTCCCTCGAAAGGACGACTTGTTGTAGGAAGCTCGTCCTTGTTGCTGTCTCTGCTGATATTGAGGCTTGTACTGCTGAGAAGAGTTATAAGCGGACTTGTAACCTTGATAGCTGCCCCTATTCTGCTGCCCTCTACCTCTGGATCCTCGAAAGGAATTAGTTTTGTATTGTAGGGTGCCTAAGGCTTTCGCCGTGTCGGTATCCTTCTTAATACCTTGCAGCATATCATCGATATGTTCACCGAAGAGCAGTTCGCCATCAAATGGCATGTCTAGAACTTTGGCTTGCACATCAGGCTGGAATGCTGTGGCTTTTAGCCAGCCCTGGCGTCTCAAAACCGCTGCTCCTGCCAGTTGACGAAATCCTGTGGAAGCGATATCTAAGGCCACATCGATCATCTCTGAGGCAGAGCGTTCGCCCTCCAGCAAAATTTTCTTAACCTCTTCTTTCTGGTCTTCTGGGATTGCCTCTAGATATGGAGCTATATCTGCCCATATCTGTCGATTGTAGCGACCTAGTAATGCTAGAGAATTTGCAGCCCTGACTGATAGGGCGGACATAGAAGAAAATCTTTTGCCGATGGCATCAAGTTTTCTCCCCTCCTTATCAGGAGGCGCTGTTATTGCCGCTGACGGGTTGCTAGACTTCTGCTGAGCGGCCTGTGATATAACTGAGTCCGGTTTAGTCTGGCCAGTTAAGCATGCGGGAGCAGAGTCTGGGGCTTTGTACTTCCTTTCAAGTCTAGCTGGCACTGGAATGAGTGAGGAAGGATTTTTCATAATTTTAAGTCCTTGCTCCCATATATAATCGATTACTGGGATGGATCGAACAGATCTTTTGAAGGATTCCTTAAAGTCATGGAGGAAACAGTCCTGCGTTTCCGAAACTATTTGGATGTTGAATCTCGCAGCCGCTCTCCCTACTATATTATGGAATCCCCCTAAATCTTCAGGGGGAGAATCATCCTGTACTTGCTCTGGGGATGCCGGATCCAGGTTGGCGTTATCATCAGAATCCTCATCATGTATTTCACCTTCCTCATCTTGGACTTCATCATGTCTCATTTCTTCCTCATATTCATCCTCATCTGAAGAAATTTGTGGAGGCAATTTCTCTTGCTCCTGATGCACAACCAGCGGAGGTGGTCGCTGGCGACGTTGAGGAGCTGAAGCTTCCTGCTGTGCTGGCACTCCTGAAGCAGGAGCAGAAGACGGAAATCTTTGCTTATAGTCTGAAATCAGAAACTGTAGGTCAGAGACAATTGACGCCGGAAGGCATACCATAGGCTGAACAGTGGTATGCTGTCGAACTTCTTCTTGAATTGTCACCTCTTCAAGATCTTCACAGTCTGAACTCTCATGAACCTTGATGTTAAGATGAGAGGGACTGGATGCTATGGGAAACATGTTCTCCACGTCAGGGTCTTCTGCTTCTAGAAACTGCGTTGGCAGCAGTTGCTGGACTTTGCTAGGTGAAGTCATCTCTGGTGTCACCATGCATGATGACATCTTAAAATGGGTATAGGAATACTTCAGTGATGGAGAGCCCTTTAATTGTAGATTCATTGTAGCGTCTGATGGAGCGTCTACAATTGTTGACATTGTATCATACATTTTCATCGTCGACTGCATCGACGTCGATGATGTCCTCGTCGACGACAATGCCCTCGTCGACGGCGGCGTCGACACTGCAGAAGTCGACGACGATGGCTTCGTCGACGGTGTTGTCGTCGACGAGCTCGTCGACGATGGGGTCGTCGTCGACGGTGTCCTCGTCGACGGGGTCGTCGTCGACGGTGTCCTCGTCGACGACGGTGTCCTCGTCGACGACGGTGTCCTCGTCGACGGTGTCGTCGTCGACGGCGTCGTCGTCGACGGTGCCCTCGTCGACGGTGTCCTCGTCGACGGTGTCGTCGTCGACGGTGTAGTCTTCGTCGACGAGGAAGTCTTCATCGACGGTCTCGTCGTCGACGGTGTCCTCGTCGACGGTGTCTTCGACGACGATGAAGTCTTCGTCGACGATGAACTCGACGTCGACGATGGGTTTTTCGTCGACGCTGGAAGCCTTGCCTTCGTCGACGATGAAGCAGACGTCGACGGGAGCGTCGTCGACGGTTTTGTGAGAGGAATAACAGAAGGTATTGACCTACCCATCGTCGACGACGTTGTAGCAGTTGAAGCCATGGAGAAAGTAGACGCTGTGGATGTCGAAATGGATACTGTCGACATCGTCACAGGCAGGCCAGAAGATACCACAGCAGGCTTTTTGAAGGCTGTCATCTGAAGAGAAGGCTTGACCTTAGGATGACCCTCCATAGATTTTGGCTTCTTGTGAGAAGGCACAGCAGACTGACCTGGAGATGTCTGTCGAGGCCTTTTAGGAGAGGAGTGGAAACTTCTGAAGGAACACTCACTCTCACCTGAGGAGACTTGGTCTTTGTCCTTCAGTCTCTGGAGCCACAGAAGCAGTCGCCCTTCCCTGTCTTTCAATGTCTTGACCGGGAGAGTGCGACAAATCTTACATTCCTTGGCAGAATGTTGAGGATAGAGGCAGTACAAACATTCCTCATGCTTGTCCTCTATGTGTAGCCTCATTTTACTACATGAGGCACATGGCCTAAAAAGTCCTTTTTTAGGAGTAGTAGACATATTAAATATCAATACTCCTTTTCCAACTGAACCTGAAGAAATAGTAGGCAAAAAACCAAAGATATAGGAAAAAAACCTGAGCAGAGCTCAGTGGAGACTCCTCTGCACGACGTGCGGTAGAAAATCTGAGGGACTAGGGCTCCTTCCAGGAAGGTGAGAAGGGTGATGGTAGCTGATTGGCTCCTGGCCAAAGTTTGGTCCTTTTTACATAAGGACCTAGATAGGCTACTAATGTGAGGCCTCTGGCCTAGTACTAAGTATATGTCTATGTGACATTACTATTGTTATTTACCGGGGACTCCTACCCCGACGACGGGGAATGATTCAGGCATGTGAATCTATGAAAGATACCCATAATACTGGATAACTAACAAAAGTCAAATCACTCTATCTTACCACATTTCCCCCAATAAAAATAGTATCCCACTTGTGTGGGTGGGTCTATCGCTGAGACAGAAGCCAGTAAAAACTTGGACTGTGTGAAATCTGTATAGTCACAATGTGGTCTTCATATGGTAACACTTTTAGAAGTTCCTATGACGTACGTTGGGTCCAGCTACACATGGGGAAGCAGTGGGAGGGGGTTGGTGAGAGGGCACTGCAAATTTATCTAAAAATAAGTCGGAACACAGCATGTTAGACTTTGGCTGGAAGTATCAGGGATTTCTGTCACATAAATATGAGAACATTTCGGTTTTTCACCTATACTTAGATGTCCCAGGGCACTCTAAGTAAGAAACTGTGCTGGGATCCAGATAAGCCATTTACAAGGTAAAATCTAATTAAGGAAAAATGGGAATGAAAGAAACCCATGTATTTTGAAAATATGCCTAATATACTGAGTTTCGGAATAGTAGTTATTTGTTCAACATTAAATTTGGAGTTAGCCATACTATTGTGTTTCAAAGATAATTTTGCAAAAAGTGTTCTATATTGCACACTGACTTGCATTAGGAAGTCAAAAAGGGGGAGAAATTCATGAGATAAGAACAAATGTTCTACTATTCTATATCCCAACTCTTCTCCCACTAAAATGGTTCCCCTCAGGTGTATAGGTGTCTCTAGCACTAACAACAGGAAAGGCCCAAATGCAATTATCAAGCTTTTTCTTAGAAATTTAAATGTTTCTGGGCATGTGAAATGCTTCCTGGACCCACATAATGCAGAACTTTCATTCTGGGAAAAATGCAAACATTCTGTGATCCTAGGTTTCAGACACATACTGCAGTCATTTCTAATAGCAAGTGAGATTAAATAGTTTTTTGGGAGCTATTTTATGAATTGAAGTAGATTTTATGACCAGTACTTCTCTCCGTGCAGCTTCTGTGGTTTCCAATGTGCTGGCAGAGAAGTATAAAAAATCTCAATCTGCCTCCCACGTTGCTCAATGCCAAGACGGTTCTTAGTCCTACTTCACTCCTTGCGCTAATTTTTCCTTCGTAGGCTGATGGGCTTAACCCCTTAAGTGCGGGGAACGTTCAGCGGTCGTCACGTGCACTACCTCGCTAGTGCTGCGCACGTCCGCTGAACGTTCCATTCCCGTTAGCGCAATCGAACGTCCGCACTCGGGCGGAATTTTCGGCGCGCTTAACGGGTTAAAGCTCTCCTGTGTTGGCAGATTGGGGTGTTTACCCCACTTTCCTCATCTCAGGGAGGGTGTAGGGACAGAGAGCTCACCAGAACACTGGAGCCATCCAGATGTTGGGGCTAGGTAAAATGAGGCAAGAAGTTTTGATCCACCAACCTATTTTGCAACAGGGCAGAAAGAGCCTCAGCACATCTAGTCAATGCAGCAGTTGGTGTCTCAAGCCTAACCAAGAAAGTGTGGAAGAAGTCATGTGTACTTGCCTGGGGGAGGGAGTCAGGGAGAAATATCCTCATTGCTAACAGGCTTGTGGCTGTCCAGCATGTTTTCTCCTGCAGCGACTTGTTGTCTGTCTCCAGCATTCACTCAGCCAGAAACAGATTCAACAGCTTATTCTTGCAGATGAGCTTTCTGAGAGCTGCTTTGGCACTCCTTCATTTCTCAGAGCGAGGCTTGCCATGAGCATTGGTTAAAATGGAGAAACATTTCAGAAGACTGTGTGAGTAACTTTTAACATGGGGGTTACATTGGAACATGCCCTACTAAGTCACTGTCAAGCAACTCCTGACTTACAAAATGCATGTATCACAAACTTTTGAAATCAAGTGTGCTTCTCAAGTGGTCATGGCTTAGGAGCCCGAGATGATGGCTACTTGATTACGAAGCCCCGCAGACGTTCCCAGTCAGTGTAGGAGCATTGCGGCTTTATGCGATAAAGTGATTCCTGGCAGTAGAGAATGCCAAGGGTGTAGCTGGGGAGGAGGGGTGCTGGAGGTAAATTTGCACCAGATTGTTAGCATCTCTGAGGGCTTTCACAGACCTTGTCGTCCTCAGCTCCATTTGGTCATGTGTTCACTTGGTTTTATGAGCAGCTTGGAAGGCAGGTATTATTTAGGGCAGTATATGAGTCAGAAGACATGCTGCTGTATACTATATTAAAGCACCATTTTTTGGATTCAATGCCTTTATATTATTAAAATGCTGACTTTTCTTAAAGATGTCTCCCCTCACATTAAATATTTACTAATATATTTGCTTCTTAATCGTGTGAGAAATTGGAGCAAATTGGTTTTAATATTCAAGTGGCCAGTGCCTCATTCTTTACAATCATCATTTAATTATCAGTACCAATGCAATTCTCTGTAGAGGTCAATTTCATCCTCAGCGTCCCTTTCTGTTTTAAAATGCAGTAATACTGGAGTGCAGGCATCTGCTTATTTTGAATGCTTACGTAGGAGCCTAAGAATAGCATATAGCACTCAAAATTAAGGCAAAGTATGTATGAACATATGATACTTCAATTTCAAGACACACAGATTTATTTGTTTGTTAATATACTGGATGCTGCTGAATAGTGACAACATGCAAAACCTTAACACTATTGCAAGTCTATTGAAGATTTATGGGAAGAATGAAGAACGCAACAAATGTTAACAAAACTGCAGCTTACAAACCTACATCTGTTTATACAGCAGAGGCATTTCATTAGATTTAAATGGAGAATCCTGGTACCGCTGCAACTAACATGGGCTCTGAAGGTTCGTGCATCTCTAGATCTGGTAGTTCCGGAATGGAATTTTAACTGCAGTGTTGGAAAGATCATTCTGGTCAATTATAACAAAACACCAAAGATGTTACATCACCTTCTAAATGGCCCCTGCCACTCCCTTTAGAATACTTGTTGGAAGAAATTTACAAATTGAAGCCACATGTAGTGGACACAAATAATATCTTACACAAGACAAGTGGTCAAGTCTGGGATAAGCAAATGACAAGTGGATCAGGGAATTAGCAATGCACAAGATGTGAGGGTGAAGGTTAATGCAATGAGCAAAGAAATTGGTTTCCTTAACAAACCGAAAAGTTGGAGGATTGAAATTGAAGCAAAAAACGAAGACTCCAAGGAATTCTGCATGTTGCTAAAAGCTCTGATGAGATTGCATTTAAAAGCCAAACATTAAAAAAACTTGACTTGTTGGATAGTTAAAGTATTAGTATACAAAGATCTAAGCAGATTGGACAGAATTTGATGGAGACAAACGAAAAGGCAATACTACTCTTATCTTTCAATTCACAGAGCTGATGAAGGTTTTTTCTCAGGAGTTTAAAGAAGTGTCTAGAGGAACTGTAGGATGGAAACAATAATTTCTAGACTGGCACTGAGCTTTGTCACTGCCAGGTTAAGTTAGAAAAAGCAATTCCTCTTCAAAGTGGCACACAAAGAAAATACATCTGAAGATCCTGACAAGATAAGAGAGTTTCTACATCTGCATAAAGGAAAGAAAGTTTATATTGACATAAGTGGTGCTTTTATCATAGCTTTTAATAGTTCCTTTTAGTAATAACATTTGCCCAAAGACTTGAATATGCAGATTTGTAATTCTTTTTAGGATGCATTATTCTACTTTTTAAAAGTTGTGTCGAAATGGTTTCTGTCTTTTTGTCTTACATGTATTATGTGTCTGTAGCGGTTTCCACGATGAGTGAGAAAAGTTGTTCAAATGTCTAACATTTACAGAATCAAAAGATGACCTTTTACAGAATGTCTTGTCCCTTGCTTTTTATAAATAGGTAGGTTTCTTTATGACATTTGTGGATTTTTATTTATAGTAAGCATGGTGTTATTTTCACAGTAAAATTCTACAGTATGTTGCTTTGTTCATTTTTTTTAAGTGTACTAGTGCTGTGTCATGGTGAATGTAGCAGTGCCATCATATTTTCCTGCATTGATTTATTTTACCTTTTGAAGGTACATTTTGTTATATATATTGGATGCTGTGTGCAGGTGGGTTACCTTTCTACTTTAGCCTCTAGCTGCATCTATTTTTAAATGCATTCAACGGTTTGAGGGCTTATGGTCATGGTGTCTTACCCTATTTTATGTATTATCTGTTGGGATACCAAATGTTTCCATTCCTATTATTCATGTTACATTCTTTCTCTTACTGTTACAGTGTTACAGTGTTCCATTTAAACTTTTCTGTTTGTTACTTGATTTCCAATTTTTCTTAGAGCTCTTTAGAGCTATTTATTACCCATACAAAAGCAAAGGTGGAGTATAAACAGATGGACCATGAAGGGGCTGCAAACCCCAATTAAAAGACAGTGAATATCATCTAATGTAGCTAAATCGATGTGCCAACTACCTATGTTACAAGAGACACATTTGTCCACATAAGACATTTACAAAACAAGGACACATCGTTTGGTGAGATATGCCATTAACCAGCTGCTAATAATAAACATGGTGCAGTAACTTTGCCATAAAACCTTAGATCTGAAAGTTGAAATTGTATCTCATGAAAAGGACACAATTATTGATGGACTTAAAACCTTATGGAATTCAAATGGGAATTTTAAATGTGTATGGCCCAAACAATGCAGACAGTTACTATTTTTGTTCTATAGGTCTCTTTGTTACAGGTTCAAGTAGTATGTTCTTGTCTACTGCATACTCCAGAGGAAGGTTGCTGTGTCATCTTCACAGAGTTAGCGATTTAGCCATTTGTCTATGTGCCAACTCGGGCAAATCTTATAAAAACATGACCACTGTGCAGCTTAACTGTTCGTGTAACTGCCTGGTGCCATAATTGCTTTAATCGCTGCAAATTAATTATTTGTAAATATTTGAAGTAGTTGAATCTTTCCTAAGTTTACCCTTTTCGCTCGCATACGTGGTATAGGCCCATAGCGAATCATTGTTTGTTTCCTTTAACATAGACTAATTTAAAAGTATTATTTCCGTTTTGTGTTGAAATTATAATATATTGCCTAGATAAGGTAGTCCCCAGTGAAAGAGGAGGCAACAAGGTTCTAATGTTACGAAGATTGGAATTAAAATGTATAATTAACTTACAGGCTAAGACTTCACCAGGTCATATTGGCCATTTGGGTTTGTAGATGTGCAATCCTTTCTGAAGTAGTAGACACAGTTATGGAAGGGAGGAAAATAATGTTCACTTCATTAGCCTGCCCATCAGGTCTAGATTAATGAGGATAAATATATGATCGCACACTGATTTTCCATGAGGTGAATGAATTTCAGTGAATAGACCCATGTTAAGGAGGAAATTGATACAAAGAATACAAAAAAAAAATAAGGATTATTGTATGAGAAGTTACCCTACACATTGAATGAATGTGTTAGAATTAGTAGGTAAAGGATCGGGTAATTATAAAGTTACTTATACTTCATGTAATGGAATATGAAGTTATAAAATGCAGCACTTTGATCAGATTGATATGGTTGGGAGGTATGACATTTTCTATCCCTACTTGACTATCTCTTCTTTATCGTCTCTTTTGTACATAGTGCATTTTTCGTCTCCTATTAATTTCTATGCAAGGTAAAAGGCGGGACCATTGTATTGTAATTGTAATAACTCATCCATTTTGGGAATAATTAACATGAGGGATTAAGCCATTGTTAAGTAAACAAGATTACAGCTCTCAATGAAAGCATTTGCACCTTAATAGATATGTATTAATTTGAAAATACACAACAAATTCAGTACATTAAGATGGCCGAACATTTGAATTTAGCTCATACCCTTCTTAGCCCTTCTTCTGTTTTCAAGCCTGCAATGTTTTGCACTTAGGGGAGGGATACATCATTCAAACACAGTGACCATGGCTAGTAGCCGAAACACTTGTGTTTGTTTGTGCATTACCATGTGGTGAAAAAACCACCATCTTGTAGAAATCCACCGGAATTCTTGTGAAGTCTTTTTGGGACTAAATGTAGTGGAAGTGAGAATCTACTCTCACGCACTGAGGCACCTGACATGTAAGGGTCTGCACGGTCAAGTGTAATTGTAACTGGAATATTTTTTAGCCAAAGAAATTCACTGAAAAAAACAAAAGTTAAAGTAACGTTATAGTTAGGTGAAAAATTCAGTAACAGCATAAGGTTTCAAACTCTAAAAAAAAACACAGAAATTCACCAGTTATCTCAAGTAACTATAACTCGTGCTCTAATATAACAAAAAATCCAGGGCAACTCCTTTAAATAAAGGGGAGGGAGGCTGTGCTGCCCCCATCCCCAGAGCCCTCACTCACACTTAAAGGTGGGTGCCCAGCCAGGGCACCCACCATAAACTCATTGGCGGCCGCGGTGGCAGCCTCAAGGTCCACGTGGCCCCAGCCGGGTCCCCCGCATACCGAGGGAGCCGGCATTGTTCCCACTCAGAGGGCTTCCAGGCAGGAGCAATATTTTGATGGCTCTCCCTGCCCACTTCAGTGAGGGTAGTGAAACAGACCAAAAACCTGCTCCTAGCGGGCAGGAGCATTTTCAAAGCTTCCGCCGGCTAGGAACAGACTTGGTGTTTGCTCCCGCTTGGCAGGAGTTTTGAAATTGTTCCCGCCAAGCAAGACCATACACAGGTTTACCTGCCAGTGTGGGATTGAGGAATGGGACTGCACAGCACCCTCCCCTTCAATAATACGCTGGGCCCCGTGGGGTGGAGTCCCCAGGGCTGAGAAAAGCCTCAGGAGGGGGGCAGCATGGCCCCCTTCCCCAGCAGAACACACTGGGCCCCGGGTCATTGGGCCCAAGGTGCCGAAAGCGGCTCAAGCAGGGGAATTGGGTGCCCCCTCACAAACAGACCAGGCCTGATGGATGGAGTACCCGTGCCATAAGCACCCAGGGAGGGGAACCGTGTGCCCCCTTCCCCTTGAAAAACACAACAGGCCTCGGAGAATAGGGTCCTCAGGGGAGAAATCATTCAGGGGAGGGGAGCGTTGTCCCAGCTCCTCTAAACAAGACGTTGGGTCCCAGAGGCCAAAATCGACCTGGGGAGGGGGCCATGTGCGCCCCCCTCCCCCATAAAAAAATCCCTCTTCAGGGCCCTGGCCCACTCCAGCTTTTTTTGTTTTTTTAAAACAAAAAGCCTATGGAGCCTATGCTGGTTTAATTTTTACTTTTCTCTGGATCTTCCGTGAATGTGGTGCAAAATGAAAAAGTTTTTGACCCCAGACGGTGTCCCTCTGGTAACCCATCACCAGTCCTAGGAAGCCAGGATATCCCTACCTTGCCCCATTTTTTTCTTCTTACTTTTTTTAGGACTAAGGACTGAGTCCCAATAAGGAAGCTGCCCCTACTTCCTTGTTGAGGTGGTGGCAACCAATCAGATCTCAACTTGAGATCTGTTGTGAACTGTCAAGTCTCCACGTGCCTAGATATACACAGTTTATAAGCATTATTTGCTCAAAACTACTGTACAGATTTACACCAAAACACAAAAAGCACTCTCTTTGGACCAAGCACTAGCTTTCTGCCAAATTTGGCGTAAATCCGTTCAGCAGTGTAAGCTGTAGCTGTGTCTAAAGTTCCTATGAGAAAAAGTATTTGGGACAACCCTGTTTCTCAGGCCCTGCCTGACAGAGAACCCCAAAACTTTCCACGTGCTATCTAGTCAAAAGTAGCACTTGTTTGGAAAGTTTTGTGGAGATTCATCAAACGGTACCAAAGTTATTAGCAAAACAAAAAAAACATTTCCTATGGAAAGACGACGATCCTAACATTAACCACCCATATATATCCATATCCTACTGGCAGTTTAACAGTAGGTAGTTATAGTTAGGACCTAGTTTCTATAGGGAAGGCGTTTTTTTTGTTTTGCTAATAACTTTGGCACTGTTTGACGAATCTTCACAAGAATTTCACACTAGCTTGCCACTCACTTCATCTGCTGTCTGCAAGGTTTCGGGATGGTCCATCAAGTGGGGGCAGAGATAAGTGGGGGGTCACCATGCAATTTCTCTAGGGGATTTTAGGCACAGCTACAGACCAAACCGCTGAACGGAATTACACCAATTTTGGCACAAACCTAGATCTTGGCCCAGAAAGAGTGTTTTTTGTAATTTAGTGGAAATCTGTTCAGTAGTTTTAAAGTTATTGAAGAAAAAATAGATGTATGTATATCTACAGACGCAGATCCACCCTGGCAGATCCGGGGAGCCAAGTGCCAGCAGCCGTGCTGTGATTGCTTGGCCGCAACCTGAGAGGAAAGGTGTGGTTGCCATTTTGTGGATCAGAAAAAACAGCTGGATGGGGGGGGGGGGGGCAGGATTAAGGATTAAGCAAAAACAGTGTATAATGGGTCAGGATATATGTATTCTGTCCCCATAGGACTGATGGATGGGTCTGTGAGGGAACCCTCATGGGCAGAAAAATGTGGGAGCATGTTTTCTTTTGCGTGTGCGAGGATCCGCAGGTCCACCGCGGTGCTCAGCGCGCCCCCGTATGAATCCACGACAGATCCACAGATCCAGCACACAATAAAAAATACACTTAATCACAGATTCACGCACAATCCCACACAACCACTTACACACTTATTCACACATCCATACAGTCACTCACACATTCATAGTCACTCACACATCCACTCACAGACCCAGAGGACCACTCACAAACCCACACAGGCAATCACACACCCATACAGCCACTTACATACCCAGTCACACACAGCAAAACCACAGACACACCCATACAGCTACTCACAGATCCACACAGCCACTTACATACCGACTCATACACCCACCCATCACACTCACATGCCCACCGACACAACCACTCACACAGGCACTCACACACCCAGTCTCACATCCATAAAGCCACTCACACACCCTCTCACACACACCAATACAGTTGCTAATATAGCCAATCAGAGAACCACTAACACACCCCATCACAGACCCACACAGGCACTAACATACCCCGGGACACAGAAAACCACTCGCATACCCATTTACATACGTATACAGACGCTCCCACACCCATAATCACTGATACAACCCCTCCAAGACCCAGTGAACCACTCAGACACCCACTCACAGACCCACATAGGTACTCACAGACTTACACACCTACTCACATACCCATATAGCCACTCACACACCCAATTAGAGACCCAGAAACCATTCACACACCGATTTACACACTCATACAGCCACTGACACACCCACTTACAGACTGGGAAGCACTCACACATTAACACACTGACCCACACACCACTTACAAACTCACACACCACTCACTCACAGTTTTACAGCCAGTCTCACAAAACCACTCATACACCCATTCACAGACCAAAACAGGCACTCACAAACCCACTTACAGACCCAGAGAAGCAATCACACACCTAATCAGTGACCCACATAAGCAGTAACCCACACTCACACCCACCACACAGTTACACACCCACACAACTACTCAAACACCCACCCACTCACACACCCATCGCCCACGTACAGACCCACAGTCAATCAGACACCCACACATAGAACCACTGAAACACCCACACAACCCCTCACACACCCATACAGCCACTTACACACTCACCCACAGATCCAGAAAACCATTCACACACCCATACAGGCACTAGACAGCTACTCACACACACAGTCACTTTCACACCTAGTTACACCCACACCTCCACTCACAACCTTACAGCCCATCACATACCCATATAGTTAGTTACACAGCTACTCATACACACACACACACACACAAACACACACACACAGGCAGTGACACAGTTATATCAATTGTAATATGATGTGTTTGTATTAAATGTATTGTTGTTTTGCATTGAATGTGTGCTTTTGGTTGGGAGACCTGGGTAATGCCACTCTTTCCATCACTCTCTGGCCCAAAACACGAAACTATGGCCCAGAGTCCAGATTGATCATTTTGGAGACAAGCAGGGGTAACAGATAGGAAAAGGCTGCAGCAGAATGAGGCAGTTTTAAAGATGAAAGGCATTTACAATGGAGGACAGCAAGCAAAATATATTGAACATATTTGATTGAATGATGGAGATGTGTAGGGCACTAAAATTAGGTAGTGACTAACTGTGTGATTGGCTTTGGAAAAATAAAAAAAAGTTATGTTGTTTGGTATATACTTGGAATTGCATTCAACCACTTCTGCTACAGTGAATTAGTGAAGCTTATATGCTGCTGAGAGAAAGTCTTGTGAACTTTTGAACTTCTGATAGGCAGTGACTATTGTAAACATGACTACTATGCAAACGGAGCGAAATCAGTGTGTGGGGGCAAGGGAATAAAAGGTACTTAAGTGTGAAACTGAAAAGCAGACTGGTGCACATAAATTGCTCAGTAGGGAGTGTGTCTTGTAATTGACAACAGTTAACAAAATAAAAAATAAATGAAAAGCATTAACACCAGATTGCTGAATGTTTTTCAGGGCATCCGTGTGGATCCGTAGATCCGTCACAGATTCACACGAGGGGGCAGGGATGAGCGCCGCAGTGGATTTGTGGATTTGCCAAACTCATAAAATAAATATATTGTGAAACACAGCTAGGCTTCCAAATATGGATATGGTTTCTCTGATGCAAATGTTAAAATTTGTGGGGCCTGAATATGATATTTCAATTAAAAAAAAAATGTTGTATCAAAACCGTTGATCCACTGCAATTTCATCATAGTAACTCTGGAGCACTAGTGTGGACTCCAATATAGAATGTTCATGGATCTGCAAACTCCAGACCGTTCAGAATGCCACAGCCAGACTTAGCTTAGACATCGAACGATATGACCACATCACCCAACACCTCTGCAACTTCCACTGGCTCCCCGTCGAAAGAAGAATAACCTCCAAACTGCTCACAAACGCACAAAGCCCTCCATAACTCAGGACACCAATACCTCAATGAACGACTCTCCTTCCACGCCCCTATGAGAAACCTCTGCTCTGCCGACCTCGCCCTAGCCACGGTCCCCCGCATCCACAGGGCCAGAGTAGGTGACAGATCCTTCTCCTACCTCGCGGCCAATACCTGGAACGAACTCCCCCACCAAATCTGACGAAGCACGACACTGCACCAATTCAGAAAGGACCTCAAGACCTGGCTCTTCGATTGACCAATGGAGCTGCTCGCACCCCTCCCCCAGCGCCTTTAGACCCTCACGGATGAGTAGTGCGCTCTAAAACCTCTGATTGATTGATTAATTTGTTTAATTGTTACTTTTGTTACTTTGAAAATCTATAATAAGAATAAATCTGTGAATTAAATGTGTTAATAAACTTGTAAAAATGTATATTACTGAATTGAACTCATAGGTGAAATTGTAGTACAATTAATATAAAAAGAATTGTGAAATTAACTCAAAACAAAAAAGATTACAGGGCACTCATGAAATCATCCTGCAAAGTAAACTTCAATATACTTCATAAAATACCATTTGTTATTTTTTTTAAATACGAAGATGAGCCAGGTGAGAGAGGTACAGCATGGAGCTCACTGTAACCTTATGAACTACTACACTTAATTGTCATATAAGAGACATTTCTCAGCGGATTGTCCTGTCTCTTCTGAACCACTACTCTAAACACTAATGACCAAGGTAAAACATCTCACCATATAGGCTAATCTATTGCAAACCATAACAACACACTTCGTAAACCTGGAAAAAACCTTTAGTGCAAATGTCCGATTTACACAAACCACTACAACATACAACCATTAGAGAGGTCTTAGAGGACAGGCCACTGTGTTACAAACCACTAATAAAATTATTCTTCATCCTGGAGAAAGGAGTAAGCAGAGAGGTCAGTCTTTTGTAAATGTCTGCTACACTGAACCATCACCCTAGAGAAAGGTCTTAGTGAACAGATTAATTTATGGCAATTTACTACAACAGTCATTCACCACAAAGGAGAAAAGTCAAATGAAACTAGCCAGCATGCCATAAAACAGAACTATACTCAGCCTTCAGTGACGTGTCAGTGTAGAGGCTAGTTCACTGATAAATAGTACACCCAATTTCAAAACAGGGTTATAGATCAATGGGATATGTTGCAAACAGTATCACTCAGTAATACAGAAAGAATATGGATTCAATTTATGCAGTACTTTAGTAAATATCTAAGTCTCAGAAACTTTACGAAACACTTACAATTACTAGATAATGTCATCAGTGATGTCTTTTGAGATGTCATTTTGGCCTCTTTGGGTAGCACAGTAGGGGACTACAGACCCTAGCCTACACCACAAGCCCAGGAGGAGGGCTCCAATGGTCAGAAAGCGCTTTTCTGTACATTGTGCTTTCCTGGGGATGGGATGCATTTTGGCCTGTTTGTGGACTGCAGCGGGAAACTTCCCCACCCAGCCTAAACCACAAGCCCAGGAGGAGGGCTCCAACTCCCAGAAAGTGATTTTCAGCCCACAATCGGTAAGTGAAATCACTTCAGTCGAAGAAAGATTGGGAACTTATAACTGCATAGCAGAAGACTTGAAACACTTCTTGCATATCACAAATTTGCCTACCACAAGTTCGGGGGAATCTTTTGGCCGTATGGTTAATGAGTACATCCAGCCCAATTTATATAGTGTTAATCCTATCTCTCCCTCTGAATCGATTTCAGATCCAATGCTCAAACGCATGAAAATCCCTGACCCTCTTCCGGCTACATTTGCTAGTACCACGCAAGATGGTTTTACACACGTTGCTAAAGCTACTGTTAAGTCATGTAGGCCTGTTGCCAAAAAAGGCAAATCACCAAATTCCTCAGCAGCCAACACAGTGGATCTTAACCACTTATCTGCTATTGTTCAAGCTTCGGAAAGTTCAATTAAATCTTCTTTAGACTCCTCGTCCTCAAGGCTAACTTTAGTAGAACAAATTAATACTAGCTGACTAGAAATTCTGCAAGTTAATGCTAAAGTACCTGGCCTGACCCAAATCCGTTTACTGTCCTCCTTCTGTTAACCAGTCTTCTAACCCAATATGTTATAGTAATCATCCTTCCATTCGACATACTCCTGAAATTTGTGCTGGTATTTCATCTGTCAATAACCGCGTTCATTTGATCCCGCATCTTAAATCCCAAACCAATATGCTTAAAGAGACCCCGAGTCACCATACCCGAAGGTCCAGCGACAGTCCTGATATCCCATGCAAAGCTACGTCCTTTGTGATGATACTAATGAATGTACCAACTCTTTCCCATTCTGAATCTGAATCCTGGGATAGCCTGAAAACTAAATACATTCATTTGATGGGTAAAAGAACAATCTTTGTGAACTTAAAAATGGTTAGAGGTGTCAGATTGGCAGAGGAGTCAAATCCCTACCAGGTGACTGCATTGCTCATATTCTCCCCGCCCCCACCTACAGTGGTTAGTCACACTACGCCATTCTCCAAGCTTTCAACCGTGACTACTGTGTTGTTCCACCCTCATAATTTTCTCTTTTGGAATGAGTCAGGATCACGTTCTATGCTCCTTCTCGCCCCTTTCGATGAACTTTGTCACATCATTTTAGTTTCTATGTGCTCAGGAGACTTGGGCATTGGAACCTGACATCAATGGATTTAAGACTTTACACCAACCTGCAATGGCATCTCAAGCTGGTAGACGTAAGGGAGGGTTGTCTATGTTTCAAATCTGTTGCCCTCCCACGTGAGCAAAGTAGAATCATCCTTGCCCTATTATATAATTATTGTTTGTGAACTTCCACCAAGCTTGAACCTCATTATTGTAAATTTCTATAACAATACTCTTCATTCTAATATCATTAATGTTCTTTCTCAATTTGAGAAGGAGACGGATAAAGTAATCTGTTGGAAAGGAAATGTTTTTACTGTGGGGTGGAGTGGTTTCTGATATGGTGGATTCATATAATAATGATCAATCCCACTTTTTGTATTGTGCCCTTGGGATGAAACTGAAAGATTTAAAGTTGAGGTTTGATCTTGCGATCTTGCGTTTATGAACAAATTGTGCTCCCCCCAATTCCCTTTAATTCCACTTTTGTTAGTGGTGGGCACAACACAGTTATTGATTATATCATTTGTTCTTACATTTGTGTATTTGCTTAGAAGGTTGTTTGATCCATTCTATCTTTATGATAGACTACCTTCCCTAGAGTATCAAGATTAGACTGGAATACAGTCGGAAAAACATTCATGTCGAACATATCATTGATAAGTCAGCATTAACAACTCTCAATGGCATTTCTCTGTGTTGGTCCCTGGTGAGCTTGGGATATTTTCTCAAAAAATTGATTATGACCCACTTGTTTGGATATTTTTTCTAGTGATGCGGATTCTAAGCATGCATTTCTTAGCATTTCTGGTGGTTTCAAATACGCTATAAACAGAGCAAAGCCCCAGTCAAATAACAATAGGCCTGGTTGGTTTTTTGAGACTTGGAGGTGAGAAGGTGCAGACTAGAATTTAACTTAGAACTGAATAAAAGAAGAAGGAATTAAAGAACATTGCTTGGAATCCCTGATCAATGCTAGTTTGTCGAAAGGTACCTCTGCGTTTTGCCGTATCATCAAGGGCTCTCTTTTAAAGGATGACTGCACCCCTAGTTTGAAGGCAGCAATTAACGACACCAATTCGGTCACCCGATTTTGTAAGATTTATTCTATTCCTTGGCAGTCGCCGCAGGGGATCGGCCCTACTTCCATCAAAGCTTCAGCTTTTGATTTTACAATCTTATGTTTCTCCTTGGATGAAATTAATATGGCTCTATCAGGGAGTAAGGGCGGTAAAGCCCCAGACCCGGACGCATTCCCATTGATCTGTTCAAGGCAAATGTTCCCCTCTGGGGCCCAATTTTAAGCAGGATATTAGGGACTTTTTGTACTGGTATTTTGGACTCCTGGTAGGCGGCTACAAATGCACTAACTTTTAAGAAAGGGGATCGTGCCAATCCTGCCTGTTCCCACCCCATTTCACTCCTTGACTCCTTGGTTAAAGTGACAGGGAGAATTCTGTTGAACTGATTAGAAGAGTAAGTCGAAACCAATAACATTCTCTCTGATCTACAGTATGATTTTCGAAGGGGCCTGGGTGACCATTGAGCAGCTGTTAAGCCTTAACTTACTGATTGGTAAATACACCTCTCTGAAGAAGGGCCATTTGTTCTTAGCCTTTGTAAATTTGTCAAGTGCTTTTGACTGTGTTCTTCGAAGTAAACTGGGGGCAATTCTATTAGAGATTGGGGTGGACCCATCGATTATTTATTTTTTTATTTATTTTATGTAGCTTATAAAGCGCACAGCTACCCCCGGAGGGGTGTCCCGGCGCTAGAATCTGAGTCTAAGAGGGGAGAGAAGGAGCAAACAGGGGAAGTGGCATGAAAAATCAGAGTCTAGAAAAGAGCCAGGTTTTGAGTCTGGCCCGAAAGATAGATTCGGAAGGGCAGAATCTGAGATCGACTGGCAGGGAGTTCCATAGTTTGGCAGCAATGACACTGAATCCTCTGCCACCCATTCTGGATAGTCTAAAGCGGGGAGAGATCAGAAGGCGTAGGTCATTGGATCTCAGAGATCTGATGGACCGGGATATTGAAACTCGTTTTTTTAGGTAGTTTGGTCCGCGATCATTAATGGCTCGGTGAGTCAGAGTGAGGATCTTAAACTGAATACGGCTGGCCACAGGTAGCCAGTGCAGTTCCCTACGATATGCGGCAACTGACTGACGATAAGAAATGTTACCAATCAGCCTCGCCGCCGCATTCTGGACAATCTGCAGCCGGTCAATCAGGTATTGGGGAGCTCCGGCATAGAGGCTATTAGCATAGTCCAGGTGGGACGTGATGAGAGCGTGGGTAACTGTCCGGCGGGAATCCAAAGGGAGATAGGGGAGGATTTTCCTGATCATGCGTAGCTTCAGGAAGCAGGCAGAGGTCACTTTTTGAATCTGAGTCTTACATGATAGGGAATCATTGAAATGGAAGCCCAGGTTACGGGCCGAATGGACGGGAGAGGGAGCGGGATCGAGTGCCGTGGGCCACCACCAGGAGGAGGGGATGGAATTTTTCTGGTTAAAAAACAGCACCTCTGTTTTGTCTGCGTTGAGTCTTAGATGGTTTTCAGACATCCAATCACTGATGTTGTTAAGGCACCGGCGGAAGTTAGAGAACGCGGAGTCAGAGTGGCCTCTAAAGGAGAACACTAGCTGAGTATCATCAGCATAAGAGACCACCCTGACTCCGTAGGACTCCACCACGCCGGCCAGTGGGGCAAGATATATGTTAAAAAACAGAGGGCTGAGGGCCGAGCCCTGTGGCACACCGCAAGATAGGGGTTTTTCCTCCGATCTGAAAGGTCGCAACAGCACCCTTTGACTTCTTCCAGAGAGGAAGGACTCGATCCAACTGATGGCAGTGCCGCCAATGCCCATATGCCGTAGTCGGTCAAGGAGGATGGAGTGGGATACCGTATCGAATGCCGCGGACAGGTCGAGGAGGACCAACATGGCCTCCTCGCCCCTGTCCACGCACTCCCGAATGGTCTCCGAGACCTCCAGCAGAGCCGTCTCAGTACTGTATCCCGCCCGAAATCCGGATTGCGAGTCGTGCAGTAGGTCCTTCTCAGAGAAATATACACTTAGCGCCAGGCTGCATTACACTGTGGTCTTAGGGGTGAATGCACTAGCACTTTTGAGCTTGGGAGAGGGTAAGACGGGGTTGTGTTCTCATGCCCTCAACAGATTAGAGTCTACTTAAACAAGTGCTTGCAGGGATCTTCCCCAGATCGGCCATAGACATATTCCTTGTTTGCTTTATGCTGACAAGGATGTGCTCATGTCCCGATCTCTGTTGGGTTTGCAGCAGCTACTTAATGGCTTTGTCAGCTTCATGTCAGAGCTCAGTCTGACGGTATATATAAGGAAAACCTTTATAATGAAATGTGGGAGGGAAATCCGGAAGTGTCGCGATTTTACGATTAGTAATGCTAAATTAAGTTTGACTCCGACTTTTTGTTATTTGGGAATCATATTTGATGATCATGGCTCATGGACCAAGGCTGTAAAATATTAGGAAGCTGGATTTTAAAAAATGCATCTCAGTGTTGCCTAACTTTGCTACTAAGATAGGCAAAAAAGCCCATTAGGCAAATGTTAACCATTTATAAACCTAAATGTGTATCTGTGGCTTTATATAGGGCAGGAATCTGGGGCTATAGTAACAATAATCACCTTAAGATGGTGGAGAACACCCTTTTTAGGATCCTATTGTCTGTCCCAAATAGTTGCTCCACACTTGTTTGTCATGCGAAACAAGGGGCCATGTTTTTATCTGAATGATTAATATCCTGCTGATTTTACTATGGCATAAATAGTCGAACAGCGAATGGTCAAAACGTATCCTATCCACAAGATGCAGCAGGGCACCGGAGTTACTTTTAAACTACAAATATGAACCACAGTTTGAAAAATTTCTAGTTAAGATTAAACCTCCATTTAGTAGGTCGCTGTACATAAGATTTAGGCTGGCTACACTACAGCTAGCATCCTTTTCTAGTAAATCGGGTTGTCGTCGAGAGGGCAGTGCATTCTGCTCTGCATGTTGACAAGTTGATGAAATGGACGACAATTTCCTTATTTATTTTGTCCTAGATACGTGAGACAACGAAGGTGCTTGAATGCACCACTGTGCAGATATTTGGGAATACACCACTATAAGCTAGCTTTGAGGATCTGTAGGTCAGATACCGGGCCATGCATTGTAGTTTCTGTTGCCAAATTCTTAGAATCTACTTGCGCTATTTGCTCAAACCTTGCAAAACAGCTAGCAGTTGCTTCTCCAGTGCATAATATCTAATTAACAATTGTGATAAAAGTATTTAATAATTTCTGTAAGGTTTGTGCAACAGTGCCATCTTACAATAAACCTTTGCATCCGCTCTGACTCGTTGACTACACAGAACTCCTGTAAAAACCAAAGGTGGTGATGGACGGAGCGTTAACAATACAAACACTCACCCCCAGTCAACTGATCTGGGTTTAATCCATCACCGTTCTTTAGCTCACTCCGCCACCCCAGTTCAGACATGGCCATATTCAAATCAGTCTGACCCTGTGCCTCATGGGAACAGTCCAGCCCGAACTGCCAAGCCATGTCTTCCCTGGACCGGAATCCAGCTTCCCAGGTATCTTACTTCTATACAGAACTGTCAGCATAGGTTCATGCTAACACATTTTAAACTTGCCATCTTTCATCATTTATTAACTTTCCCTGTTGTCAATGATTGGTCAAAGGTCCTGATGAAATGCGCTTCTGACAGCCCTTGTCACAATTCGCTCCCTGCATTCTCGTGCATACCACCAGGGGGCTGAATTGTGGGTCTCTCCGGTGTTCTAATACGCTACCAGACCCTCCCCTTCATGCATATACTGACATCCAGTCATTTGGATTCCACTTGCAAATTGTCATCCATTCCCAATCCATGCCGGGTTTTGTAAAAGCTAGCCTGTTCATGCTTGACGCCAGCCTGCTCATGTTTGACACTCCATTACCTAGAATTCCCTACTCACTGCTTCGTCTCCACCCTTGCAGGCCAAGGATGGGTGGAGGAATTCAGCTCACCTGTGGCTGTCTGCTGCTAGCCTGCTCACACCTGATGCATGTGATTACTATGAGCTCTTTTAAGCCCCAGCTTCCTTCAGTCCAGGGTTGGTCATTGTAGCTGTCTTCCGGTGAGACCAAGCCTTGTTTCCTGAGCTTTTGATATTCCTGAGCTCCTGAGCTATAGTTATTCTTTGTTCCCGTTCCTGGGCTTCAGCTAATTTTTTTTCCTGATTTCCTCTGCTTGCAGTGAGGTGCTCACTTGATTCCTGAGCTGTAGCTTTTTCCTGTTTCCTTGAACTAGCACTGCCTGCAGTGCTCCCTTGACTCCTGAAGCTTTAGTAATTCCCTATTCCTGAACCAGCACTGCCTGCAGTGCTACCTTGACTCCTGAGATTTAGTAATTCCCTGTTACTGAACTAGCACTGCCTGCAGTGCTACCTTGACTCCTGAGCCTTATCACAATTTGTGTTCCTGACCCAGCACTGCCTTAAATGCTGCTTTGTTTTCTTGATTGCTGAACCTGCACTATTCTAGTATACCCCTGTAGCCTGCCCTTCTGTATATCCTTTTCCAGTCCCTGCCTTTCTTCCCATTTTCTTGCTTCCAGGTAATCGTTTGCGGTCTTTCTATTCCTGCTGTTTTGCTTCTAATTACCTTGTATGTTTGTTCCTTGCTTTCTGCCAGGTGTGTCCTGTGATTTCCTTCCTTTCCTATTAAGCACTCCTCCTTGCTAGTTCCTTGTCCACTGTGCTTGTGTTTAGTTCTCCCTCCTTGCTGTTACTGCCTTGTGTGTTCCTGTTTGATAGCCAGGATCCGTGGGCAGAGCTGAAAACCTAGGTGGTGTTTCTTGTTCACTGCGAGTATTGTCTGAGTTACATTTATAACATCACCAAAGAAATCATCAGCTTCACAGACCCTGCCTTTGCATGCATATCCTATATGTGGGTATTTGCAGACAGTATCTGTAACAGCAATTGTGGGTGAGGAACTTACTGAGCTTTAGTGTTACCGTGTGGAGCTCCTGAGTGCTTTACCCCAATTTCCCTTTATTGTTAATGTTTTATTTATATGTCTTGCAAATCCGTCCTGTGTCTAGTTTTTCTCAATGCTAAATCACCTCTTAGGGCTTGTCCTTTCTGAGCCTTAACTCTCTTATTCTCTTGTACAGAGCTTCCTCTTAGGATTCCTTTTCTCCTTTGACTCACTGTGTGATCTTGGGCACCTCTGTACCCAGTATTCTGCTTACTTTGTCTTCCCTGGCACCAGTCACTGCCAGAGTCCCTGACACATACCAGTGTCCTGGACTGAGTCCTGACAGCCTTACTAATCAATGCACTTTATATATTTCGTTTTTTGTACCTTTTATGCAATGCCTCGTAAATGTTGTATTTTACCTATTCTTTGCAAACACAATTTTAAACAATGTTGACAAGCACTACTGTTTTTATGACAATTGACTATATTAGCTATTTGCTGCAAGATTTCTAGTTTTTTATGGTCTGATATGGTGAAGGAAAAATATGACAGTGCTGTAATGACGACTCATAGCCCATTTCTTAACGTTTACATGTTTACTGTTTGATGCTCATGAAATGTGTGATTTATTTTAGTATGACATGCTTTTATGGTTTCTTTTAAGGTGATAGAATAGAGGTGACTACGACTTGGAGATGTTATAAGTGATTTCACTAACCATGTCATGAGTGATGTAATATGTGAGGTCATAAGCGGTGCATTGCAGGGACATAAGTAATAGTCTCTCTCTCTCTCTCTCTCTCTCTCTCTCTCTCTCTCTCTCTCTCTCTCTCTCTCTCTCTCTCTCTCTCTCTCTCTCTCTCTCTCTCTCTCTCTCTCTCTCTCTCTCTCTCTCTCTCTCTCTCTCTCTCTCTCTCTCTCTCTCTCTCTCTCTCTCTCTCTCTCTCTCTCTCTCTCTCTCTCTCTCTCTCTCTCTCTCTCTATATATATATATATATATATATATATATATATATATATATATATATATATGCAGTACCTTGCAGCACTCCACCGTTTCAAGGCGAAAAACAAGGCAAGGACCACTTTTTGTAGTTCTGCAAATTTATTTACCCCAACAGCTTGCCATGACGCGTTTCGGCCGTCCCTGCGGCCTTGGTCACATGACGATGCCATATACTCAGCCTCCTTTTAAAGTGCAAATGCTCACATGTGCAAATGGACATAAACAAAATACATTCTGTTTTGAATACATTAAATGGATTGTTCATAACCGTATGAATACGTTATATAGACAATTTAAAACACTTTCATGTTGTAAATAATTTCTACCTTGGTCAGAAAAGAATTGTTCCATCAAACAATGAAAAAACTAACAGCATGAATGCTTAATCAAGTTCCTGAACATAGTTTCCAACCACGTTTAACCATTTGCAATGCTTTTTCATATTAATCTGTGCTCACCCTAACGTGCTCAAACAAAAATTCTAAAACAAAATCTTATGAAAAAATCTTACTTAATCACAATTAAACCATATGAAAATGAGAGAATATTTTTACCCCAACATAATTCTATTGGTGTATTGAAGGTCACTAAACAATATGGATAGATTATTCTCCTGTTGGTATACATGAGTGCTTATTTTTGTCTTTCAGATTGTTTCTTACTAAAGTTTCCAGTAGCAGCTAACGCTACTTCTGATACCTATATCATAATCCTTTCGCTTGCATAGTAGGATCCTCTACTGTGCTTTCATTAAAGTGAACTAGTGCGAAAGTGCAAAATCAGCTAAAGTGACTCATGCTTACAGCATCAATAGACAAATCATAAATATTTTATAAGTCTCATTTCATATTGGTTAATTTAAGTTCATTTTAGTGCATTTCATCAGATTTTCTTGGAGGGCAATTCATAAATAGAATGATCTAATAAGGGACATGTTCATATTCATTTATACAGTACTTTGTGTTATTTAGCAGTTTGATTTCATAACTGCATAGACCTAAAACACCATGGTATTTAAAAAGACACAGACAAACTACAACACTCTACCATATCATAAATACATAGCTATAAAAGAAGGAAATCGGTGACACAATTAAAACCAACTACTTAAAAGACACCTGGATAAAACTACCCTGATATCTAAAACCAGCCAGAATTAATTATTGGTCATTTCCAACTAATAAATAAACAACACATGTACTATATCTAAAAAACTAACATAGTTTAAAAGACATAAATATTGATAGTACAAAAATTGTGCAAATCTGTCAGGAATCATTCAGTCAGTTCTCTATACTACACAGGACATTCCCGCTCCAAGAAGACATCCAGGGTTGTGGTGAAACCAAGGATGGTGAACTTCTGGGTTAATGTGAATTAGCTGGGGAATTCAAGATGGTCGCCGCCATTGCCGTGGTGACAAACCGGCGACGTTCTAGTCTCTCGCTATCTTGAAGAGCGAGCGTGCTGAGAACTGCGCACTTCAAAATAGACTTTACCGTGAGTGGCCGTAATTCAAGGCGCTCGCAGGAATTTCGAGTTTTAGTGTTTCCTGAGAGAACAATTCATAGTTTCATTTCTGAATATCTTCGTCCAGAGTCGAAGCTGGATATAAGCGGTGAGAACCAAGTCAGTGAGCGGTTCTCGTTTATTCGACGTTTGAGTGAAGAGAAGTCCGTCGAGAGCAGGTTGCGCTTGACAGCAGTTCAAGCAAGAGTCTAAGGAGTTTGTGAGAGAGACTTTCAGAACTTTTCCTGAGGAGAATTATCTTCGTCTCTCAGTTCCATCTCTTCAGTGTGGACAAGGCTGCAAACATCAGAGGATATTGAGCTGTCATCCACCGGAGGACCAAGTAAGACTTTTCCAATTGCCTGGAAATAAATCCAGTTCCACAGAGCTCCCCCATTGCGCTTCCCTATCTCCTTCCTCCCTCTCTTTCCTTCCTGGTTCCTTTTTGCGCGCTTCTATCAAGAGCTCAAGACTGTCTTCATAAACTGTATGGCTAACTCAGCACCCTTGTGAACAGACTCCCATTTACAGCAACGTTATCATTGAAGAAGGTAGGCGAGAGAGTACAGGGAGGTGGTGTCAGGGAACCTTTCCTCTAGTTCCGTCACTAACGGGGTGTTCTCCCTTTTTCAGTAATCTCCACTACTTCATGGTAACCATTCGCAACCACATACAGAGAGGGGCAAGGCTCTAAAGACAACTGGTAGGATAAACTGGATTTGTGTTTTATATTCCCTGGAAGTGTAGTTGGATTTGCTGCATTGTCTTTCTTTCTTTCCTCTGTGCATTAGAAACCCAAGAGTAGTCCTGACCACCAGTAGAACATAGAAGGACTAGTGGGCCCCAGTTGTCGTTGGAGTGTCTCTCTTTTCTGTCCACTTCCCCTTTCCCTGTCTCTGGTGCCGTTGCTCGTGAAGCGGCGTCACCGGGGATAGGGCATTGGGAGCCAGCATCAGTTCTGCCTCTGCGAAGAATCTGGGACCTGACAGTTTGAAGTGCCCAAGTGGTTCACTCGCCCAGGCAGAATGGTTGAAGAGTTTAGTTTAAAGTCCCTTGGGGAAATGTTAGCAGGGATTCAGAGAGAGATTGGAGCTGTAAGGGAGGAAAATAAAAATTTGAAACAAGAATTAGTAGTTTCCCGTCAGGAAACCTTGCTGTTGTCCCGGAAGGTTGATGGGTTGGCGATGAGTAATCCTGCAGGGCCCTCCCCAAGTTCTAGCAAGAGTACCACCGAGTCTGATACCAGAACAGTAGCGCAAGTTATCCATTCTGTTTCTCCCTTAATTCCGTTAGCAGCTCCGGAGCGATTTCATGGGGACCCCCAAAAGGCCCAGTTGTTTCTGACCTAATGTTCGTTACATTTTATGTGTCGTCCTACCCTTTTTCCTGATGCCCAGTCTAGAGTGGCGTTTGTCTTGTCATATCTGGGGGGGGACGCGGCAAATTGGGCAATGCCTCTGGTAACACAAGATGATCCTTTCCTGCATGATTTTGATCGATTTAAAACGGAGTTTATCTGCATATTTGATAGAAGGAGGATATCTCAGGCTACTGATAATGAATTGCTCGAGTTCAGACAAGGGTCAGGAGATCTGATTACATATCTAGCACAGTTAAACAAACTCATTGTCGAAACTCAATGGCCTGAGGAGAAGAGAGCAGCTTTATTTTACCGAGGACTTCGGGATGAACTGAAGGATTCCCTAGCTCAGATACCTAACCGGCCAACTGAGCTTTCAGCCTTGGTGGATTTAGTGTTGGAGTTAGATTTTCGCAGTGTGGAAAGGAAAGGTGAAAAGAAAAGGGATTTCCGAGTAAGTGTTTCACGATTTGACAGAATGAAGACAGAAGGGTCTAAGAGTGTCAGTGCTCAGTCGGACGTCGAACCCATGCAGATTGGAGCAGTGCATGGACCCATGAGTAAGGAAGAGAAAGAACAGAGAAGATTGAAGAGATTGTGTTTGTATTGTGGAATGCCGGGGCATTTTGTTAAAGAATGCACAAAGCGACCTAAGATTCAGATGAAGGGAAACGCCATGAACCATCAGTAGAAGGAGTCGCTCTGATGGCGGAAACTGAGAAGACTATCCCAGAAAGTCATTCCCTTTCGAATACGTTGCAGACTCAGATGCCTCATCTTATTTTGCAGTTGACCCTGAAGTTTCGAGGTCAAGAAATTTCAGGTGTGGCGGTTATGTTAGACTTAGGAGCTACGGGCAATTTTTGCGACATCAAGTACGCAGAGCGAATGGGCATCCAGTCCATCAGAAAAATTAAGAGCGAACCTGTGAGAGCGGTGGATGGAACCAACCTGTCTTCTGTTCCAATCACTTGTCACACCGAACCTGTGGAGCTTTACCAAGCGGATGGTCATCATGAGCAGGTGCAATTCAATCTGATTGACGCGCCGCAGTTCCAGCTGATTTTAGGCTTACCATGGTTGACCCTGCACAATCCAACAATTGATTGGGAAAATCGAACTGTGAAGATGCAATCAGATTTTTGTCAAGAACATTGTTATAGTCAGGACTCACCGAAGCTCAGTCCGACTCCATCGCAATTACTTTTGCATGGGGGGCAGTCGGTCAGTGTAATCACGTCTGTGGAGATTCCAGCGGAATATCAAGAATTCAAGGAAGTTTTTAATGAGAGGGAAGCAGAAGTATTACCTCCGCATCGCTCTTATGATTGTACCATCGATTTGGAACCTGGAGCAGTGCTTCCTTGTAGCAGAATCTACGCTCTTACGGAAAAAGAGAACCAATATTTAAAAGAATATTTGGATCGCTATCTGGCAAATGGTTTCATTAGACCCTCCCAATCCCCGGTGTCCTCGCCGTTGTTTTTTATTCCTAAGAAGGAAGAGGGAACGTTAAGGACCTGTATTGACTATCGAGCATTAAACCGAGCCACCATCAAGAATCGATATCCTTTGCCTCTAATTTCGGTCTTGTTGGATCAGATCAAAGATGCTCAGATCTTTACTAAACTGGATCTGCGCGGGGCCTACCATTTGGTGCGGATGAAGGAGGGACACGAATGGAAGACCGCATTCCGAACGAAGTTCGGTTTGTTCGAATATTGCGTGATGCCCTTCGGCCTTTGCAATGCCCCTGCTGTGTTCCAGTTTTTTTATTAACGATGTCATGGGAGATCTGATTGACAAGATTGCGGTAATTTACCTAGATGACATCTTAATTTTCTCTAAAGATCCTCAAGAACATCCAGAACATGTGAGGACGGTGCTGCATCGTTTACAAACTCATCATCTATTTGTAAAATTGGAAAAATGTACATTCAGTTCCAATCAAGTGGAGTTTTTAGGATTTGTGCTATCTCCACAGGGAGTGAATATGGATCCGGGAAAAGTGCGAGCTGTAGAGGATTGGCCGTCGCCCAGGGATGTGAAAGAGATTCAGAGGTTTCTGGGCTTTGCTAATTTTTACCGTCGATTCATCTCCGGATTTTCACAATTGATTGTTCCAATTACTCGACTTCTTAAGAAAGGGGTGAAATTCCAGTGGTCCAGTGAGGCCGAGAATGCCTTCGTTACCCTGAAGAAGAGTTTTACGTCCGCTCCACTCTTACGTCATGCTGATCCAGCTGAACCTTTCTTTGTGGAAGCAGACGCTTCAGATCAGGCAATTGGAGGGGTCCTGTCGCAGAGACATCCAGATACTGGGCAATTGCATCCTGTGGCTTTTCGATCACGAAAACTGAATGCAGCGGAAATCAATTACACAATTGCTGAAAAAGAGCTGTTGGCCGTAAAGGATGCCTTCGAAGACTGGAGGCATTATCTTTTGGGAGCTCGACATAAAGTAACTGTGTTCACGGATCACAAGAACCTGCAATTCTTGAAAACGGCAAAGACTCTAACTCCCCGGCAGCTACGCTGGTCTCTCTATTTTTCTGACTTTGATTTTGTTATTACTTATCGGCCAGGTAGCAAGAATGGGAAGGCAGATGCATTGTCGGGAATTGATACTGTGGAAACGCAGCATTTGGTGGAAGTTCAACCAATTATTCCAGAGACTCAAGTTATCTGCACAATCACCTTGGAAGGATTCCAAGAAGAAGTCAGGAAAAGTTTGTCTGCAGAAGAAATCAAGGCTTGGGTAGCTCAAGACCCAGAACGCAAGTGTCATCAACAATTGCCATATCATAGAGAAGCGCTGTATCTTCCAACCCTGTCATTGCAAGAAAAGGCCTTGAGGATGTGCCATGATCAACTATTAGCTGGACATAAAGGCATCATGAAAACTCTAGATCTGGTTCAGCGTTATTTTTGGTGGCCTGAGCTGTCTGCCTCTGTCAAGCAGTATGTGTTGTCTTGTGATCTATGTGCCCGAAGCAAAGCTACCCGACAAGTTCCACAGGGCATGTTGCAACCCTTACCAACTCCTACCTGTCCGTGGCATACTGTATCCATGGATCTTATTGTAGATCTGCCCCTTAGCAACGGGTTTAACACCATTTTGGTCTTTGTGGATACCTTCTCCAAGATGTGTCATTTTGTCCCCCTGTCTGGACTCCCATCTGCAAAGGAGTTAGCGAGATTATTTGGGGAGTACGTAGAGAAGTTACATGGAGTTCCCAAGATAGTGGTTTCTGATCCGGAGGCTCAATTCGTTTCCCACTTCTGGAAGGCTTTTCTTCATGGTTTAGGGGTGGAACCGAGATATTCTACCAGTTATCACCCCGAGACTGACGGTCAAACTGAACGTCAAAATCAGGAACTTGAACAATATCTAAGACTGTTTCTTATGGATCAGGGAGGAGAGTGGGCTGATCAACTGTGGATGGCTGAGTTCGCATGTAATAACGCGAAAAGTGCATCTACAGGCTATTCTCCTTTCTATGTCAATTATGGTAGGCATCCTAACCCTTTTTGTGTTCGGGAGGATTTGGGGGTGCCAGCTGCAGAAGAGTTGTTGAAAGACATGTCTTCCCTTCACAAGTCTGCAGAAGAGAACTTAATTCAGGCTAAAGAAAAGTACAAGCAATATGCAGATAGACACCGTAAACCCGCTCCAGAGTATCAGGCAGGTGACAGAGTGTGGTTATCCACTAAACATTTGCATCTTAAGGGGAATAGGAAGTTTCAGCATCGCTTTGTGGGTCCAAACTTAGTTGAAGAGGTCCTAGGTCCGGTCACTGTGAAATTACAAATTCCTCCTACCATGAAGATCCACCCCGTCTTCCATGTGTCCTTGTTGAAAAAGAGTTCCCCTCTGGTTAGTATAGAGAAGCCTCCTCCTCCACTTCTTGTTCAGGGACATTCTGAATATGAGGTCAAGGGTATTCTGGACTCCAAGATCCGTTCCAATCAGTTATTTTATCCAATTGATTGGAAAGGATATGGTCCGGAGGATCGCTCCTGGGAAAAAGCTGAAGATGTTCATGCTTCTCAGTTAGTCAAACGCTTTCACTCTCAGTTCCCATCCAAGCCAGGACCGCTGTCTCGGTCTTTGAGAGGGGGTACTGTCAGGAATCATTCAGTCAGTTCTCTATACTACACAGGACATTCCCGCTCTAAGAAGACATCCAGGGTTGTGGTGAAACCAAAGATGGTGAACTTCTGGGTTAATGTGAATTAGCTGGGGAATTCAAGATGGTCGCCGCCATTGCCGTGGTGACAAACCGGCGACGTTCTAGTCTCTCGCTATCTTGAAGAGCGAGCGTGCTGAGAACTGCGCACTTCAAAATAGACTTTACCGTGAGTGGCCGTAATTCAAGGCGCTCACAGGAATTTCGAGTTTTAGTGTTTCCTGAGAGAACAATTCATAGTTTCATTTCTGAATATCTTCGTCCAGAGTCGAAGCTGGATATAAGCGGTGAGAACCAAGTCAGTGAGTGGTTCTCGTTTATTCGACGTTTGAGTGAAGAGAAGTCCGTCGAGAGCAGGTTGCGCTTGACAGCAGTTCAAGCAAGAGTCTAAGGAGTTTGTGAGAGAGACTTTCAGAACTTTTCCTGAGGAGAATTATCTTCGTCTCTCAGTTCCATCTCTTCAGTGTGGACAAGGCTGCAAACATCAGAGGATATTGAGCTGTCATCCACCGGAGGACCAAGTAAGACTTTTCCAATTGCCTGGAAATAAATCCAGTTCCACAGAGCTCCCCCATTGCGCTTCCCTATCTCCTTCCTCCCTCTCTTTCCTTCCTGGTTTCTTTTTGCGCGCTCCTATCAAGAGCTCAAGACTGTCTTCATAAACTGTATGGCTAACTCAGCACCCTTGTGAACAGACTCCCATTTACAGCAACGTTATCATTGAAGAAGGTAGGCGAGCGAGTACAGGGAGGTGGTGTCAGGGAACCTTTCCTCTAGTTCCGTCACTAACGGGGTGTTCTCCCTTTTTCAGTAATCTCCACTACTTCATGGTAACCATTCGCAACCACATACAGAGAGGGGCAAGGCTCTAAAGACAACTGGTAGGATAAACTGGATTTGTGTATTATATTCCCTGGAAGTGTAGTTGGAGTTGCTGCATTGTCTTTCTTTTTTTCCTCTGTGTATTAGGAACCCAAGAGTAGTCCTGACCACCAGTAGAACATAGAAGGACTAGTGGGCGCCAGTTGTTGTTGGAGTGTCTCTCTTTTCTGTCCACTTCCCCTTTCCCTGTCTCTGGTGCCGTTGCTCGTGAAGCGGCGTCACCGGGGGTAGGGCATTGGGAGCCAGCATCAGTTCTGCCTCTGCGAAGAATCTGGGACCTGACAAAATCTAGCAGTTGGGTTTCCCTAATTTCTACCACAATGTATGATGGGTATTGTGTTACTGTGTTCTTCAATACATATGTCTATTGGGGACCTCACATATTTTGTAATGACATCTTATAAATATGTATGGAGGTCCTCCGTGGTGTTTAATCCCCCGGGCCATTTGGTGTCAAATTCCAGAATGTAGTTAGTTTCAGTTTTGCGCATGTGGGCCTCCCTATCCCCACCTCTTTTTGTTGCCGGTATAGATTCAATGGCATAATATTTTAAACACTGAGGTTTACTATTGTGGCATACCTCAAAGTGCCGGGCAACTGGATAACTTTGATCTTTGTTAGTTATCGCACGCAGGTGCTGCAGGATTCGTTTGTGAACCGGTAGGTTCGAACTACCTACATATTTCAACCCACATTCACATTCCAGAATGTATATGCAAAATTCAGTTTTGCAGGTCAGATGTTGTTTGATCTCCCTTGTAATTTTTGGGATGACCGTGGTGTATTTTTTGGTATTCACACCATACTGGCATGCCTTGCACGCAAAGCATTTGTAAAACCCTTTACTTATAGGGCGCCAGGGTTCCTTGCCAAAACATTCCTTGCTTTTCTTGGTCAGGATTGAGCCCAAACTCATACCTTTACGGTAGGTTATTAAGGGGTTAGTGGGCATCAATCCTCCTATGACCGGATCATCCTGCACAAAATGCCAGTTACGTCTTATTATACTCCTTAATTCTTTTCTTGTCTGGAGTACGTCAGTACTAGCCAAACTGAATTACTTTCTGCACTCTGTGCTTGGCTCACTTTTTGACTATATTGGAGAAGATCACTTCTAGCTTTCAGTCGTGACTTCCTGATGGGGGTTTCTACTGTTCTGGCCCCATATCCTCTTTCCACAAATCTACAAAGACTTTCTTGTTGCTTAACCTGCATATCCTCTTCATTGCTACATATACGGCGGATGCATAGCATCTCACCGTATGGGATTGATTTTATCAGGTGTTGTGGGTGGGCACTTGTTGCATGTAAAAGAGTATTACCCGCCGTTGGTTTCCTAAAAAGGGTAGTACTAAGAACATTGTTAACTAAAAAAACCTGCACATCTAAAAATGTCACCGATTCCTTACTGATATTCAAAGTAAAACTCAAGTTTAGATCATTCACATTAATTTCCTGTATAAATTTTAAAACACTTTCTTCAGTTCCATGCCAGACAATAAAAAGGTCATCAATAAACCTAAGCCATGATATTATAGAGGTGCAATAATCTATGTATTTACGCCTAAGGACCAGCTCCTCCCACCACACCATAAAGAGGCAAGCATAGCTTAAATATATATATATATATTAGCAGCCCGCCCCAGCGTTGCCTGGGGCAGAAGGGCGCTGGGGGCAGCATTTCAGGGTTGCGTGCACTCCCGCCCCGGCCCCCGCCCGCCACGACATTGTCTGTGTCCCGGACAATTTCGTGGCGGGCGGGGGCCGGGGCGGGAGTGCACTCGAGCCTGAAATGCTGCCCCCAGTCCCTGAGCCTTACTGCAGTTGTTCCGGGCCAGCCTCCCGCACCGGCTCCCTCCCGTCCTGTGTCCCAGAGCCTTACCTGAGCCGCAGCTCCTCCCCGAGCTCCTCACTTCACTGCCGCTCCTCCTCGTCATCATGTACATTGCGGCCAGCGCTACGTCGTAGCCGTCAGCGTCGCGGCCGGCGCTACTTTCAGGGCACTACTTTTTTTTAAAGTTATATTTTTAAATGTACGTTTTTTTTAATTTTCTATAGCCTATGTCCATCTGCACACCCTGAGGATTACAACAATGTATTGGGTGTGTGGATTGGCGCTGTGGTTCCCGAGTTTACCTTGCCAAAAGGTGTGTGTTCTCTCTTTATAATAGTAGTATAGATATACACACACACACACAATATTTTTCTTTTCCTTTGTTTTGGACCAGCACCTGAGTGCTAAGTGCTGCTGGGTTCAGATGAGAGGTATCACTGAAAGAATTGTAAGTAGCAGGAGAACCAGGTGCATGCAACACACCATAGGAGGAAAGTGACACAGAAGATTGACCAGATTGGGTGTGGGATTCCAGAGAAGTTGATTGATACTCATTTTTGTATAGACTTTAACTGCCAAGGAGCAGGAACTTTTGGGACACCCTGAAAGTGGTGTGTCCCTGTGTGATTTAGTCTACTCACAGTTGTCCTGGGGAGCAGCAGGCACATTTATTGGTAATCTTAGCAGAAAATTATCATCTTAACTTTAGGATGAAAGAGATGATTTAGAAATGCCTTAGGCTTTTAATTACAATAAGAGGCTGGCATTTGCTTTTTATGATGTATTTAGGCGATGTGCCATTAATAACTACGAAGTGGCAAAAGGTGATCCAGTCCTGTCTTTTTATAGAACTGCTGTGCTAGGAATTCATGTCTGGCTTTCTATTTTCCATGCATGTGTATGTGTGTGAAAGAGGAATGAGTCTATTGTAAGAGTGTAATAACTGAGTTTATTTGGAATGTGTGCTGTGCTGTGTGTGTGCGCGCATGTGCGTGCATGTGTGGAATGAGTGCCATTTATATTTAGTGAATCCCAACTGGAAAGATTTATGTAGGTAGTGGTTATTCTCAAACTTTGACATCCCTCCAGGCCCAGTAACCACCTCACTAGTCGCACCAACATGATTCAAGCTTCATATATTTCATGTCTTTTGGTATCATTTTCTGTATTTGTCGCTCACAGTGAAACCTTTATCAGAAGACCTGCAGACCTTCACAAACAATACAGCAGACTATTTCCAGTACTTCATGAGTATCGCTATAGTGGAATTAAGTATTTAGTGAGTGGAGAATGGTAAGAAATCTAGCTGCTGTGGAGATGTTCTCACACAAGAGACCACAGACAATAGAGGGATCAGTGCATTACAAGTGTGCACCCTATTGTCTGCGCTATTCTATGGTTCTCTAGCAGTATTGGCTGCAGCAGACTCAAGGGTAGAGGGTAGGTAGGTAGAAATGGTCAGAAGGTAGGAGAGCACGCAGGCAGTTACAGAGGACATAACAGCACACCAGGGCCGGGTTCACAGGCAACAACTGTTGATTAGGTCTGGGCGTAAAATTCCGTTCCACTCGCGGAGTTTGCAGAGTTTTTCCCCCTCTGATTAGGGCACGGATTTCCCAAAAACCCCACGTTGAGGCACATAGCAGAGTTTTTCCTCTTTCGCAGTTGGCAAGCACGGAAAATCATGAACTAGACTGTGTCCCGTTGGCAGTCGCAGCAGGAAGCTGCTGCTTGAGTAGAACATTTATTCGAGCAGCAGAAAGAAGCTGTGCCCTCATGTGCTGCGTGTGGTGCAGTTTGTGCTGATTTTACAGAGCGGGACAAACTCCTGGCTTTTAAAATCTGTGCAACTTGCCTCACTCGCCGCTTGAGGAACTCTGCAGAGCGCTGCAAATTATTCGGTACTTTGCAGAACTCCACCCAGGCCTACTGTTGATTCCCTAAGGCATGTCTCAATCAAGCAATGCAATAAGTGAGAGTGGAAATGCTTGAATTCAACATACCCACTAGAACTTATTCTGTACAAATTCAAATTTACTGATTTTTGGTAACATTTTCAACAAAGACAGCAAACAACTATATGCAAATCATACTTGTGCAAACCAAAAAAATTGACAGTTTTGACAGAATAATTCTTTGTCAGTGTGTCTACGGTCTTCATAGGACACATTGAAAATCTATTTATGAAGAGCCTTACCCCTTAGAAGTCCTAGGAATTAACCAGACTTTTAAAGAAAACAGCAGTTTGGGAAAGAAAATCTATGATTTTTCTAGTTTGGATACAGATGTCCAACTTGGTTTGAAAATTATGGATTAATTTACGTAGCAGTGGCCTACATAAACAAGGGGAATGAAGGGTACCTGCCATTTCTAGAGCTCCAAGTCCTGCAGCTGTGAGCACGCATTAATTCACAGGTGACTAAAGTTAGTTTACTTTTGAAGGGGGAACTACTGAAATGCATTCTTGGGATTGAGAGTTTTAATTTAGAAATGCATGATAGGTGTCTCAACAAGCCAACTATCTGTGAAGGATAGATGGTAAATTTAGACCTGCAACTAACCCAACCATCAATCTAGATGTCAAGAAGCTCTCTAACTTTTTTCTAACATGTTCAGACATCCAAGCTTCCACTGTACCTAAGCCTGAAACCTCTTAGAAGCACTGCACATCCATTGAGACAAGGTGGACACCCCACCATCGCCTGCAATTTACAAACCCCATAATTACTTCAACATTTAATTTTATATTTCAATGTGCTAATATTCCGATTCAACTTTAATAAAAACATACTTACTCATCTAATTCGTCATCCACAGCTCTGGATATATTAGCATAAAGGTACTTGCTCATATCCACAGGTCGAGCATTTTTCCTTTTTTCGGGCTGGGGAAGATTGTCTTTTATTGTTTCACATGTCGATTCAATCTCAGCTTCTGGTTCGTCGAATGGGTTCAAATAAGGTTCATCTTCCGGCTCATTAAAGGGATTGTACTCATCAGCATCATAAAACGACTCTTCCGTTTTTGAAGATGAAGCTTGAATAATGAGATGTTCTAGAAAAATTAATATTGTAAATTCTATGACTTTTCATGATAAAATAGTTGATTATTTGGCAATTATTCACATAAGCAAAAGACATGAAGAAAAAAAGTCATGATCAAGTCTGGCATTGCCACAGCTACTCTTGCATCCTTTCGCAAAAGCTGGTTTGAAAGCACACTAGATGAATTATAAAATGTACAAACCCCTTAAATATGTGCTCGGTCCAAGGTTTGAAGGTAGTTACCGAACTGCCAATGTGTACAGCTGAAGCCTAAAATGATATTTCAAATAGGAATCGGTGAGGTCCACGTGCTTGGATCCATGTGTATACACTACCAAGTGCTGAACACTTAAGGAGTAACAAATAAACATAAAAATGTCTCTTTACAATGAATCGACATTTTTAATAAAGTCACTGTTTTATAGAGGGAGGTTATATACATTCATTCTATGTGAAATTGTAATATTGCAGACTACAATCACACACAGGAACAGAGGGCATCAAAAGCAAATCATCAGTGCATTCCGATGCTGCATGTGTCAATATTTATACACAGGGTGTGGCGAATTACTCGAGTAGCAGTCCCGTAGTTTCTCACATTCATTTCACGTTTGACTGCATTGATGTCTCAGTCCAGCAATTTCACAAATGGCTTGAATCCTAACCAAATGTACAGTGGCGCTCTGGGGCCCCACTGCTTTGCAGAAAGGAAAAATAAAATGATAATAACACAACGTTATTATTAAGCCTGGGCGTAGTTCGCGTAGCCGCACTCCGCGAGCTACGCGAAGATGCACTTGCAATCCGCGAACTACGCATAGCTCCGCGAGGATGCGTAGTAGCTTGCTTGACCCGTTCGCGAGCCATTTTTCGTCTTCGGGAGCGCCGTGGAACTCTGGAACCTGCTCGACACCACATCTCCAGACGTCGCCTTCCTCACGGAAACATGGATGAACGCCTCCTCAGCGCCCGACATCGCCGTCGCCATCCCGGACAGATACAAGATCAACCGGAGAGACCGCGTCAACGAGACAGGAGGAGGCATCGCCATCGTCCACAAGAACACCATCCGCATCACGACCAATCAGACGACACCCTCACAGCCGCTTAACGTCTTCACTTCCAGATACACACCGACCCCAAGACCACACTCAGAGGCACCCTCATCTACAGACCCCCAGGACCTCGCACACAATTCAGCGAAGACATCGCACACTTCATCAGCCCGCATGCCCTCGCCTCCGCTGACTACATCCTCCTAGGGGACCTCAACTTCCACCTGGAGAACAACAACGACAACACCACCACCACCCTGCTGGACAACCTCGCCAACCTCGGACTCATGCAACTGGTGAACACCCCCACCCACTACGCCGGACACACGCTTGACCCAGTCTTCTCCTCCAGCAAGTACATCTCCTTCAGCCACTCCACCGGACTCCACTGGACAGACCACAGCTGCGTCCACTTCAGCTTCAGAAAGACCACGACTCACCACCACCCGCAACAGGTTCCCTGCAGGAACTGGAACAAGATCACCACCGACCAGCTCACCACTTCACTGAGCCAGAACCCTCCCGCCAGCTCAACGGACCCCAACCAAGCAGCCAACAACCTCACACAGTGGATCACCAATTGCGCTCGCCCAACCAGCCTCGACCACTCGCAGTCCGGCTTCCGCGCCAACTACAGCACCGAGACCGCCCTCATCGCAGCCACTGACGACATCCGAGCCCTGCTCGACAACTGGGAAACTGCGGCCCTCATCCTCCTGGACCTCTCCGCAGCATTCGATATGGTCTGCCACCACACCCTAGTGCAGCGCCTCAGCAACATCGGAATCCAAGAGAAGGCACTGGAGTGGATCATCTCATTCCTCACCGGAAGAACCCAGAGAGTCCGCCTCCCCCCGTACAGATCCAAGGCCACCGAAGTCATATGCGGCGTACCACAAGGATCATCACTCAGCCCCACCCTCTTCAACGTCTACATGAGCCCCCTCGCAGCCATCGTACGCCAACACAACCTCAACATCATCTCCTACGCCGACGACACCCAGTTGATCCTCTCCCTCATCAACGACCCAGGAACCGCCAGAACCAATCTACATGAAGGGATGAAAGACCTAGTCGAGTGGATGAGGAACAGCCGCCTGAAACTGAACTCAGACAAGACGGAAGTCCTCATCCTTGGATCATCACCCTCCGCCTGGGACGACTCCTGGTGGCCCCCTGCCCTGGGCAGCCCACCCAAACCAATGGACCACGCACGCAACCTGGGCTTCATCCTGGACTCCTCCCTCTCGATGACCAGACAAGTCAACGCCGTCTCATCATCATGCTTCAACATCCTACGCATGCTCCGAAAGATCTTCCGATGGCTCGCCACCGAAACCAGGAAGACGGTCACACAGGCACTCGTCACCAGCCAACTGGACTACGGAAACACCCTCTATACCGGAACCACAGCCAAACTCCAGAAAAGACTCTAACACATCCAGAACGCCTCCGCACGACTCATCTTGGACATCCCCCGATACAGCCACATCTCTGGACACCTGAGAGACCTTCACTGGCTCCCCGTCAGCAAGAGAATCACGTTCCAACTCCTCACCCACGCACACAAGGCCCTCCACGACCTGGGCCCCAGGTACCTCAACAACCGCCTGACCTTCTACACTCCCACCGCCAGCTACGATCGAACAGCCACGCCCTCGCCACCGTGCCACGCATCTGAAGATCCACCATGGGAGGAAGATCCTTCTCCTACCTGGCAGCCAAGACTTGGAACTCCCTCCCCATCCACCTCCGCCTGACCCAAGACCACCTCTGCTTCAGGAAGCAACTCAAGACATGGCTGTTCGAGCAGTAGTGGACTCCCCTCCCCCAAGCGCCTTGAGACCCTCTGGGTGAGTAGCGCGCTATACAAATATCCTGATTGATTGATTGATTGATTGCCTGCATGCTCGGGATGTGTAGCGCGCGAAGTTACCCATGAGGTTTGTCCCGCCCGCTTGCGTCCCCTTATTTCCGGTCACTACTAACGTGTTCGCGAGTTATTCTGTGCCAGATTGCAGTTTCTGCATGTTCGGCAACTCGATCTTCCCGAAAAGCATCCTCGCGCACGCGAAAATGCTATTGAGCGCGCGAGAACTACGCTACGCAGCAGTTCGCGGAGTATTCGACAACTTCGCGTTCTCCGCGGAGCGCGGAGTTGCCGAAACTCCGCAAACTCCGCGAACGGAGCGTAGTTCTTCGCCCAGGGCTAGATATTATCATTTTATTTTTCCCTGCTGAGGCAGTTTGGTGGGGCTCGGCTGGGCTGTTCACAGAGCGGGGGAGGGGTGGCTGAGGCACTTTCTAAGTGCGCATGGTGGCTTGGCCGGCCATACAGTCATGCGTATTTAGCAAGTTCTTCACTCGGCTGTATTGCACAGCCTGGGTGGAGAACATGCACAAGCTCACAGTACCCATTTGAATGCCAAACCCACTGCGCTCAGACAAATCACAACGCTGCTGTCATGTTGACATCAGAGTTTTGATTGTCTTAGGGGAGCCTGTGTGCGTCCTCCTTCCGTCCCGGGACTTGACAGGAAGCGAAGCGGGGGAGAGACGCGGCCGTGAAGAGATGTGTATTTCTTTTCTTCACACCCCTATCTCGCCATCCTGGATTCATACCAGCGCCACTGCAATTGTTTCTTGGTGAATGATAGATAGGAGCTTACAGGGTAGTCTGGCAACATCGACTACATTGCCAATAATATGAAGTTTTTGGTTTCACCTGCACAGCGCTTGTCAAATCTCTTCTGAAGAAAAAAAAATCTTTAAAGGGGCTTAGAGCTCGCCCATTACTTACCTTTACTTACCACTGATTGTCTCCCACGTCACTCTTTTTTTCTTGCTTCCTTGTGGTTGGCACCTCCGCCTCACCGCCGGCTTCCTCCTACCGTGGAGCATGGACCAAGTACTGCTTCCTGTGGCCAGTGTCCTTCCAGTCGCCACAGACACCTCCAGGGATTCTTTTTCACTTCTCTTGCAGTTCTCCTCTTTGTTATTGTCCTCTTTAAGCCATCCACATTGCCGCACCCTGTAGCGCAATTTCCCACCCTCTTGTTGCTTCCTTTTTTGTTGTTGCAGATTTGTATAGCACAATCTCCTATTGAAGCTACATGAGCACCAGTTACATTACACAAGGAAAGGGCTGCTTGCCACCCCAGCCCTGCACAGTTTTAAGGCATTTTCAACAGCAGCATGGGCTGCTGTGCAACATGTCTTAAAGTAAATATAAACAAAGCGCTATGACTTGCCCAGCGTTGACTACACCATAAAACTTTGCTTGCATTTACCTTAATCCATGTTGCATAACAGCCGCACTTCTGTGCAACAGCTTTAAAAAATATTATCAAATCCAAATAGTGCTAGATGGCTTTGTTCATGTTTTTAAAAACATTGCAAGCAGCCCAGCTGCTGTGCAACATGACTTACAAAAACAAGAGCTATAACGTGGCCTTTTTAGTTATTCTAAGTAGTAAGTGTTTTTACATCTTTGAAAGTCACATACAACTGTATTTTGTATGCCTGCCCTGGATAATGGACAACGGATATGGGGCATTTCATTTGGTAAAAATGCTGAGACATTCAGCATATGCACACTCCATAAGATACCTGAACAATGAATTCCAACGAGTAAATAGTAAACACTTGACCAGCTATGCAGGTGAATAGGAACACTTTTAGTAATAAAAACACAAACATTTTATTTTGCAGTTTTGTATAGTACGAACCTGGCCCAAGGACATTGAAGCGTCTACATGTGGAACACATTACATTAAACATGGTTGTTCGTTTTTTAGTCATGCAGAAATTATGTAGTTTTGCACAGGATGTTGAGCCGACAGCAGGATTTGAACCTTCCCAGTTCCAAGATTGGAAGCTGTGGCTGTTGGAGAACAAGCAATGGCAGAGCTAAGAGGTTTCTCCAATGTGAGAACTATTGGCACTGTCAATGTGCACAGCAGTGCGGGATGCTGTGCAATTTGGCTTAAAGCGTTGGTTGCGTGATAGCCCTTTGTTTTTATTTGCTTTGCAATGCTGTGCAATATCTTTAAAAACATTGACAATGCTAATAGGTCTCGCATAGGTGAAACCTATGATATTCGCAATTCTTGTTACTTCAAGTAATGGTGTCTAACCTTCTTTTTAGGTCTTGCCTGAGCCAGTGCATGCGCTGCTCGGAGAGACATTTAGTAGGGGCTTTAAAAAGTGCTCCCACAAGCTGCTTTGGCTGGCCTAGCGCTTGCGTTCACGCGCACGTGCAAGCACGCAACAACCAGCTTTCAGCGCCCGATCAGGCACCATCTGGCTTTCCTCTCACTTGATTGCTTTCTCAATGCTCCTCCGCCCCTTCCCAGCCACGATGCATGCTTTTACTTTTGCTCGCGCTCGCATGAAGGTGAGTGCCAAGAAGCTGGTTAGCTGTTGAGAACACCCTCTGTTTGTTTTGTTAACGTTGCTCCCTCTGTAGTGGGTGCGTTTTGTGTGTTTCCTTCATTAGTGTCTGTGATGCATTTTTGTGTGCGTGTTACCATCAAACCTGCACCTTTTTGCTGTCTCCTATTTCAGTGCGCGCTGCATTTCGTTGAATGTTCACTTCTGACGGTGTGCCTAACTCCTTCGCCATTTTTTAATTATCTTTGTGTCTCTTGCAATGATACTTTGCATTCCTTTCTTCCTGTGTTTGAGGTTCCGCACATCGCATTGTCTCTTTCTCTGTAAGATGATTAACTTTCCAGAGCCTTCGGTCCAGCCCGCAGACGGTACGCACTGACAGCTTCTTGGTACACAGGTCGGACTCGTCCGTCATCGTTGTCAGTTGCGAGATGGACATTGGTCAGATGGAAATAGTCCTCTTCAGGCTCATGTAGAGGAGCAGAGGGGTCAAGGCAGGTCCTGCGTTGAATCCTGATTTTCAGGTGCAATGACAACCCTGACGCTCCATCTTAAAGCACATGCCTGCTCGTGAGGGGATTTCTGTTTTTTTTTATGTTTCGTAATCATGTGGTTTTTTTAATTGTCTTTTTAATTATTTTTTTTGTACAATATATATGCTCTAGAGCATTCAAGTTTTTCAGATGAATGCAACAGCGGGACATGCAGTCCAGGAGCTTTCTTTTGATTATGGGAATTGTTCCGATAATATAATGGGTTACCCAGGACTACAAATCCCATCATGCAGCTTAAAAACACTGGACTATATGTGCCTACTCACTTCAGGGACTAGGTAACTGGGGATCTGTTACTTTCAGATCCGCCTCCTCACAAAGATTTGTCATCCTTCTTTGTCAGGTCGTATCCCCCCCCCCCGCACACTACTCCCAAATGCCAATTTTTTTGAGTTATCAGCCAAGTGCTCTTTTTGTCCGATATCTGTCAACACAAGTGTTTGTACCCCGCCCCTCCCTCCTTTTTTGAGTATTTTTAATTTATTTTTATTTTATAAAGTGAATAAGATGAGTAGTCTTTGAAGCTGACAATTCGAGTTCACAACTGAGACGCTG